>NC_142386.1:6520183-7120183 GCF_059441005.1 Hippichthys cyanospilos | reverse complement strand
AGCCCCAAGCAGCTCCAAATGCTCCACTGCTGACCGAATAGCATCTGCAATGGTGCGGTACAGCTGCAGGTTACTAGGAGGGGTCTGGAACCGCTCGACAGCTTATGAGGTAGGTGTTGTATCTTACCTGGGGATGGCTTTGACATGAAATCAAAATTCATTACATCCTGAATCCCTAGCGCCATGAGCTGTAGCATCACACCAGCTAAGTTACACCTAGAAAACAACAGGCCACTCTAATAAACGTGTTAACAACAAAACAAAACAACAACAATATTACCTCTGAATCTCAGGCACAGTCATAGGAGCAAATTGATCAAATTCCTGCTCCGTGTAGAGCCGGTAGCAGATTCCTGAGTTCTCCCTGCCGGCGCGTCCAGCTCGCTGCCAAGCCTGTGCTTTCGAAACCCGCTGCACTGCCAGGACCTCCAGGCCGCTGTCTGGGAGACCATCAACAACCAAAATATTAACAATTTGCATAACTTTTACGAGTTGCGACTATATTCAAGATGTAGCGGGCTCAAACTTAAGGATGGAGAGATGCAAGGCTGGAAATAAGTGGTTAGCTGTGTGAATTTTGGGTTTCATGCCTCATGTAAACATCTGGACAAACTAAATAAACAGAGAATAAATTGCTCGCCGTCTGTCCCAATTGGTTTTTCAATAACAGTTCATTTGTGTTCAGAGGTGCCCGGTGTCATTAGATTTAGTCGGTAATACATATGCAATAAACGCCTTCTTCCAAGCCACAGTCGCAAGAAGGGGAGGAACAACAACATACTGTAACCGGACACGCCTCAAAATAATACATGGACGTCAATGCAACAGACTTATCAAGCTTTTATTTTGACGTTTCTCCTTAGAGCGCTGGTTACGTTCCGATTAGCTTGACAGGGTCAAGTTTCCGGTAGCTGCTGATGTGAGCGCGGGTCATAGGGCGCTTTCAAATGCGGTCAGACATTTCAAACTCATTTGAGAATAATAGTCTATCAATGCAATAAACGCTGACAACTGTATTAATAGTAAAAAGAAAACTAACTGGTAATAATGCCATATTGTTGTTCAATAATAGCTTCTACCCACAAGCCATCCGGATTCTGAACCAGTGACTTTACCACATGCACCTTACAAATCCTGCGCAGTACAGGAAAGCTGCTAAATACCCTGCACTGCATGTTATTTTGCTAAACCTACAAAAATAAAAGTGCTCCAAAAAATTTGAAAACCGCTCCTCAAATGAAGTCAATGGTTCACCAAACCACTTGCATATTTGGAGCCTTGGAAATGACTCATCAATGAATGACCTGAGAAAAAATAAGCGACTGCATTAGCTCACCATGATTGAAACGTTTGGCCTTCACCATCCCTGTGTCAATGACATATTTGATCCCAGATATCGTCACTGATGTCTCTGCAATGTTGGTTGACAGTATAACCTTCCTGCAACCCTTGAAAAAGGAAAGAGAAGCACATTTGGTGACAGAGCACAAAGCTTCATTTAAAAATCCCTGTCTGTTTGTCTCTCGTCTCTTTACTTTTGGAGCTGCCTGAAAGACCCTGAGCTGCTGCGTCGGAGGCAGCGACGCATACAGAGGGACAACTAGCATAGGTCCGCAGTTGTCAGGCAGATGCTTGGCGATGTCCCGGCATGTCCTTGCTAAAGCCTCAATCTCTTCCTGACCGGTCATGAAGACCAATACATCATGCGATGGAGGTGCTTCCTGTGCAGACAAGAGGCACACGTTCAAACGGCTCATATTCTATAAAATAATGCAGATTATTTACTGATTGTTTCCTCATTGGCGACTACCTGATGTATCTGGAACACAGTGACAAGAGCAGCTTGCAGGTAGTCGGACTGAGGCTGCTTGGTGTAGTAGATCTGAATGGGATGCTGCCTGCCTTCCAGGTACAGTACAGGTGATTTGTTGAAGTATTCCGAGAACAGGTCCACATCCATTGTAGCTGACATTACAATGACCTGGCCGGGTTAAACAAAAGAACAAACTGAAAAAAAATGAGGCAAAAGGCTCATGCTTTACAAGGAAGGTAAAGTCACAGACATGTTAAGACATCTGGGAACTCTTAAAAAAAGGGGAAAAAAATTCACACTACAAGGCAACAATATATACAATATATAATATACTCAAAATTTTGAGGAACTTTTCTTTTTTTGGAAGTCAATCTCAGGGACCTGAAGCAAATTTTAATGAAACAATAATGACATCATTAAGAATTACGATTAGTAGTTATAAAAGTTTAACGCACCGATAGCCTTATATTCTGTATGAGTATGAGTGCATTTGATTGCACCGTACACCTTGTCCTCACTTCAGCAGCTACAGGAGACTCGGGCATGCCAAGCCAATACAAAAACGACCGGCATTCTGACAAAAACTTAAGGCGTATTACAAACCCATAACAGTGTTCACCAATAACCTTGTTGACTATTTACCGGGTTGTTAAATAGTCATGGTTTCAAGGACTTTGTCTTAACCTCCAGATCAACGCGGCATTTAGGGGGACATGACACAATTGCGGAAAATCCAAAATCTACACAACAAATAACTAGGCAAAACCACTCATTTAGGGCCTTGCAATATGTTCCCTTGAAAAATACAAAGGTCATTGAAAAAGGACACATTTTCTTGAATTGAAAAACATACTTTCAGAGGAATCTTGCCAAGTTGGTTGCGTTGGCGCTGAGCTGTCTTGACAACTCCAAACAGCACATCCGTGTGCACAGTGCGCTCGTGAGCTTCATCCAGAATGACCACAGTGTAGCGCAGCAGTAACGGGTCACCAATGGCCTCGCGTAAGAGCATTCCATCAGTCATAAACTTCAGCTTTGTTTCATGTGATGTGACGTCTTCGAAACGCACGGTGTAGCCCACCTGACAATAAACAGTACTATGAATTATTCAGCTCATGAAAATGTGTAGGATCTTGGTAGCATAGAAATTAACTTGGGTTGTAATTGTGATTTGCCCATTGTTGGATGGGTGAAGGGGGCGTACCAACTTGCCAACTTGTGTGCCCTTTTCCTCTGCCACCCTCCCGGCCAGCGATATCGCAGCGACTCTGCGGGGCTGGGTGATAGCAACCAGGCCCTGGCGTCCGATCCCGGCCTCATACAGATACTGGGGGATCTGGGTGGTCTTCCCTGAGCCCGTCTCCCCTAACAACACAAATTGGGTTTCGTCAACAAGAATAAAGATGTCACATGACATTCCTCAGACTTGATCACATTTCAGTACTGGATAGAAATACATTTGATAATAGAATTACACTGGAAAATGCAAGCCACCTTTAAGCATAGCTTAAAAGAAGAGATCAGTTAAGCAGCAGGGGTCAAGAGTACTGATACTTTGAACAGAAGTATTGTTTTGGTATTGTATGTATGGTTTGAGGTAAATGCAGCTGAAGTACAAAGGTAAACAAGAAATTCTTTTTTGACTTTTACTTACATAGCAACAAAAATTGATACATTGGCTAACAGTAGTTTAAAAAACTAAAACTTGTGTGTTTTTGTCAGACTGGACGACACGTCGGGAATAAAACGAGAAGAAACGAATGATTTTCAGCATTGTACCAATAGCGCGTGCTCGTTAACACGTTACCTATCAGAATAGCATTGTGGAGTTGTCTCAGTTGGCTCAAAAGCTGAGGTCTCGCTTGATAAATGGGAAGCTGTTTTCTCTGGACATCAATCGGCGTGGTGGCTTTTGCCTTCCCAGGAAGCAGCATGCCAGCTTTCTGCTTGTCGAGGCGAAACAAAACGGACCCCGGCTTAAATTTTTTAGCCGGAGGATGGTCGGGATCGTAGGGCATGATCTAGAAGACGAGTTTTCCTGAGAATATTCGCCGTGGCGTCTTTAAGGCTCGATTTAATGTCAGCACATGATTGAAAAAATGGTTTTCATTCTCACGAGGGAGGACTTCCAGGTGCCACTGCGGTTGTTTTGCTTACGCCTGAAAAAAAATGGCCGGCGAGGAAACGTCGTCGCACACATTTGACGTCATAAATGTACTAAGCACACTATTAAACGTGTAAAAAAATGTGTAATGTACATATAATATTATTTGTTGACTTGAATTTGTATTCTCTAGCGCTCTAATGCTAATCAGTTTGCTAACTGGTTAGCACTGGCATATTTTGTTGGTATTGCAAAATTGATATTTAGCTTAGATAATAACTAAATCATGAGTACTGTAATTCTCCAAATATGAGACGCACTTTTCCCCCCTACAATGAAGGCCTAAAGTATGGCTGCATTCTATAAAGAGTAACTTAAAAATCGGATTTTTTTCAAATTCGACACCATTTGAGGAAGATTTAATTTTATATTGGCCGTATTCTTAATTAAAATAATTACCATATCAGGACAAGAGGGCAGACGTCAGTTGGCTGTTAGCAGCAGTTTGTGATAGCTGAGGTTGTTAAAGCATTAGTTTCAATAAAAGAAGCTAGCTGGCTGAACCAACGTTCAAGTCCATCCTTGTTAACACACAGGAATATTACGAAAACGGAGAGTATCATGTAAAACCTATGATGTATTCCATCTGACCCATTCATTAATTGTGACGCGAGTGTTCTCATCTCTCAAGAGCTTGGAGAACGACATAAGTGAAGCATGTTGAGAGGACCGATTGCGCCAGCGTGAACAGCTGGAGGTCACCCTGTGCAGACCAATCATCTGTCAGAGGCGGATCAAATGAAAGATGTACCAGCACAAGTGGTGATGAAGTCGCACGCCGCGTGCTTCCTCTTCCTTCTGACTGTTCATGTTGCGTGCCAGCCCACTAATGCACATACTAACCCCGCTCTTGCAGGCCAGCGCTATTTTTAGAGCTCTCTGCTATGCGCTCAGCCTCCAGCATGTTGTATAGTTGCACAGGGCACGTAACGCATGAATCACTGGCTCTGTACTTTGTTTTATTTCGACTCTGGATTCACGGGACAGTTGCCAACTGTCAGTGGGCAAAAAGCTGCTAACATTTTACAGTATATTGAGTAGCGCTTTCAGTGTCTTATGGTATGCTTCACCACCAAACAAAGTAGAGGACAAAATCAAATAACGGACAACAGCTTTACTACAACTTTCCTATTCAGCATTGTAGCCATTTTGAGCATTACTGGTCAAAATTCCTAGTACAAATTAAAATGAAGGCATGTAGTGTGCTGAAGTTATTGCTGAGACTGACTAGATTTTTAGAAGGAAGAATCCAGCGCTCATGTGGTGAAATGGCCTGCTGTCTCCAAAGCACTTAGCATTTCAACATTTCCTTTGAGTCACCTCTTCCTTCCACTTAAAGGCAGGCATAAATGATTCATGCGCATTCCCATCCTACCAGCAGCTCTCAGGTCATGAAAGCAGAGAAGTGCCTCACGTGACGATGCAATGAACGTCTCCGTTCCTTCCTCGTGCAAAATTGTTTTCTTTCTCTCAATTTCCTTTATTGGCAAATATTGCATGTACTGTACAGTACTACAGTACTGCACGCTAGTGAGAAAACTCAATGGTGGGGACACCTGGTGGTGACCATTTGCACGTTTCAAAAATCATCCGTTTTTCTTCTTCAATTGGAGCTCTTGTAATCATTTTCAACGCCTGTGTGCGTAAAGGGCGTTAGAACAAGTGAAAAAAAAGAAAGCTAGATTTTGTGAGTAAATTAGTTGCTTGAAAGACAGTATACTGAAAGACAGTACTCACCTCTGCAAAACGAACCAAAAAAAAAAGTGAGGAAAATCATCTTGCTGGTTGATTACCTCCATCATCATTCATTACTTGGTTAAATGAGTTTAAGGACTCCTATTAACTTAATAAACAATACATGCAAATTTTCTTAATTAACATCATATACAAGCAATATCAAGGCTTCAGAATTTGAATTCTGTGTCTGAAATTTGAGACAGAATCTGTAAATCTGGCAACCTATCTCGTTTGTATGACCGGAAAATGAGCAAAGCATGAAAATTTTCTTAGTTATCATCATTTGCAGGCAACATCAGGGCTTCCGAATTATAATTTTGTGCCTGAAATTTGAGACAGCGCCCGTAAATTGTTTGTATGGCCTAAAAATGTGCTTTAACAATACCAGAAATACCTGATAGCTGCATCCCTAATGTATTCAATTAATTTGTCATTTCAAAAATCGGGAATTTGAAAATGTGCTAACTCAAGATTTTGCAAAACCGGCAGAAAGCTAAATGGGTAGTTTACAAGACATGTTTACAACTGTTACTAATTACTTCAATGTGGCATTTAAGGTGATAGTCGACTTAATTGGCCATTTTTAGCAGTAATCCTTTGTCTATAAGTGACTCATAGACACTCATTTAATCAGACACTTAAATATTAAAAAAAAAGGAAGAATAAGTACCTGGGACTGAATGTCTGGACTCATATAAACATAAAATGATGTCTTTGGGGTTGATTTGAGTTAATTTGATGGGTTTTTTTTTTTTTTCAAATCACATGACTGAAAATGGTTCCGCTTATGAGTCATGATTGGTCATTAGGGTATTTGTCCCCATTCTTTAATACAGTGCTTTCCACAAATCATCTTTATTCTTAATTTCTGATCGAAAGGTTTGACTGACTTATCGCAGCTCCATCTAGTGGATGCATAACGCAACCCCAGCCACTACTGTAGCTTCTATACGATGCGCCTTATAATGCAGCGTGCCTATAGGTGAAAACAATTTGAAAATAGGCCAGTCGATGGAGGCGCGTCTTATGATCCGGTGCGCCTTAGAGTGCCATGTACGCCCCCCCCCCCCCCCCCGTCAAATGTCACAACCCGTCACTCGCATCTTCTCGTATCTACCAAGAATTGCATGTCACCATAGAAATGACTGTAGCAGATCACTTTATTGGTAACAATGACTGTTTTGGTATAGCGCACTTCAGCAAACGGAGTAAAGAAAACACATTTCAAAATAAAGTCTGGCTAACAATCGCGATCAAAAGAAATAAATAGAAAATCATCTGAAATAAGGTCTAGAATTTTCCAATATCCTATGAATACATAACATCTACAGTATAAGTTAATAAATCGAAGCTACTCTATAAATACATCACCAGCATGCACAATACTGTAATGTGGAGAATCCCGGAGCGGTTGTCATCTTATGCCGAAGAAACAAAATACTGTCATAGGCAAAAAGAAAGGGCAGATAAAGTGAATCCGCCAAGCCCAGAAGGAGCCTTCGGCTAACATGGATACTTGAGCTTTGTGGTTCCAGAAGCCCTTTCGGACCTTAGAGTAAGAGTGGAACCGTGTCTTGCCTGGCCATCGTTCAAACTCCACATGTCATTTTGCTATGTGACTTCTGTGTATATTTACTCCAAAACGTCAGGAGTCATTCGAGGTTATCAGAGTGACGACAATACTGACACTACGGATTAGGTGTCCAAAAACAGTTAATTTATTCAATAAAGCACATCAGCACATGATAGGGACAAGCTGCACTAAGTTTACTTGATGAACTTCTATATTTAGTTACAGTATGACTGCGTGACTTAGCCGGACGCACATCTGACACAAAGCAAAACAAAAGAACACTTGAATCATTATTTTTTTTTTCCCCTCTCTCCAAGTTATCCGTCAACGACGGAGACAAAAACCTGCTTTTCGCTCAACGACCGTGGTGCGCCGCAACTAAAGATGTCACGTCATGACGCATGTGTGTAGACGCCCCTAAAAGCCGCATTTGTCATCTCGCCATCTCACCGAAAGCAAGGCCGTGACATTCGAGGTTTCCGAAATATTCCCTGTTTCCCGTACGGCGATTTATTTAGATTGTTTTTTTTCATTCCCCCCCACCCCCCGATTCTCACGCCCCTCGCGCGACGCAACAGGGGAAAGGCCTCGGCGTCATTTGCCAATGAAGCCGTCTTAACAGCGGCGCCAAAGACACGCCGCTCGCTTCTGGGTGGTTATTCTAGCAAATGCCGCAGAGGCTCCCGAGAAGGGGGATTCGTTCTCGTTCGATTTATTTAGGAATAAGTGTAGGTTCTACCTCATGCTAAGGTCATCTTTTCTCCTAGCGATTTCACTTCTTTTAGACTGTGGAAAAATAAAGAGCTGCAGCCGCGTTGGCTGCAGATGTTCCGCCTCCTGCCCCCCACCCGCCGTTGATCTTAATTTTCTAACTTTTTCGGTATGATGTAAATTTGTCATTTGTGAGCGCGACTGTTGCGGTGTTTTGGCAGAATGAGGTTTGCGGGCCCTTCTTTAGTTGTTGCCCTCGCCTCCCTCGTCGTCCTGCTGGTCGCTTGTCCACAGCGTCAAGTTGTCTCGTAGCAGCTGCATGATGAGCGTGGAGTCTTTGTAGGAGTCCTCGTTGAGGGTGTCCAGCTCGGCGATGGCGTCGTCGAAGGCCGTCTTAGCCAGGTGGCACGCTTGCTCCGGCGCGTTTTGGATCTCGTAGTAGAAGACGGAGTAGTTGAGAGCCAAGCCCAGACGGATGGGGTGGGTGGGCTGCATGTGCTCCTTGCTGATCTCGTGGGCCTCGCTGTACGACTTCTCGGAGGATTCCACCACCGCGGCCCGCTTCTCGCCGGTGGCCACCTCGGCCAGGTAGCGGTAGTAGTCGCCCTTCATCTTCAGGTAGAATACCTTGCTCTCGTGCTGCGTCTCGTTGCAGTTCTTGATCAGGAAGTTGTCCAGGAGGTTGAGCACGTCCTGGCAAACCGTCTCCAGCTCCTTCTCGATTTTTT
This sequence comes from Hippichthys cyanospilos, assembly GCF_059441005.1. Classification (NCBI taxonomy): domain Eukaryota; kingdom Metazoa; phylum Chordata; class Actinopteri; order Syngnathiformes; family Syngnathidae; genus Hippichthys; species Hippichthys cyanospilos. The sequence goes on along the minus strand of NC_142386.1, from coordinate 7,111,457 downwards.
CCCGGTAGGCTCGGACCATCTCGATCTTCTTCTCGTTGCCGTCGGCCGACGTCTTCTGCTCGATGCTGGAGATGACGCGCCAGGATGAGCGCCTCGCTCCCACCACGTTCTTGTAGGCCACCGAGAGCAGGTTCCTCTCTTCGTTGGAAAGGGCCTCGTTCAGCTCCGTCACCTGACGGACAAAAATCAATGCAACGGTTCATTGGCGCGCTTTACCCTTTTCTTACGATGTTTGCCTTCACATTGATATACAATTCCTATTCCAAGCATTTTCAATTTACAGCGGCACCAAGCCGACCTAATGAAATGACACTCCCATGCATCTGAAGCAGTCTAACGGCCTGTTAATACTCGATCTTGTTCAGCTGCAAATGAAGGCACTTTTACTTGATTTTACTTCTTGTAATTCACACATCGTGGGGGCTCTCAGGTCCCGATTTCCCCTGAAAAATGAGGGAACATTGCATTTGGATAAAAAAATTTAAATATCAGCAGCACACTATTTTCTTCCTCCTCCTCCAAATTTCTCTTGATTTTTGGTTTATGAGACGGATTTGCTGGCTGAAATGAAAAATTTGAGTGGTCATGGTACATACATTGAAAACTGATCAGTGGGAAAAGCAACTGTGTCAGACTATCAGCATCAAAGGGTTGCAGAGTCACTTACGTTGATCTCGCCAGCCTAGACGGAGCACTCAAGTTCTTCTAGCTAGCAATGAACACTTGAAACAGATGGTGTATGTAAACAATTTCAGTGTAATTAAGTCCTTTCTTAGCACTCTGAAGTGGTGATTGAACGTGATTTCGGGACAACGTTGCCTTGTTTGTATTCGGAGTCGGGAGCAACAGTTGTTGTAAAAAGACTAGTCAAGAACAAGTTCAAGGTAAAAGGATACCAAGGCTTTATATATTTATTGAAAAAAAAAATTGCTAAAAGTCGGCCTTCTCACAGCATTTCCAGCGTATTTTACTGTTATGCAGCGCATTAACAATTTGGGACAAGAAAAAAATTCCCCGGGCATTTTTTTGAAGCGGACTACTCAAATGACTCCGATTTGTTTTAGCCCTACTGACCGCTGACAAAAACAGCGGTGTGCCATCTAGAAGCGGAAGCCACACCTTCAGTAGTCTGAGATGAATGCCGATTGGGTGTCGTCATCGCTCAAAGCTTGTTTTGTAGTGTTTTGTCAGGCCTGTGTCTGTCTAAGGGATTTAATCCTTTATACCCCACTGGGACTGGGCGACAGAGGAATCTTTACAGACCTTTTCAGAGTCTAAAGCCTGTTGTTACTTTTTTCAGCCACAAATTCTGTTCCATGAGCAAACCAGAGTGGGAAGGGGAGGCGCTCACTTTGCCTTTCGCGCAAAAATGGATCTTTGATGTCTATTTCCGTCAACGGCAGTGAGTGAGTGGCTAGATGTCATCGTCGAGACCGCTAATTCTTGTTCAGAAAATGAAGCCGATCTTTAATAGGCGAGCTAAACAAGTCCTTGAGGTGTACCACCGTCAACCTGAGCATTCAGATGTGTCAATCGGATGTTCTCTTTGGACGCACGAAGCGTGTATGTAAAATATAACTGAAGTCCTTGCTAAAATGGGAACGGGATTGTCTTGAATTAATCGAGCTGTGCTTTGCAGTCAGGTTACCTGTAACAGAGCGAAAGCTCGGAGCAAAAGCTAATCTAATGGTACAAGCGCCTGTTTCCATAGCAACTGCAAAATCTTATCAGCGTTATAATCTCTAGTGGTAAGGATGCTGACATGGATGTTGGGTTGGAAAAAGCTGTAGCAGTGTGGGTGGGAATCCCTGCAAATAAAGCAATTCCCCTTTTATACCTTACAATGCGCTTATACAGTACAAGTGACCGCTTGTCATGTTCACCTTTCAGTGGTGGAGATCCAACAAAATGGTGGGCTAACTCAAAGGCAAAATGTGAAGAACGTCAGCTGCCGTAGCAAGAAGTGATGCCAGTGACGTGGCGGCCATTTTACGTTGCCATTCGCTCTGTGAGCCAAAATTGAATACATGAATTTTATCTGCAGTGTTTTCACATTATTTTATGTCGCTGTGGGGAAAATGACGCAGTGCGTAGTACAGAACCACAGGGGAAACAGACTGCTTTATTAACTGTGTTGAGTGAATACACTGTAATGTGTTTTCTTGACGGTAAAAAGAAGCGGAAATGACATCAATCTGAATCTTGACATGATGATAGTGTGTAGAGGGGTAAATCTGTTTTCAGGTTCTTCTGAATGTTTCATAAAATTGTGACCTGAACTACTTGCATGTTACCATAGTCGGATCTCAGCGACAGCAAAACAGGCGTTAATCTATCAAAAAGCTTTTCAGATTGAGTTCCTTTTAAGTTAAACATTTACTTGGAATGACAGCTTCATCCTGTAATGAGTCAACTATTGTTAACTTTGATATGGCGTTACATAAAACACAGGCTAGACCCGGGATTGGAAGCCCAAAATGTTGAAGAGCCATAAAGAAATCAAAACAAAATGGAACACCATCCTTAAACCTGAAAAAAATATAATATCATGTGGCAATCCATATATAGACAGACCAAAATCTCAAATTACTCATTGGCAATGAAGACAAATGATTCAGTCCTAGGACTGTTGAATCCACTGTTGGCCTCAGCTGTGTTTCTCTTTTTCCATTTGGGATCCATGGCCCATATTGAACACCCACCATTTTTCATTTTGGGCAACCATGCCGAGCTGAAACAAAGGTGTACAATGTTGAATTTTCATTTGAATTCTTTTCCGCTTTACAGCATTGGAAAACATTAAGAATCAAGAATGTTTGTGTCGGGTTTGTAAAGAATATGTATCTATTTCCATTTTCTTACATTATGGCTCCAGGGAGCCACTAGGGTGGCGCTAAAGAGCCACATTCAGCTCTAGCGACAAGCGGGTTGCTGACACGTGAGGTAGAGCACAGTCTGTCCTGTAATGTTTGGAGTACAGCTGCTACGTTTAGCTCATTTTCCCAAACAAAATGTACACTTTACTGCATCCATATATGAAATGACCTCTGAATCTGGAAGTGTATAAGGCAGGGGAAAAAAAGAAAGTGACATCAATTGCATAATGCGCTCACTTCCAAGCACATAGGAAAGCCACCCAACCCCCATAGCGCATCACTGCCTGTGCTTGTATACTGCCCTGTGCATCATTTCCACTAAACGACCGATTCGTGTATTGTAGGTAGTAATTGTTGGCAAAGAAATGACCAGGGTCAGGAAAACAACGTGGCTATCTTTGTGTCCAAGGCTGCCGGGTGAGCAGAAAGCCCTGACGGAAGCCACGGTGCCGCCATGACAATAGCGCCGTGTCTGCACATAATGCTCGTCGATGGCGGCTGCGCTCTCGTGACTCGCGCTTACGAACAGCAGCCCAACCTTCAAACATATGGCCGCAATCAATAGCTTCCGCTTTGACAGCTCTCTCTGGTCATTAGCGCGCACTGGGCACAGCAAAAAAACGAGAGCGTGTGAAGCCAACGTCGGAAGTCAACCGGCACTATCTCACGTTTCATTTAGCCAGGTTTGGATGCGTATAAAAGTCTCCCAGCTCCCTATTTCTTCTCTGGCCTTCCTTGCTCATTTGCTCCAAGTCTGGAGGCTCGCCTAAGCTGATGTGACAAGCCCCCTGCTGACCCTCTTTTCAGGCAGCAGAGCACAATGGCGCACTGGACTACCTGACGTCACTGGCGCTGTGAATAGGGATTGTTGCTTTAGCTACAAAGCGCTAATAAGAGGGGGAGGACAAGCGTCAGACACTATCCAGTTATGATCGTGCTGCTGCTAATAAAAAACAAGAAAAAGACAGGTTTGCCATTGCAAAAGTAATGGGTCAAGTGTGTTCGCAATAAGGTCGCGGCTTTTCAGTAATATCCAACAAAAAAATCTGTTTAAAAAAAAAAAAAAAAATATATATATATATATATATATATATATATATATATATATATATATATATATATATATATATATATATATATATATATATATACAGTATATATATATATATATATATATATATATATATAAATATCTATACATTTATTTCTTGGTGGAAAAACAAACACCGTTTCCAATTATGAATGACCAACTTTTAAAAGTTTTTGATGATCACTTCTTTCTTTATCCCAATTTAAATGTTGCTTAGCAACACACTAATGTCCTCTCCAGAAACAATAGACAAATGTCTTCCGATCAATTTTGGTCTTGGGGAGTGATTTGCCGGCTGAAACAGCACATTACTGCCTATATGGAGCACTCAAGCACTGCTAGCAAATTTATGCTAAGCGCAGCGATAAGAGAGGCCAAGCCACCGGTAAACACTGGCAACAGGTGCCCTTTATCAATGTCAGCATATTTAAGTTGTTAGTTAGCGCCAAGAATTGGTGATTGAATGTGATTTGAAAATAATTAGTCGTTAACGTCTATCACGCCAACCAAGAACAATGCTTTTCAAATAAGGATCAAATGAATTGGAAGATGAACTAACTTATTGCTACATTGTGTCACAAGTTTCTGAATAAAATACGCCTAGACCAGAAGTGTTCAAACTCGATCCTCGAGGGTCAAGTCAAGTTTATTTATAAAGCACATTTAATAACAACCTCAAAGGGCTGAACCAAGTGCTGCACGATTACTAAAACGCAAAACAAGTTATCACGCACAAATATAATAATAACACAGTGATAAAATCAGCATAAAGTAGAGTTGGGAAAAAAAGGGAATGTAGAAACAGACAGATCCAAGATAACTTGTCGAGCATTAAGTGATGAGAGAAGAGATTTAAAATGAGGGCCTGCATGTTTTTTTTCATCGACACACCCGATTTAAATGATCAGGATGGTTATTAGGCTGATGAGCCGATCATTTGAATCAGGTGAAACCTGGAAAACATCCAAGATACCGGCCATCGAAGACCGACTTTAGACATCCCTGGCCTTCAGATATTATACGTAGTTCCAAAGTTTATACAATCGAACACGGATGGCACCCTCCCATCTTTGTACCGTACTTTTTATTGTATTGTTTATAGGTGACTCCAGTTATGAATGCTGCTATTGATTCCTTGTGGACTTTTGAATTTCTTTTGAACTTTGTTTGGTTTGAGGGTGTGCTTGGTGGATTTATGGTTTTCTTTATGATCCCGTGTGTCTGTCTTGACTTTTATGCCTAGTTTCATTTTGACCTCCTGATTCCATTATTTGATAAGGTCATCTCAGCCTTATCCTTCCCCAGCTTATAAGTAATCGCATGTCTTTTTGTTACCTGCCCACCTGCCTCTTCATCTGCTATTTCCACCCCCCCTCTTATTCTCTCAAAGATTCCCAGCACCATCCTGGGAGTTTGTTCGTGTCATTTCTTGTTAGCATGAGAGAGTGTGCACAAGTGTACACATCAGGAAAAAATGTTTAGGCAATCAAAGCAAGAAATGTTAACGCATGACCGTAAAACACGCTGGAAACACTGTGAAAAGGCCAACTTCAAAGTAAACCTTATATGTGTGTGAGCAGAGATGGAGTCGGTTACCGCATCTCTGATTCGTTTTTGTTTTCAGTCAAGCCGATCGCCACGCGTACGGCGGCAAGGGATTCCCCACTTTAAATGATGGGTGAGGCTGCAGAGTGCAGACACGCCCCTTGTGCCCAGCGCTGCAGAGAAGGCACGGGCAGGGTGACTGGCAGCTTTCCCTCTGACTCTGCATAAACGGCACGGGGTGGAGCCACGGTCCCCGGTGCCGAGAATGAACATACTGTATATACCAAGACCTTTCATGCTGACGTCTGGTATGAAGGCACATATAACGCAATGCGTGGGAACAGAACGCGCATTTGCGATCTCGCATCCATCCATAAATGATCATAGGTGGTTGTGCCCGCAGGTTTGCAGTAGGATTGCATTTTTAGATTGCGCAATGGCAATGAGGTAGTCTTCTGTCTGCTGGACTAATGAAGCATGACTGCGGAGCTGTCAGTAGGAGCAGCTTGTCAAGTACAGTAGCTAGTAGTCCAGATAGTATGCGGTGAAATGGTGCACTACGGGTGGGCCCGTGCTGCATCTTGGCAGATGCTGCGGCACGCCTCTGTGCGGACCTGCCGGATGGCTGCGGGACCGAGGGTGCACCAAAATGCGCCTGCCATGCATGACATCGATTCGTGCAGCTGCGCCTTCCATCATGCGACAGCTCGACCGTTTTGCTGCAATATGACAATTAAGAGAGCTGGAGGAAAGAAAGGAAAAAAATATCTGCGCGTCCACCGACACCCACGTCTACAAAAAGGGGCGCTTATCTTGCGCGCGGCATCTGCGCTAGAATCGATTGGGATCAACCTTGAGACAAATATTGCTTTTCCTAATGCGTCAAACGCGCACCGCTGAAGAGAACGTGTCGTGAAAAAGTGCTTTATCATATTCGATCGATGCAAATTAACTGAGCATCGTTTAAACGGAAACCATCGCGGGTTCGCTTTCGGCGAATAAACACCCCCCAAAAAACAATATTCGATAAACTGTCGTTGTAAAACATGGCATTGACGCCGATTCATCCTGTCGCTGCTGGGTGGCGATGGCTTGAGTGTGTGACTGTGTGTGTTTGTGTGTGTGTGTGTGTGTGTGTGTGGTGGGGGGCGCTGCCTACACCACCACGCACACAGACCGTAAAAAGGGAGTCCGGCCGAAAGGCACCGCCCAAGATCAAGCTGTCCGCATTCTCCCGACCGCAGCCCGCTAGCCGCACTATTAATACTTCCAAATGTACGATCGGTCCCCAAATGAGCCAAAGCATATCGCGACGTTCTCGCTGTAACATCATGACATGACTATCATGCCAACATGGGCTCCACGGGCCTTGCAACCCCCAATTCAAAGAATCTCGTCCGATTCGGAACGTATCCGCGTGCAATAAGCCTCCCGGGGATTTTCTTATCAAAACGGACATTTTTAATCCTAATTTTCATACAGCAATTTGCTGTGAGTCTCGCATGGGGAAAGACACCTTGCGCTCGCTGCCTTGGGGCTTCATGGGCGTGCATTAACGCGCACGAGCGCAGCTCACATGTACGTGGACGGAGAAAAGGAATGACATACTATATTAGGCATAACCACAAAAAAAAGGTCAATCCCGAGAAGGGCTACTCACCGATTTCATGGCTGCTGCCATATCGTCATATCTCTCAGCCTGCTCGGCCAGCCTGGCCTTCTGCACCAGTTGCTCGCGGTCCACCATGTTGGATGTTGAGCTTGCAGTCGTTATGTGCGCCGGACGTTTAAAGCAAACAAATGCGTCGCTGTGAATGTGTTTTCTTTTTTTGCTGTGTGGTGCTCACGCCGCAGCTGCTGCCTGCTGTCTGACTGCTTGCGGCCCGCGGACGGGGCACCCCTCCCACTCGGAGCACCCCTCCCACTCCGAGCGCTTTCCTCGGCCTTGTCACCGCCCGCCTGGGCGTGGCCTGCTCTAGTTACGTCACCGAGCTGGCACGGTCCTAGTCAGTACCACTGGAAGTAAAATAATGCACAAAATACAAAAGTCAACTATTTTCTTTTTTTTTAGATGGCTTCTTTTGTTCATTTGCTTAGTGCTCATTAAAAAGAAACAATCTTTTGGGTTGAATCCACAAACGCGTTTTGTTGGGTCAAATGAACTACTGTTGAGTAAAGATAAGAAGATAAGAGAAGAACCCAATTACAGGTTTAGAAAAAAAGACTGACTCGATATTTGGGTCAGCTTTTTTGTCTAAATTAGTCGTTTCGTCAAATATTGTATTGGTCCTTTTTTATTTTGATTTTTGACCATCTGTTTTAACACTGATTTAATAATACACATGCTGAATTAAAAATAAGACACTCGGGTTTTTCTGTGTTTTTTTTTTTCATTTGTGTGTGTGTGTGGGGGGGACTGCCTGATTTTAGTATGTCAGAATGGCAAAGGCTGAGGTTTATTATATTGTAATATGATCAATGATCTAATCAATACAGAATGAACAACCATACAGTAACGGGATGACTGGAAGAATTTTTTAAATTGCCAAATATAATTCCATAATTAATTGATTCTAGTAGGTCCCCCTAATGATTGCATCACACTGAAAAAATTACTTTGCACATTGTCAAGATTTTGGCAGGATTTTGACCATTTTCGGCTTCTAATGTTAACCACAGTCTGCAAAGTTAAATATTATATCTTTTTTGTCTTCTGTTGCCTTAAATGAAGATGCAAACATCTGACAGTCCATACATCCAAGTGACAGACATGTTTTTGAATGCAAAATTAGATTAAACAATTTTGACTGTACTGATAATCAATTAATGTTGTGAAGAAATCATATAGACAGTTTCCAACACTGCAATCACCATAAGTAATTGAAACATGAAAAATATAATTTAAAAATATTTATTTTGTCAAACTTTTTTTAATTGTTTTGTGATAGATGCATGTATGAGATACCACCAAACAAGTCTAATAATTTATTTTTCAAGGTTGAGAGCGATAGAATATATTCACAAGCCGATTCATGCATGGTTATATTTGCCCCGAGTTTCAAACCAAAATGTGTAAATTTGCGGCGTCCATGTTTTAGGCCAAAAGTAGGGCAGGCTTAATACAAGTTTTCTTCATAAAATGAAAAATCTGCATCAATCCAGCATGTATATACCATTGCAACTCCTATTGAGTTATAAAGTGCTTAATACAGTAGATGTTGGACGTTACATATCGGTGGCTTCCATGTACTGTATATTATCACTGGGCACGAATTCCAATGGGAGCGGAATATTCCCTTAGCGGTTATTCACATATTGTACACAAGTCCAGCAGTGGTGCACCTATAGCCATTCTGCAGGTGTGGTTCCTTTCAAATCACAACAGTGAGCAGGTGACGCCGGCATCTTCTGTGTGGTCACAGTTGTGCACGTCCCAGGCTATATGGGAGCAATTCTGCAGGGAGACCTCTGTGCCGTTGCACTTGAGATTGTCCAATAGGATGGTTCCTGTCCCTTGGCCAAAGTGCGCTTCCCCCCACGCGGCGATGGCCTCCCCGCAGCCCAGCTGACGGCACACCACCTTGGCGTCGGGGATGTCCCACGCATCGTCGCACACTGTGCCCCATTCAGAATTTAGGTACAGCTCCAAGCGACCTTCGCATTCGTGCTGACCGTCAACCAGCCTCAGCGCTCCTACAGAAACAAAGGGAAAACGTCTTCATAGCCGGTGACAGCGTCAACGGCCAAGGAAAAACACACCCCTTTTCCTTTATGGTACCATCTGAATGAAATGTACACTTGCCTTCAGTTGTTGATGTGGACATGCTGGGGTTACTGGTGGCCATGTCATCAGTTGATATAAGATCACGAGCGAATACATTGGAGGGTATAGGTACTGAGGAAAAAAAACAACAACCTTTGTGTCATCCACATGACGCTATTATAAATATCGTCCTGGTTAAAAGATTCTAACAGGTCACTGAACTGTCAATTCCATCAACATGGAATTCCGTTTAAATACAATGTACAGATAGTCCTCAAGTTACGAACTCTCGCCTCTGAAACTTTGCCATACATAATCTGTTTGCGTTTTCAATTTTTTAAAGCATAAGCAACATCCTAGATCACGGTACTGACATAATCTGCTCCGTGCGCTTGTCTCGTCTAGTCTGTATCCGTTTGTCCGTCCATCCGTTCATCTCTGTCTGTCTCTCAGTATCTAGCTGTCCATGGCTATATTTGTCCATCTGTCCATCCGTCTCTTGCCTATTTATCTATCTGTCCATCCATCCATACATCCACTGTCTCTTTCTGTCCGTCTAACATATCCATCTATCCATATTGATCCATCTCTGTACTCTGCAAATATTGAATTTCCCTATTGACAATTACAGTATGTGTTTGCCATATGTAATTGAGTTTACATGTGTATTTCATTGTTTGATTAGAAAAATGTTCATTTTGAAACAAAACCCAATGTGTCTCCATTTCCAATTCAACTTACGGCCTCTCGGAAATCGTTATGTTGATCATTTCAGGCTTACCTGCACTACTTGATAGCCGTTTGTATAAGTATTATCTGAAATCATCACGATTCACAGTACTTTGTCATTTTATTGACTTATTGTGGACAAGTGACCGCATGTAAGGACAAAGAATTCTCGTGGAGCCTTACATGTACAAATGACTCCGGCATCCTCATGATGGCCGCAGTTGTGCTGACCCACGCCAGAATGGGGGCACAAGGAGAGGTGTGTTTCTTCACCATTACATTGTACGTTGTCCAGCAGGATGGGATCCAAACCATAGCCGAAAAAGGCCAGCGATTTGGCTTCAAGAGCCATGCCGCAGCCAAGCTGCCGGCAGACCACTTCGGCATTGTCCATGTCCCAGCCATCGTCACACACAGTGCCCCATACATTATTGTACCGCACTTCCACGCGACCCTGGCAGCTGCCTTCTCCGTTCACCACACGGATAGCCATAGGAGCTGAGCAGAAAGACACATTTATAATCACACTTTTGAAGACTTTTTTTTTTTTTTTTTGTCTTTTCCAAATTTAGCATTTGTCGTGTGAGGAGCGAGACAAATACCCTTTGTCTGAGCAGCGGTGTGAACACTTGTTGCGAGTTCTGTAGCTGTGACATCAACATCGGTTACTGGAAGAAAAAAAAAAGGATACAAAGAGAATTTTCGCATTGAGTGGCACTGTGATATGAGGCACGGTGAGAGAAAACCTCGGGGAAAAATGGCTCCGCCTGTTGGTCAACTGACAAAGGTGCATATGGGTACAGTTAAAAAAAAGTTTACAGCTGTGTGCGCTGATTCATTGAAAGACGTACTGTGTTATTGTATAAACACCCAGAATCTGTTGCAAGCTTGCCTATATGCAATCAACCTTCATCTTCAACCAAGCAGATGCAGGAATGGCGCATCTACCGGGGCTAGAGGATGCTAGAGCACGCTGGAACTCTATGTAGAACCAGTTAAAGGGACAATGTGTAAGATTTAGACCGTTTTTCATTGCAGACAGCGGGAATTGCTGCATTGACCACTTTCCGTAGTTATAGGAGACATGGCAGCCTCTGGAGGAGTGCCACCGCCCATGTAATATTATTTAATGATACCTAGACCTACGACTATACTTATAACATACTGTTGGTCGTTAAGAACACATTTGTTTGCAAGTTTTTGAAATTTATAATTATTTAATTGATTCCTTTTTAATTAAAAAAAAACGTCTAAATCCTACACACTGTCCCTTTAAGGCCCTCTAGCATTATACAATATTATATTCCAATCTATTTTATTCAAGTAAAAAAAAAAACAGGTTCCTAAGCAGCCATTCTGTTCCAATCCAATTGTGCGTCAGCTAGTTTACTGTCCAATGTTGCAATGATCATTTTGACATCATGAACACCCTTTTTTTCTTCAAAAAGAGGCATTTAAAAAAAGAAAGTCTCCCAGCAGAGACGAAGAAATAGGAGGGAGAAGTCTCTCACTGCTAGCAACTCTACAGCCTATAGTTTTTGTGACCTTCGACCTTCATTTGCAAGAACCCCGGCTTCGTGTACACTATCTTTGAATCAGTTTCAAAAAAGGATATATTTCGGCATAGATAGAATACCTGCTGTTTCTAACGTAGACTGGGTTGACCCTTGAGTTCCAGAGGAAGGGTAAACCGACGGCACAGTCGTAGAGGGTCCTGTACCTGAGTGGACAACAGAAAAGAGTCATTTGCCAAAGTCATTAGATGTCAAGCACAATTTGCTGGATCATCCTCCAAAACGTCCTTCAAACATACCCAAAGTTGCTCCAAGAAGTTTGCTTTTATAGTCTGATAAATGTCTGCTTCATATAGATACATGCAAGATCTTTGGCTAACTTACCGGAGCAGGTGATCCCAGCATCTTCATGATGGCCACAGTTGTGGTTGCTCCAACCAAGATTTGCACAGTGAGAAAGTTGCTCCTCATTGCCCAAGCAGTTCACATTGTCCAGAAGAATATGGCCGGTGGTGAAACCAAAGTAGGAGTTGGTGTGAGCTGCCACAACTTGGCCGCACCCTAACTGCCGGCAAACGACCTCAGCCTCCCTCACATCCCAGTCATCGTCGCAAACCGTCCCCCACCGTCCCTGATAGTGGATCTCCACCCGGCCCTGGCAGGAGTTCTTTCCATCCACTAGACGCACGGTGCCGTCTGAAGATGGAAAGCATAACATTGATGCATTTACAAAGCCTTCTTTCCAGTTAAGTATACTGTGCACCAATCTAACCACTTAATTCTAAATACTATTCCATTTGTGGACTATGAATTGAGCAGCAAAATCCGTCTATTTTTATCCATCTCAGAAAAATAATACAGGGACTGAGCACCAACTGTAGCGGGCTTCTGGTCCATATCACCGGGATGTAAATCGGTTTCATTCAGTGTTTCTTAAATGAGCTTTGAGCTCCTTGAGCGGAAAGCTGAAGTCAAGCTACCGGGCGCACCAGAAGCGTTCTTGCGGGTGCGAAGAGGGCTACAGAAATTGCACCCTGTAGTTCCCTCAATGAAAAAGCACCGGGAGGTGTTGAACGTGCGGTACGACGGAGGGAGGGAGGACTCACCTAAGGTTGCGTTCAATGGAGGTGGAGTTGTAATCTCCCTTGAGGTTTTGGGTCCTACTACCAGTGGTTCTAAGAGCGAAAAGAAGTCAAAATAAAGAAATGAAATGCACGGTGGTATTGCATTCTTTGGGATGAATGCCAAATGAAAGATTACCTCGACACCTGATCGACACATCCTCAGAGTGATAACAGTTGTGCACGCCCCAGCCCAGACTGTCACAGTGACCGAGGTTTGTTTCACTTCCCATGCAGTTGACGTTATCCAGGACAATAGGTATGGAGGTGTGTTCGTACTGGGAGCTGCTGCCCATCGCCACGGCCACTCCGCAGTCCAGCTGTCTGCACACTACTTGGGCATCCAACATGTCCCAGTCGTCGTCACACACCGTGCCCCAGGAATCGTTGTGGTACACTTCCACGCGGCCCTCGCACCTGTTAGGCCCCTTTGCCAGTCGCACTTTGAACATAAAAGGACGACGATGTTCATCGGGTCTTCTAGGTTTTCTATGTCATGCGTGATGATTATTCCGACTGTGTAAAATGTCTAAGGCGAGCTCGCGAAGCCCGGTTTCGATTCTTTCAAGCTACTCCTTGTCTGATGTCACTCTGCTTTATTAAAAAACAAAGTGATCTGCGTGCTACTATTTTCCATGGAGAGATCATATGGGGTGCTGCTGGAAATGGTCTGATTTCACTTCCTAACTTTTTCTGTTTTATGTCTCACTTGCCTGCTGGAAAGTTGTGTCACTATTGAAAATGCTCATCAGTTAGAACATTTAAGAAAAGAAAGGCATGCGCTTTGCAAAAGTCACCGCAATTTAGTAATAAAAGCATATACTTTTTCTATCAGAGCATTCAAGAAACATTGAATTAGATTTATATATATATATATATATATATATATATATATATATATATATATATATATATATATATATATATATATATATATATATATATATATATATATATATATATATATATATATATATATATATATATATATATATATATATATAGGGTGAAACGATCTGAATTGGGTCGAAACAAATAAAACGGTCATTGTGTCAGTGCGTGACAAACGCGACTGTAATTTCAGGACGAGATGCCTTCCTGAAAAAAAGTAGTATTCTTCCCATGGTATAAATCAACATATTACTGTACATGAATCCTTGGCAAGCGGTCGGTAAAATGGTGTGACCTAGTTTGGAAAGCCCAAGGCTCCTCCTATAGTCTTTTTCAACGTAGCTGTCAACAGTTATTGACAGTATTGTAATACGATGTCATGGCCTGGATGTGGCCAGTTTGTTTCGGAACATGAGATCATATGGCAGGTTTAGTCCACGCTTACCTTGGTAAAACATCCTCACAGGGTAATGCATGTCATTGGCTGAAAAAGACAACGCGAGGCGAAATTAGGCGGTGAAAATATGAGCAAGTTCAAGTCACTTTGTCAATTAAAAAAAAAAAATGAGGAGCTGCTCATTACTAAGCCAACATTTCCACATCTTGTTTTTTTTTTTTTTTTTTTTGCTTTACCCTTCTAGCAAAGATGTTTCTGGGTCTGCCAAAACAAAATAACGCCCGGAGACTATTCTATGGTTTCAACACCTCACAAAGACTTCATTTCTCACATCACAGCCGATCGAGGTCATTTCACAGGTTTCGACCTTTTGTTTGTTGCTCATCTCGTTATGCTACTCAAGAGTATTCAAATTTCATGGCTGCAGGTGTCTTGTTTAGTGCTACGAGATTCTTCTTTGTTTCATATATCTACTCTCTATTTTAACTCTTTCACTGTCATGCGTTGTCGGAATCAAGGCCGACAGAATATTGCGTGCCATGTCTATGCAAGCATGGGCGGTATCATTATCTTACTTGAAATTACAAGTATGAAATACTTGTGTTGTATGTATGAAAACACTGCCATCAAATGGTCACTGGTATCGCAAAAGCGCTCAATGAACTTAATATTTGAAAAGCACCAGTCTAGGGTGTCAGCTATCCTCCATAAAAAACGTAATTGACAAGAATTCTTCTATATTTACCACTATTTTAAAAGAGAAGAATTCTCATCCATAGCACTGAAAGAGTTCATTAACAGAAACAGAAAAGCATCAAGTTACTTACAGGGAGCAGCACGTTTGTTCATTTTGACATCTCCTGAAAGTAAAATACAGCACATTTAGATTCAAATTCAGAAATCTTTATTCTTTATTTTGTTTTTTTTTTGTCTTTTTTCAACTCAAGCAAACAGAACAACCCGTGACGGCAATTAACAGTGAAAGCCTTGGAACCCGTTGACGTTAGCGTTTACTGGAAGTGTGAGCGGCATAATTGATATCGTGGCCCACGCACCTACTAAAATGCCCGGCACGTACTCACCTAATCGCCACAGCACACTGACGGCCACTAATACAAGGGATCCAAGCAAGGTGACCAGAAGACAGATAGTCGGGTTCCAGCACTTGCATACGCTTTCCGCCACGCGCTGTCCTCGCATGGCTGCCTGAATGACCATGGGCCTGCAACAGAATACGCTGTTCCTCTTACAAATGAACGCACCAACTAATGTACACAACAAACAGGAACTTCTTTGTGGCCTAGTTCCATTCTAGCCTAATTATGTTATTGGATTGTTTTCCCAAACGAGCCTGCGGCAATCGTAGGTATCGACGGTGGTCGGCAGAATGGAGCGGAGGCTTGTTCAAAATCAAAATGTTCCCAGACGCCAGGGCGGGAAATGCTTGCGTATGTTTATTCCTAGTATCCGGAGGAGGAAAGGAAAGGAAAGGGCAGGTGTCACCTGCGTTGTGGTTTTTCGTATCGAAGGGGATTCCCTTGAGACAAAGACTTTTGGGATTCACAGACGATCACTCAGTAATCACGGGGAGATAGCGCGAGGGGCGGCCAGCAGTCGCGAGAATGTGATGAATGACCGCCGGTCAATGTGTGAACGCGTTCGTGAAAGTAGAAGCGAAGGTGACAAAGTGTGACTGAAGCAAAAGGAAAGCGATACGGCTTTTATTCGCATTTGGGATATTTGTCTTTTTTTTTTTTTGGCTCGATTTCCCCCTGACCTTACGCAGGAATGTGTACCGGAGGATGATGAGAGGAGAACCTGATATTGGCCCCTGGAGATAGTGGACATTCCGGGCCCAGGGGGCACAAAAAGACATTTCTGCTTTCTACGGCCCCCATCGTCAGGCATAAACACTGCTTCCTGTAATCTGTCACTAAAACACTTGGGCACCCGATGACACCGCAGGGGTGCCTCTCGTCTCCCGGACGACAGGAGGCGGGCCGACTGCGCGTTAGAATCTTAAGCCGCCGTTTGGCTCGTCCGAGCTTTGTTTCGGACCGTCGGAAGGACGGGAGTGGTCTGCTACTTTTCTAATATGGCTCACTTTTTGCCAAAATAGTGCAATGTTTCACTCATTGTACCGGCGGTTTTTAGACTCTAACGCTAGAAAAAATATTTGAAAAAATAAAAGCGCCTCTTTGCAAGTCAGGTGGTGATTTTTAGTTCGTATCCACTCTTTTGTTTGATTTAGCTTTACAAATGAACCATTCACAACCATTGTCCGCAACAATTGTTTCCATAATAAAAGAAAAAAAAAATCTCTATTCGTAACGGGATATAACATGGATCCACTTGGGAATAACGTTGTCTTCTGTGTCATCTGTGTTTCCCCTCCCTTCTCACTTCTCAGGCCTGAGAAAAAGATGGAAAATCTCATCCATGCCAAAATATATGTTAACCTTGGCTAGTTGAAGACAATAACTTAGCCATCCATTTTCTGTAAATAAATACTAAGGATTGAATGCCTCTTGAAATACGTAAAAGTACGTTCTGGGATTGAATTAATTAATTGTGACACAAGCTATGAATGTTACCTTGATGTTAAAACTGCTTTCAAATCATAACGCATTATCTAAATATTTTTCACAGGATTTTTTTACATACTGTTAAATTTTTGTTGAGTTTATTACTTTTCACAACATGTAATTGAATTGTCAATGGAAATTAAACCACTAATAAATTGCATGCTAAATCAAAAGGTACAATTTTGTAGAAAGCTACACAAATTTGAGTATGTGCAATTTTTTTGTATCAAAACACAATACAGTATTTGCAAAAGTAGAAACTTGACAAGTTGTAAGGCATACTCAAGTAATGTAACGAACACATACCTTGTTGTGAAACTATATGCTGTCACCCAAATTTTGAAGGGTAAAACAAACCAAAAAAATATATCAAAACTGTCCACTTGAAGATTGCTAAAAAGAATAGCTTAATATCCAGTTCTTGCACACAAATTGGATTTTGTCTTAATAGTGACTCTAGAACGTTCTAACCATCAGAAGTTTGTCTTTTAGGTCTTTCATCTCCTCTGCTCTCTGACTATAAATATCTGGCTTCGGTTACATAGATTGCGTAAAACAATAAATCGTACATCATTGTATATTAAATGTTCAACACCCTGTACCCGCCTTTGGTTAAAAAGCAGGAGGAGCCAAAAAACAATAACAAAGGTATCCTTGCATCTCCTGTTTCAGGTAAAGCTCCCACATACTCATGTCCCACTCCCTTCTGTACGATCCCATTGGGAGACTGGCGTTGCAATTCTGTGCTGGGTGGGTGTGTCCTTTCTTTTTGCATGTTGATGTACAGTAGGTGCGTGATGGGGGGGGGTTGGCTTTGCAGTGGCTTGGAGCTCATTTAGGAGTGATTTTTGCTTAAAACTTTATTTTACAAATTAACTTGCACTTATATAGATATATACAGTATATTTACAGTGTATAAAACGCAATGTCCTGATTGATGATGTCATTGGGTCTATAGAACAAAGAGATGATAACTGATGATGAGACTTGAGTGTTGCAAAATCTTCTGCAGGCCAAAAGGAAATGAATGTACAGGCTGCAGTCTGCAGTGGGAAATTGCCATCATGTCCAGATTATTACTCTGGGTTGCCGAGGAACTCAGTGTTAACTCGCCAAAGCTTTCTGTCATGGCCTGTACTCCACCCAGTCCCAACGCATTCAGCACTTTTGTTAGCAGTGGAGGGCCTTGATTTTAAACTTGACATGTAGTTTTGCAACTTCTTGACACCTTTTGTTAGTTGGACACTTGCAGAGCTGGATTACAAAAGCAGTGAAATGATTTATGTGTGACACAGATTACTTTATCTGCTCTGTAAGAAACGTGTTACGTATAGTTGTTTTTTTTTGGGGGGGGGGGGGGGGTTACAATGTTGCGTAACATTTAGGACATTATGTTTGCGTTGTTTTGTTTGCTTAAAAACGGGAAAAAAATACATTCATATACTGTACATTAATTCAGTGAGTTAACAGTCACAGATTAAGAAATAATTCTTTTACACTAAATCACGTATGCCACAATTATTTGCACGCCCTGTTATTACTTTGTACAGCCTTATTTTTTTATTTTTTTATTTTTTGCCAATGAAGCATTCTTCTATCCTCTAATAGCGAGTAGCGGAATGCGCTTTTTTTTTGTAGTGGAATACTCTGCACTGACGAGTTCTCGCCACTTGTCGTCATCGTCCTACACACATCAACCGAATTCATGTTGCCTTCATGATCACCGGTAACAAATAAAGCAAAGGAACCTCGGAGAGTAGTAAAACGCCGGAGGGTACCTGAAGGCGGCACTGCTCCCGGACAGTCCATTCGGTTGACATGTTCCTTACGGATAAACAAACTCCCTGACAGGACTGTTACCCCGTCGCATGCTCCAACAACATTTTGGAGCTAACGGTGTCACTGTTGCACATAATTTTAATGTCGCCGAATGCAGTTTAAGCGCAGTAACGTTTGCGATGTTCGTATCCGCTAGAGGTGAGTTTGCTTGAAGTTGCAGCCAGACAATTGAAAGCATTGCGCTAATGTTGGCTGCTAAACGCACTAAAGCCAATTCAAGCTGACCAGTCTCTTTTCATTTAATTTTACCGCTGTGTTTTTTTAATTGTATTTTGAAAATACAATATAGTTTAGGGTCCTCATCTAAGCTAATTACGCAGCGGACTATTGAATGTATTACGAAGCGTGTCTAGATGGAGCACACCGTCGTTTACGATAACGTTTAAACCTTTCATTGCATCGATCTTATTGGTGTAAAGTTCTCTGCAATGACACTTGTTGCATTCATAGATTAACAGTAGTTTGAGGGTATTTTAGATGTCAACAACTAATACCTCAGATCATAGTGTAATTTGTTACTAATTAATCCATTATTTCATAGATCATACCATCATTAACAAATCATCTGTGCTTTTAGCCTCAAATTGCACAATGCAGTACATAGTTAATTGTGATATCCAATCCAAGAGCTGCTTCAAATACGAAAATGTCAGTTTTAAACGGCACTATTAAAGGAGTATTAATTGTAAAAATGTAATTGCTTTTAGGCTGGGCGAATTGCCCGTATAACTATGCCCTCCCCAGCATGCTGTATTTTTTTTCCAGTTTTAATCAATTTCACATTCAAAAAGTGACTGCATCAAACCCTGAACTTTTCCTAACATTTTCAATGGTTTGAGTCTAACTAGAATGTTAGTCATCTATGAAGAGCGAACAGTTGTTACAGCTCTTGAAATGGATGTCACTATAATATGTAAGTACTGTAGTTTCTTTTGCAAGATTGTAGCATTGGCATTTCTTGTCATACCATTTTCTGTACAGTGCACCCTTTTCTGTCTCATCATTCTAGTGCCCTGCATGCTGATATAAACTATCCACCAGCCACCTGCACCTCCAATCATCTTGTGATACTTACACTCTTTAAAGATGACCATGTCACATGTGCATGCTGGGCTATGACTGTGGCACAATGAGAAAAAACAGTGATCGCTCTCTGCTATTATCACCCAACAAACCGTGGCAGGGCCAGGTGAACCATGATTCAGCTCTAGAAAGGCCACACGATGTTTTTGAAGTGGAAGAGGAGCATACAGAGCGGGCCCTCTCTGTGGAGAACAGGCACCTATGGGAACTACAAGAGGTCGTGAGGGAGGCGACTTCCAGACGTACGCGTCAAAAAGGCAGACACTCCAGCAGGCCGCGGTGTCTCTTTAAAGACCGTGGGCGCTACATTCACATTGAGGCGGGCGGCTCCACACGCAAAACACGCTTGAATCTGGAGCAGCTGCTACTGATGCTCTCTGGGAAAATAAATAGTCAGCAGGGAGTCTATAAATTGCATAGGCAGGAATCGGAGCTGGAAAAAGCCATCATCCTTTGCCGCCTGCTGGACACTCACCAAGACTTTTTGCACAAAAGACAGATTGCCAGACAGTTAACGCAAGATGGCAGCAACTTTGGTGAAATCGTGCCTCGTCTAACCACCTCTGGGACCTCATCGCATGGATCCAAAATCACACCCTGGTCATCCAAGACCAAAAGCAAACGGGACCAGCTGGCATCAAGCGCTGACTTGTTTTTAGAAGACGCGTTTGCGACGAGTGTCGCGGTGGACACCTGTTGCGCCAAGGCTCTAAAAAGTGGTCACCCACGTCTCACTTCTCATGCACAGTGCAACTACCACACGCAGTGCATTGGGTCAGATGAGTCCCCTCCCTCTAAATACGTGGACGCCAACATGGAGGTAAGTGACAATGTTTCCAGATTTCAACTCATGATTCATTTGTGTTTATAAACAAACGCCACTTGGATTATACAATTAGTTTTGTAGAGTCATTGTTTGTGTGTAATTGGTGGACGCGTATTTTACGTTTTTGCTTCATGAAGCAGCCAGGATTTGTCAAGTTTTGTCTTTAGAGCAGCAACATTTCCAACAAACCACATTAAGGGTGAAACAAGTCTACACAAGTTTACACAATTCCACTAGTGTTCCCTCACAATGTTGTGGTTCAATATTTGTAGTTCACTTTATTGCAAATTTTCATTTATGAACATAACCTTTTCTATGGCAGCTTTACGTCGCTATTATGAAGCAATATTATTTATATTCAAAGAAAATATCGACCATGGATTTTCATTAAGTTCAATGTGTACTTTGCGGATTTCGATTACTGTGGGTATTTTTCGGAACACTGCACCTGGGTTAAAAAAAACCAAACAAACAAGAAAAATTTTTATTAGGTTTTTTTTTTTTAATTTATTTTCTTGCCCAGGATACCCACTTATTTCTGTACACGTCAGAATTATATGTCAAGCCAATCGCAGCAAAATGTGTTTGACATATATATATATATATATATATATATATATATATATATATATATATATATATATATGTATATATATATATATATATATATATATATATATATATGTGTGTGTGTGTGTGTGTGTGTGTGTGTGTGTGTGTGTGTGTGTGTGTGTGTGTGTGTATATATCTCATCTGATCAGAGAGGCCTTAAAATATTCGTATCCCTCAAACATTTAGATACAATGTTTTACTGAGGGCGGTGAAATTAGTCCTCAACTGAGTAAATGTTTTCCACTCGGCTTCTTGTCAGGCTGCTAATTGCTTTGACAAGTGTAAAAGCGCAACTCCACATTGGAATTAGTTTCACTTGCTCAACTGAGTGTCTCGTGCAGCCTGCGCGTGTTGCAGTCTGTTGAACAATCAATAGGGAGCCACCATCATTCCAGCGTCATCTCCATGGAAACCAGCCATAGTCGCTGTTATGATTGGGCACTGCCTGAACGCTTGCCGTTTTGTGATAGGATCATCAAGAATTCTTCCCCGCCCCCTCCTCTCAATGACAACCACCGTTTCACACGCTCATTTTTCCAATCGTCCTTTTTCTTCACCTTTATGGCGCCGCAAACAACATGAGAGAGACGCAGCCTCGGAAGAGCACGGAAGAGCTGGACATCTTAGCTTTATAGGCACACTGCAATTTTATTCCTCTTGTGTTTTTGCCTCCTTCTACATGTTCTTGTTTGCTCTTTTTTCCCGTATGACCCGTATGTTTTGTTTCAACACGACTCGCTTTTCTCCCGGCTATGGCAAACTGGCCATAGACACACAGTGGTGAGGCATGACTATGGAATCTCCGTGAGTAGCGCAGCGTTACTCTGAAGCTCGAGTCTGTACGAAGGACATTTCAAGTGTCGGGACGATGACGGTAACCGATTTGCCTTTGGAAACGGAGGGAGATTCACGTCATGTGTTTTTGAGGGGCACTGGCCTCGTTTTGGAAGATGTCATTGCTCCGAGATGGGCGAGGCGCTTTGTCTTCAAATGATGTGGAACGGGCATTATAACCTTAAAGGCTTTTATGCCACTTTTTGGAGTTACTGACCAGGGCTTTGGCTTCAGACGTCATTTAAAATAAGCTGTGAAAAAGAGCTCTGCTTATGGACCTCCCGCGTTTGATGGGAGAACTTCCCAGAGTTTTTCCATGTACTCGAGCACCAGTCGGCGCGAGCTCCGTATCATTTGTCCTTCTTGATCGAGAGTGATGTATGATCTGTGGACTCGGCCGGAGCCGCCCCAGCACACGTCTCCACGTGGAAATATGCAGTGCCGACAGGAGGACCAGACTCTAGAACAGCCCGAGTTGAGAAAATCCCAAGCGGTTTCAGACAAGGCCATGCCGACTTCTGCTACTTTCCCTTCAACGTCGTTATTAGGAAAGAGGCACCACTCGCTCTATGAAAACTTGCATGGTTTCGAAGCAGAAGGAAACCACAAGGTATGCATTTTTTTAAACAGCAGATAGAAATAGCAATAGTACAAGCTATTGATTTCACAGCAACGGTTCTGAAGAGAAGGCATTGTCCGGCATTATGTAAAAGTTGGTCAACATTAAAAACAAGCTTTCTGAATGTGTAACTTGTGCTTGGGGAAAAAAAACAAAAATCAGGCTGACTCTCAACTGGCCTCCAGTTGGTGAAGCAAAGTGTCACATGGTTTGAGAGAGTCTTTTTGAGATTGAGATTTTCTCTAGGCCGTGAAAAAAATTCCTGATGCTTCCCTCATGACGTGAATACAAGTGGGTGGCTGTGGTGCTACATTAGTGAGTAACCATCATCCTTTCAAGAGTGCGACACTGTTCTTGTGTTGAGATGAAAAAGCCCGAGATGCAAGTTTCCAACTGGATTGCTTATATTTTATTTTAAGAATAATACCCAGGTACAAATTTGGCAGAAAGGGTCCGCGTCTCAGCAGATAAAGTTTGGTGTAAATGGCAAATTTAGATTGTGTGGACAAAAATATTGATTTAGAGATTTCTCCAAAAATATTCTCCTTGAGGTCTCTATTTTCATTTTCCAGCAGCCAAAAGGTTAAAATTGTTGTTGAATGTATGAATATTAGGGATTAGTTGACAATGCACGTTTTTTGTATTTTTATCTAACCAGATAGCGAGTTTGTCCTGGTAAATGCCAGCACTGCACTGTCTTAATTGACCGACCTACTTTGTACCTGTGGGAGAATAGAAAGTGGAACACTTTGGATTTCTCTTACAGACCTTATTGTCAGACTTTACTATTCCTATGCTTGAACTCGCCAACAAAAAACTGAAAACCCATATTTCGCCTTTTTTTTCGAGAAAAACTTTTCTTACACTTTTTTTTAAAACTCATTTAAACCCAGTCATTATTTTTGAAGTCAGTATTTTTTTGTATGTTTTATTAAGGACCCCAGGCATTTATTTATTGATCAACTTATTTAAAAAAAAAAAATAAAAAAAAAATCATGTTTTTGGCCAATTAATTATTTTGTACTTAATTCAGCAAAAGTAATCAATTACATTAGTACTTAATTCAATGAGTAGCAGCAATTTTTAGACCCTCCTTTAACAAAACACTTAAACATTTTTGAAAAATAAACAACAACCTAGGATTGAATGTCTGATCTCTAAAAAACAAAAACAAAAAAAAAACATAGAAATATATCTTTGAGATTGAACACGTTAAAAGAAGCATGCTATGTGAAAACCGTTGCCTGCATCTTTTTGTTTCTTTGTGATTTAAAGCTAAGCAACATCTGTAAGATGTCCTGGTCCATTATTTTCCATCACTGATTCTAAATGGCCATATTTCCTCATGCTTCCTGCATATTTATGTTATAACTTAATGAATAATTGATAGACGAGGGTTGGGGTATCCTCTAGAGTATTAGCACCCCCGAGTCACTGTCTAGCTGTCTGATATGGACTGTCTCTGTGGAACAGAGGTCATGCACTGCTTGGCGGCAAATGCACACAAAGTTGCTTCAATATCACCCTGTATTTAATGGACTATACTGTACGTGTTTTTACAAGTATGTACTATGGTGGTTAATCGCGGGGCTTTTTTTTGTTCTCTAACGTCTTAATAATCCCATGATGCCCCCAGAGGATGGTGATGTTTTTATTTGTGCTGCCCACGTGATTGATGCAGCCATGATAATGTTTTTTTTTTTTTTTTGTTAGTGTCTGCTAGTAGCTTGGTGCAATGTGGGTTCTGTAAAAAAGATGCAACACAACATGTATTTTTCTTTTTCAGATAAGGTTAGCTGAGAATATACTTTATTTTTTAAGTAATGGACCAATGTGTGGATGTGGATGTAGATTGCTTAAAATGCTTGGGGCCATAAAAGCAGTCTGTTATGTTCGATGTTCTTTGTCCTTGTCGTGCTTAAAGGAGGGTCCGCCCCATAATACATCAGTGTTGGGTGCCCCATGGGTGATAAATACAGGAGATTTGAGCGGACACTTCAGAGAGCGTCTTCATGACTTAAATATGAGCACGAGGTGCCGTTGTGTATCAAATCACCCCACATAATAAACAGACTTTTGGAGTGCTTCTGATGTCAGTACAATCTTGTTGAACGATTCAAGTGTCGCTATAGACCTAATACTTAGGACTCGACTTAATACTTAGGACTCGTGATGTCAAAAGATTGAAAGAATTGAGAGATTGATTGGGTTCTGTAACATTTTTGGAGTAAAAACATTTTTTTAGGTCATGCGTGTGGGTGTGGGTCATGGGTGTGTGCGTGCGCGTGTAAATGATGCACAACTTTGTCGTGTATTAAATAGTTGTAAATGTTACTGTTGGTCTTGAAAGCTCTTGAGAATTGAGAAAAGCTGATGCAAAGCTGACTCAAGATTTCCGGCGAATTAGTCGTCGCTCTTGTGCCAACAATGAGTAAAGTCATTAAGCCCCCATCCGGACAGTTTCTCAGTTGCCCAAGTGCCAGCACAGCAAAGTCAGCCTGTCAGGGCTTTAAAAGGTGTGCAAGTCGTCTTCTTTGCTGAGTCACTCTTCACTTTATACTGTATTGCTATTCCTGCCCACACAAATGAATGAACCTGGGAAATCATGAAGCATCCAGCTTTGGATTTGAAGGCAATCTAAAAATCTTTTGTAGAAGGTGTTATTGCACAGTGTTGATTTTGGCACTTGAATCATCTTCACCCTTTACATTATATTTTCTCAACACAAATGCATTTATGAATGGAGTACAGTGAGGTGACTCTGCCCCATTCTGACACCTTGTGTCGAGACCCTTGGCCTTCTGCTGCACAGTTGCATCTGCCCCGCTAACTGAGCCAGCTCCATCTGGTGTAAGGCAGCAAAGCACCACTACAGCGCAATGACACTCCATGACATAATTATAGCTTCCTCCAAACTATCCACATTTGGCATTTAAGCATGTTTGACCATTTGCTAGCGACAAATTCAACTACTGATAGTCATGTTCTGTAAAATGGCTCCATCTCCTTTTAATGCGCTAGAGATGAGTCTATTCCTCCTGAGCCAAGGCACCCTCGAAATCCATCCATCAGTGAATCAGCTCTCTCCACTGGCGCGTGGGTGCACAGCTCTTCTTCCTCTTAGGCCGAGGGTGTGTGGTCAGCCTATTGAGTTGCTCTAATGAAAAGCCTGTCCAGTAGTGATCATCTGTCAACTAGCATTAGCAAGTGCCAAGGGTTCATGGAGAAGCCTTTTGATGCACAGATGTTCATACTGTTGAAACAGCCACACCTTATCTCATAAAATAAACAATCAAAAAATAAATAAGGCGTGGAGTCTTATTCCTTCTATCCATTTTTATCAAATTATTTTTGTTCCAGAATGGTGCAGACTACCGGTTTCTGGTACGGCAGAACTTTGAACTCTTGCGAGCTTTGGATGAACTTAAGAAGACATGCGGCATACTGAGGGAGGAAAATTGCCTCTTGGTAAGTTTAAAATCGACAGCTAATCTTTATGACATGAGATGGCACAAACAATATCGAAAGAGCGCTGCGCTTGAATTCCTCAGGACTATTTTTTTGTACGGTTACTATTTACTGCAGGAGCGGTCTGATGTTATTTGTTCCGCCCATGTGTTTAGCGGAAGAGCAGTGCTCCAGAAACGGAGGAGAAGGTCAGGCGGCTGAGGAGGAAGAACACGGAGCTTGCTGTGCTTGCCAAGCGGCTGGAGGAGAGGGCACGCAAATTGCAGGAGGCCAACCTCAAAATGGTATACTGCACACATTTACCGCTGCTAATGTTTTTCCATTGTGACTGTGATGAGCAGCAAGTTTGTCCTCACTCTGACCCAAACGCTAGAATGAACTCATTATCAAACTGTTGAACGCACGCGGTGAATAGAAGCGTTCTCGAAACAACCGCGCTCCCTCTTTGAATAACAATCCATCCCACTGGAACGCAACTTCACTGTCTTATTGGGTGGGGCCTTACTGGAATCATTAGTCACTTTGGAGAATTATTTGTGATGTGAAAGAGAAAACAGCGAACTCGCTAATAATTCAGAAGCATTGCTTTGATGTTTATTTATTTTTTGATGACCGCGCCTGTGTTTAAAGTGATGTGATGAATACTTTATGGTGAATTATGTGGAGTTGAGGCTAAGCTAGGAGTAGTTGTTTGGATTCTGAACGTGTAACTATGCAGTGTAAATGATTTGTAGGTGAGTTCACCTGCACCATCATTGATAAGGCCCGGATCAGTGGAACACTACAAGAGGGCGTTTGCACGGCAACGGGCACGTGACCTGGCCCAGCATGCGGATGCTCTGTTGTGCAAGGACAAGGAGATCGCTGCGCTCCAGCAGGATGTTAGGGAACTGGAGGCACGGCTGGACAGCGATAAAGTACGTATATTTTATGTCTAATTTCTTACAACTCATACCTTCGGCCCTGATACTTTCTGGTGTTAATCTATATTCACTGATCTCGGCTTTGTCTCTGAATGTTATTGATCTTGGAAGAGAGAGTTCCTGTGATTATTCCCACCCGTCAGCCCAATTTCTGGCTCATGTTGACTCAAGTCTGCCCTCCGATGGACAACAATTGTACTGCTGTCAAGTTGTCAACACCCCTCCAGTAATGGAACTTTTAAGGCTGATTCCTTCTATTTTTACTGGGGGCTGAAAGCATTTGGGTTTTATTTCAAAAGATAAATATTAGATAAGATATTCCCATGTCAACTTTTATTTCCAGGTTTTACAGCTGTCTCTGATACAGAATTTAAAAGAGCACCCTCTGCTCCTACTGTATGTGCACTTTATGCAACTTACAAGAGTGTTAAATTGCTTTGTTGTCCTACAAAATTCATTATTCGAATGATAAATAATGCTCAATATCTGTTCTGTTTTATATAGGGCCTGATCCATGTAGATTTTCTGTCAGAAAAAGTGGCGATTACACATTAACCGTCCTATTTTAGTTAGAAAATTCATCATGTATTTTCTCCCAATGCATTTCAGTAGGAGTCAACTACTGTATTTATGCATATTCACTATTCATGGGCTGGCCCGGTATTCCACGCAAATAGCGGTCAACAGTAAATATATATTTATAAAAAGTCAGTTCATAGAATGCATCATCGTGTGTCACGATTAAAGAATGTCATTTTGACGAAAAAACAAAATGCACCGATGTGTTGTACAGGGCTGCCCCGAGCCGTCAAATCGAGCGGAATTTGAGAAACTCCTCCGAGAGTCTCAACGGGAGGTTCTCCGCCTTCAAAGGCAGCTGGCCGTCATCTCAACCACGGAGCACCAAAACCGCAGTTCGGATCCTGCTGGCCCAGAGAGGTGTGAGGAGAAATTTCCTAACCTGGGGGTTGCGGAAGACAAGGTAAAAATCGCTCCCTTAAAGTCCCGATAACGCCAAGCTCAGTCAGGTTCTGTTCTCAAGTAAATGTCCCTCATTTGATTCTATTATAAATGATAAAAACATGATGAACGTTTTCTCATCCACCTAATCTGATGTCAAAAGGCTAGAATAAAGAGACGTAACTATGTTAGCAATACAACATTTAGCCCTGAATATGCAAGTATGTTTTGATTGATTAATTGAACATACAAACCTCATTTTTTTTCTAAACAAAATCAGAAGAAAATATAAACACTTGATAGTTGACTTTAGTTGATAGTTGACTTGATAGTATTCTTTG
Source organism: Hippichthys cyanospilos (assembly GCF_059441005.1). Classification (NCBI taxonomy): domain Eukaryota; kingdom Metazoa; phylum Chordata; class Actinopteri; order Syngnathiformes; family Syngnathidae; genus Hippichthys; species Hippichthys cyanospilos. The sequence continues at coordinate 7,083,441 of NC_142386.1, read as the reverse complement.
CTAATTAATTGTGCTGTTTTAAAAGAACCAAATGGGGAATATTCTCATCCTCCTAAATAGGGTAAAACAGAGAGTAAATATTTTGGCAAAATAACATCTATCCCCGAATGCGCGAGTATGTTTTGCGCTGGCGCTCATGCTGCTTTGCGGCGTTATATAATGGCTTGTGGTTTGAGCCCATACTAATCTGCCGCAAGCCATAATGAGATGATTCCCTTTCTCGAACTTGGACCCAATCAAAGATGCAAAACTCACACACTCTCGATGCCCGCCTTCTGCACGCTCGATCACTTCCTTACCCTTTGCGCCGTGGAGTCGACGCTTTGATATGCTACGCGCCGGCCGTGATATCGTCGCTGTAGCAATCGGTTACATAATGCGGTGTTGACATCTCTTTAATCATTCGCGAGACTTAACTTATCTTACTGTATTTGTAAGTGGTGGGGAGTGTTGACCTCTGTGACCGCACGGAGTATTTTTCACACGGTGACGTTTATCCTGGCATGATGTCCCTTGCGGCATATTCTTTATTTGCAAGCGTCTGCGGACGTCCAGCCTCTCTCTGGGAAGCTCAAATGAGAATGCCGATTGCGGTAATCTCTCTTTTGTGGGCCGCACACACGCACTCGCGGCGGCACACGAACGCCCAGAACGGGGACATGTTGTGTGAACTCTAATCCCCTCTAACAACAGAATGGTACAGTCCAGTAATCCGCTCTCTGTTGCTGTGGCAGCGGTGAGAGGGTTTGGGGCGCTAGGTAAGACTCCGGCCGCACCAAAGACTTTTCGACCAAGCCCTGCTCTGGATAACTAGCAGGCCCAGCGCTAGCCTCGATGTTGCCTCCCATCACACGAAAGGGGTAGGTCGCCCGTCTGATTCTTGCCCCGTGTTTGGCCTTGTATTCTTGTTCTTCGCGGCTTTGAGTTACTTAGAGGTCGGAGCCCAAGTCACGCTAAACTTAACATTTTCATCGCAGAGATCCGGCTGTCCGCCGGAGATGGTGGCAGCTTGTTACATGTGGCTTCTGTTTATGGGTTATCAGGCGCTCCATCATGACTAATGACTAGAGGCCTTGTAACATCTATTCCCACAGAGTTCTTTTTTCTGGCACTCCTTATTCGTGATTGACAGCATTATGTAAATGACACTTAAAATGCACAAGGACATCCTGCCATCAAGCCCAGTAAGCAAATTGACGGCCAAAGGATGCTAGCGCCGGACATGGATATGATCTGTATGAAAAAAGAAAATCAACGGCCAGGCCAATCCATTAAGGTGCTTTTAAAAGAAGTGATCCAGTTACCCGTTTCAGTAGCTGCAGGGATTACACCAATGTGCTTATGGCACTCGGGGACTGCTGAATGGGGTATGTCTCTGCCTCATTGCAGCAGGACCCAGGTTGTGCCTGATACTTGAGTTTGCACGGACCACCCCGCTGGACAGCAAGCCGCTGCTGCGCATCCAGACATGTATTTACTATCCTTGACTGGCTGGAACATCTCTTTAGCCTTTCTTTGGCTAGTGACGGTGACCCACGTGGGCGTGATTGTTGATTAATTTCACCGCGCATTGTGGATGTAATGATGGGAGCAAGTGAAGGCGAGAGGACAGGCTCGCGCCCTTAGTAATGTTAGCACGTAGCATCGTCATGACATAATGGTGGAAACGTGACGCAACCAAAATCTCCTAAACACGAGAGTGGCCCGTTTAAAAAGGGCTGACTGCGACGTTCGTGTTGCTTCCTCTAATGGAACAAGCACCGCGTTGGGGCATAGCTTCAACTTCAGCGGAAGTTGCATCCATTTAACCCTTCATCATTTTTGTACACCGCATATGATGTTCAGTATTTACAAGGACCTATCAGTAGCCCTGATAATTTTGTGGGATGGATACCTAGCCGGACGGCTATAGGTTAGCCCGTCCGCCTCACGGTTCAGGGACCTGTGTTCAGATCCACCTCGTTCCAGACTTCTGTGTGGGGTTTGCGTGTTCTTCCCCAACACAGCTTCATTTGAACATGAACAAATGAAGCCTGTGGTAAAACGTTTAGCAAGCAGCGCACGCCTTAGCTTTCCGTTCAATCCATTGAGAAGTTTCTAGGGTCAGGTTTGTGCATTTTACTGTTTTTTTTTAGTTGAAATTGATGACTTTATACTTCATTTCCTAGAGTAAGTATTACTTAGTACCGAATTAAATGTGCAATTATTTACCTGAATTCTTAGTTACCAAAAGTAAATGATTACTCTAGTGTAGTGGTTCTTAACCTGGGTTCGATCGAACCCTAGGGGTTCGGTGAGTCGGTCTCAGGGGTTCGGCGGAGCCTCCGCCGCAGAGGTTCCACCCATCAGTCTAGTCTGCAGTTAATGGGCACAGTCATTGAAAGCGTCCTGCTCTGAGATTTCTTACCATGCACTGTGTTGGTTTTGTTATTTGAACAAGGTGATATTAATGCAAAATTCATTTCGTGCACCAGGAAAAAAAAATCATATTTTATCTCAAATTCAACATCAATCAGAATGCCTGAAATATGTGGACATTCTTGGCAAAAAGGCCACCTGATTTTCATCCCTTATTGAGATATGAAGGACCAAAATCTTGAGGGACCTACCGACTTTATACCTTCACATACTTGTTTACCTACATCGCATCACAGTATGTCTAACTTATTTATAAAGAGAGCCTTCTTTTGCAAGTTGTGATTGTTGATCCTGTCACTAGGCCACGGCCTTGTCGTCACTCGCACACTTCAGCTGCTGACCATAAGCAGGTTTGTTCTCAAATTAGAGAACCACTTTCAACCCTTCACAGCCTTACCCCACTCAGTCAGGCAGAAGAAAGATCCTACAGTTTATGCAAATAATAACCTGCCGTCGTTAAGTCATCATATCCTTCCTATTGCTGTGTTGTAGTCATGTTAAAGGCTTGGGGGAATCCCAGTGGATTATTCATTGATTCAAGTCAGACAACGTGAAGGAGGCTTGCTGATAATCCCTCAATTTACAAGTGATGTTTAGTCTAACTACACTTGTGCACCCTCATCGGACGCTAGCCACGGTTTTGTTTCATAAATCATATTATAAGCATTTCAAAATATTTGCAATAGTTTATCACACAACGATCGAGATGGTATCGTCACTCTTGCGCCTGTGAATGTAAAAAATGACGGACAGGCTGATTTGCAGTACGATTCTCGTGTCAGGTTGTAGGAGAGACCCCAGCAGCGCCATTAGATGAATCTCCACCTAGGTTTGGGAAGACTCCCGCTGAGGAGGAGGAGGAGGAGTCGGGGCCGCCAGTGACGCCCCGCCCGGGCCTCAGCCCGACTCCCCCCCGGGAGAACAATTCGGAGGAGAAACGTCTTCACTATCTGGTCAGTAACTCCTGCAGCATCTGACAACATCTTGATTTTTAGAGTACTACCTTCAACCACATCACGTTCAAGCTATTTTAGACAGTTGGTGCTGCTCGTGGCAGCAGCAGTAACGTAGAATCTTCTCTTCTCACGAGGGTCACAGTTTTTGCTTTGCTATTCTAGTTTATTGAAAAAGGTATATATCAAATAAATACACACTAGTAATGATTAAAGTCCTGTGGCCTTGAAATAATCTGATTTCTCCTATGCTGGCGATACATATAAGCTGCATTTAAAATAATTAAATCATGCTAAGCTTAGTAATACCTCATTGCTATCATGTGGGAAGTATGGATGGTAACTGACTAACTGCTAACGCTGTTTTGTTTGGGCCGTGGCAATTTTTTTTTTTTTTTTAAAAAGATTGATTCACTTTCTCTGTATGACGGCTGAAGCAAATGTTCCCATATCCATTGTCGCCATTTTAGGAGAGTGAGCTGACAAAGAAGAGAAAAGAATGTGAAATTCTTGAGCATGAAGCAAAGAAGCGGCAGAAGAAATGCCTGGATTTGGTAAGTGATCCTCTTAGTCCAATCTGCATAATGTATTGAAACCTAAACCTTCACATCGACGGCTTTATTTGAACGCTCTCTGGTGTTTCCGTGACAGGAGAGCCAGCTTGAGGATGAGCAGGGCAAAAATGAGAAACTAAAGGAGGAGGCGGATCTCCTCAGGAGGAAGGCACAGCTGCTCGACCAAGTTAGTGGCCCAATTGTCTGCAATGTTATTCGTGGGCTGGGCCCGCTAACTGTTTAGAAGATTTGAATACCGTATTTTCCGTACTATAAAGCGCACCGGATTATAAGGCGCACCCTCAATTAATGACATATTTTAAAACTTTTTCCATATATAAGGCTCACCGGATTATAAGGCGCACCCTCAATTAATGACATATTTTAAAACTTTTTCAATCACAATATAGTAATACTCAAAGTAATAACAATAATAATTCAAATAATAACTCTCAATAGCATAATAACTCAATGTCATTCATTTCCCATCTACGAATCCCAATCTCAATATTGATCCATATATAAGGCGCACCTGATTATAAGGCGCACCATCAGCTTTTTAAAAAAATCAAGGCTTTTAAGGTGTGCATTATAGTGTGGAAAATACGATACTTGTCTATTTTTGTCACTTTTTTTTATTTAAACGATCTCAAAGTTGGGTGGCTTTTTAAAGTCAGCTTATGCGATTGGTTGTGTTTTTTTTCCCCGGCAAATATTTGACATAGCCATCCAAGTTAAGCAAAGAAATGACCTGAACATAGCTGAAATCTCACATTCAAATGATCTCGTTTCACAGACCGGAGTTGAGAATGAGGAGTTGAGGGAAGAACTCTCTAAAGTGACCGCCCAACACGATTCAGTTCTCGAGGAGAACCAGAGACTCTGTGCCAAACTGGAGAACCTAGAGCAGGTCCTAAAGGTGTGCAGTAGAGCCTCTCGTTTTTATCAGTTAAATCCAGGACAACTTTCTTCCCTCCTGTCCACTTGCTTTGTCTCTTTGCGCAGCATATGCGAGAGGTCGCTGAGCGAAGGCAGCAGTTGGAATTGGAACATGAGCAGGCTCTGGCTATCCTTAAGTTCAAGCAGGATGAAATCAAAAGGTTACAACGGGTAAGAGGAAGAGCAGCGCACTATTTTGAATATCTTTGCCCAGCAGGAGGCAATCTTTGGGCACTAATAAAACACAGTGGTTAGCGGAGAATGGCTGTGTTTTGGAGCAATCTTTATTCCGTCTTTTATTTTTTTCCCTTTAGGCTCAATTATTTGCCAAGAGGGAGCATGAGGGGGTGGTCCAGATGTTGGAGGTGAGGTCATGATATATTCCACTAAAATAGTGGCGGGGGAGTGAACATCTCTGCATTATATCGTAGTGGCTTTGTGTTGACATTTTTTGTGTATATCCGTACATACAAATTAAAGCACACGACACAGGAAAATAATTAAATGATTTGAGACATTCAGAGACCCAGTTAAAAATCTCACGTACCCCCTGAAGTGCCTTCACATTTGGAGAATCATTGTTCTAAATGGTTCTACAAACTTTTGACCATTCCTAAATAAATTGTTAATAAACTATGTAATATATAACCCAGAAATGCTGAATCTGTCATTTAGAAAATAGGAAAAAAAAATCATCGATACCACGGTGTAGGTTGGTTGACATCGAAACTGTCTTCCAGCATATTATTTTGCCTTATGACAATTTGTTCTTAAATGAACTGTGTACTTCATTTTAGGAGTTGACTCAGCTTGTGTTGCAGAAGGAGCTGGTAGAGTATAGCAGCTCCTGTTATAATCTGACTTTCTGTTGTTTGACTTTTTTTTTGTTGACCAATTTGTCCTTTTACTTAACTCCAAGCATTACATTAGAAAGTCTCTGCCCTTCCTCAGACATTTTTTTTTTCCAAATCAGCCCTTGCATTGGCCATTATTTGACATTATTGGAAAAAAAAGAAAGTATAATTCATTGTTTGCTAACAGCCGAGAGACATTCTAGTGATACTGACGGGATTTTTCTTGCTGTTTCCTGCGTTGTTTCAGCAGCATGTTTTTGAATTGCTTTTTTCCCCTTTTCTTACATCTTTGCTAACCAGAGTACACTGGACTGCATGCAGGTACTGTTGCCCTTTAACCTGCTCGAGCCCACGGTCTGCAATTTTAATCTTCCCGTGCACAAACTCCTGCCTAGCCTCCGTTAGAATCACAAAACCGCTATAACCTTTATTTGGCTCTTCCATATTTTGGGGGTGTCAGCGTGAATCATGTGAACTGAGCCATTATTTGCTCCCATGACAGCCATTTTAAAATTGTTATAATGCCAGTCTGCTGCGTGTGCGTTAAAACATTGCGTCTTCATGTAGACTGGTACTTCTGAGTTAAAATGACTTAATGCTTGTGTAGGTGTCGCAGACAGGAAATGTTTAAACTGTTTGATGCGAATGCAAACAGGAAACCTCTACCGCAAGCCCAACTCAAACTTCATACAGAAAAATCTGCAGTGCTTCTTCTAACTGTAATAATGCACACTAATAGGGAAGAAAAACATTATGTGTGATATCCAACTTACTCGGGATTCCATAGACATTTTACAGACAGAATTACTTTGATTCCCCACCTCATCCCAAATGATCCTTGTGCTTTTAGTGGCCGTAATGCCGCCCGTCTTGAAAATCCTGGCTTCTTAATTCAGCAGTTTGCTGCCAGTATTGGTGTAGCTAGTACTGTGTTGACACTTTTCCCTTTTCCAAGAGAGAACAAGTCACTTGGGATAGACCGATAATCAGATGAGCAGATTACCTTATCGGCGCCAATATTCAGCATTTCAGCGGCCCTTTTTAAATATTTGATGGCTGATAATCAAATCAAAATTGTGTTAACTAGGGAACTTTTTTTTTCCATTGACCTGTGTTAGAGGTTCTGCTTCTATTGGGAACATTCTGTTACTTTCGTTTTGGGAAACTCCCAGATGTTTAAAAAAAAACGTCAACCAGCAAGCCCCTAAAAAGCAGCTTACTATGGACTCATTTAAACAAGGAAGCACATATGAGAAGCTGGGGGCACCATTGAGCGTGTTTATCTTTAGCAAAGTTGATTTTTTTAAAGTTAATTCTAACACTTTAGAATTGTAATTATTTTATTCTATTGTTCCCTTTACTGAAAATGATTATCGGCGCAAAATTGGTGATCGGTCTCCTTGACTACTAATTATTGGGATCGGCACTGAGAAGAAAAAAGAAAAATCAATTATCGGTCTATCTCTGATGCTGAACATATGTTCTGTTTGTGTGATGCTTTCTGCCTGCTATTTGTATTCACACTTTCACCCCCTTTACAAAAATTGGCAAAATGTGCCTTTTTACCAGCGCACTATAAACATAGCAAACAGAAATATTGTCAGCAGATTTGCACAATTATTTGTTTCTCAAGATTCAGTACAAAAAAAACTTTTTGTGATTTCTGCAGCTTAAAAAATTATTCCTGCACTCATCAAATAAAAATCCAGTATGTAGACCAGGCAAATCTATATTCAAGGACACAATCATCAGCTGACAGTAATGTTGGGAAAATGAAGCCTCTTGAAGCACTTTCAATATTTTTTTACTGCTCTAGATGGTGCTCTGGGTATAGAGATTAAGGCTTGTGCAATGAAAATGCATTGCATTTCACTGCATCTTTAAACCGGCAGCACAAACCTAGTGCATGCTAAAAGTCGGACTTGAATCCCATAAAAAAATCTTGTGGCATTTGAAGAAAATGATTACAGTATTCCAAAACGAATGTCAGTCAGCAATTGCTATAGATGACAAAAATCCATTTTTACAGGTCTGGCAGTGAATAAGTTAAGTCAATCACTCCCTTTGACAAGAATATTAATAAAAAATCACTTTTACTGTGTTGGCAGTTGAATGAGTTAATGTCTTATCATAAATAATCTTTTCAATTCACCTCATTTGCAACTGGGGCTGAAGAGTTAGTTTGCAACCGTGTGACTCACAGATTTCAGAAGCTTCTTTGGATGGACATCATGATCTTGACAACGTCATCGATGCTTTTGTTCAGTCCAAGGTGCGAGATCTGGAGGAGAAGTGTCGCAGCCAGAGTGAACAATTTGGCTTGTTGTCCAGAGAGTTGGAGAAGTTTCGCTTGCAGGCCTCCAAGACGGACCTTGCGGGCGCCGGTCTTCTTAACCACCCAGGCCTATCCATTCTAACAAATGGAGTGGGCCCGTCCACAGAGCGAGGTAAATGATCACACATTAAAGACACAATCCACCCTATGAAAAGGCTCTAGCATCCAACAGAATGGTTTTCTTTCCATTCAAATTACAGTACAATTTGTGAAAACATTTTGAAATGTTATGACTTTGCGAGCAATGCTTTTAGCGTAGGTGTCAAATTCCAGTCCTCGGGGGCCGGTATCCTGGATGTCTTCCAGTTTCTCTTACCAGCACACCTGATTCAAATGATTAGCTCATTAGTAAGTCTTTGCAGGAGCTTGAAAATGATCCTAATCCTTTGAATTAGGTGCGTTTGAGAGAGAAAGTTCGAAAACACGCAGGATACCGGCCCTTGAGGATTGGAGTTTGGTTATATTTTTGCTCAAAGATGTGCTGTAAATCTTTGGAACTGCCTTGATGAAGAAATCAAAAACCTGGTGCAACTTAAAAAGCTTGATAAAAACCGCTTCTCGCTTATATACAATGAAGAAGAAGAAAATCATAAGAGGCAACATTTGACGATTGTGTTTCACTTTTTAGTTGTGGTTCCACGGTAATGTAGCCGCTTATTCTTACGTTTTTTCCAAATACGGCATTTCGTCCAAACAAGATCGAAATGCAACATGAGTGACGTGAATAACTTTTGTGTTAGTATGCAAAGTCCTTGCTGATGTATTTACTGTACTGTAGTGTACATCTAACACGACTTTGTCCTTTGGAGAAAGACGGCTAGGATATTTATGAGTTTATTTTTAATATATATATATATATATATATATATATATATATATATATATATATATATATTTTTTTTTTTTTTTTCCCCCTATTGTGTTAATATGATGCTCATTAAAATGTGTAAAAAAGTGTTTAAGGCTATGCGGCAACAAGGAGTCACTTTCCGGGTAAACCCAAGTTCTTGACGAATCTTGCCCGGGCATCAAACCTTTTACTTGTTCGTGTGTTTTAGACTGCACAGATGGCTCATGGGATATGGAGTCTCTGAGCGAAATAGCCTTCTGGAGTCTCGAGGGAGGTGATACTCTCTCCTGCCCTGAGGGTAATGAGCCGCTCAGTATTTGGGGTTTTTTCTCTTTTTTTTTTCCACCCCCCCATCATACAAGTTGGGCATTTTCACAAAAGCATGGCATGTCCGAACCGATCATCTCACCCACACTTTCCAGCTCTGTAACAGAACTTGCATGAGGCTCTAGCCAAGAAGTGAGGTGAAAACTGTCTGCGAAATCAGTTAAGCCCCTTAGCGATGCCGGTGTGACACATGGTAGCACAAGGTGCTGTGACCTCTGACTGCAGACAGATGGAGGCAGGATTTTTCTCTACTGTTTAATCAGACAGGTTCAACCTTGAGCTATCTGCATGTTAACCAGTGACCTCGCCCACCTAGCCGCTCATGGATCCAAGAGAGCGCTCCCGTCAAGTGGATTGTGTATTACCTGGGTTCTCTCCCTTTCTCCATCTCCTCTGCTAGATGTGGCTGCCGCACTGCGCATGGGGACCAGCACCACCCACGCCGCCGGGCTGTCCAGGGCGGAGCGCTCGCCAGTCGCCAAGCATCGAGAGCTTCCTACGATCGGTGTTAGCAAGTCAGCCTCGTCCTCCAGCAAGTCTGAGACGACAAACCTCACTCCAAAGTCTGAAACCCACCTCAGTCCGCACAAATCAAGCCCCATACATGAGGTATGACAGGAAGAATGCGCATAGGCTTAAATTTTACTGCTGATCGTGATTGCTAACCGGTCGTAGGCGTCTAAAGATTCACATGAATGGAAGATAAAAAAAATAATGAGCGGTTATCACCACTCACTTCGATGAACATTCAACCTTTGTAGGTAATTAATAAAATGTGTGTCTGCGGAGGGGGATTATTCAATTATTTGATGGCATAGTCGACTGAATAATCCATTTTAAATAAGATTCAACAGCGACGGCCCTTTTGCAGATTAAGTTAATACTGATCATTTTTACATGGAGTTGAAGTAAAATAATGTTATTATAGGGCAGTGTAGGGTAATAACATTGACTCTAGTTGAATGTAAACAACGTCCATGAAGGTGTTTACCGGCTTTCTTGTGTGTTGTGTGCCAGACAGTTTAGGTGAGAGATCTCATCATCTAGTCTGCAGGTCTCGCTTCTTGTGTTCCTGTGCTTAGTGTAAGTTGTGTGACAGACAGGTTAGGTCAGAGGTCTCCTCAACCAGTCTGCAGCCCTCCATTCAATTCAATAAAACTCATATTTGGTCAAAATAATCCACCTGCCGCTGGATTATGTGGGTCAAATGGTAGTAGTTGTAAAACGGAAGCTATAAATATCCCCTCACTGCGCTGCGTATTATGATGACTGGAACCCCCCCATTGTATTTTATAGACACTCAACATTTTTTACTTGTTGCTTTACTTCTTACTTGGAACATGAATTATTTACAGTGTGAGCGAGCCACCAAAGGTATTTTGTCACGGAGCTATTCGGCATCACCTGCTGCTTGCGATTTTTCCCAGGTTGACACAGCCAGTGAGGTGGAGGAGCTGGACATCGACTTGGCCCCCCTCCCATACACCGCCAGCAGAGGAGCATCGAAGCTGCAGGTTTTTATTGCGCGGTACAGGTGTGTACTTTTACAAAGGTCAATGGAAACCTCATAGGAAGTTACATAATAACGGACGGCACCGACGCATTTGCAGCTACGATCCGTACGACGGTCCCAACGATAACCCTGAAATGGAGCTCCCGCTCACTGCCGGCGAATACATCTATGTTTACGGAGGCATGGACGATGACGGCTTCTATGAAGGTAAGTCTTAACAACGCGCAGTTGTACGTGAAACTTCATGGAGATCTTTTTATTTTCAGGCGAGCTGGTAGACGGGAGGAGAGGGCTGGTCCCCTCGAATTTTGTAGAGCGCGTCTCGGACGACGACGTCATGGGTACTCCGGCGCCAGAGAGCGGCGAGCTAAGCCACAACTCTTTGCTAGACAGCAGTTTGCACAGTGCCAGCCACCAGCATCACCTCCACGCAAGTGTCCGCGCCTCAGATAGGACGGAGGCCTCTCCTGTCTGCGGCCCCGCCTCGGCCTCTTCCAATTCGGCCTTGGCTGCCTCAGCCCCCCTCACCAATGGCCTGGACTTGGATTTGGAGGAGGCGGGAGTGGACGCCGTGCCTTACCCGCGGAAGCTCACCCTCATCAAGCAGCTCGCCAAGAGTGCCATCATCAGTTGGGATCCCCCGCTGGTGCCGGCCGGGTGGGGCCACGTGTGGAGCTATAACGTGTACGTGGACCAGGAGCTGCGGCTCAACGTGCCCTTCGGCGCCCAGACCAAAGCCGTGCTGGAGAGGCTGGACATCGACCTCAAGGCCTACCGCGTGTCCGTGCAAAGCCTGACGGAGAAAGGTCCGTCGGACCGGCTGCGCTGCAGCATGCTCGTCGGCAGGGACGTTTGCGTGGCCCCCACGGAGCTGCGCGTGGACGGGATCACCGCCACCTCCGCCGACCTGTCCTGGCTCCCCAGCAACAGCAACTACGTGCACGTGGTCTCCTTGAACGAGCGGGAGTACCAGCTGGTGAAGGCCGGCCGCTATTCGCTGGTCCTCAGTAACCTCGCGCCCGGCCTGCGGTACGCCGTCAAAGTGGAGGCGCGGCCGCAACGCACGCCTTGGGAGTTGCCCGTGGAGCGACGTCAGCGAACGAGCGCCAGCATCAACTTCAGCACGCTGACGGCAGGTCAGCGTGCGCCGTTTCTCTTTTTGCGCACGTTACGGATGTGCGCCTGATCGCGCTTGTTTGCGTTCTCGTCTTTTGCCTGGCTGTCCCGGACCGGTGAAAAGTCATGCCTTAACACCATTAACCTTTGTTTTTATTTACATGACAAAAGGAATACAAATTTGTTTTGTTTTTTTTCAATTTGTCTTAATGCGATAAGACATTCAGCCGTATAAAATAATAGAAAAGATGATAGTAGTAATGACATAGGTAATCACTTATATTCAGTTAAATATGTTTTTATAATATTGTAATAATATAATAATGGCGTTGATCAGTTCTGCCAATAATAAGTTGGCAAACATGATTTATTAAAAAAAAAACACGTACAATTATTTTTGATACAGCTTGTAAAATGAACTAAGTATATAAGGGTATCTGATTTTGTTCATATTGCGCAGCAGTAACTGTTTGTTCAGCAGGCATAAATAATACAAACATGACTGATGATGCTAGAGCAGATGACGGATTAGCAAGTTCAAGCGTGTTGTTTTCCCAAGTCTCATGCCATTTCCAAATGTGGGAATGTAAAACTTTTCATACATTGTTTAGCAGAGCAGTATAGTGCTATCGATGTAGTGATTGTGTTAGTTTTCTGAATTGTAGGATAGTGACCAGTAAGATCTCTGAATGATGTTCACTAAATGATCATTTCAAATTTTGCTTAAGTTTCATGCCCACAGTCTGGGAACTCAGGTATACACGGTCTATTCATTTTTGAATCTGAATTTTAGAAATGTACTGTAGTTGCAGGCCTTTCTGCATCACCTAACTATTTGTTCATACAAAACGTTATTTGTGTTGTAGCTCTTACTCAATACTGGCTGTGATTTTGATGTAGGCCCACCCGATGCTCCGCTGGATGTACAGTTGGAGCACGGTCCTTCTCCAGGTATTGCCCTCATCAGCTGGCTGCCCGTCACCATCGATAGTGCGGGAACCTCCAACGGCGTCCGTGTCACTGGATATACAATTTATGCAGACAAGAAAAAGGTATGAGCCTTCAATTAAATCTCTTACACTTATCTCTTAAATATTTGGCTCAAATGTTACCCAAATTGGGTCAAAAAGAGACTGAACCAACTAGTTCGGTTATTAGTTTAACCCAAGACGTTGGGTCAAACAAATAACCCCAAATTCTCCAACAATATTGACTCGTTTTGGGAGTTTTTCAAGTCACCAAATGATAATGCAAAAAGTTGGGTCAAAAAATGATGCGGCGGGCCGAATTTGGCCCCCGGTGCTTGAGTTTAACACCTGTAATTTACACTATAACTTTGGGTCAAATAACTAACCTGAAAAAAAAGTACTATAACAAATTGATTGTTTTATTTGAAACATTTTTTATAAAATAGGTTGTTGTTATTTAGTTGGGCCCATCTTTATTTGGCCCAGATGATTACCCAACTCACAGTATACACTATAAAAAAAAATGGGTCCAGAATAACCAAAATTGGGTCAAAAGGGAACTTCCCTAATAATGTTGGGTCAAATACATTACAAGGGTATAATTTCTAACTTTTTTTGAGGGGGGGGATTCTTTTGTGGGCTTGACTCAATTTTAAATGGTCTTTTTCAACCCAAGTGTTCAAATGTTCATTCTTTCCCCATCTCTAAGGTGCTGGAGGTGTCGTCTCCGACCGCCGGCAGTGCTCTGCTGGGGCCCTCCCAGATCCAGTCGCTACAGGCAGCTCAGGAGCTCACCGTTCGCACCACGTCTGCACACGGGGAGTCTTGTGACTCTTTTCCCGTCAATGTGCCCTCTAAACTTGCTGCTATCATGGCCGGCCCGGTTGCGACCGCTCCGGCAGTGCCACCCCCTGCCCGCAACCTCATAGGACCCGCAAACCTGGCCTCGTTCCTTACTTTGGGAAACTCTCCTGCCAAAGCCTCCATGCTGGCGTTCCCATCTCCCCCGAACACACACATTTCGAGCCTCAGGCTGGAGGCTGCCGCCAAGTGTCCTATTGTCCCGCAGGCCGAGGTCTTGATATCATCATCCTCATTTGTAAACGCCTGGGCCGACCCCACGTCCGTTCCCGCGCTTTCGTGCGAGGCCATATTACCCGTGACGTCAATCATCACCCCCGTGGTAATCCACGTTCCGCGTGTGGTTCAAAATTTGTCTGTCGGTCAAATATTGCTTATTGACAGTTATTTTTTGTTGTTGTTTTTTTTTTATTCTGTCAGATTAATGTGATGTCCCCCACTCCGTCGGTTCCTCAAGCGCCTCCTGTAATAGCACCCGCACAAACGCCAGAGGTGGCGCCATCAGCGGCCACGCTTGATCAACGCAGAGATGCAGATAGCCCCGGAACTATACGCCCTTTTCCATCCATTACAGAGTTCATTGAAGATCCCTGTGCCAAACTCCAAACGCCGGAGCGCACACCCACGCCGCCCAAAGCCCCCATCCAAGACCTCCTTAACCCTCTGGACACATTAATCCTGCGACCCCCGAGTACTTCGCCGCTGGATTCTGAGGTTGAGGAGGAACAAGAGAGCAAACGCTTAGTGTCAATTGAAGAGTTCTTGAGACAGGACCAGGACCCAGCCTGCACGAGGGCGCAACAGGTCGGCTCTTATACGTTGACATTCTCATGCTTTTGCATACATTTATTACACTGAGGAACATTTACATAATCTGGGTTTAGATAATGAGTAAAAACAAAATTGGCATGCTGTTTCCAAAATTTCATTCAAAAAAAAATGTTTTTTAGTGAGACTACGTACTAAAAAAAAGCAACAGCAACAACTCAGCAACTTGTTTGTGCTTTGAAATTGAGGCAGTGTGGTGAGAGGTGTGCATATCTCCCAGTTCAATCAATAGCTGCAAACAGAAAGCTAGCATAGTAGAAATTAAAGGGCTCGTAATCCAACTCTTTGAACCATGTTCCAATGAGGATTTCTGGCCCTTAATACCCCCAATGTGTTGTTTTCCCCCAGTGATGCATTTCAATGATTTCCTCGCCTATTATGCGCTCTCAGCACCGGCCCTGGTAGAGCAAACAGAAATTCACGCTACTCCCGTACGGCCCGTGCTAGAAGAGCTACTCAAGCACCTTATCCGAGGAGGCATTCACATGTCTGTGTTTACTGAATTTATAAACAAATAATCTGCATTTGAATATAATCAGGACGCGTTTTCAATTTTGTTTCGCAATTGAAAATTGGTCAGTGTAAGAAAATATGTCCAAGCATTGTGTTTATGTCATTCCAGAGCTATGGCGCTGGGTTGGTTGAGCCTCCCGGTGACTACCTCGCTGATAACAGCCGCTCGGACCTGTCTGACATCCTTGAAGAGGAAGAAGAAGAGCTCTCCTCTGAGCACCTCGCGGATGCGCCCGCCAGGGGATATGCACTTACATGTGACAGGGTATGTGGGACCATACTCAAACTCATTCAGTCCCAAATACTACAGTTAATGTTTTGTTCAAGTCCTGACATTCAATCCCAGGTACTCACAGTGTTTACGTTTATTTCAATTCTTTTCTATTAATTACCAAATAGGCTAAATCAGTTAATTGTGTTATTGATTCAGCCATTTCGAGACTTTCCTTTCGCCAAACGCTTGAGGAAAAAGATGAATAAGTACCTGCGATCGAATGTCTGGAGCTCTGGACTCTTTATTTAAAAGTGGGAAAATATGTCTTTGGGATTGAATGAGTTAATAATAATGATGGATCGGTTTTGTAAAGCGCTTTTGTGTTCACTCAGAGACGTGAATGCATTATTCTTTGCTCTGGTTGTGTAGTTAAAATGCCATCTTTTCTCTCATGCGCCTGATTGTGATTCTTGTTTTATCTCTCCTTTTATTTTGCATGCCTATTCCGTCGTCTTTCCGCCTCGTTTTGTTCCCTCACTTTTGGATTGGTCATAGTTAACCCAGTCAGAGCCTCCGGACAGTGACGAAGACGTCCTCGAGAGAATCCTCAAGCTGCCCCCTGAGGCACACCGCTGCAAGCAGCTTTTTAGTATTCCCGAGGTGACGGAGGAGGAAGACGGTAGTCGCAAAGAGATTTTACATCATCGCAAACTGATTCAGCTGAGAGCTAGAGGCGCAGAACCCTCTCATCAGGGTCACCGCCATCCCCACATTCCCCCTCCGCACCACCACTTCAACGTGGATCCCAGATCCCTCAGCAAAGAGCCTTTAACCAGGCAAGGACCCTTCCAAGTCAAGCCCAAGCTGCAGCACAGAGTTCACTATTCCGACGAAGTTGACGCCGCCAGTTATCTTGGACAAAACGAAATGCGAGGTCCCGCCCGCTGCCCTCCCCAGTCTTCCCCCAACAAAGACAGAGTACTGCTCAGAGGCTTGGGGGACCGCCTTAGGAGGGAGGCCATGCTCAGGAGTCAGAAGGCGGCGGTGGCGGCGGCGGCTAACCCAGGCCACGTCCCTCCCCTGCCGAGACCCTACCCGGTTTGCAAAACGGTACGGACGGTCAAGTCGCCTGTCGGTCGGCGGATGGAGATCGATGTGGAGTACGGGACGGATGACAACGAGGAGTCGGACGCGTGCGCCGATGGCGAGGTGGTGCTAGAACAGATGAGCTCAGAGTGGTGGATCGAAAGCGCTGAAATGAAGCGCAGAGGGCCGTGCTCCCGCCAAGGAAGAAAGGTCGAGTCCTTGGTAAACATTACGTCAGCGTCGGCCCGGCAACTTTCCCGGCAGTCCCCGTTGAATCCTTTCCATCCCTTTTTATCCCTCACTTGTATTAGAAATGAGTCCCTCTTCAGTTATCACCGCCCCCTATTCCCTTTTACTCTCTCCATCAGTTGGCTTTTCCAAGGTCGCTTTTCCGACTTAAAGGTAGCGATCAGAGATAGGGTCCGCTTCTGGTGTTGTTCGAATTCGTATAGGCCGGCGCCACTCTGCATGCTTACAGCCTGACACAGTTCCCGTTCTGACCGATCACTTTGTAACAAACTGAAATGTGCTGTTTCACCCGGCAAATTGGTCTCTCAGACCAAAGTTTGGTGGCGGAGATTTGTAGAAAATCAAATGTTTCTGGAGAATAATCTCACGTTGATGCTAAAGAGTTGAATTTTTTTTTAAATCTATCATCCAAAATGTCATTTTTAATCAAGTGAAAATGTGTTATTCGCTCTACTTTGTTTATAATAGATTTAACCAAGCGAAAAACAAAAGGTTACGTTCCAATTTTTGATTTAATTTATTGTAAAATACACGGATGCCACAAATGCTTGGCGTTTGCAAACTCTCTCTCGAAAAAGGAATATTTCCGATCGACTAGCATGACCTGAACAGATTTCAGAACCCTCATCGGCTTACTTGCTTTTTCCCTGTTGTTGCGTTTTGATATAGAGTAAATACCGACGGCAGTCATTTGTCAAGTGTTTTACTTTATTTAAATGTTCCGTCTGCAGGAAGCCAGTCAACAAAGAGGATCCGAGGCGGGTCCGGCATGTGTTCCAGACTCGGAGCTTTCCTCCAAATCAGTCGGTGCGCAAAGCAAGCAGCTCAAAGGTCAGAGGCTCTTTTGCTTGGCCGCTTCTTCTCCTCCGGTTTCCAGGCAAAGTGATGCGGCGCAAATGTTATTGCCTCCGCACCTGTGCTTACAGTTGACGAGCCAGCGCTTCCCTCCCGCACGCCGCTAGTCAGATTAGCAGCGTGTGTGGTGAGGGAGGCGTGTCGCCAGTGATGGAGAAGTGGGAGCCCACTAAGCTGTGAACCAGCTTAACTTAAAGTGGCTTGTCATGACAGGAGGAAGTGCCAATCTTAAAATAGTATCTTTGATTAGCTGACAAAACGACCGATGCCGCAGGAGCCCCTCTTTTTCCCTTTTCCTCTCTCGCTCTTTTTTTTTTTAGACTGAGGAAAACAAAATGCAGTTTTCTTGATCTTTTCCTGAATTTTGTACCAGGCAATTTTGAACCCGCGACCCGCCACGTTCTTCTATTATTAATCAGCCAGGATGTGAAAGTGCCGGTTCCCCATCCATGATTCTTGCCACAGATGGCCTCATTCTCCATAATGAGATAGAGAACAGCTCTGTTTAGAGCAGCTTAAGCCTCACTACAGCTCTTCAAAATTGTCTCACTTCGTCAAATAGGATAGACATCCTCATAAGTTCTTGGGTCACACCAGCATTATGCATAACCTCTGCAATGGTAGTGTAACGGAGCATATGAAAAACTGTATTTGAAAAAAAAAAAAATTCGACAGCACCATGCATGCTAGTTGGATGTGCAACTGCGTGGCTGTTCTTTGATGGCAATCAAAATGTGTCAAGTGCAGTTTCCCTTTCTTGCTGGGTGTTGCAGATCGTAAAGTGTGTGTTTGTCAAACAGCTCACACAGCTTAGGATCAGTGCTTTAGCTTGATTACCTCTTTTAAGGACACGCCTGAACTAAGCAAGCGCTCTCCATAGGAGCGCCGACGTGGGGGAGGGGCAAACCCTGAGGGATTTTCCTGAAGCCAATGTTGATATTTGGCTGAAAAAATACCCATGACCAATCAAGCAGACAATTAGTTCAGAAATGAATAATGAATGAAATAGAATTTCTTTCCTCCCAAATCATTTCAATAGGCGTCAATTACTATATATAGAGTTTCACTTGTCACGGGCCGGCTTGTTTCTATTCCCTGCAAATATCAGGTGTCAACAATAAATAAAGTATAAAAAAAAGTAATTAAAAAAAATCATAAAAGCAATAATGTAGTCGTATGTGTTACTAGTCATTGAATAGTAGTGTCGTATTTAACACATTAATTCTTAATTTATGTTGTACTATGTATTTTATGATATATTTTTGAACCGACTTTAATTTGTGTGTAAAATAGCGACATCCAGAAAAATTCTTTGCACAACTTCCTTGCATTGCTCTCCTCGTCATTTGCTTTGTTTTGAATGAGAGGTCAGCAGAAAGACCTCATCAACAAATTTCATGAAATTTACCTAAACATATAGATTTACTGTTTGTAAACGGACGACCGATGCAATGCTGGTCATTCTAAAAATAAAAATCATTTTGATTTGGACTTGCAGCTTGTTTTGAATCGCCAAAGACAAAAGGAAACAACGCCGACTTCCGCATCTTCGTGGCCCTGTTCCCTTACGACCCTGCTAGCATGTCGCCTAACCCGGACGCCGCTGAGGAGGAGCTGCCCTTTCGCGAGGGACAGATTATCACCGTATGTTTCTGCACTACATGGCAACTGTGTTTATTTCTTGTAACATATAGTTGTAAAATCCCCCCCCCCCCCCCCCCCCTCCCATGAACATTTTCATTGATTTATATGTGAACCTAATATGACAGCGAACGTATTAGTGAGGTCAACTCAGCGTCACGTAATGTCGCCTAGGTTTACGGCGATAAAGATCCCGACGGCTTCTACAGAGGGGAGTCCGCCGGTCGTTCGGGCTATGTGCCTTGCAACATGGTGTCCGAGATCCAGGTGGAGGACCAAGAAACCCGGCAGGAGCTTCTGCAGCAGGGCTTCTTGACAGCCCCGCCATCCCTCGAGAAAATGGGTATGTCAACAAATGTCTGGTTAACCTTGAAATAGCTCTACTGATGAATGCGTCGTGGCAGACCTCAAATTTGCTTCTGGTTTCTCTACTAAAACATTTCACGTGCAAATAAGCATATTATCATCATTGTTTATGTTTCAGAAGTAGGAGAAAATGGCCGCGTATGCGCGAGATTAAAACTGCTTTGCGGAAATAGCGGGCCTTACGCCGGGTATTTCCATCCCATTCGTGCACTCAGATTGAATCGCATCTAAACTGCAAGCTCTCAGAAGTGTGAAAAAGTGGTCGGACTGAATTACGTCGTTAGGCTTCAGTCATCGGTTTTTCAGCCTGTAAACGTACTGATATCGTACTGAAATATGCCTTAATTAAAAAACATGTAAATATACTTCCTCTATACTGACAAAGAAACATATCTGAACTTAAAATAAATTAGAAATGAGTTAAACATATAGAGGGACACAGTGAAAAATAATGTCAATAATTCATTTGATGACTAAATTATTTTCCGTGTACAATTTAAAACCACATTTTTCCACGGCTCAGCTGTTTTCTGGGTTTGGCTGGACACGCGATGTTTGAAAGCTGAGCCGTAATTGGTTGTCACCTGATCCCAGTGTACACGTGTTATCATTCGACTGCAAGTGTACAAATATGTGTTTAACAGTGATAGGCCTTACATGGTAACATTGTATGCTAATTCTTTATTGTGCTAAAACGGTACCTTTTTTTTCATACTGTTGCGGAAATCATAATCAACACCTGCATGCAATGGCTGTTTCATGCAGCGTTTGCCTCTATTTCCTGCTTTCTAGCCACTTCAGTGTCAGAGTAAACATCTACAATTGATTGATTTATTTTTTTGCTTCCATGTGCATTCACTGTTATGTTTGTTGCTTGCTGGTTGTTACTTGCGCATCATAGTCTCGTCCGTTTTTTGGGGGGTCCTCCTTATTGGTGTCACATATTTTGGTTTTCTATTCTGAAATCCTACGAAGGCACTCGCACACACGCACAGCTTCCGAGTCGTCCCGTCCCGCCACGGAAACCGAGACGATCCAAGAAAGGTGTGTCTCGCTCCGGATTGCCTCCGGCTGCCCTCCTTTCCAGCCTTTGCTCTCTCATCTCATTAACTTCATTTCACACGCCGACCAGAGGGGATTTGCAAAAGCGGAGCAAGCATGTTGTCCGAGCAATATTGTGTGACTCGGTAACATTTTTTTCCCCCTTGTGTACTTGAGCGCATAGCTTAAATGTACGTACTCCAGGTGTTATATCCTGTGCGACATCAGACGGTTTTCCTTTTACAATGAATATTTCAAAATTGATTCCAAGTTAAAGGAATCCAACCGCTTGTGTTGTCCATAAAGTCTTTTGGCGTTTTATAATTCGGACATACAGTTGTATGTAATATCGCCAATTGTGACAGTAGATCTGAATCCACCCTTCTAGCGTTGAAACGCTACGTTTCCCAAGCTCATCATCCCCTCTGATCGTGAACTTTATGTTACGCTTTGTGATCCAGGCTGTAAATTCAGAATACGTTTTTGAATTGTGATGGTGGATTTACAGTTTGTGCTTTGTTTGTGCAAACATGCACTTTTGCAGTGGAGTCTGCAGCCCCTTGGGAGGAGAGTGTAGACTCCTCCAATCAAGGTTTGTCGTTTGCCCTTTGACCCTCAATCTCCCGTTTTTCTGCATGGACGTAAAATCTTTCACAGGACAACTCGCATGTATTCATTTTCATGTGACTTTCCATTCTAAGTTGTCAATTGACGTGTTGTGTTCTGATTACAGGTAACGCCATTTTTCATTCATCATCATTTTCCTTAAATTAATAATAATTATTAAGAATATTACTTTAATTTGATACTCAATTTATACTGTATTAATTATATTCCTTCATTTAATTATTATAAATGAATATTGTAACGATTATTCGAAGTTATTATCGTCAATTTGTAATTATTTGTTTTTCTATTACAAGGCATTTTTTCATTTATGAAAATGAATCATTTAATAATGATTATAATTACTATATATTATTAGTATCATGCATCCTTTTTATTATTGTCACTACATGAGTATTATAAGTATTGTAGTTATACTAATAATTCATTTAACTACTACAATTAATATAAATGATTTTTGTTATTATAATTGTAATGATTACATCATTATTTGTGTTGTTGTCATGACAGGATTTTGTTTTTGTTTTTTTGTTTTAACCCCTAAAAGATGCATGCTAATTTAGACGGTAATTTGCCGGCAACGCAAGTGGCCTTCTGTCGGCCCTTTTGTTTGACTAGCACTTCTTTTCACTCTCTGCGAACCATCTACTGGAAGATTTTCTGTCATTAATTCCTCATTAATAACATCATAACTTTTCTCCTCAGGTCATTTGTTTATCACAAACTAATATTTTTTCGTCGCGTTTACTGGCAGTGGTGCTGGCTTGATTCCCAACAGCCTTGCTCAACGTAGCGCTACCTGGATTGTCCGTTTTCTGTCATAGCGAAACA
The DNA here is from genome assembly GCF_059441005.1 of Hippichthys cyanospilos. Classification (NCBI taxonomy): domain Eukaryota; kingdom Metazoa; phylum Chordata; class Actinopteri; order Syngnathiformes; family Syngnathidae; genus Hippichthys; species Hippichthys cyanospilos. The sequence goes on along the minus strand of NC_142386.1, from coordinate 7,061,502 downwards.
TGTCATTGAGCCCCGTGCGATTTTATTTTGGGGACAGATGCGAGCCAGGCAGCTTCTGCGACCGCAGCAAACTCCGCCCCAGGATCTCGGCGGATGGTGGCCATCTTTGATTACGATCCACGGGAGAGCTCCCCCAACACCGACGTGGAGGTCAGAATTCAAGAATTCAAATTTTATGTGTAGTTTATGTTTTTCTTCCGAAGTGACGGATGGTGTGGTGCTTGGTTTGCCGCCCGGTTTTCATGTAGGTTCTCACGGGGACGAGCCGTGTGGGAAAGGGTTCTCATTATCTAGTTTTTCCGTTTAGGCCGAGTTGACCTTCAGTGCTGGAGACGTCATCCATGTCATCGGCGACATGGATGAAGATGGCTTCTTTGATGTAAGTATTACAATGAGGAGCCTTCTGAATTGACTCAAAACAAAAATGTGTGTAAAAAAAAAAAATAAACAACAACTAAGGTTTCATAAAATAAAAGTGATGTCAAGAGATTTTAAAAAATGAAACTAATTAAAATGTATACATAATGAATCTAATTCATCTCTTTTTAATCTGACTGAGAAAAAAAATCCTCAAAAAAAAAACAAATTTTGCTTGAGTCATTTATTTACTTTTTAACAGCTGGAGTTGGAAGTTTGAGCAACTGTGCTGTTTTCGTTTGTCAGTCGCGAAATCATTTGAAAATAACATACAAATAAAACATTGGCCATCCTTGCTCATGTTGTCAAGTTGAGTTTGGCAAAGAGCTTTGCTATGGCTCGCCACATTAGCAACGTGGTTGCTATTGTTAGCTGTTGGTGCTTCGCATTGATGCGGTAAACTAAACTTAAACTAAACGGTAAGCAAGCTCCTTCTTACAACGAATGCGTGCAATGGAATTCCTCTGCGAAAAGTCTTGTGTGTTTTGTGCTGCGTGTGTCAGGGTGAATTAAACGGACAACGAGGCCTGGTGCCCTCCAACTTCCTGCAGGCATTAACAGAAGACGTTCCGTCCGAGCAGGCGTCGGCTCGGCCTGCGCCAGAACACAAGAAAGAATCGCAGGTAGCCGGATACCCCACGTTTTAACAATATGTCACCAGTACGCTTGTTTTGTTGATCCGGTCTCATTCTGACGTTTTTGTCGATTCCCGTCTTGCACTATTCTGTTTCTCAAACTCTTGCTTTTCTTTTTCCGCTCCGCCATTTCCTGCATGACCTTTTGCAGAAGCAGAAACGAACAGTGCACTTTGAGACTTGATTGTAAGTGTTTTCCGGAGGGGGAGGGGCAGCTGACTATTCCTCATTCATGTCTCTCCTTTCATACCCCGTTTATGTGACCCGCTGCTTCAGATTCTCTGTGTGCCTTTAGCTCTTTAGAACAAAATGTGAGTGCTCTGTTTAGATGCTTCCCACCTTCCGTTCATGTTGCGCAAGAGGTCCTCGGATTGCAATGGCCCCAAAAGATGATATCTCGTAGCTCCAAGCAACACGAAATCAACAACTGTGTCATTTGGGTATTTTCAATTCATGCCTGGAAGTGGTTTTATAATATTAGTATTCACTTACAACCGTGTGACGATTTAGTTAGCACAAATAACCACCTTACCTTGTTGTCATCTTACAACAGTCCAGGAATTTTTTTCTTTCTTTTTTTTTTTCGGAAAACTAAACCGAGAGTTGCGACATAAAACCGCCAAAAAATGTATTTCCAAAGTTTATTCAATCCCAACATCAATAGAGGTTATCAAAAAAAACATTTCGGGGGGTGCATCATTGAAAAAAAGCTTGCCGAGCACTGCTTATCAATTATGATCTGACACCATTTTGTGCAATGTTCTTTTTCATTCCTGAAGGGAAGCTCCTCTACAGAGCCGCGGGATCCCAGGCCCTCAACAAGCCGAGATACTTTGACGCCCCAAACAGAAGTTCAAACAGAACACCCTCAACGACCGGCCGCAAGCACCCCATCGGAACCCCCGGCCTCTCGTCCAACCCCCCGAGCAGCAGACGAGCCGGCGCTGGCCGAGCGCTCCCCTCAAGGCAAGAAGAAGAAAGGCTTCTTCTCCAAAGGCAAGAAACTCTTCAAAAGGTTTGCATCCAGCAAGAAAGACTGAAAGGCAGGGCCTCAAACTTGATACTTTTTCTTTTTGACTGAAGCACTTTCTTTCTTTCTTTCTTTGAGAACCTTCATTGGCTATCGGAGCTGCTAATGATGGCTAAGCGTACTGTACGTTTGCCTTCGGGCTTGACAGCCACTATGGAAACGTGCAATCTCTTTTTGATCGGACAGAAGCAAGCGTAGCACGTTTCAGTACTCGATATAGAAGAACTCTACTGATGCGAGGCAAGGCTTCTCATATTTGCGATCCATCCGATGCGCTGTGAATGTAGCTAACGTATTGTGCAGCAGCTGCAATCGGCCTAACGGCTCACCTGAATTCTTTCCCGCGCTTGCGTGCGTTCGTGTGACAGAAGGCGGGCGGGGCTGTTGCTAGCTTCTCAGGTTTTTCCGTTTGTAGTTTAGCACCCATCAAAAAGTGGCGAAAGTGCAGAAAATGCCAAAAATCTTGAGGTGCTTTTATGATAAGCTGCAAAGGAGGGAGGATTTAGTCTGGCTATTGCCATGTTGTTGTCCATTTTTACTTGGGACTCTTAGTTACAATTGAAGTCATTAAGTAATTAGTCATTGTTAGGAGGGAGCACGGTGACGCCAAGACTATAAAAGGGAGGCGGTGGCAGTTGGGGATCGTGCGGCCGCTTTATTTCTAAATTAGAGCCGACACGGAGCCAAAGCTCAGGCTGCAGTCATCATCACCCCCTCCCCCCTTTTTTTTCTTTCATTCTTTCTTCTTCTTCTTTTTTTTTTAGAGGACACACGTTGTACAGGAAATGTTTGTGTTGTATTTACGGCCTTGAATGCACAAGTATTATTGCTACCTGCTGATTGGTTACTCTACTCTGCACTGCTCCCGCTCCGCGTAACAATGTAGTTAACAGGTTTTAGCCTTACAAGTTGACATTGTTTAGTCTTGATGTCTTGTTTACAGGATGTTTATTGATTGCATGACTACCAGTATTATGCCCGTATTCTGCCTTATTTATTCATTTTATATTTATATTTTCGTTGGCCCATCTACAATGTGAGTTGTAGAATGCAGTGAAAAGGGGGACTTGTGTATATAATGCACAGTGTTTGGACAATTTTTTTCCTGCATTTATATTGTAAAACTTTTTTTTATATCTTATGAAAATGTTTTTATTACCTGTACAGAAGCTCATCTGTAAATATTTCTAATATTTTTGGCATGTTTGCAGTGTTGATGCGGTGAAGGCTTGGTATGCAAAAGAATCTAAAGATCTTTTTACATCAAATAAAGTGTCTATTTTCACATTCAACAAAAGTTTATTGAGCATGTGAATGTCCCCGCGAAAGAATAGAAGCCAAAGGTTTGATTGAGTCTTTATTTCACGTTTACGACATTTTCTTTCGTTGACAAATGATTGTCTTTTTCCCACCCATTCAGATACAATGATGAGAAAATGGAGGAAAGAGTTTGCAGGCTTTGCTCCGTGCCGCACGGCACCCATGTGAATTAGCCGAGATGACACTCTGGGTAACGTGTAGCCTCACGGGACATAAGCCGCTTCCTCTTTTTTTTTTCTTTTTTTTTTTTAACATCCGGGGAGAGGCCGCGGCGGGTGTCCCTGAAGCCAACAGTACACTCATCCATAAAGTAGGAAACACTACACTGTGGCGAGGAGTTTAGTAGTGCTTTCTACTTTATGGATGACTGCACTGTATATCTGTTGGTGGTGGTCTGTCATCTGTCGTCTTCTGCACCTGCATGTGAACACACTGCAACCCCCTCCCCCATCAACTTCACCCCCAGCCACTGCGGACACCACATATGCAACTTCTCAACGTGCAACCTTCACTTCCCTGTCGGGCCCAAAAAAAAAAAAAAAAAAAGCCATTTCTTCACTTCTGTTGCCAAAAAAGTCTATTTTCATCATTTACTTGTCATCTTTTTTCCCCTGAAGTCAAAGAAGCCGCCCTTTCTCAAGTATCTCATGTACAGTATCCGCCTAAAAAAAAGCCTGTCTTGAAGAAGCCATTTTGTCTGGCGTGAGTAAGCTTTTCAGTCATATTGACAAGATACGTCGAAAAAAACCCACAAAACTTCGAGTTTACTTCTGACCCACACACATTAGCGGACGTTAAAAAAGAACGTAACAGTCCATAGCTAGAAAAAAAGTTCACTTTAAAGACATTTTGAATCCTAACAGCGCACATTCCAAACTTTAAAACGACTTTAAAACATTTGTCTGCTTTTTTCACATGGGTTCAAACATCGTTAAAACGGAAAAATGTCTTTCATACTTTACCTATTTTTTTTTTCCTCCTTGTGTGTGAAGCGACAGTCTCGCAGGTGTCGTCGCCCGGTTCCAGAAGTGGACGAAGAAGAAGAAGCCGTCTCCTTTTGAACCCTCTTGGACCACGTGACGTAACCACAGGAAGAGGTCTAACAGTCACCGCCGCTCGCCTTTTTCTCTTCCGTCTTAAAACTCTTGTCTCCTACGGATGCTTTGAAGAAAAAATGGGCAGGCCAGTTTTAATGTCTATTTTTAATGTCATTAGGCAACTAAATACATTCTACGTTATTCTATTCTAAATGTAATTCAACTGCTAAATGTGACAATTTCCTCATATGTTCTGGTTGTGAAACTGGGAGTTTATTTTTTTCAGTATATTAATGCTCAGGTTTTTCCATAATAATTAAACTTGCACAAAAAATGTAGATGTTCATTTACTATGATTCAGAAAAGTATCCAAAAATAGATTTTTATTAAAAAAAAATCCACACAAAAAAACCACTAGTCAGTTATGCTAATGTAAAAAAAAAAACACAATGTTTCCATTTGTCATTCTGTCTTGCAAATTAGACTAGATCATGACCGTTTTTTGCACATCTATAGATTGAAGCAGAAATTCTCGTCAATCAAATCATTCAGAAGCCAAACTCAATACCGAATCGAATATCAATTCATTTTAATTGTGACACTCAAAAATTCCCACCCTTATTTTAAACATTTTGCTCTATTTAATCTTTGACAAAGTGGACAGCACAAATGAAATGTAACTTTTGCACTTATTTAACTTTTAGATGTGCTTCAGGCCAGGATTTAAATCTGTAATTCCCATTTTGCTGTCTTTTTTTACGCACATATTTACTTCTATAGTACAGAGAAAGTACCTTTTACCATCTCATTTGCTTTTTTTTTTTTTTTTTTTTTTATACATTTCCGCTTCTTGTAGGTGTCATGACTGGCATGACGAGCACCATAGGGGAAATGTTCATGACACCTTTCTCGGTAATGTCAATACATTTTTCAGTCAAGCAGTCAAATGTGGAATTATAAAGACTGACAGTGTCAGGCAATGTGTGTGTGTGTGTGTGTGTGTGTGTGTGTGTGTGTGTGTGTGTGTGTGTGTGTGTGTGTGTGTGGGGGGATGTGTGTGTGTGTGTGTGTGTTTTCTATCAACAATGACTCACTTGCTTTTAGAGTATCGGTTTGAATTGGGTTTGGTTGGAGGTAAGGGTTAGACAATCATTTTTGATGGTTAGGGGTAGGGGATGAAAAACGCATCATGTCAATGGATGTCCTCGCAAATATAGCCATATAAACAGGTGTGTGTGTGTGTTACTATCATTTAAGACAAGGAAACACTCCAGTTAGCTTGCTGCCAGCGAGGAAGAGATGCTGTAGAGTCGCGTCAAGCCGAGGCCTTTCCTGAGGAGCCCTGACGGCCTCTAGTGATAGACCTTATCTGGAGCGGCAGCCAGCGCCCCCCCCCACCCCCATCGCGAGCATGTGCTCACTCGAGCGGACGTTTTAATTCACATGTGGCTCATTCTGTAAAAGGAAGTGAAATCCTCCTGAGCATCTGCTCTAGAGAGGAAGTCACCACGAAACACGGTGCGGCTTTCTATCAGCACTGTCCACCCCCCCGATGGAGACGACACCCCTTTTCTTCCCCGTTCGCTTTTTCTTTCACGCCTAATTAAAAAAGAGTTCGGCGTAGGTCGTCAGAATTGCCCCGTAAGCAAGCCAAATCTTTGGTTTTGCCGCTCGCTACGGTGCTGACATATCCAAATAAGGGCAAAAGCGACAGTTGCAACTAGCAAGTAGGCCACGGCGGGCTGGAAAAGAAAGCTACGCTCGGTTGCGCTCGGCGGAGCGGCGGCTGCCTTCCTGTTTGACAAGGCCTGCGGTCGAGGAAGTCTTGCAGCACGCAGCTCAGTTCTCGCTTTTGTTTTTGCTAAGACGCTCGCATGGATCGACCTCGCGAACGTCAAGCTAAACGTGCGGTGGAAAAAAAGCGCCTTTACTTTGCTGACCTTTACTCTGAAAGGCGCCTGAGACTGGAATTCAACATGCTGCGTTCACCGTTGAGTGTCGTTCGCAACCTTTGAATGGCGAAATCAAGCAATTGTACAGAACACCGAAGTGTCTTTGCTAGCATGCTGATAAAGTGGTTAACATGGCTGCCTTGCAAACTAGCAAAAATATTACTCACACCCATACAGCTTCATCTATCATCCATTAGGGAACAGTATAGTATTTAGCATAGTATTGTTAAACTATTATAGCTTTTTTTTTTACGTAGAGTTGAATTAAAACTCCTACTTTCACCAATTCAAATGTGGCATTTTAAATATGAAACACAATGTTCAAGTCCTGCTTTCTGAAAAAGTATTTGCCCTCTTCTTAAATTCTCTTTTTTCAGTGTTCACACTTTAAGATTGGCATGCAAATATAAAGTTCAGACGAATATAAAATGAGGTTTTTATTACATTTTTTAAACGGTTCAATTTGCAGCGTGATGATGTGGGGCCGCTTTGCTTCACCAGGCGCTGGATTTGCTGTGATTGTTGGAATTCTGCTTTATACCAGCAAAAATGTTTGGCCATCAGTTTGGGACCTCAAGATGACACACACTTAGGTTCGCAGTTGTAACCATGATGGAGAAAACGCATCAAAAAGTCAACGTCTGAATTACTTATCAAAGCTAAAGAAGCATTTTGTGGATATCCTTCATTTTCAAAAACCCTCCACTGTTTTTGAGTTAACGCTGCAAAGAAGACTGGGCCAAAATATAATCTGACTATTCAAAATTCAGATGTGATCAAACCAATCAGAGAAAACACTTAATTTCAATTGTTGTTGCTAAATGTGTCCAATCAGTTATTGGTAGTAAGATCAGTTTTTCAACTCTGCGTTTTATTTGTCTTATTGTGTGATACTTTTACCTTTCAATAACTTAAACAGGGGAAAATATGCGCACACACAAAAAATGAGAAGGCGAAATAGTTTTTTTTTTATCTCTGCACTGAAGTCTGTCCGCGATACTCGACTAGTTCTAGCGGAAGTGGTAAAACCACATCACACTCACCAACACGCTTTAACACATCTTAAGCAAAAGGCTGAAAATGCAGTTTGTCTGTAGAAGTATTATTTCGTAAAATTTACGTGGTTTATTTGCTGTACTCATTTCATGGCATAATTGCTATTGTTAAAGTGGCACTGGAAAAACAACAAAACAGTCTATCATCTTTTAATTGATATTATTCATTTTTGCTATGTATCGAACTAGTACTGTCTTGAAGTGTGTTTAATTCCTTCGTTGTCTCAAAATCCAAGAGGGGCGGGGTGATTGTCATTACTTGGAAGCCCATGACCTGTATTCATCAGGTTGCAATGAAAAGAACACCGTGACCTTCGGCAATTAGCGTTAACGGATATTGAGCTTTTTCCAACAGTAATGTCATCTGTCTCACCTGAAAAGTGACATATTCTCCGGGAGCAATGTTATTGCATCCCAAACATAGGAATTGTATTTTGTATATTGACACCTGGTAAACGGAATACGTATGCTTTTAAATAATGTACATTTGCGGAATTCATGGGACAGTTGCTGAATAACGTCAGTGAATCAGATTTATGGTGTCCCCTGTTGGTAGTGTCCGGCATTGCAATCAGGTCTGTTTTCGCGCAATGACGGAAAACGTATCTGGTTTCAGATCGGGATATGGCACACGTTATTGTTGCTGAATTGATCATAAGTACATCACGCACTTTAGCAAACATGCAATTTGTGTGAGTGAGCGTTCATGAAAAAAGTGTTTATCACGGGTTACATTCCAAAATATACCCTCTTTAATTCTCTAAAAATCTGGAGTAGAGGTTGATGTGGTTGTTTTTGTCTTTTTTTTTAAAAAAAATCAGGCAACCATCAACATGTTTTTAAGTTCAAACCTTTGTAGAAGGTAGGCAAACAATCGCATAAAAAAGTGAAATATTAAGTGAAAGGTGGACCGCATCTTAGTGAGGCAACACCACACGCACCCGGTTAGTTGGCATTGTTGTAGAATAAAGATAATTGCGTAGAATAAAGCCAATTGCGTCCATGTGCAGAATGAGATCTAGTCTTCATGGATGTTTATATTGACAGCCATTAAGACAAGGACATGACAAATCAAAACAGTAAATTTATTTTGTGAGAAAATAGGAAGAAAATGCATAAAACAAATGGAAAAACAACAACATCCTTTCAAGTCCTTTTGTACAAATTCCAGTGGCTCCTTAGCAATGGAGCCATAATGTTTTTTTTTTAAGCTTTTGCGCTTATGACTTTACGGCTGTATCTCTGGATTTGTAGATCACTCCTCTGCTTTTCAGTTCTCTCACCACACCTGCAAAAACAGAAAAGGATAAAGGATGACCAAAGTGGAACACAATTAATCCACATTAGCGCTGATACGGGGCAGTACCTGGGGGTAGTCTGCCAGTCACCGACACTGCGTAGACACCTGGCTTGAACGTACCTGCAGGGTTATTGATGAAACAAAGGAAATCCACTTGTGATCATGTATTTATAGCACATTAATCGTTGTTTTGCATTTTGCTCTCTCACCAATTCTCTGCCATTTTGCTACCCAGCTGTCTTCAGGACTCATCTGGGCAATCACGCTGCGTAAAGACAAATCAGATGGCCAAGTAAACGTATTGCCCTTAAAATAAATCCTTTTTTAAACCCACAAACAACCAGGTTAGTATTTACCCGTCAAAGGAAGAACTTGTGCATTCATAAACCATCTCTCTGTTGCCCTTCATCTGAAGGAACGACTCGCAGTTGTCACAGCCATCATATTCAAATTGGTCAATGGTCTGCAAGAGAAGTCGATTTCTTTGTATTGCCGTCATGAAACGTATTTTACACTGCAGTCACGCCGAAATAGCCGGAACACAAATGCTTTGCTTATCAATGCCAAATGTCTTTAAGTTTGCTTATCAATGACAAAAACCGAGCGAGTGTCCAGGCTTATTTCTACACGTTAGCAGTGAAGCTAGCAAGCATTTCTTTGGTCGTAGTTTAAATCACCTTCACCAGGGAGCAGAGCAAACAAGCTCGAAGATGGCGGAGGTCTTTTGGAACCGTTTCCAGTGCCATTCTGCTCTTGTTTTTTAATAAAAAGGGCTACGAAGCGTCGCTTCAAACAAGAAACAGAAAGCTAGTTTTGCGACAGGAAGCCCGTTTTGCGGCAAGTGCCTGGCATTACACATCCGTTTGTAATGCGTCACTTCCGGCTTGCGGCCTCGCTACTGGCTCATTTTGTAGTCATTTTGTCGTTCCATCCGGAGATGCCGCGACCCTACCTTCCCTCATTCTATGTCCCCCAATTCTGGAACTAATATTCATACTAAATTATAGACACAATGATACAGCCGTCAAACAATTGTTTAATTGTTAGTATTGCCCCGCATAGCCATATTTGCCCCCCCTTAAATCACAAAATTCTGTTACAAACAAAATTATTGTCATACTTTTTTATTGCACTCAGGATATAACAGTCTAAAATTATCGATGCCTAAAAAAAGCAAAAAAAAAAAAAAAAAAGATTGTAGCCCATCACATTTGAATACGTTTACATTGTCACAGAACAGCCGTGAAACAAAACATTCAATTTTCACTTTCCTTTTGTTTTTTGTCCTCAGTGTGCTCACATTCACAAAAAAGCATTGCGCCATTAAATTATTCTACACACCGAAACATTATTATTATTCCTACTATATGGATTCAATAACAAAAGCACCACAAAACTAGTTAGACCTTCATCGCTGCAATTCTATAAGAATAATTTAACATTTACAAAAAAGTCTTTCGCAAGAGTAGGAATTAGACAGCCGTGTAGACAACAAATCACTTTGGTGGAACACTTAAGACTTAGATTTAAAACCCATTTATACCAAAATGTCGTTGACCTCATAGAAAAATATTAGGATTTTTTTTCTGAACAATAAAAGAAGCAGCAGTATAGAGCATTAATAATATTGCATTCAATTTATGTATTGAAGCCCTGGTTCATGTTTTGTGCTTAATTCAAATATTCCACCAAAGTGAATTTATTAGATTCATAACAAACACGAAAACTAGTCTTTCACTGTACCGCAGTGAGGCAATTAAAACTAACTTACTCTTCAATGTAGCTGAGATCAAATGTGTATTATTTCAACAATTGGTATGAGCAAATCTCGCGACAAACACAAAGTCTTCAATCCCAAAAATGTATTTATACATGTAATTTTTTAAAGACTCCATACATTCAATCCCAGGTGTGTGTGTGTGTATATTGACCTTTGCTGCTATATATATATATATATATATATATATATATATATATATATATATATATATATATAGATATATATATATATATATATATATATATATATAGATATATATATATATATATGTGTGTGTGTAAAAAAGTACCTGGGATGAAATGTCTGGACTCTTAAAAAAATTGTAAAAAAAATGTCTTTGGGATTGAAGGAGTTGAATTGGAGTGACCATGTGCATTTGCATTCTACATCCACTTGTGACACATTCAAGTTGTCACGCTAACATAGGACATCTGAGTCTCACAGTTTGCCGCTACATTTTGGAAATATTACACTCTGAAATCAACAATAAATACTGTTTCCTTTTTGAGCATGAGTGAGGAACAAATAAGCGTTTAAGAAACTTGAAAAGTGCTGCTTTGAAAAGACTCCCAAAGTGTGTTAGGAAAGAGAAGCTTTCTTTTTGGGTAAGTGAACTTCACATGTGCCCAAAGAGGATGGAGCAGAGCAGGAAAACGGCGTAGAGGAACAAAAGCCCCACGCCCAGGCGGCGGTCCAGCCGCCAGCGGTTCAGATGAACGCTCGTCACCTGCGGAGATAAATTTAAAAAATAAGAAATCACAGCGCGGTTACTTTTGCCCGCACACACAAGAAGCATGTGGACTCACGGTGAGGAACACGGACGCCAGCAGCAGGACGACGGAATACACCAGTCCTTTGTTATTGATGGACACCTGCGCGAAAGGAGAGGGCGAGCGTGAAACTGCGAGCGTGAGACCTGGAGCGAGCGTGAGACGGCGCCTCCTACCGACGAGCCGTGATCCACCAGCAGGGTGCGCAACGCCCACGGGAAGCCTAAACCTAGCAAGATGTCGAAGATGTTGCTGCCGATGGAGTTGGACACGGCCATGTCCCCCATCCCTGCAGAGGGACTATAATGAGGGGCCGCGCTCATGCAGCAGAGGGCGCTAGTTTCACACTTTTGACATGGGCAAAACTAATGAGCTATAGTGAGTGTATAATAAGACTTTCTTGTCGCAAAAAAAATCATAACAAATATTTTTGCAAAAATTGACCATGTTTGGTAAGGCTTCTTTTTTTGTCGGACATGTATGAAAAAAACAACGGATAATAGAAAGGCGTTTTTTTCCTTTCAAAAAACGACAATAAGGCTTTTTTGTTTTCGCAAAAAACGACCATATGCAGTCGGGATTTTTTTTTTTTTAAATCAACCATGTATAGTAAGGCTTTCCTTTTCTGCAAAAAATGAGTGGATATATAGTTGAGCTTTTTTTGCACAAAAAACAACCATGTAAGCCTTTTTTCCCGCAAAAAAACAGCCCTAACACTCTACAGTAAGCCTTTTTTTATTGCAAAAACAATATACAGTATACGATGTTAGCATTCTTTTTTATTTACCATTTATAGTTGGGCGTTTACTATATTTTTTGCTTTAGAAATGACCACTTACAGTTGGGTATTTTTTCCACAAAAAAAAAAAAAACTACGTTTAAAGTCATTTTTTCATGAAAATATGAGCATGTACAGTAAGGCGTTTTAAGCAAAAACAACTATATAGTTAGGTGTTTCCTTTGATAAAAAAAAAATACAACGTATTGTCAAAAATATTTTCAGTAAATATTTATCGTGAATAATGGAACCAAGTGTATAAAACCCATTGAATATTTATATCGACTGATAAATAGCTGTCAACTGGATTACGCATGCAATGGAACAAGGTGACTTTCCGCCCGCCACGCGTGCACCCACCTTGCCGGGCAACAATGAGGCTGGCCATGCAGTCGGGCACGCTGGTGCCGGCCGCCAGGAAGGTGATGCCCATGATGTAGTCGGGGATGTCTAAGGTGAAGCTGACGATGGTGACCTGACGGGCGGGGCCAGTGTGACGGGGGGCGGCGGTTGACTGGGCGGGGCGAGCGCGACGGGTCCTTACCATCCACACCATGAGGTAGGAGAAGACGGCGATCCACAGAGTGGAGGCCACAAAGGTGAGCATGAACCAGCGATGCCAGCGCGCCAAAGCGCAGTTGGGCACCGTGCAGTAGAGCAGGAGGCCCAGAGGCCACGTCAGCACCCACTTGACCCTGGCTCGCCAACCGCCTGACGCAAACGCGCGCACGGGTCACTCCAGGCCGCGGAGCTAGCGCGCTCGTCATTCGGCTTCCTCACCCGGGATGCGCAAGGGGTGGAATGCGTCGTCTTCCTCGTCCGGGTCTTGGTCCGCCCCCGGCTTGTTCCCGGACTCGCCGCCGCCGTTTTCCAAGCGGCGGGAGCCCGTCCTCTTCAGGCAGTCGGCGGCGGAGGCCCCGCCGCTCCGCGGGCTCTTGGAATTCTGGGCGAGCCGCTGCCTCTGCCCCCAGAGAAAAGAGTTTATGCCGAGGCTGTCAAACTCGGTTGAGCTCAGGGGACGCTATAAAAGCGTTACCTCGCTAATGAGCACGCGACCAGCCATGGAGAGTCTGGTGCGCGGCGAGAAGTGCGGGCTGATCATGATGCGCAGGCCGGCGTCGGAGAAGGAAAGCTTGTGAGGGCTGAGGAGGAGAAGCTCGTCCACCATGACGACGGGACCGCTCTCTTCGTTATGAACTTGAGCTAAAAGCGCACGGAGGAAGGAGCTTAGAGTAAGAAGAAACCTTCACTGATGACGGGCCCAAAGCGTGGCCATTTTGAAAACCTTTGTTTAGGAGCGCCACGGCGGTGTGGCGGGCCGAGGCGTCGTCGGCCGTTTTGTCCTCTCCGCGATCCTCGGAGGCCACGCAACACGGTCCGACGTGCTGGAAGCGTCGCGTCACAAATGTCAGCAGGCGAGTGTTGAATCTGCCGACAAGCAAAGAGGACGCATCAGCCCAAGGCCGGAGGGCCAAGCGCGCTTGATTTGGATGGGGGCAGGGGGCGTGGCCTCTTACTTCATGATGATGATGTAGATCACGTACATGGTCATGAGGAGCAAAGACTCCCACCTGCAACAACAACAACATCCGCATACACGGCTGTGGAGACTCCTTCTGCTGGAGGCGGAAGAAGGTCTAACGTCTCACAAAAATGCTTCTTAGTTCTGCCTCAGAGCAGGAAGGTCACAGAAACACCGCGGACTACCTTAAGTCACCTACTGTATATCGTTATGCGCCAAGGAGGAATCATCTGACCTACTCAATCGCAGGGTTTTTAGCAAAGAGTCTTGCTAGGTTTTGTTAGCTGTGGCTGCAGTCGGGTGCTTTGCATTGATGTGTTAGGCTAAACTTGAGCTGCTTCTTTGGTGAGCAAGCTACATCAGCGAGTTGCAGTCGGGATGTTTTTTTTTTTTTTAAACTAAATTTACCATTGGTTGGAGCGCCAGCGCTCACATGTTCTTGCGATTTTACATCTTGGGTTCCTGAACTTGCCCTCCCACCCACAACAGGAGCTTATCAGGTTATGCCAAACACAATGATGGCCAATCACTGTCCACTTCAGGGTTTCTTTGACAACTCAAGCGCAAAAAAACCTGGTGACGGATAACAGTTCTACTTCGCCTATAGATAGCAAAAATTAAGATTAAAAATTGCAATAAAAAACATTTGAACTATGACTGTAATGAATAAATTGCAAATGTGTTAGTTTGACATTTTCACCGTGTGTGGTGCCTTAAACAACTGGATTTTCAAGCAGTATGAAATAGAGCAAATTATCCACTACACTAAAAAAAAGAAGGGGAAAAAAAGCAGTGTGACCTTCTACTGGCATTCAGTGAAAAGTCAGCATTATATATCACTTAAGATTTCATTAAATTTCGTCCTAAATCAGAGGTTTCATTAAAGCATGCGACACTTCTAGGAGTGAAGAGGTGAGAATCACTCGTCGCCTGACAACAAGCTGCCTGCCAATACTTGCTGCTCGCTTGTCTTTTAATGCTCTCCAATCAAGAAGACAACACAAAGATGTTTCTCCGCGTCCCTCGAGAACATATTGCAAAAACGTTTTTTTGAAAGAAAGCTCAACTCACCAGACGACCACAGCATCGTAAATGACCTGGGGAGACGGGACACAGATTAGAAGGGCAAAGGTCAACATCGAGTGAGGATTTAAATGCTATAATGTGCATGCAAGTCACCCCGATGAGTGCCAGCACAGACAGGATGTAGTAGGCGGAGTCTCGAAACAAGGACCACCACGTCAGCTTCACCGTCTGCAAAGAGACCCGTGCAGCGCGCTCAGCCCTCTGGCCGCGCCTTGCGGGGAATTTCTTCAAGACGTGGTTTTGACCTGGCCCGCAAAGATGCCGCTCAGGCCGATGATGACCAGGATGTTGAAGACGGCCGAGCCCACGATGGTGCCCACGCCAACGTCCCCCTTCGTGATGAACACACCTGGACAAGGGCAATCGCAAGGGCTATTATCCAGACAGTCCGGTGATGCTTGATTTTTGAGTTTGCAAAACACACACACACATTCGCTACGGCGACTAAAAATGAGCTCATTATCTTTGAAAATGAAATAAGTATACCTAAAAAGGCATTAAACGGGCAGAATTAAAAAGTTTAACAGGCCGCACACCATTGATAATAACGGCGAAAAATAAAAGGTTGATATTTCAAATAATCTGTCACCGATGAGCGAGGTGAAGAGCTCCGGAGCAGAACTTCCTGCCGCCATGAACGTCGCCCCGGCAACATCCTCGCTCAGCTGTAGATTCTGAGCGGGAGGAAGACGACGCAACATTGCCGAAACATTTGCAAGCATTCCAGAAAGAAGTCCACCAGGGATTCCGGGCGAGCTCACCTCCGATATCTTCTCAAGCGAAGGAACGAAGTAGTCGTCGCAGACGATGGCCAGAGCGTAGAACATGTAGATGGCCTGAAGTGGCATGCAAGCATGTTGACGGGAAGGGGCAATAGGCACTTTTCTTACCATCCTGGGAGACTCACACAGAGAACATGCAGTAAGACGGCTCCGTTCTTCCTCTGCTCCTTGGAGAAGATATCTGCTGGAAACTCATGGATGGCTAGAAGGCACAGGCAAGATGATGGAAATCATGTCTAAAAAATTGAAGTGTTAAAATCTACATACGTGCAACACTGTCTGACATCATTGACCGAATTAGCATATTTTTCCAGGCTTTACAAGCTGCGACAATAAAAAATGAACATGAAATCTATATTTGTCTCGTATAAGCCGCATTTGAAACATTTTTTCTAAACTGCCTGGTTCCAGCGACGTCATGCCTTCAACGCAGCCTGAACCTGCTTGCACCAACATATTCCCAACATAACGCCGACACGCTTGGATTGTTAGAACAGTAACGCGTTTGATTGCGTTTACTAGTGGAGACTGCCCCCTGGTGGCCAGTAATATAGCAGTTCAAACTCAAAATCAGTACCATAATTCCCCCAATAAAAGACGCACCGTTTATAGGACGCACCCTTAACTTTCGGGTTCATTCTGGTATTTTCAACGTTACCGTGTATAAGAAACACCGGCAGCCAAAATTTAGGGTGGTATTTTTTGCCCTGCAGGAATTTGTGATAGTAAGATGTCACTTGGCTTCATTTCATTACAAAATTGACATAAAAAACCAGGAAGTGTGTTTCACACATTCTCTAAGGAGTTTGCTTTGTATTCAATATGCTTCACACAGGAAGTGAAATGGGCAGCTGCTTCCTGTGCGTCCTCAAGTGCAAAAAACGAATATAAATATTCAATTGAAAATAACAATGCCGCTGCCTCTTCCAACCTGACAAAGAGTCTCTGGAGAATGAGACAGATAGTCCCTTTCCAATTTGCAAGCGATCCGAGCGGGATGAATGTAAACTAGTGGGGGCACAAAGGGGGCGCGCTACGGGGCGGAGGAGGAGAGCGCGCTAAAAATAGCTGTGTTCTGAGAGCCCGCAGAGACTTCGCAAGCACACAATAAAGGAAAGAGATTGAGACATCGTTTGGGATGCGAGATATGAGAAATGAGTTGAGTCGGCGAGGAGGGGCTGTGGGGGGGTGGGGGGGCACTCACTATTTAGACCATGTTGAGATTGAAAATGTAAATGTTTGTGCAGTTGTGTTTAGACTTTTGCGCTTGCGGCCGGCATCCAGCGCAATCTTTCCATCCAGATGCACTCTCAGGTGCTACTGTCACTGGAAACGCTGGGCTGGAACATGGAGCTTTCATGGACCTTTTCAGGAGTTGCTCTGTGAAGGCTGTTGCCATGGCAACATTCCCCTCACGGGGAATCTTTTTTTTTTTTTTGATGGGTGGCAGTTGGAAGCCAAAGGCAAGGAGGAGGGAGCTGGGTATGTGTCTTTCCCATGGATGTTGGGAGTTTATGAAAAATGAAAAAAAAAAGTGACAGCAGCTCGGGACTGCAATGTCTAAAAATATTTATTTTCCCTTGACTAACTCTCAGGAGAGGTCTGAGAGAGAGGCCGGGAGAACGACAGAATACAGACGCAAACGATAGTGATTTAATGATGCCGTGTTTGCATTAAGGCGCGCACGGGGCGCGCGTTCACTTCAGTGGTGGCGTGACGCACGTCATACGATGTCACTCTGACAACACATGTATGCACACCACCAACATAGAGCGCTTCATTATGTTTGATGTCTTTTTACTGCGAAACAACAGATGGCAACCCAAAGAGCAAACACCCCCGAAGTATCACAACATTCAGGCCAGTTTTCTTCTATGTTTGTATGTACCCTTGTACACAACCACACACCCAGATATGTCATGTACACATATATACATATGTATGTGTATATCTAGACACACATATATACACACAGTTATTTGTATGTATATACACATACATATGTACATATACAGTATATATACACAGATATGCTGTATACACATATAATACATATGTATATGTAAATATCACATTTCATATCCATATAATATAAACAGTATACATATATGCAGATACAGTATGTACATATATATATACACATTTATTCACATTATATATGAATAAAACGTATACATCCATATTCAGATATATTTTATGTATATAAGGCAGAGCAGCTTATAACAAAAAACACAAAATCCACACCACAATGCACAGCATGCGTGCATCAACAAATACTTTGATATAATAGAAAGCGAACGTGGTATTTGTTACTTCATATGATCGCCAAGCTCCAGTTTCCATATTTCTTTGACGGTATGATTTTTTTTTGAGACTTAGATGTGAGCGGTGGAGCTCTTGTCGTCGCCAATCGGGCAGCTTGAGAGAGCGGTTCGGTGCGCACAAATGGAACGGATAACAACGCGCCCAGGCGGGGTGCTGAGGCGTCCAGCCAAGCTATCGACCGGCGCTTCAGCACAAGCGCTAGCATGTGTCCACAAATGCACGCTCGTTGCGCATTCGTCATCGGGTATCAGAAAAATGAATATTTCATTCCTGGTGTGTAATGTAAATTCAATTATGCATTTGGTCTTTGATTTTACCAGCCTTTGAGCTGGGCTGAATAAAATATAGATGAAACGGGAGGCTGGGTTTAAACCGAGCTCGTCTTTAAACGGCAACATTAAAACGGACAATGCGGTGGACATCGAAAACAAAATATATATTTTATATATATTTTATATATATATATATATATATATATATATATATATATATTTATGAAATAACCTACATTTTGGTCTGGTTTGGTTCTGACAGGGGTGTACAGATTTTTTTTATATGCACTGTATTATTATTATAATTTTGCCAGTTTGTACCTAGCGATGGAAAGGAAGAATGCAGTGATGCAGCAGACCTCTTTTTTTCTAGTATCAAAGAAAGACAAACTTTGAGTGCCACTCGCTTTAATAAACGAGCGCAACTCGCCTTGATGATGCGCTCATTATGAGACGTCGCCTTCATTTCCATAATTGGGATTCACTGCCACCCCCTTCGTGGGGGCCTATTTTAGTACAGAGCAATCATTTGGGCTTCACAACTTAGCATTTAGTTGCCTAGCAACCTCCCAGGCGGGCTAAAGCGGGCTCACGCTGGCCGTCGTCTTGTTAAGCGGAGGACAGATGAGACGGCGGAGCCCGGGGCCGGACACCGACACGCAATCCCCGAGATGATGTCCCGCCGGCTATGGCCGCCGGCTGGCTTTCTAATCACGGTGGCGTCATGTCAAGTTAGCGGCTCCGCCGAGCCGCTGCGTCTTAAGGAAGCGTTCCAGGCCTAGCTGGCTCATTTATCGCCCGGTGTCCTCAAGGGACGATTAGGTGTGCTTCACCGTGTCGACAAAAATGAACTTTGCCGTTTAATGTCACACAACAATGGCGGCACTTATGGAGTACTCATTATTTATTTGCTATGCGAGCGATTGTAATCAAAACATATGAGCGAGTATGGAAAAGCCTACTGTATGTCACCAAGCCATGGGGCAGAAATGAGAAGAAATAAGTCAAGGACACAAGGCCAATCGCAGCAAAAATTGTCAATTCTGTGCGGGAACTTCAAAATAAACCACCCTTTAACAAATAATATATGGACATGCCTATGTAGCTTTGTTCAGCGGTATTGTGTATTTGTTGTATATTTGCGATGTTCTGTGTGACGACGTCTGTGATTTCACCTGAGAAGCCGCTTTGAGACGTGTGGTGATTCAGGGCGATCGAAATAAACTTGACTACGCTTTTAATTTGAAGTTGCTTCATTCCCAACACACACAACACGACAGTTTTATGAAATCGTGTTCAATTGCCGCAATTACACTGAGATACAGTGTCTGGCATAAATTAGATTCTAGCTAGCAGTGCTGGAGTGCTCCATATAGGCTGGCGCAATATATGTAAATGACTGCATACTTGTTGCTGTTCCTTCTCATCCCTTTTTAACAAAATAACTCAAATGGTCTTTTTCAGCTGGCAGATTCATTTCATAAATTTGGCAAAAAGTATGGAGAAAAATCATTTGTTTAGGGACAAAAGTAGTGTCCTCCCAAGCAGTTTAAATGTTGGTAAAAAAATAATAAAAAAAACATTCTGGAGGATATCAAACTAAGCGTCATTAAGATAGGCTTCGATGGAAGAATGAAGGAAACTTGAACGGATGTCGCGTACACACCAATGGCATAGCAAAAGCAGGATATTAGCATCAATCGTTTGCATACATTCGTTAGAGTGTGCCGTAAAAAGAACACAAAAGCAGATATGTATATTGCCCAGCCGCCAGTGCGAATACGAACAATGAGAAAAGGAGGAAGTTGTGCTCTTATCTTGTGCGACCATTCATTATGTTGCCGTGAGATGTTTCTCCTTCAATATTTAACATGGCAGTTGTAATGAGTGACACACACATCAGCCAGCCGGCTAATTAGCTTCCTCCTCATCATCATCATGTCCAAACTACTGAGTGTGCAGCCAAGCACACAACATGATACCGATTTTTTTCACAAAACACAAGCCTTTACTTCAGGAAAACTATGTGCTTCCATTTTTTCCCCCTAAAATCAACCCTACACAACTTTAAATACTAGTAATTGTTTCATCAAGTTTTTTTTCCTTGCAGTAATTATTTCGGGTTTCATAATATAGAGTAAGATAGCAAGATTAACCAACGCATTTGAAAGTCAATACATACTTGTCGACTAATGCGACAATGAAAAAAAAAATATTTTGAATGACATGGCAGCGCATAAGGGGCTGAAATCTGATAAGTGGCCGAGTTATCAAATCAATAACATGGGGACCATCGGCACTATTATGATGCGCTGCGTCATGTGTGTACCTAGTTCCAAAATCTGTAAATATTGCTGAGTGACATCAATGACTGAAAACCTTTACTGACCGCATGCAGCTTATATTTAAAAATGAGGACGTGATAGAAGATAGGAAGCGGACGAGTTTGGTGATCCTGAAATTTGCATGAACTAATCATAAAAGTTTTTTGAATTTCATGTTATGGATTCGAAAATGGAACGTCAGGCAAAATGGTTGGCACAACACACACTTTCACCTTAAAATTGAGGCAGAGGTTGACCGACCTGCTCTGTGTTGATCCACACTTTGGTTGTCGGGCATCTGCGTGAGTCGCCGCGTCCATGGCAACGCGCTCTTTTCTATGTTCAGACCTGATCCAGCTGAGAAAAAATATCACAAAAGGTCAACGCATATCATGTTCGCTACATGTAGTTTTCCTCACTCTCCTATATTGGAGGCTACCAAATAATTGGTGCAAACTTGCTCGTTGATTTTGTCACAGTTTTATATGGTGGCCCTGAAGTGCAAGTCACACAAACAAAAAAGTAAGCAAACAAAAAAAGATCATCGCAAATGATGAACAAAAACACTTTACCAAAGAGAAGCACACATGAAAAAAAAAACAAGAAAAGTGCATGCAAAAAAACAGAAGCACACAATAAAAAAAGAGCACGCAGGAAAAAAAGCAAAAAGAACCAGAAAAGTAAAAAGAAGCACACAAGAAAAAGGATCACACTAACTTTCCCTACAGGAAGTGGTTGGTGTGGGTGCGGGAAAGGGATGTGGGCTCACTGCTTTTTGGACAACAGGGGGCCACTTGATTGGATGTAAACAATGTTGGTCTTTGAACAGGACGTTACACACTTACACGGCAACCACTTCCGGTAGGGAATGTTAGCATGCTCATTTTCTTACGTGCAGAAATATTCTTGCGTGCTTTTTATTGTGCGCTTCTTTTTTCTTGTGTGCCTCGTAAAGTATTTTCGTTTTTTGTTTGCGTTTACCTTCGTTTGCTTTGATGTTTGCACTTCAGGCTCACCGTAATTTTATTATCATTCAAAAAAAATGCTGCTGTTCATTGGGATCAGATCTGGAGTAAGACGAACAACGGCGAGGCCAGCAGCAGTCAGCTGTCCTCACTCATCATCTGTAGTGAGATCTTTATAGCGTGTACTTTAACTCAGTGTTCCATTCCTCGACAGCTTATCTCTGGAGTGGGTGCAGTTATTGCAGGGTTACCGGGGGAACCGTACAGGACCCCCCCGCACACACACACAGAAGAGACAATATTTCTTATTATCCTCCCCACAAGAATGAAATGCACAGAGATGTTTTCCCCAGCAGGCCTGAGACAAAAGCGATGGACAGCGGCTTGAAAGCGCTCCCGCGCACCTTTGGAGCTTCCGCTTCAATCGGCTCATTTCGACGAGAGGCTCCGAGGCGTCTTTTGTGTCGGCGCTTCAAGAGGAGCGTCCGTTTCTCACAACACACTCTCTGTAAACGCCGTTTGCTACATTATGCTCATACGCCTCATGTAGATTTGTGTATACAGTATGCTGCGGGCCGCCGACAAATGGTAAGCAGCCCGCAAATGCCCCCCTGGCCGCAGTTTGGACACCCTTGCCTTAAACCGCTGGACACCGCAAAAATGATCAAAAACAAACAAAAGCAGTACCGCATTGCATAACAAAATTGCAAACTAGCGCCGCAATGAGACAATAGTAAAGAATGCAAAGAATAAACGGCGAGGCAGAATTTCAGATAACTATTTTATGGCATCAATAGATCAGCAATTAGTATCATTTGTGCCATCTGTTTGTTATGATTTTAGCGTGTACATAGCGTGTTCATTTTTACGACAACTGTCTGACAAGACCTAAAAAAAAACTATGAGAGCACGAGCCACTAATAACTCAAACGTGAAATTCCAACACTGCCTTTCTGTTGGCCTAAACAACTGTCGCCTGTCTTAGTCGAGGAAAGACGACACCTGATGCTGTCAATCATATTGCGGACTGGGCGCCGTCTTCAGGAGTCGCCAAGTTATATGCGTGCCATCATAAGGTGCATGGCAATTATGGGATGGCTTTTCTATTTTTTTACACAGTGATAAATTTTATTTTTACCTTTAATATAGAATACGGGAGGTCACAGTCTTGAATTCGGATCCGGCCTTTCTGTGTGGAGTTTGCATGTTCCCCCCGTGCCTGCGTTGGCAACATGCATGCATGCAGACACTCCAAAATGCTTTTAAGTGTGTTTGTGGATTTGAACTGCGACCCAAAGACGCCTGCAAGCCTAATGAGGATAAGCGGCTAAAAAAATTGCAAACTAAACTTTTTTTCAGACCCTGACTTTATGCTATGAGAGTGAAAATGAAGAAAAAAATTGGTAGATAATACAATGCCATATCCAAACGGTACGTACGGATTAGCAAAGTGTTAGCATCTCTAGCATTTTCAAGACGATGGCAGGTCACAGTGACTTTTCTTATTTTAAATCAAGTTAACTCATGCCACTAACATTTTGCAGACTCGCAGCACATCCATAAATGGTGCTGCAACTAGCGATGCTACACCAGTAACATTGTCCAGGTATGGCCAAAGGAGCTTTGCTGTCACCCTTACAAACAGCAGATCACATGTTTGACGCCATGAGCGCCTTTTGGTCCACATTGGACACAATCCTCCCCCGGGAAGCAGACGCGCTCACGCTTTTCAAGCAAAGTGGAAATGTCAGTCACACGATTACTTTTCAGGCGACCCACGTGGAGAAAAGGATAGAATTCAATTGCGCTTAACAATAATAAAGTTAACCCGCGCTCTCGCCGTGATACGGCTACACTCCGAGAAGATACACAAGGCGGTGGGTGTTCTGACGAGCGTGCGGCATGCTGGGAAAGGATAATGAAGCAGGGGGAGTCATTTTGTGATGCTTTGGCTTGAAATGATGCTGGAGATCCAATTTGCGCTTTTCTTATTGAATCTAATGCAACATGCGTTGACCAATATGTCTTAATCTTTTGAGAGGAAGACAAAAGGAAGTCGAGCAGAATTAGTAGATGCTTAGTTTTGTCACCTGAATGCATCATCAGATTCCCAATGGGTGTGATCCTCAGTGATTGGATTTCCACTTCGTAATCCTCCAGCAGCGACGACAATATTCATTCTAAAACAAGACCTCGACCAGCTGTACTAAAAATTAATCAGAATTGTTTTTTTTCACATGAAGCTAACCCACGCCAGATGTGTGCTCTCTGTAGAATGAAGAAATTTGTCATTTTCATTCCATTTGAATTTGAAGACAAAATGTGAACCTTCTGTCTCAACAAATATAATAATGCTTAATTTTCTAAATTGCTTTTCTTTCAGTGTATATTTCTAGCTCACTATTGGAAACATCTATTTATCTTCTACCTGCATTCTGTTCAGTGACATTTGGGAGCTGCAGGCTGTCCTGATTGACGTTGGGAAAAAGGCACGACAGAGAAAACCCTTTGCATTCATAACATCGAGTGGAAAACTCGGATTTAAAAAAAAATGCTGAAACCATTGAATTCAATCTTTTAAAGTCAATGAAACCTGAATCGAGTCACAAACGCAAAAATCAGAACTCAAATGGTAAGACTGGTAAAATAAAGCCACTTGTTAACGTTGTTGCAACAAAAAAAAAGTTCCAACTGAGTGATCAGTTCAGGAGTAAAATAAAACGAGAACATCATTTTCTGACGTAAAACGTGAATCCTCAGGGGGTTTGCCCAAATTGGTTTCTGAGGGTGATACTAAATGAATAAAATCTAATTTAGGATTGAATGCCACCGATTTTATTGCGCATTTTTACCTTTTTAAAAACTTCCCCCAAAACACAAGTTTTCATACGCAACATAAAAGACCTTTTTTTTTTTTTTTTTTTAGATAATAGAAAATTGGCGTGCACGGCTTTGAAACTGACCTGGCACGCGGATGAGCCGAGTGAGCCACAGAACTGCGAGCAGGCCGACGCCGCAACAGCAGCAGCAGCAAAAGCGCCGCAAGGGCCGCCGGTGCCTCTCTGCTTTCATTCCTCCGCTGGCCGCATGTCCGCAAGCATCATCGCAACTACTCGCCTACGACTTCCAGAGGACTGTCCCGCTGAGAGCGTGCAAAGGAAACGCTAGTCAGGAAATGCGGCGACTGGGCCGGGCCGCTACCGTGCCGCTTTGCCCCGGTTTTGCGCGGCTGTCGGCGTTCACGTGAGCGCGTTGAAAGGTCGACAGAAGCCCCCACACTGAGGGCCAGCAACAGGAGGCGACATGATGGGAGACACCCCCCCCCCCAAAAAAAAAAAAAACACCTCTCTTCCCTACTCCTCCTCCCCTCTCAGCCGCATTTCATTATAACGGCCACCAGGCGGCGACAGAACTCCGGGTTAGTGACCGGAAAGCCCTGCTTCGCTTTTTACAGCTTCAGTGCTTTTTCCCCCAAAAAAGAACGTCACTTTTCACCAGAGCCTACGCGCAGTCCTGACGCTGTCTGAAGCAGTCTAACTGCCACAAGAGACCACACAAATGTACATAAATCTAAAAAAAAATGACATTATAGACTTATATTTAAATGACTGACAAAAAGGATATTTTACTTACAAGACTGATGATTATTCCTATGATATCCAGCGTTATCTGTTTTCACGACATGACCATTTTCTTTGCATTTTTCTTGTGAGAATCACCTTTAGGAATACAGGTTGGCAGTGGGCAACTCAGAATCTGATTGGTCGACATAGCTGTCAATCAAATGATACGCGTTTGTAAAATAGCAGGCAGGCATAAAGTAGAGTAAAGATTCGCGTCAATTGAAAAAAAAATATATATATATACATGCATAAAATGGGGCCCCAATAGCTGCTTTATTTGGATTATTATGCATGTTATGCTTCAGAGGTTTTTCATTGCTGATTGGCAACACCTGTCCACAAGCGTTGCCAATCAACAGTGCCCCCTTGTGGTAAAATGACGCAATTCACGGTCAACGACAATGCACTAATTCTAATTTTGGTTCAGATTTAGAAAAAAATAGAAAGCATTTTATGCCCTTTTTTTTCCGGCAGTAAACAGCATGCAAGAAAGTGGATGCTGTACAAAATGTAAACATCATGTCTATATTTACAGCCGTGTCAAACTGCCTCAGCTTCGCGCGTGCGCGCGTGACGCCGCGGTTCCCTGTGAAGACTTGGTGATGTGCTTCAGCCCCAAATAAAGACATGGGCCTTCGCATTGTCGTCGTCATAAGTCTTGCCAATGTCAGCGCAGGGAGGGGAAAATATTTTCCTTTGGCTGTTGTTTAAAAGAAGAGTTACATGTATTGCTGCAATGCTTGTTACGCCTGGCTCATACCGTAGTGAACATGACGGCAAATTCACAGTATTATAAGGCACTTTAACAAGTATGCGTCACTTTTGAAAGTCGTCAGATGATGAGCATGGCAAGAAGTACGTACTTCTTTTGTTGCACATTGTTTGTTGCACTTGGGTTGTCTTTCAAATGTAATGTTTTCCCATATGATTTATTTTCACACGCAATTAAATAATAACGGCTTTCTGTCAAACGTCATCGTTTAGGATTCTTCCATGTGTTGGGCTGGTCGATGGCACAGTATCCCACCGGACAAGATCCGCAGTCGAATCCATCTCCTCATTCAGAACAACCATTTTTAAGATTTCCGGTTAGAAATATTACTTGATCAAGTCACCAATGTGATATCTTTATAAAGCGAAACAGTCTATCATCAAGTTTTTTTCACCACTGCTCAGAGGGGGAATTGCGTTCTTTTATTTCTAAACAATTGCACTAATAATTTGAAGACTTTTTGCACATTTAAAGCTTTAGGGATGTATAGCTCTACAGCAGTGGTTCTCAAATGGGGGTGCGGGTACTTCAGGGGGTACTCGAGATAAATCAAACCAACATGCAAAAAGTCTTCAAATTATTAATTTAATTAAATGTTTCAGGAAAATATAAGTTCATTAAACAAATGTTATGTTCAGAAGGTTATTTAATTTCATTATTTTTAAAAGCATGATTCTCCCCCATGCTAGAATGGCTCGACCCTACATGTCACGTGCCACTTGTTACCTGTCAAGTTCTTTTTTTTTTTTTTTTTTTTGTGAACACATCTCTACTTTGATCCCAAAAGAGGACACTATAAGTTTAATATTTTTCTATGGACAAATATTTCTTTTTGAGAACAGGTCTTACATTTTATATTGATTATTTTTTGTAGACAAATATGTATTAATAATGAACCTATTTGTTTTTGATAACCGATCTTTCCTATGATCAAAAGAGAACATTTTATGTTGATTATTTTTCGTGGACAAACACAAATGAAGTTTGAAGGGTTCTAACGTTTAAGTCAAACAGTGATGGCATGTTTTAAGGTTGTTTTTTTAACCCCCAAAATGCTTTGCACTGGTTCAGGGGTACATCACTGAAAAAAGGTTGAGAACCACTGCTGTACAGTATATAAACTTACTTAAGTATTTTCAACTAGCTAGCCTCACGGGCCGTGTCAAATGTTGAATTAATCCTACGGGCCACTGAAAAATGAATGGCGGACCGCAAATGGCCCCCAGTTTGGATATCTCGGCGCATTCATGTCAAGCCTTCATGTCATGTTAAGCACCCTTTGCCACTTTTATTCAGGTTTAGAAATCATATATTTGTCTGATTGCTTCACTTACAAGCCTCAGCTGAGACCAAAATCATCGTCATCGGAAATGGGTTTCGGTCTCCGAGCAGATGCAAAATCAGATGTTATGACCTTGATCTGCAAGAAAGCTCAAGTTGACGCAACCAAGGGAAATGAGAAAAGTGAGCTGGCTTAACATACAATTTCATTACAATTTCAGGTAGGCACAAAGTCAAGAGAAGTCCCGCTTTGACCTTCCTGTCCGGACCTTGCTCGTTAAGGCGTACCTAATGGTGTTTTTTTTAAGACCTTGTGGAAACTAGAGCGCCGGTTTTACGGATATGCTTTCATCATTGCCGGCTCCCTGTTGTAAAGTCGCAATTCAGGGGCAAGCCAAGAGCACTTTGCAACTCCGCCCGTTCACATTTTTCTTCCTTCCCTCGGGTTTCAAGCGCTACAATAAAATCCACGTTTGCATGGTTAATAAGTGACATTTCGACGCACACACATACACAAACAGAGAGGGGAAGTCACATTCTCATGCTTCACCGACCTTTTACAATCTCAACAACAATACGAGACACGCTTAACTCATTCAATCCCAAAGACGTATTTTTACATTTTTCAAGAGCAGACATTCAATCCCAGGTATTAAATTTTTTGTCATGTGTTTGGCGAGATGGTCCAAATATGGCTAGCACTATACAAATTAAGAACAAAGAAAGTAATTTGTTACTTTACCAATCAATTACTCTCAGATTAATGTCCTTTACTACTAAAGTACTAAAGGAATTGATTACTTATGTACTAAAGCAATGGATTACTTTTCAAACACCTTAGCTGGCTTTGTTTTCGTGTTACACTTATATTACTGTGTTATGTTTCAACGGCAGTGTAACTGTAGAAGTAGACGTTGTGTTAACTAAGAGTAAATACAAAAACTGAACAAAGAATTAGTGTGAGTGCAGTGTGCCAGAGTGCAGCCAGTAGACCAGCGTTTGATGAATGACAGATCAGAAAAAAATAAGTCAAATGTCGCGGTCTAGTGGTGGCGGAAGATGGGGCAAAAATACAGCGACGGCTTGACGAAGCGACAATTACAATTTTATCTGGCTTGAAAAAAATGACGGACCGACGGTGACAGAAAGGGGGCGGGGCTCTGACGAACGTCGGCCCAGCAAAAAATGAAAGTTGCTCACCTCTGCCTAAGAACCTAAACGCCTGAAGAAAAAAATGAAAAAAGTGCCCGTTATTAAATGTCTAGACCCTTAAAACGTAAAACTACATCTTTGGGATTTGAATGAGGAAAACGTGCCTTCTCACACCAATAGTTGGGTCTGGAGGCTTCAGCGTGTCCACCAGATGACGTCTGTACAACAGGAGCTGTACAAAGCATCCTCACGTACGGCTAATAAAGATAAGATTCATCATTTCATCTGTATATACTGTATCTTCATATGCTGGTACCAGGTATTCACAGTGACTCGAAAATAACCTCACAAGAGAAAGTTTGTACACAAAACAAGAGTCTGAGCGGATGTTCGAAACGCGAGTGAGAGATGAAAGAAGGGTCTCCATCCGGGAGGAACGCTTGGAGAGCTGCCTGGGCGTTTGTTGGCACTAAGGAGAAGCAGTCGGTCTATTTCCAAAAACATCTTGTTCAGGGTGCTTCCACAAAAAAAAAGGTGAGGTAATATATAGGGAAGAGCAAAGGCAGGAAAAATCACATCCAATATGTGCCTCTGTCCAGTGCTGATTTGACCAAAAAAGTGCAAGAATGATTCCAGAACACATAAAAAAATAAAAAAAAAATTGGAAGATCACCTCTCACTGTTACCACTCAAAAGCCAGCCAACAGTCACAAAACATTTGTCAAAGCCATATTGTGAATTTTCTAGTGTGACGCCATGTTCTCGACTAAGAGGTGTTTGATTTGACACCTAACGCGATAAAAGCTGCCGTTTTGGTGTGGCCAGGCCAGTAGGAGGAGAACTTCTACAGTATGGCTGCTACAACTTTTCAGTGAGGTTCCAGGAAAACAAGCTTCTTTCCTGCCACTGTGTATCTTCAAGGGTGCTAGCGGCCCCGTTTCAGTGCACGTACACATAGAGGCTCATCTTGTTTTTCCTCCTTTTTTCCCTTTTCGTGAAGGGAGCGTCCCTTCCAAAAACTTGAGTACAGTACTACTAAGAAGCAGGGGTTGGCATTCTTACATATGCGGCCTTGGAGTTGCCTACAGAGGCTTGGAACTGACCTCTTGTATATTTTTTTCTAACACTGTCTTTTTAAGACCTTCCACACGAGAATCAAACACATCTTCACATCTACGTGGTACGCACATGCCACACACACACACACATCCATACGAACGTACTTGCAAAGCTGAGCTAAAACCACAAATTTTTCATCATAATGCTATAGGGGGCGCTCATCAGCACCCTGGGAAAAATTTGTCCCGTTTTGAAGCATTTAGCCTACTAGTACGTTGAGACGCATTTGCACCTTCCTTTAACTGGGCTTTCATTGTACTCGTAAATACATTCAAATGTATCGCAAACCAAAAAGTTTCAAATGTACTTGAGAGCTAAATGCTAAAAATATTGCATTTTTCGCAATAATGCTATAGGGTATGCTCGTCAAGACCCCTGTGTGTCAAACTCGAGGCCCGGGGGCCAGATTTGGCTCGCCACAGAAATTTATGTGGCCCGTGAAATGCTAATTATAGCTTTAAATTTCTGGCAAAAATACTATATTTGCAAGTTGTCTTCAACTTAATTTTTTTTTTTTGTCACCAATACTCCTTTTGAACAGTTTTTTTTGTACTTGTGATAGTCGTGCTTCAAATTTATTTGACTTCACAGTCACAATGGCCCTCCAACAGAAACTAGAACTACAATGTGGCCCACAAATGCTCTGTTTTTAACAATCGGCCTGCAAGTACATTTTGAGATATTTTCAAACATACATGCAAATAAGTTGTAAGCTAAATGCTTAAAACAGCATTTTTCTTCATAATGCTACGGAGTCTACTCGTCAAAAGCCTACGACTGCGTTTTTCATTCAGCCAACAAGTACGATCGGACGTTTTTAAATATGTACCTTCAAACTTTTTCAAATACGTTCTAGCATACTTTCAAACAAATTCAAAGGGAATTGCAAGTACGTTCGAAAGATTTTGCCAGTGAAAAATGTTCACTTTGGCTGCCAGCGTAGAGCGAACCGTTTTGACTGTGGCCGACGTATTTGAACGTCATTCAAACGTATTGATAGTCATTCAAATGTGCCGAAAAGACACTTGAACGGGGTATTGACCGTGCAATTTTGCATTACAGCCATTTAACAAGCTCAGCAACAATGAGAATTGAATTATTTGTTCAGAAAACGCCGCTAGTAGATGCTGGCTGATCATTTCTCAATCTGCCCCAACGCCTGCGGTACGTTTAAATGAGTTTGCCGACGGGTTCAAATGACTTTGCGGCGCATTCAAACAAGGCCCGGTCCAAAACAGTTGACTCCACTTTGGTAGTGGCACGCTCGCGTAAAGCGGGAACTCGAAACGGAAGGGCCGAGCAGCCCGGCTTATCGAGTAGTTGAAGCAAAGTACAGTAAGAGATGCACACGAGAGCTCGCTCGGGTTTAGCGCGCTAACAGCAGCCGCACGCTTGTAAAGGAACGTCATGACTTTTGGGAGTCGATTTGCATACGCCTCAACCGGCAGGCGGGCAGGTCCAGCTGTCACCGGGGGGGCCGGTCAGGTGTGCGCGCGCGCTCCACGCGGCTGCGCAGATTGTTATTGGCGGCGGCGGCGAGCGCTAACAGGGTTTGTTGACGTTGCACAGAAGCTCGGTGACTTTGATGAGGCGGGCCACCGTGCTCTGCGACTCTTCCTGCAGCCGCTGGTTGTTCTGCCGCAGGCTCTGCACCTCGGCCTGCAGCGCCGCCTTGTCCTCCTTCTCCTGGAAGGCACGGGCACACAAACAAAAACAAAAGGCCGTCTCTCAGATGGCTGCGTGTGGCACCGACCAAACGGCGAGGGAGCCGGGAGCTACGGCGTGCGTGCGTGCCCGCAAGACGTCAAAAGTGAAACAACAAAGGTCAAACTTTGCTGAAACAAAACACGGACTAGCACTATTTTCTAGCCGTAGTTTTCCGTCATGACATATTACAAATAATACCCATACAGCACTGCATGGTACTGTGAAGTATCTGATATTTTCATTAACGTGTTGGTCGATATATCAAATACAGTTCTAAACATGATGGATGGAGAGGACGGCCATTAACTCATTCAATCCCAAAGACACATTTTTGGTTTGCTTTTTTCCTCGGTCCATACAGGTACTTTGTTATACAGATGTTCCCCCCCCCCCCCCAAAATATTGAAAATGTTAAACCGCGGTTAAAACTGCTTTCATCGGCTGCCAATCGTTCCATCGAAATGACAACTGTTCAAATGAACCGTAGCCAAGCGGTGTCACCCATGAGTCAAAATGGAAGAGTCACAGTTGCTGTCCCAGTCAAGAACTTTTATAAATAACTTTCCATATAAATTATAGTGAGAAATAAAAGTTTTGTACACACACATACAGTAGACACACATTCTGTACAGTATCGACAATTCTTAATAAAGCAAGGCAACCTTGTGTTTCAAAGTATTTCCGTCAAGCAGCAGTTTGCTGGGGGGCAAAAGTCCATTGTGAATATTCTGGCTCAACACAAGACAACTTTCCACACAATTTTCTACGTGAACAAAACATGACGAGATTCAACCAAAGATCAAAATGAAATAGTGATTACAGTTTTGAGCGGTATTTAAATTACAACAGGAGTGGCAGCAGATTCATCCAAGCACAGAACATTTGACAGTACTAGTGTAAAACAAACAAACAAACAAAAAAACACAACAGTGTATTGAATCTCAGTAGTAAAAGGTGCATTGGCCTTCAACACGTAAACCAGACGCGAGCACTTTGCTCCCACCTGCTGACTCTCCTGTGCAATTAAGTGGAAATGCAAATGCGGCCTAGATGAAAATCAAAGCACCTTTTGCAGGTCATCCTGCAGCTTCTTCAGCATGGCCTCCAGCTGGGACACTTTCTCCTCCAGGTGGCCTGGAGAGTCACTGCAGCACAAACACGCCAGGTTAGGGATGGCCCAGCAACGTTTGCGAATTTGCATACTTGCCCTTTTTTTCTTTTAACCCATTGTCCGTTATTGGTTAAAGATGGTCTCGTTTTTCTTACTTTTTCGTGTTGTGTTTAGGTTTGACTTAATCATCAAGTTTTCTCCGCTTGTCTTGTTTTGATGGCGCTCCTTCGATGCACCGCGTGCACTTTCAAATGTCAAAAGTGTGTTTCCGCTTCTCTCCCGGCGTACTCGGCAAAGTCTACTTTTCTATTACAATTAGCAACATGCAAGCTCCACACAGTTAGGCCGGAGCCGAAATATTTTCTAAAATGGCAACGGTTGAATGAGCGTAACATCAAGAACCGATACGATTTCTACCTACCTCTCCTTTGTGTTCAGCTTGCCGTCCGTCTCAGCACCCGATTGATCTCCAGCTTTACGATCTGTCACAAGAGGAACATTTGATGCTACCGAACTAAAATAGCATCCATCAAGGTATTTTTTTTTTTGTACAGTATGTGTGTGCTGGAGGCTATCACAGCAGACTAAGAGAGATGCATCAGCATTCCGCCTACTATAATGTCATTTATTTCACCGGCAACGTAAAAACTAAATGAATTGAGGATTGCCTTTGTGACATTTTGTTGCCTGTTTTTCCGACGTCATTAGTGTCAGAAAATGGCCGCCATCGACTTTGAAATAAAGCAGCCTAACTGAATTCCGAGAGCGATGTACTGACCCAGATCACTCATGATCAAATTATTCGATGCTTGCTTTTAACCCTTGTGCAGTATTTTGTCCTTTGCGCTTTACATCAAAGGCATTTCACAAAGAAACGACATTGAAAGAAGGCGCCGGGGAGCTGAAATTTCACCCAAACGGTGACAACATGTCCAAGTCCAAAATGGCGCCACCACTGAGTTATTACACTACCATCCATTGGCTAAAATACTGCGTGAATGATGTGCAAGAAAATGATCCAAAAATGATCAATACAATGGGTTAACTAAATATAATGCCACACTTATTTCTCTTCACAATATGTTCAAGGGAAGTACCTAGCGTAATGGTTGGCAAGTTTTTCTGGTTGGATGCATGTGCATTCCATTCTTTTTTTAATGTTTTTTGATGATGATGTCCTTCTCCCCGTCTGATGATTATTTGGCATTCACATCATTGCACGCTTAAATAGTTGCTCACCCTCGCGTGACAGAGCCTCCAGGATGCTGCGGCACGCTGTGGCCAGGTCGGCGATGGACTGCCACTCTTCTTCGGTGGAATCCGTGGTCTCGGAGAGAACTGAGAGCAAGGTTTCCATATCAGCGTGGCCGCGGCATCAAACACTTTAATCACATGCATCTGGGCCAATAGAACACCGCGACAGCATTTTTTTTTTTTTTTGTTACAGACGCTTTCATTTTGACTTGAAAGTTTTTGGAGGAAAAATAAATAAAAGCCACCACAGTGTGGCGCTGCTGTGTTAATGCTGAACAGATTCAGCTCGGCCCTTCTGCAGATGTTTTAGGCTGAATGTAGGGCAAATCTTCCCTTAGTGTAAATGCAAAATGAGGATTTTAATCATCGAGTCAGTTGTTGACAGTTGTTAGGTACAATATAGCCGATCCTAATTGCCACATTTGATAAGGTGACCAGAGGGCAAAAATAATCCCCCACCCCCGACACACACACACACAATGATCATAAATCTGCAGTGGCTGTCCACTCACGGCTGTTAAATGGTGAGGTGGAGGCACAGCAGATGGTATTAGGAGTGTGTCTTGAACTAAAACTCCACCCCTCCCACCACCCATCTGTCCCCCTTTTTATCCCGGTCCTGGCAGGGGGTGGCAGCAGAGCGAGGGCTGATATTAGATTAGCGGAAAAAGGGGGCAGGATGCATGAGAGGACAGGAGGGAGGACAAAGGGATGCAGAGGGATGATGGTGAAAAGAGCGCTTGAACACAAAAAGGAGAAGGGGGGAGGAAAAGGCGTTCCAGGCACAAAGCAAATAGAAATGATTGCTAATTGTTTCATCTGGCCATCACTGGAGCAGCTTTGCGCAGGGTCATCATATGAAAAAAACGCCTCATTCAACTTCAGTTCAGGGCCCAAACGCCAGCCCAATTTTCCCTTTTTCCCCTCAAACACAACGATGTTTAAGCCATTCATTTCCAAAAACGTTTTGACTGTTAAATCCAAACATCCAATTCCAGGTACTTCGGTTTTTTTTCTTGTTCCATTTTTCTTTTCAAGCGTTTGGCTAAAGGAGGGCCTAAAAATGGACGGCACCAAACAAGCTCAGTACTAAAGTCATCAATAAATTTAGGTAATGAAGTTTTAAAGTAATCCGTTACTTTATCCAATAAAATAATCGATAAAGCAATTACCTAAAGTCATTGATAATACAGTACTTGTTGCCCAAAGTAATCAGTTACTTCAATCCTTTAGTATCTCAATTAATCAATAGCTTTATGTAATAAGGCATTGGAGTAATTGATTACTTTAGCGCATTTAGACAATGTTGTGCGCAAACACTGTGTGAGTGCGCATTCCATGCTTTCAAAGTCTTACTCTTGGTGATGGAGTTGTGAAGACTTAAGGCTCTTGAGTTCCTCTCAGCTCGGTCACACGACAACCTGGAGGAGGAGAGAGACGATTCGCTCGCTGAAGCTTTGTCGTCCCCAAAATCCGCAATGAACTGAAAAAAACATGAGGGCAAAGATGAAAAAAAAAAAAAAACATAGCAGGAGACAGTATTGATGAACCTTCTATGGCTCCAAGTCACCTGTTCCTCCTCCAGGGCGAATTTGGGCTTGACCGCCAATATTAAATCGGGCGTGGCATCTCTCAGCTCGCCCACATTCTCGTAGATGTGGCGGTCTTCTTTCAAGGACACGTTGTCATAAATGTGTCTGCCAGACAAAGATGAAGGATGAGAGGAGAAAACAGAAGAACGACAACAGAAAATATATCCGCTGTTATGGCTTGGTGACGTTTGTGTCCGTGGCATGGTAAACATCACAGATGGACACAATTTTAAGTAACAAGTAACCACACTATTCAACCACAAAAGATGTATGTTGTCTCAAAAAAGATTTGACATACCAATAAGTGGATTCATTTCAACCTAACAATTTGCTGGGTTATGGTTAGGGATTAAAAGAAAAGCACAAAAAAAACACAAAAAGTTAGGTGAAATTGACCAAAATATTGTATCGGTCCTTTTTGACACATTATTGGGTTATTTTCAACCTAAAGGTTTTTACGGTGTATGCGTAAGAAGTTTCAACAAAACTAAAAATTGGATTTTTTTTTTTTAATTAAAATTTGTTGCCAATGTTTTCCCTTTACTGAAAATGAATAATCAACATGTCGGATAAAAAAAAGTTGGGTGATAAATAACCCAATCAAATTCATTTTGAAAAAAAAAAACAAACTTTTGGGGTTGACCTATTTTTAGGGGGTTGTTTTGAGCAAAACTAACTTAAATGTTGGGTGGTTCTTTTACGGACCCACAATTAGGTTTTTCTTTCAACCCAACTATATTTAGAGTAAAATGAATCCATATCGGCCCAAAAAGAAAAAAAAAAAAGTCCATTTATATAAAACATGTTTTAAAGTTGTGTTTACAATCGGAAGCATTTTTTGCAATTCATCATGCCATGCTGAAGAGCTTTGTGTTTTTCCAAATTGCTCGAAAGACTCACCCCTCCGAGGTATGGCTGTAAGATGAATGCCTCTCTAAAGAAAAAGTGCGCGTGAGTGGCGAGCCCTCCTGGTCCCGATTGGACGATTGGTCCTGCAGGGAAGTGGCCCGCAACAAGGGCAGGCAGGGCGGCACCGGGAGCGAGTCTGCAACGCTTGTCTCGCGCGGGCCTTGATGCTCTTCCGCCAGATCCCGTTCTGCGTCCGCCTCGCCGACGCTCTCCGCCTCGGGCCGCCGGTCCGCCGTCCGCTCCTCTTCCTCCCGCTCATCGAGCACCCAGGCCTCGGCGGACTGATCCTCGCCAGGCTTACACTCCGCGTCCTTGATGGCTTTCTGGTACAGCTCGGAGAAGCTCCTAAAGAACACAAAGAAAT
This sequence comes from Hippichthys cyanospilos, assembly GCF_059441005.1. NCBI lineage: Eukaryota > Metazoa > Chordata > Actinopteri > Syngnathiformes > Syngnathidae > Hippichthys > Hippichthys cyanospilos. The sequence continues at coordinate 7,025,268 of NC_142386.1, read as the reverse complement.
ACATCGCTCCAATCATAAGCTCCCCGGTCCGCCGTGCAGGTTCTCCCACCTTCGCGGTTTCCCGTTCTCGTCGGGCGGGATGACGGTGATGTGGATCTTGTGCGCCGTGCGGAGAAGCCCGGTCCTCTCGTCGGCGCTGAGGTGGACCAAGGGGTGGCCGCACAGGCGCACCACGCGGGCCCACAACTGCAAGCCGCCGCTCTCGGCGTAGCAGAAGCGCTGCAGCTCCGTCACGAAGCCCTCCTCGTTCATCAGGAAGCCCGGCTGGCCCACCCCGTCGCGTAGCGGGGTGACCTCCAGGGCTTCGCAGCCCCGGGTGACCAACTGCGGGGGAGAGCAACACCCAGACGTTCGTGGGCAAACGTAGCACCGGCATACACGTCGCAAAGCTGTTCTCGACTGAAATGCAGATTGGATAGCGAGACTGATGAGAAGTCATAGTAGTGGTCATTACCGGATGGGATTAGCAGCTAATAAGAAAGGATGAATTTCATCATTTTTTCTTTTCTTTGTTTCAATGCCACCCAAACGACTAAAAGGAAAAAAATATGGGAACTGGGCGCAAGGCACCCTTCAGCAAAAATCGTTTTGTGCAGGACACCATTTCACCTTGAAAATGCAACAACTTAACATTTAACTGCATATTCAAGGGATACTTTACTCATTTAGCCATTCCAGCAGTATAATGTTAAGCTTTTGTCTGTAAATAATTTGAAAGGAATTGTGTAAACTCGGATGGTGATATGGGTACATATACACATATACAAAAAAAGTGTAAATATGAGCTTTACACTGCTGGGCATGGCTAAATGAGAAGAGCGTCCTTGTAAATGGCTGCAGAAATGGCACGGTCCTACGGCTTCACAGTCATGCCAATCGTGTGAGCGCATTCAAGCGTTCCACAGCGCGTAAACATATAGGGTGGCGCTGACCCACCTCCAGCCTCTGCACCACCTCCTTTAAATCCTCCGCCTGGCTCTCCATCACGCTGATGGACACCGAGTGGCCGCGCTCATAGAAGATGTCCAAGCAGGGACGGCCGTCTTGAGTTTGGGCTAGCGCCTTCCAGCCGATGACGTCGCGGCAGGAGCAATTGAAGACCACCCTGCGCGTGCGCCTCTCAATGAGCACCACCAACTCGGCCGAGATGCCCAGCAAGCAGGGCAGCTCGCGCTCCCCCGCCTCGCCTTCCTCCCGCCCATCCGCCGTCACGGCCCACACGAGCGCCCCGGCGCTGTGCAGCTCCGCCCCCTTGGCGCCCTTCAGCTTGTCCTTGCGCTTGCCTCCTAGCGAGAGCAGCGGGAACTTGGTGGACGAGTCGATGGGCGTCGTGGTCACGTAGTTTTCCGCTAAATCCTTCAGGTATTCTTGCCGCGTGCGGGTGGCCATGGAGCGGAACTTTTCCGACTTTTCCGCGGCGTTCTCGGCGTTGACCGCCTTGGCCAGTAGGAAGTCTCGGAAGGCCGGCGAGCGGGGGAAGAGAGCGCCCTTGGGGAAGAGCGGCCCAAATAATGGGATGTCTTTAGAGCGTGTCACTGCCACCCTGAGAGAGAAGGGGGTGAAAAATGAGGGAGGGGGGCACACATTAGCATCAGGATTGACTTTTTTTTTAATTAATTTAAAGGACCGCATGCAGTTATATTAATCAGTGAAAATATGGTGGCACCAGATTTAGCAAGTCGCTAATTTCCATCTGTAGTCCATACATACAACCAGAAGGACCACTACAGAACTACACATTCATATCATGTAAATCATAAACAGAGTCTAAAAAATACATTCCTATTATAAAGTGTAGGGAATAAAGCACCCAGTGTGCACATACAAAGTGCTGGGTAGAGAGCGCTATTGATTGTCTTCTATATACACACTCTAAAAACATATTCCCAATATAAAATGTGGGGTATAGTGCACCTGGTGTGCATACATATATAGCGCTACAAAGAAAGTGCTATTTATTTTTATTTTATATGCATAATCTAAAAATGATGTTCCTCTTATAAAAGTGGCAGAAATAGCAGCTAGCAACTGTCTGATCAACCAAACAAAATTAGCAATCAAACAAGTGGAGTGAGGCAAACGATTGTCAAGGCGTGACATCAGACCTGTAATAGGTGCCGTCTGTGCAGGGCTCATGAACTTGAACAATGATGAAGACGTGCTGGAAGTGAGAGCGGATGGACTTTGGCGTGAAGGGCAAGGCGCCCGGCTCCTGGAACACGATGGTTACGATGTCGTTGCCGATGTGGCGTTTCCTTAGCAACTAAAAAGAGACCAATTAGGATCGTTAGTCAAAGATGGCTGCATTTGAAAATTTAATCCACACTAATAGAATTTTTAATTTGACCTGTTGAGTGTTGTTGGCCGTGTAGGGCAGCATGGTGGACACATGGAACATAATCTCATAGTCCTGGTAGCGCGTGTAGAGGGAATGTGTCCCCGTCGAGTCAGCTGGAAAAAGCACATGTCACGCAAAGAAGTCGTAACGTCACTTTTTCATCTGCGTGGAAATTTTGCAGACGGGAGTCCAACGATGTGGTTTAGTCCCAACTGCGAGCGTTCTCACTCACTCTTGTTGTCCAGCTGAGCTCGGTATTTCTCCCAGCCCTTCAGTCGCACGCGCTCGCCCAAAAGATCCAGAAACTCCTCGAACGCCGGCCCGGAACTCTCGTTGTTGTACATATCCTCCTCGGAGCTTTGGCCCGCTCGACAGTACATGATCCCGACCTTTCGCTGAAAATTTAGCTAGGGAGCGAGACGAAAAAAAAAAGGGGGAAAGCTTTTAGATAAACGTGATCGCTGAGACCACTACGACTTCACCTCTTTTTACTTGGGACGGGCAGACATGAAAATAAGTAAGAAATCGTAATTAGATGAAAATACTTTTCTGGTAACAAGCGCACCAATGATTATGCATTTTGATGGAAGTGTACCACTAACCCATCAGCGAAACATTTGGTAGGGCCGACCAATCGATCGGCTAGCCAATTAAATGGGCTGATTGCCCAAATGGCCGATAGTTGTTGATTATTTTAACTTTGTTACCTTCATGTCCATTAGCCACTTACAGCAGTTGTAAACAAAGTAACACTGTCATCAAAAATCCATTCCATAACCTTGTACCATTAAAAAAAAAAAAAGAATTGAGCTGGATGTCAAGTGCAACTACAAAATACTTTCATGAGCGAAATGAGGAGTACTGGGCCTCCCTCCTGGCTTACCCCCTGTTCATCCAGCTTCAGCAAGGTATCGCGGACCTTGGGGGAGTTGGAGGCCAAGCGAAGGCAGTGCAGGTTGAGTTCAGGCATGATGAACTCCAGCAGCCGCTTGGGAGACAAACCTCGAGGGGTGGCGTGACGGGCGGCCGAGGGAACCGACTCTTCCAATATGGAGCCTCGCAGCGTCTTCATCTGAGGAGAGAATTCAAGACAGGACAAGAGTTGGCTCGGGCGCCCACCCGCCGAACGCTAGGGAGTCGGACGTTTACCTCGGTGGTGCGAAAAATGATTCTATAATTGTACTGAGCTCCGCTGGTGCCTTCCTTCTCTTCTCTGCGGAAGCTGATGGCCACTGGGCCAAGGCGATCATCCATGCCAAAGAAATTCTGATGTTCTGGAAGAAAAAGTTTACACAGGTTACAGACTGCAACTTTAGCTGCACCGGAACGATCCAAAATATCGCTTCATCCATAAGTCCGTTCCTTTGCTAAGAGTTTGATACGTTGTTCAAGAGAAGAATTTCTAACTACTTGAGGGTACCTATAGGAGATGGATGAGTGGCTTTTGGGGAGTGGTGTCACAATTTCAAAAAAGTATTAAAACGAAAAACATCAAAAGAAAATCAAACCAGAAAAAGATGCAACGCAAAATGCAAAAAATGGTTTGCGAAAAGCCTGGCACATGTATTCAACGAGTGCGGTTTTGTGTGCCGGGTCCTTACCTTTCATGTAGAAATATTTGCGATAATAATGGGCCCCCAGATCTGCATGTTCGATGAAATAGTTGCTTTTGCCCTGCTGCTGGACGTGACTTTCTCGGGGCTCCTCCAGGACCGAGGCCGCGTCGTTTGGGGTTCGGGGGCTCAGCCACAGCCCCCGCCTGGTCCGGGAAGGGCCTAGGCCCACCTGCTCCTCTCCGCCCGTCTCGTTTCGGAAGTGGGGGCAGCTGAGGAGGAGCTCGTTGTCGTTGCCGTCGCCTTCGTCCAGCAGCAGCGACTGCTCGGGGTCGTCGGCGGCGGCGCCGTTGCCCACCTGCGCGGGGGAGGAAGGCGCGCCCTGGGAGAGGGGCCGCATCTGGGAGGCAGCCGAAGCCCCCGAGGTGATGTTCTTCTTGCGTCCTACGCTGTCTCTGTTAGTGGCCACTTCGGTGAGGTCAAACAGGATGCTCTGAACATCATAATGGGCGAAGTTCCTCACCCAGGCGCCGCCCCCGATGTTATCGTAAGGGCCGGGCTGAGGGACTTGAGGTGGCGCGGTTTTGGACTTTTTACCAAGACCTTCGGGCTTGGGCGGCTTTGCGGGTTTTGGGGAGTCGCTCGGGGCGGAAGACAAGACTCGGAAGAAACCGTCAGGTTCCGGCGGGTTGCCTTGAAGTCCTAAAAGCAGGAAGGGGTCTTTAAAGCGCAGTGCGTTTGGGCTAAGGGGTCCTTGGTTCGCACTTGCCCGATCCTGGACTTGAGTCTGTCTCTCCAGCGAGGAGAGCGAGCCGTACTCCCTGTGCAGCGGCAGCACCGAGTCCCCCTGAGCCCCCGCGCCCGCCTTCTCGCCCATCGCCCGAGCGGCTTTCCCTCCGGCCTTCCCGCCGGAGTCCAAGTCTCCTAAAGTCACGTCGCTGTTACTCCTCTGCATGATGTGGCCCCGGCCCACGGCGCGCAGGGTCAGGCCGGCCCGGCTCGGGGTCAGGTTGTCTCCGTCGGACCCGTCCGCCTCCCTCTGGGGCGGCCACTCCACCACGCCCGCCTCCCGCTTGGGATCAAAGTTGACGGCCGCGACAGGCGGCCGCACGTTCTGCCGCCGAAACTTGCGAACGAAAAGGTCGTCGGACTGCATGTTGACCACCGAACCGATGATGCGAAAGCTCTACTCGGTCAAAGTCCTGCTTGAAAATGCTGGAAACGGTCTTATGTGGGCACACTGGGGAGCTCTGGCGTGAGATTGAAGAAGAATGTCGCCAGGGCCCAAGCAGGTGTATGGCCGGGAGCTTTGGGAGTGATCCAGGAGTTGTGAGGTGCCGCTTCCTGCGGGCTGAAATGGACCATCACTGTGATCCCATTCTCTTTCTTCCTCCTCTCAGACTAGGCCCCGTCTGCACACCCGACATGGCATCCACTGACTCTTCAGCACCTTCAAAGAAAGAATATAGCTTTAATTTTCCCCTAACTTAATCACTTTCACATTGCTGCTTTTCCTGTCGTCTGTACATCGAATTAAGAACAAATAAAAGACAAAGTCGGACTACTTCACAAGTTGCATTTATTTGGTCCAATTCGATCAAAGCGATCGGTGAAATGCCTCGGAAAACACATTTTGCCCTTGTCATTGTGATCCTCCTGTTATGTTTGTTTGCAAGGAACTACGACAGTATCCACGGGTCACTTTGACCCGGAGCATATCTAGTCATCCTCAAGTGTCTGAAATGTGTACAGTATGATCCAAATCCAATTCATTTGTTTGAAGCAGGGATTTAGGTTCATTTCTCTAGACCAGCAATAAACTTCTCTGTTTAGTGGGGTGTGTACATTTTTGCAGAAGTGTCAAAAACTTTCTTTTTTGATTAGGCAATCTATTCGGTAATATTCAGGATAAACAATGACATTTTGCAAAGTGTCAAATTTGACCAGAACGTGTTTGGCTTTGCATGTGTGTTCTTGCTCTTGTCGAGCAATTTTAACAAGCGCTGCAAAGTACCTCTAAATAGCTACAAGTCTCTCAATATAAGCAGCCCATTAGAGCACATTAACAATAGACAGTCTTAGCAGGAGGAGGCAACGTAACGGGGCGGGGGTGTCTTCCTGACTCACTGGAAGCCTGGCAACATACAATAGAAGGACACTGTCTTTCACACGTGCTCCCACAAACACATGCACAGCTTTGAATCATGCACAATCAGGACATTTTAGGAGACATTTAAAGGCATACTAATGCACTATGATCATTTTTGTTTCAAGAGCTCGGAAAACTGCTTTAAAAGAACCCCGTGGTAACGTTAAGACCTTCTTTTTGGTCATTTATTTTCTCTCACGTCTGTCTTCATTTGACCACACTGACGTCAATCAGCTAAAGCTGTCGCCGCCAGTTACGCGAGGCTTCTTCCTGTCGGGCTTTTTCACATGCATCTCTGCTCTCGCGCTTGCATCCTGCAGAGCAGGTGCAGCAAGCAGTATGCGCGCACAACACGCTATAGTGTAGTGTTGAAAAACATACACTCAGGGTGCACTCTTAAAAGAGATAGCTTGAAATTTGACGTGGACAAAAAGCACAAGTTGTGTAACGCTTTGAGCCGTGCTCATGTGCCCACCGCCGACGTGTTTCCATGCAAGCTCCTAACGAGAAGAGGGAGCAGCAAGTGTTGCTGACTGCACATTGTGTGTCAGCTCCATGTGGACCGTTGATTCATGTGCTGTGACTCAGCATTAGGGCACCCGCAGCTTTGTGTTCTGGGACTCTTTGCTGATTAGTAACACTGGTGTGGGGCATTTGATCAACTTAGGTCAGTATTTCACAAATAGTGGCGTGGGCCCCACTGGAGGCTCGCGGATGACTTTGGGAAACAGACTTTGCTTTGGCCGTGTGAAGTGTAATTACACCTCCGCGCCACCAAGTGGCGCTCATTGTCAGAGTCTGTGTGGGAGTTGGAAATTTCAAATTGCTGTCAATGCACTGACAATGCACAAGTTATTTTTTTTAATTTTGTTTCCAGACAAACCGGTAACCTATATAAACTCCTATGTAAAAGTATTTTTTTTAATTCTTTTGAATGTTGATTTATATCGTTTTCTTTTGTCTGATGTTCAAAAAGATACCTTTCTAGTTTAGTTACATTTTTTTCTTATTCATAGTCACCGGGAAATATTTTTCCTTTCTCCGGCTTAGGTACAGAATGACAATGGGCCAAACATGTTGGTGAAAGAAGCAAAACTACTGGTGTCTATTTCTGTAAATAAAATTAGTAGCGCTTAAGACGAGTGTGCACAACATGCTTTTCGCTGCAAGTTGCTCCAATCAGTGTCACATTTTTCATGTTGTTCCAAGAAGCAGCTCTCCACCACCACAAAACTACTTTGACACAGAACATGTGCCCACCTTGCTGAAGACCCCCCAACTCATCCAATAAATCAGCCCCTGTTTCCATGACAACATGTTCCCATGCCAAGTCGAGATCTGCTCTGCGGTCCGACAGGACTTGAGCCCGATGACCAAAATAGATTCAAAAGTGAAACTTCTATTTACTTCCAGGAGGAAACATATACACAGTAATGACATTTCTTCTTTTGTTTAAAAAAACAAAACAAAAACAAAGACTTTACAAATTTACTGTACACAGATTATTTTAACATTTACTTATATATGACAGTAGTAAATGCATAACCAATCTCATGATATAAAGCAAATACGTATACTTTTAAAGGATTTTACTTGCATTTGTAACTGTAGCTGCTGGGTACTTTGCATTGATGTGGAAGGCTAAACTTGAGTTTCTACGTATAATCAAAGGTGCCTTCAGGGCATTTTTCTTCAAGTTAAATTTAAAGGACAGCCAATCAGCGTCCACTCCAGCGAGTGCTTGACCTTCATTTTTCATGTCATCAATTTTAAGCACAAGTAGCCTGATGCATATGAATGTGCCCGATCGGCATAACAGAAAGCATAAAGTTAGAGATTAAAAATTCATCTTAATTTGAATTTATTGAAGCACAAAAGAACCTTGGCCAAAACAGAATTCACTTTACCCTCATATTAGTGGAGTAAAATGTAGTAGGTGTAAGAAATCATTTTTCAGATTGACTTGTCACTGCAAGATGGCCACCCCCTTACAATGATTCATCACACACCGTCCTTTTTAACATTCACAGACAAGCGTGTGACTATTCTTACATGAAGTTGAATGTAAAGAGGAACTTGTGTAGTGTACTTCCTGTCCACCTGCTCATATTTATGCATATTCTTCTGAAAGCCCTTTTAAGTTCCATACCATACTTTCTATCGGAGTATTTGCAGTTATTATTATTACTACTGTGATTAGTGTTATTTAAATAAAACTGCAAAAACCAGTCTAATGTCTCCCTGGATATTTCGCAGTGAGCAGCAAGTCTGGCTCTAAGCATGCCCTAATATAAACCGATCAATGAATAATCGCAGGAACGGCTGAGTGGCAATAAAAAATAACTTAAGGACATTATGGGAATAAACAGTAAATGCATTTTGAAAGGCTCTCAATACGTCAAGCTACAAGTGGCGTCTTCTCGGTGCGATTGTGATGCGGCTTATGACGATGTATGGAAAGTGGGTAATGGCTACAGCTACAATTACCGCTAATGTTTATTATGTACGGATGTTGCGTTGCCCATGTTTTTATGACACTGCCTAATTACAGATTTGACTTTACAGGTTATCTGCATGGTCATTAGCCAACTTGATCTAGTCCCGATCTAGATAGTACGATAGCATTGCACTCACATTGGTCAGATGGGAGCGGATCGTGAGCCCTTGCGCCATCTGAGCCACAAGTCGACAGGGAGCGCAACACAAAGTCAACTCTGTGCTCTTTAAATACACCACGGGAGGAAGTGCGCTAACGAATATTCCACTTCTTGATTTTGCTACTTTATTAGATACACCTGCACACTGATCCATTACAAGCGTATCAAAAATCCACTGGAACAAACGACAAGATTTTATTTTATTTTTTTAAACGGGGCATCTTTGATTTGGGCTTCAAAATGGTTGAGAATGATTTCTGCTACAGTCTAGAGGTGTGCAAAAACAAAATAAAAATAAAAAAAACAGCGTGATCTTCTCCAATCTGCTTTGCAATTCAAAATGATAAAAGGAGTGTATTTTATGTATTAAGTTTTGATGGACTGCAACTGCAACTGCATTATTGCATTATTTTTATTCACTGACATACCTGGAACGAAAGACAGAATTTTTCTTTATGTATTCAATCAATTTTGGAACGTGTTTAATCAATTCTGAATTGTAGTAAATGTGAGTCCTAATTCATTTGTGCAATGATTTTTTTTGCCACATTATTACGAAAAATAAGATTAGTGGCAACTGGCAACTTCTGGATTTTTGTGACGCCTTAATCCAATGTGAAAGTTGAAGAAAGCACAGTTAAAGTGTAGTTGCTAATGAAGCGTTATTGTATCTCAAAACGCCTTTACAGATTGAATTAATGAACTAGGTATTGGACATATAAGACAGCTTTTGAGAACCTTAAATGTTTTGCGAACGTTTTAGAGGTCAGTGCACAGAATGAAAGGACAGACATGCAGGCTGTTTTGGGGAAGTCATTGTCGCTTGACATATTTTGCACACCACAAAGCGTGTGTCCTGTCAAACAGGAAGAGATGACTGACATTTGAACCCGCAAAGGATGGGTGTCGTCATCATTTCGACTTAACACGACTTTACCGGCAAGACCTCCGGGACGATTGTGTGATCTTTTTTTTTTTTTTTTCCTTCGGGTGAAGCTGTGAATATCATTTGAAAAGGCTAAGAGTCAAGTGATGTGCAGTTGCGCATTATGCACGTCAGTGCAATCAAAGCAAAGCACTTGGCCGAAGCTGCCCAAAAGTCCAACTTCAACATGGAAGGTGTTCATGCTAGTAAAAAGCTGCCTCATCAGTTCGTCAAAAAAAAAAAAAGAAGAGATTGATCGCAGGAAATATAAAACCAACGTCGGTTATTGATCCATTGCAACAGTGTTACATTAGATGCAGTTGGTTGCACCTCTGCATTGCTGCTCAACCTTTTGACACTGGCTCGGTCTGCAAGCGATGCTTTTAGAGAAAGTAAAAGTGAATTAATGGGATGGTCTGACGGTCAAATTCAGTCCAAAGGCCCCCCCGCGCTCCCTCCCTTCACAAGCCCCGCCCCTTTGGAGTCACACTGCGGACAGTGATCTGGACCGCTTCCAAAAGCTGTTAAGTCGATTGCACTGCACTACTCTGACTTTTTCTGTCATGCCTCGGATAGTCTGTCTCCTGTTTTGTCCTAAGAGTTTGAAAGAATCAGTCTGATGAGCGTAGCTTCCAAACCCGTACCTCCCCCCGAAGACACACCAACGCCTCCACCCCACTGCACCTGGAGTGATTTTACAACGGCAAGGTTTGCCAAGACGTCAAAAAGTTTACCTCTTCTCCTTTTTGATGTTTTGGCATTTTGAAAACGCTTCAGACGCTGCATTACTGTAAATGTCGCGCCCTCAAGCCACTTCATCTTTAGATGAGACTTTCAGTAATGTCTGCTGCAGTTTCACTTCTGCGTGGGCGTTTCTGTCTGTTTACGTTAGTAATGTAGTCCAGGGGTGTCAAACCCAATTTAATTGTGGGCCAAATTGTATGTATAGGGGGCCATTATGACTGTGAAGTCAAAACAATTTGAAATACTATGATCATCACCTATTTACCTAGTTTTGAAATCGGAGGCCAGTCAAAACTGTTCCAAAGAGGGTTTGGTACCGGAAAACATTGTTGTTTGCCTGAAATCGTTTTTAAAGTTGTAAACAACTTGCAAATTTGATATTTTAGTCAGAACCTTGAAGTCATAAAAGTCATAAATAGCATTTTCCGGGCTGGATTTGGCCCCTGTGCCTTGAGTTTGACACCTGTGACCTAGTCTGTCGATCTATCTGTCTGTCTGTCTGTCTATCTATCTTTTTATCTATCTATCTATCTATCTATCTATCTATCTATCTATCTATCTATCTGTCTGTCTGTCTGTCTGTCTGTCTGTCTGTCTGTCTGTCTGTCTGTCTGTCTATCTATCTATCTATCTATCTATCTATCTATCTATCTATCTATCTATCTATCTCTAATCAATCATAAGGGGACTATCTAGCTATTTCTCTCACAAGCTAGATAGCTACGGATTGAAAGTTAAGGGGCAAAGCTGTTTCGGTACCTAGCTATGGGTTAAAGGTTAAGCAGGAAAGGTAAGTCAGATATTTTCACCAAAACAAACTCCATAGAGGGAAGAGCAAGATAAAAGAAACTCTACGGTAGTGTGGATATTGAAAACAAAGTTCCTCTTGCTGATTAAAAGCTATTGTTTCCATGGTGACCTTTGGTAAAAGGACGCGCCTCTATTGTTCGATATGCACTGCATATGGCATGACATCAACGTGGCGTGCTGGTAGAGGGCTCCAGCGTTTCCCGCGTATCTCGAAATGCACTTTGCGGCGGGTTCAGTGTGAACTGGCACCATGTGTGTCAGTGTGCTGACATTGTCCACAGATGTGTAGCGCGGGGTGACAGGAAGAGCAGCTTTCCCTCTGTGACTGTGTGTGCATGTGTGTCGGGGGGCGTGGCCGACGGACAAAACAAGCTGGAAGGACTTCATGACTACATCTATTATGCTGATTTTGGACGCGTCTTTCATTCATCATGCAGAGGAAACGCACTGGCGTGGCTTTCGCCCTGTTCTTGTGAGCAAGACTGCCTTTGCTTCTTCCTGCTTTATACTACTAAAACGACAAACTGTTTTCACCTTAAAGTGTTCATTTGTGTGAGGAAATCGACGTGTTTACTGAGTTTACTGTGAGTGCCGGACTAAATATTTGCTTTTAACTGATAAATTCTTTTTACTTTGAGCAGAGGGTTTCGATTGCTGTCATTATTTGAAAAAACTGAATCCTTTGCTTCTGCGACGTTTGTTGACTCCAAGGCAGTGTTTTTTTTTCTGGTTTTGCCACAGAAATGCTGACAAAAGTGTGGCAACGTACACACTAACCCTTCCGAGACTCAAATGATCTCACCACGGCTATTACCACGAGGTCCGAAATCGTTAGGATTTACATTTTCAGACGAAAACAGCCGGTTTACATTTGACAATAGCGTGGAAATGCAAAATTCCTGAAGCAATCCGTTCTAGTTTGCCTGTGTTATGAAATGATTGTTTTTAGTCTGGCTTTTCAGACAATTAGGCCCCTACGCGGCGGCTTCATCGGCTGCGCACCTTCTGACCTAGATCTTCGCAAGCAGCTCCCATGCTAACGACGCAAATCGGCTTATTTTGGGGGTGAAATATTCCATGAAGATGTAACCGCGCAGAGTTTAGGAGCGGTCTGAAGTGACTTTTCGCGCAAATGCTTCTCCTGTTTGGTGCAGGCAGACGGGCGGTGAAACACATCAGCTCCGGCTGCTCTGCCCATTGGCTGCTTTGCAAGTGACAGCTTTGCACAGGAGAGAAGCAAGCGGCTGTCTCCTCCCCACAACCTATTCTTCTCGTTTTTGCATCAATCTCCTGGCAGGATGTTATGTGCCCTTTAGATTTGCAGCTATTTGCAGGTGCCGACGTGCTCCCTTTCAGTGGCTGCCAATGGCCTTGAGTGCACTTCTCCTGTGTAATGGCAACTTGAACAATGACAAGGAGGACCGCCACGGCACAGCATAATGCGCTAATGTACCAGCGTATGTACGTATATGCGTGACAATGTGGAGAAGGGACTCTGACGACGTACAATGGGCTACTGAAGGAGTGCGCCCGGGCTAAGAGCTATTTGCATCAGTTTTACTCAGACTGCTTACGAGGTTATCAAATACTTTTGCAAACGCTTATCATATATTCGATATCGATATTCCATTCTTCAAAATAATCAGACAAATTTGATTTTTTGTTTTTTTTTTTACACCTTTTGTCCCACTTGACTAAACAGTTATTGTTGGTTATTTATTATTGTTTAGTGATTAATTAGATTATAAGGAAACGCTTGATTGGAGAGACAGCACTATATGCTGTTGATTATTGAAATTACTGAACGTAAAATTTGTTTTACGAACTTATATTTTCGTGAAACAATTAATTAATGCAATGATTACTTTTAAAGGATTTTTGCATGTTTGTTTGTTTTATTGAAAATCTCGAATACCCCATGAAGTTCCGTCAAGTACTCCAGGGGTACTGGCATCCCCATTTAAGAATCACTGCTTTAGTGAATAAAAACGAAATAATTAAGTAATACCACACAAGAGGGATGGATATATACTCATCAAATATCATATTTGGAAACACAAAAGGACATAATTTCATGAAGGATGACAGAAATCCGAATGATCACTGCTGAGAGGCCCAAATTGGAGGAATGTGACATTTTTGTGGAATACTAACTCTAACCGATTACTGGATTATGAAAATAGTTGTCGATCAATCTGATAAACGGTTAGTTCTTGAGTAATCGATCGATTTTCACAGCTCTACGTGCGATCATTATAAAGTTCAATACAGTGGCATCAATACAGATGCAAAATGAAAGGCAATGGCAAAAAGCACGTCTTTAACACACGCGCAGAACTCCTTACTAAAACCAAATAATGACTGCAAAGTATTGGTGCTGTTTTAGTAGTCGCGGTGATAAAACGATGAAGCGTTAGAGCTGATGTTTATTTCCCCAGAGTGTGACTCACTTTTAGCGCGCGCTGACGCTACGAGGCATCACCGATACTCGGCACGGAGCGCAATAGCGTACTTTGCAAAGCCCAAACAATCACGGACGGGGACGTCAAATATCAGGTTGCATTTAGGGACTGGACAGTCAAACGAAGTGCATGGCTAGGGGCTCAAATAGTCATGAAACTTCTTGAAAAGTGGCCACTGACTGTTTCGAAGGGGGGAACGTGCTGCTGTTTATCTTCAGTAAATAGCCACAAAAAAAAAAAAAAATCAAAGAGGGGACTCTACAATCCGCATAGCTAAATGGAGCAACATGGAAAAAAGTCTTAACCAAAAGAAACAAGCAATTATCAATGGTCGCACTGCATGATGCAAAGTCCTCTCAATTTGCATACCGTGATTTCATATGACGTAAAGCAGATCAGAATGGTTATCAGGCTTCTGCTGAGCTGATTATTGGAATCGGGTGTGTTGGAGGAAGGAAACTTCAAAAACGCGCAGGGTAGTGACCAGTAGTGAAAAAATTTGAGCTAACTTTAAAAGAAGATATTGGAAAAATGCTAAGAATATAATTGTATTGATTGCACAGAGGGGCCTAGCTCTTATAGTGTGGCGAGGTCCTCCAATGCAGCGCTTCCCAATCAGGGATCCGTGAGCACATTGCAGGGCATATGTAGAAACTGATGAAAAGAAAAAAAAAAAACTGCACAGCATGGCCCTGAATATTTTTCTTGTTCAGTGTTTGAACACCTGTTTAAAGGGGACTCATTTAATGAAAAGTGCTCCAGTTTTTTTGTGCTACATAAACATTAGTAGAGACTTCGACATATCTAGTTATTCAATTAGGTCTTGTAAACATAAGTGACTCGAGGAGCACAAGTTGTAATGAAGTAAAACGTGAAAGTAATTTTAACCCCTCTATCCCTTTTATGGACTAATAGAAAGCACATAACAAAATAGGCATCGTCGTGCCCCATTTAGGATTTCAAAAAGAGTCATATTGCTGCATGTCATTCACAGAAATGCTTCCTTGCTGGATAAAAGGAGCAAATGTAAATTTTGGTTTCACCCAAAGTTCAGCTTAGTTTATGAAATGATTGTGTGTGATTGAATTAAATGACTGTATTTTTCAGATCATAGGGCACACCGGACTAAAATATCACTTCAAACTCAAAAATCAATGCTGCGATAAGAGTCTTCTTCTGTCTCCCTTTGTTTACTGGGAGATTGCCCCCTGGTGGCTGGTAAAAAACAAAAACAAAAAAAAAAAAACTGATGTAAGGCGCTGGGTTCAAAGCGTGAGAAAACAGTAGCGGCTTCCAGTTCAAAATTTAGTAGGGTATGAATGTATGGATTGTCACCCGAATAAATGTAGCAGTTAAAAAAATGAGCCATTATTAAGGAAGTGGCAAGAGGCAAAAAGAAACTGATATTTAAGCCTTGTGCAGTATTTGTATCATTTTTGGGTCAGTTCCTTCCACATCAATCTGGCAGTATTTTACCCAAGGGATGGTACACTCCTGCACGTGTAATAACCAAAAGGTCGAGCCATTTTGAACTTTGACGTGTCCCCATCTGGGGGAAATTTCAGCTCCCCGGTGCCTTCTTTTAATGCTTTCCCTTTAATGTGATGTACGGATCAAAGGATTAGACAAAATACTGCACAAGGGTTAAAGTGGTCCAATAGCGGTAACGTTTAGCAACATTTAGTCGGCAACGCTTGGCGTCAATCATCCAGCAGGCTTTTTGCACTTTCCCAGAGCCCTTGTGTCATTCCGGCTCCGAATGGCATTTGGCGGCTTGAAGCACTCATGTCAACCGCAATGAATAGCAGGTAGAGCGGGGGTGAGCGTGGCTCGATGTAAATGAAATGCCCCGTCCTCTGCCTTATGTAAGTGAGCGCTGCCGCCGCTGCGTCTCTACAGTACGACTGCATGCTAGGTCGCGCATCCCTGCATCTTTTCTCCCTCCGGCATCTACGCGAAAGCCCCGGGACTGGCTGGGTGGCGCACACTTGCCCCATCCCGTCTGCGGGAGGGTGGCTGTTAGCCGACCCCGGCGTCCCTCATTCTCTGTGCCACCTTGAAAACGGCACCCCGATTGATTCGGCCGTCATTGTCTTTTGCTCGTCACGTGCAATGATATCAGCGCAGCGGCGCCCAGAAAGCTTGTAAAGCAAAGGTGGCGCCCAATTTTCCTTCTTTGTCAACATGAGGATTTAAGAGCCACGTCTTTTGTGTCGACGCATTTTTAGATCATCTGGTTTGACAAAGGCTTTTTGCACGGATTGTGTCATTTTTTTAAGACAATTGGGCCTCACAATAGGGAGGAATGGGGGGGAGGTGGGGGCCAATGATGAAATGCGACAAAGGTGGCAAACTGCCTTGAATGCCTCACTGTAATGACACATAAGGTGGCTAGAGGGGGTCAAGGGGGGGTTGGGGGGGGCATCTTAGCTCACTCAACTGTTTAACACAACAACAAAAGATATGATGACACCAGGCATTATGCCATCATCTGGCCTCATGCACGCATGCCTCCACACACCGGAGTCGCAAAGACGGTCAAGCGGGACGACGAGGGCCCGGCAAGAAAGAAAAGGCTCTTACCTCCAACATTTCAGCTGCGCTCCGGCCGCTCTCGTTTCATCCTCTTCCTCTGTGCCGACTCCCTCCCCTTGTCTCCCCGTGGCGGCATTTTTCTGCTATCTTGCTGGGCGCTCGGGCCGCCTCGCCTCCTTCCACTCGGCTTAGTTCCTCCTGTCTGCTGCTCTCTTCCTCTAGCCGAAAATAAAAAAAACAAAACAGCAAACAATAACACACACTTCCCAATTTGGCTGTTTGCTAAGTCAAGAGGCAGGTTGATGTGCGCCGTCCTCCCTTCCTCCCTCTCTCTCTCTCTCTCTCTCTCGCTGATTCGATTCCATTCACATCGTACTAAAGCCGACCTCTCTCTCTCACACACACACACAACACACAGCTTAGTCGCAGACTCCTCCCCCCTCCCGGTCTCCTTGACAGAGCGAGGGAGCAGCGGTCAGCCAGAGCCAAAAAGAGAGCTCCTAAATGGAAATACGTGATTGGTGAGACGTATTCAAATGGAGCCAAGGGCCGAGTGATGTCATTTCAAGGCGATAACATGCAAAGGTGACATGATGATGTTATGTCACGTCCTGCAGTTAGCAAGGCTTCTTTCTCATGCTGCTTGCTTATTTTTGCAGACGTTTGACTTCAACCTTGATTGCCTCAAGTCAAGTCGTTTCCGTATATTTGTTGATTGGTTAGCAGGATCTCACCTTTGTAATCATTGCAGTGGGAAGAACTTGTTTTATAAGACTATTTCTTTGAAAGGTTTTTTCTTAAGATTCTCCAGATCTCTCATTCTTTATGTTAATATCTTATACCATTTGGTGAATATTTAAAGCTTTAAGGACCATAAATGTAAAGTTTGTAAAGAAAAGAAACACTTTGCTGTTCTGTACTGTATTTTTTTCCTTTTTTTTTTTAAAGCAAGGTGTAAGCAAAAAAATGTGCATAATTTTCATCACAAAAGAAATCATTGAGATAATTACATCTGGGCCTTTTTTAGGTCAATAATTTATAACATCTCTGAATTTAATGCATTTTTATTTTGGGAGCAATAACTGTTTTCAAAAAACATACACTGTAACGTAGAGGCAAAAATGGTCCTCAATATAAAAGGGTTTAAATATTGAATGGGATTATAAATATTTATATTAACACATTCAAATCTTTTTGTAATACATACAGTAGCTATAATACATTTTTAAATTTGATGCTGTTTTGTCACCACAGATTTTTTTTTAAAGGACCAAACACAAAATTTGTGTTTTTTCCCTGCCAAAAATGTGTTGTATTCGGACCTTTGTCGGATCAATAATTCCTAAATCACTGCTTTTAATGCAATTTTATTTTCTGAGGAATGGCAGTGTTTTGGAAAAAAAGAAAAAAGAAAAAAAGGCACACTTTAATAAGTTAAAGGCGAAAATGCTCATCTGTGCGCATTAGGGCCCTTTTAAGCTTTCTGACGTCTCTGGACAGACTAGATAAAGGCTGAAAATGGGGCAGAGTTGAAAATAGCGTGCGCGTGTGTGTGAGAAAGAGACTGTTTGCTCGGAGCTACCCCTGTGTACTCCCCAAACGTAGGGACTGACATCATTACAAACAATCAACCTGCTTGGGGACAATTACAGTGTCATGTATTTTCTTAGCATTCATATCTTAACTCTGTGGCTTTAATTTCAAACATAAATACTGTACATCAAATCACCCCTGCTAGGTTTGAACGGAACATGGAATAATATTTCATTGAGGAGGGGGTTTCACCGTGTTCCAACAGCCACCTCCTCCTCTGTAAATGAGCATAAAGCGCTCCTCGCCCTGCTCACACCAGATGCTTGTTGTGTGCTAGCGGGTCAAGCTCTGAGCAGCGTGGCGGGGGGTCAAGGAGGTCGGGGGCAGGGAGGGGAGCGTGTGGGAGGCAGTGTTGTTGGTGCCGTAACTGTTATGAACTGATAAGGACCATTTTAAAAAGTAAGAACATGCATTATGCGGGCAATGCAACTCGAACCCTAATCCTGTCTTGAGGAGCCGAAAATTTTCAAAAGTCTTACCATAGTAGATCTTCAATCAAAACATTGAACAAACAAGCATATAAATGGATAATATTTGTGATTAATTAACATTACTTAGACGACTTACCGAAAGCATCACCTGGTGAAATTATTGACAATATTAGGATATTAATTCTTGTCATATAATGTGTTTGCATGAGAAGTAGTTGGATTTGAACACTTTAAAATCAAAGGAAGTTTAACATCTCAACAGCTGCAAATGGTTCTTTGGCCTCAACCACAAAACAAATTTTCCATTACGTTTCCTGGAATTTACCATGATTTACATTTGGATTATTTGCCGATGTTTGGATGACATAATGATCTGCCTGCCATGAGTTGATGGACAGCATGTTTGTACACTTTGCATTGTACAGTGGTCTGGGCATGGTTTGGCACCACTGGTCGTCTATCTTTACAATGTTGTAAACGGTTACTTTATTGGTGATTACTACCTTCATTGGTCGCTATAATAATTGATGTAACTTGAAATGACGCTCAAGACAAGGTACTCCGGGTCATTCGGTAGCATCTTCAGGGTGACGCTCTAGCTAGCTTGTCAGATTAAAAAAATCCTTAGCGGCAGTGTGCATAGTCTATTAATCTCTTATTTTCCTACACTTTTTTGGCTGTTGGGATACTTTGAAGGTTGTATTTGGAGAAATTACATGTCTACCGAAAATTCGTAATTTTGTCAATAAAAAACGAATATATCCAACACACACCTGGTTTTATGAAAACACGTGATTTCGCGTATATTGGGGATATATATTTTTTTTTTAAACAGCTTTATACAGTGTTTCCTCGGGCATGAAAACTTCAGTGACAAGTGAATTCAGCAAAATAGGATTTAGCTTTTGTTTTAAGCAAAGTCCTTTCATTTGCAACTAATTAAGACCAAGTATTAACAGGCTGTTTGACTGTTTCAGCTTCACTTTAAATGAAAAAGGGTCGCCCATAAATGGGTGCAAGCGAATTATCTCATATTACCTCTGTTATTGATAGCCTTTTTTTTCCCCAATGAGTCTTATAGGTCACAATAATTTGGGAAGTAGCTTCGCAATGAATTGTCTTGGCCTCATTTACCACCAAAGTCCGACAAGAACTGAATTGAAACTCAAAAGACGCTTTTCTTATTGCTTGTCAGAGATATTTACATTGACATCTTTAAAACGCTTAAAGGAGTGTTTTTCTTTTAGGAATTTTTGCAAATACTTCGGTAAAAAAACAAAACAAAAAAAACGGCCGATTACTTACCGAGGCCGAATGAATCCACACGTATTCACTGCACTTTTCAAAACTTACCTGACGTTAATTTGGTATCGTACGAGCATGTTGACTGTCACGTGATTTTTGACTCCTCGCTGTTTACACGGCCACCTGGTGGTGGTTACGCAAAGGGTGAAAGTCCGTCAAGTTGACTAATACTGGCACCTGGCGGACACTTTTTACATTACATTTACTGCGATCACAGTCTAGTCAGGCACAAATATCACGCGAGATGACATTTCGAGCCGTTCAAATGAAGCTTTCTTTCATTTTTCCTTTGATAAATATCCAAATAAAAACATAAGAAATTAAACTTATACAAAACACTTTAGACCGGACTTTCATCACATTTCTATCAAACATCAGTGCTGCACTTGGATATGACAACATTTCAATTTCACTCCATATTCTTTCTGACAAGCATAAAGCACGCACTAGAATATCACGCCTCTCCTACATTTCGTTTACAGGATATTAAAACAAACAAACAAACAAAAAACAATAAAAAAAAAACCACTCTCAAGTTACGGTACATCTTTTTTTTTTCTTTCTTCTTTTAAAGCATTCAACATGGCTTGTAAGTTAGATATACAATCAAATTAGGTACGGAGTCCCAATTCACGAAGTGATTTATTTGAACGTATATTAAACATGGATGGAAAAAGGGCCAAGATGGAAAACCACCAGCATTAGGGGTCCATAAATAAGAAAACGGATTGTTTAACCATTACTAAAATAAAATATTTTGACTAAGGTGGCGCCTTAAAAGTCAGACAATTAAATCTGCTTTAATACAAATGTCTTATTTTCAAATCATAAGGTGAGTGGAACAAATTTTGAGTCAACGTGAGCAGCATCAGAATTCTCACTAAAATACATGAACATTCAATTTAAAAAAAAAAAAAAAAGGGGGGGGGGGGTAGGCCCGGAGGATGGGGCCAGAAGATATGTGTAATTTGTGACAGAATAATTTTATGCCTCCAGGTGAAGATGATAGTCAATTGATTAAAATAAATCTTTTTGGAGAAAGAAAAAGGGGGGGGGGGGGGGGCTGTCTTAAAAGAAACCCACTTCGGTGGGTTATATTATACATAGATGATGACCAATTTAAGCAGAAATTCATATCCAAAAATGTCCGTAGTTGATGTTGCTCATGTTTGTGATTTGACGCTTGACCATTCATACCTTTGACGAATTGAAGTTGATCATGTACACAGCAGATGGGAGTGTTGTCGCTTTTGCTCATGTCATTGTTCACTAGTCTCTTTTAGAGTCCAAATATACAGTATTGAACAGATATTCACAATAAAAGCTTATGCAGTTTGTTTTGTTTTTTTAAAATTCATCCTGGGTTAACAAAAAAAAAAAAAAGGGGGGGGGGGGGTTGTTTTGCGAAACCATGGTGAGCCCAACTGAGCTTCTTGTCTGGTGTCCAAACGGTCTCGAGGAGATTTTACCACTTGCCCCTCTTGCTCCAGTCCTTAGGAGTGAAATGAAGACATTTTGGATCGATGCGCGTGTGTCTCTTTTGCATGGCTCTTTCATGTCCTTCCACAATGTCTTCTGACAGAGTCAAGATGTACTGGCCCTTCATTAGAAGAACCACAAACAGCAAAATCATGGTCACTATACAGGCAAAATCTGGACGTCTTGCGTCAATCTGAAGAAACGACACGACCAGGGCATCGCAATGAAGTCCATGTCATCAAATATTACATGTTTGTAATTCTTTCTCATGCTGTCAGAAATCCATGTAATATTACCGAGAGGGCAACCACAATGCGTAAGCAGTATATATATTTAAAAAAAAAAAAAAAAAAAATCACTTATTCTCTTGTTGCAGTGTCATCTATGTTTTATTGGGTATGTGCCATGGCAGCATGCCGTTGGCTTGGCGACGTGCTGTTGTTTGTCTTCCTTGGCCTATTTTTTTGCTCATCCGTAACCCAAGCTCGCCTTGAACTTTTTCCTTGGTACTAGATGCAAATAGGCTGAGCGCTCACCTTATAGTAGTTGATCAGGTTGAGGTACTGCAATGTTGAAATGACATCTTCTTTCTTGACACTTGTGATCTCACTGATCTCACTGAGGGAAAAGTGAAAAAATAACAAAGCTCAGTTGTGTAAATGTCCATAAGGAAAATAGGAAGCATATTCCAGCGCTCGTATACTTGATTGTGATCTGTGGCCTCTCGCCATTGTCCGGTTTAAGATCCATGAGAATCTCCAGGATGGTCTGCGACCAGTAAGAGCGATAAGACAACAGGCCCAAGTCCGAGAGGGGCTTCTCCGGCGTGCCCGTCTTTCCTTCCACCTTTGACAGCTCGTAACCTAGAGTACACACGATAAGGTGAGCTCGCTTAGGACGCGCCCGTTAAATCGAAATCCACTATGCGCACTCACTAAACTCGATGAGAAGCTTGCCGTAACCTCTCCGCTGATAGGGAGGCAACGTCAGGATACAGGCCACATTATAATCCTCGGTTGACTCCTTTTCCTGAAAGAAAGAAAGAAAAAAAAACATTAGGATCGTCTCGGTGCAGTTGCGCGTGAACACACGCGTACCTTTGAGAAGTATCCCACTATATGGAAGCCTTTGGAGTCGTACTCCGTCATTACGTAGAAGAGGAAAGGGTCTGTGTCGTAATACAGGGTTTTGTGGTCCAGGAAACACTTTGCGAGTAAACATAGGTTCTGGGAATAATTCTACAACGGAAACAAAAAAATATATACAGTCAGCGGCGTTGAAAAGGGAAATGCCGGCCGGAGGGAAGCGGATGAAACGTCCAAACTAACTTTGTTTTTTCTGCCATCGATCTCAAAGAAGGAAATGGTCCCTTTGCGGTAGATCTCGTTGCCTGGAGGATGTCTGAGGTTACATTTTGTCTGATGAAAAACACGAGGGGAAAAAATACTGAATAAATCGGGCCGAGCGGCACCGTTCAAGCAGCTCTTCGAAGATGTTTGCTTTACCAAATGTCTCTGCAGACACTTGAGACTTTTGAGGTACTTGAGGCAGAATTCACAGAGGTAGAGGATGGGCAGCGACGTGAGTTCCTGCGGATACGGCGAAAAGTACCAGGGCTTCAGCCTGTGACGACCCAGTTCTATGCACTCGATGTTTTTCATCCTGGTGACGATGTCGTCGTGGCTGCGGTCCGACACCAAGCTCCCTGTCATGCGGGGTGCAGACGGGACTCCGTCAGAGCTGTCCTGGGAGTCCTGAGAACAAACGACGTTGAGATTAGACCCGGGCAAAATTTGTCACATTTAGGCTTAGGGTTCTTCTTCAAAAAGTCAGAACTCAATCAAAAGCTTCTTGATGAAAAGAAATGTTTGTACTTGGACGTCTTTGAGCAACATGTACAATCACAGTGGTTATACATGTAAGCACAAAGACTAGGTTTGAACCCAATGGGGGCAACAGCATCATTTGGCAGCAACACACAAATTTCAATAACAGGAAATCAAACAGACCTCTGGCGGTGGTAGAAAGACACTGGCACTTTGCGGCTTGTTATACTGCAAAACCTTTATCATCTAGCAGAGAGAAACACACAAAAACACGGGCTTTTGGAAACTAAAGGGGAATGGAAACGATTTGTATTTGACACCGTCAACCTGATGGAGCTCACATTCTTGAAAAATGAATATTCGAGAAGGGTTAGCCATAACCATTTATGCCCGCGATGCAGATGGTGAGTGTGAACTGTCAATGACATCAATTAGTCTTTGCTAAAAAGGTGCACATGAGCCCCAACTTAAACGAGCTTCTCTTCGTGGGTTACCGCCGCACAAACGCAATGAGGGGTCTTGATTCGGAGAATGATTACGACCACAGTGAAAGTTGGCGTCCATGTTAAACGGCTGTGAGGGTGTGTGCTCGCAAAAATGCCTATGAATGCAAATGACAGCTTTTTTTCACGCATTCAGACCCGCTGGGAGTAGGGTTCTCAATTGGAGAAAAGGTTGTCCGCATTGAAAAGGTCGAGGTTAACCTATGTACACTCTATGCAGATCATTGAGGGGACAGAACATGTTTTTTTCCCTTAATGAAACAAATGTCAGCTTTGCAAATTAGCTTATGAACCACCAGTTGAAAAAAGCATATATTCAATTGATATATTTTACTCTTCAATCCTAAAGATATTTATACGTATTTTCAGAGCCCAAACATTATTTCCCATGTACTAAATTATGTATTAGCATTTTCTCTTTTTTTCAAGCCATCATGTAAAAGAGGATCCGAGAGTGGCAGGTACGGAATGAGTTCAAATCTGTGTCGAGATTCACGTCTGAATGCGTGCACGTAGAAAAATTATCCATGAAGGCGGAAGCGTGAGCAAATTGTCATCTCAATCATGTCTAAATTTATCATTCAAGTACATGTAATATTCTCCATCATTGCTGAACGCAACATTTTTCCCCACAGAAATGACGCATCAGTCTTTTTAGTGAAAACAAATTAAAATAAAAACAATCTATGGTCGTCACTGTTTGACTAGTACTTGTAATGATTGCAGAAAAAAAAATCAAGCAGTGCCTTTAAGATGACACCCCTAAGGTGAAAAGTTTGAATCAACATGCATGCAAGGTGGTAGTAAACTGAAAACGTTAGGACACTCCCACTGCATACCTCGTCGGCGGGTCCGCAATTAGCTTTCCTTTTCCGGCCGGGCTGAGAGGAGATGAGCCTTCGAGCGGTGCCATTCTTCAGAAATGACAAACACGGGCGTGACGCAAACGAAGAGCGTTCCACGCAAGGCGCATCGCTCATTACAGTGGTGAGGGAAGACATCTGCTCATGCTCTTCTCGGGTCTTGAAGGTGTTGGTCTCCCTCGCCGCAGGGTAAACAGCCGCCGGAGAAGCCTCGGTCGACGTGGGTAGGGAGGGAACGGCGGGCGCCGGCGGCACCTGCGGCGCCAGAGGGACCGGCTCCACTTTCCTCTTCTGCGGTGAACAGGAAGGGTTACGACACTCGGCGTGGTTGGCCATCGGCCGCAATGTGCATTTTTCTGACTCGATCAAACGTCGGCCCGTTTTAGTTGAGGTCAAGGAGGACAACCTACAGCTTATCTGAGCTGACAAATGAGAATGGTTTGAGTCTGACCAATGGCCACAGCTTTTTCAATCAGCTATCTGAATAAGCTTTGTCTGTCCTGGCGTTCAACACAAATTGCACCTTATTTAAATCTGGTATTAAGATACGACGTGAACATGCGCCACGCATGTTAACACCAGGAGTAAACAGGGTCTTTCGGCCTATGGGTAATGGGTAAATTCAAGTTGTACCAGAGTGGGGAGGGTTTTGCCTCGGGAAGGAGCTGTGGCAGATTGTAGGTTGAGATCTAGACTCTTCCTCTGAATTGAACAGAAAGGAAGACAAGCAGGTTGGGTTAACTGACATCCGTGTGGGCCTTGAGTTCATTACTCAGATGAACTCCGTATACCAATTGACAGCTCTTTTTAACTATCAATACAAGATTAAAAACAATTTCTTGGCACTTGATGATAAAGGCACAAAAAAAAGGCCTCCATTCAAACAAAGCATTTCACTCACAGACAGCAATGACAGATATATACAGCGTGTATGAAAAGCCATGAAGCTCGGTTATTCACTTTGAATGAGGTCTTTAGACACTGCCAATGTCAAGATCTTTTTTTTGTTCGTTTTAAAAAACACGAAACCCGAGAAGGTCAGGAGTATTATCTAAATGATCAAAATGACTTTCAAGCTAAAACATTTTCATCCAAACAAAAGATTAGATGATAAAACAATGTAATGAAGCTGATCTTGACAACGGAATTGCATTTGGCCATTGGGTGGTTCGAATAACACTAGAGAAAGCCCTTGTACCACCAGTGAAAATCACTTACGAGGTCATCAGGACGTTCCCTTTATATTTGAATTGCCAAAGATTGAGCAGCAAATGACAAAATAAAAAATACTGATGGAAAGATTTGTAGGTTCATGATAATTAGCGGTCCATTCATGAAAATATAGTCGCTCACCACTTCTCGTTCGGGTGAGCTGGGGCGGGAGCCTGGAAGACCATTTTTGGTTGGCGTTTTGGCTTCCTTTTTGGGGAACTGGAGTTTTTTCATGTCCAGTCGGTCTGCTGTGACCCACTCGTCCAGACGTTTGTTGACTGTCAACAAGTATTTTGCACATATTAGCCATCTCCGTGGTTTCAGACAATAACAAACACGCCACAATATACTCACAGTCAATGTAGTGAACATAGTAGAGCTTTCTTCCGGAGACCTCCTTCACACTTAAAATCTCAGCCAACGCTAGAAGAAAAAGACAATTAGATCAAACTAACTATTTTCTAAGCAGACTGGTCTGTAAATCAAAAAGGAGCATTATAATTTATGTCGTGGTAGCATCACGACAGAAACTGTTAGGGATATAGCAATGTTATTGTGCCAGTCTTTCATTGTACCTGCGCAATGTTTCAAGTGAATTTTGATGGACTTTTGTTTTGAATTGGCATTACATATATAAAATAAAACTAACATGCGCGTTTGGTGGTGGTGGGAAAATCGCATTTGTACCGAAAATGCTTTCAAAGACTGGCCAAGACAGTGATGGGCAAGCTAGAGCCCAATTGATTTTCTGCTGAAATTAAAACACATATTTTTAAAATGTCCTGCAACACTCCATCCATCTGCTCCTGGTCCGGCCTTCTTGTCATATTTTGTGGCTTGAGTCAAAAGATTTGCAAACCCCTGGGTTAAGACATCAAATTTGCAAAGCCAAGAGGACAGGGATGCTGACACAGGAGACTGTTAAAACGTGCATTCTTCCCTTACTAGAAAAAAAAATTGACACCACCAGAAAGAATGCAAATCAAACTTCCAACTGTATCAACAATTATGAACAATTAATAAATTCATGTGCAATATCAACACTGCATTGCCGTGAATATATTTTATAAATAAACTATCGTAAAGAGCTGGCTAATTGAGACATAAGCTCGTACGGGATGCCCCAACTCCGTGAGGGTTATTAGCTATTTATTACAACAAGACGATGGGGTGTGTTTAAAAACAACAACAACTGAGGTTCGCTAATTAGCATTAGCTCGTTAGCATTCAAAAAAACAAGCGAACAATACTTACGCCACTCGTCTTCGTGTTCCTGGTTCTTCCGGAGAACAGGAAGGCGACAGCCCTCAACAATTTCAACCTGTGGGACAAAATGGGTTGATTTCCCACCTGGAGAGTGGGCAATGAAAGAAAAATAACAGCACATCGCTAGAACACTTACCGATGATCCGCTGTCGGCCATTTTCGTCATCCTTGCGAACTGAAGCGGGGTGTTGTGGGAAAATGCCGGTGTACGTCAAAGGGGAATAAACCAATCAAGAAATACTCTGACGGCGTATGCGGTGAGCGGAAGTCGGTAAACGAAACAGGAAATGACAACAGAACATAGGTTCGTTGAGCAAAATACGAGTGATGTGAAATATAGAAACCCTTTAGGTTAAACTTCAGATCGAGATTAAAAAACAAAACACTATGTTTACTAAGTAAAATGTATTGGTTTGATTTTCAATGTTGACCCAATAATTTTGAGAAAAATATCGGGATTAAAGCACAACTAAATCAGAGCGTAT
This sequence comes from Hippichthys cyanospilos, assembly GCF_059441005.1. NCBI lineage: Eukaryota > Metazoa > Chordata > Actinopteri > Syngnathiformes > Syngnathidae > Hippichthys > Hippichthys cyanospilos. The sequence continues at coordinate 6,998,132 of NC_142386.1, read as the reverse complement.
TTAACTGCAAACATCACTATAATGACCGATTCAAAATGCTGTAGGGTCGTAGGCCCAAATACTTAGCAAACAAGACAGAAGTTAGATAAAATATTTAACAAAGCGGAAGTCTGGTTGATATTGGATTTGTGGACTATTAACTAAGCAGCAAATCCACTCATTTTTATTGATTTCGGAGGGCCATTTTGCCCCTCGCTTTCAACTGAACATGACGCCATAGTTTCACCCGTAACGACATGCATGTTTTGGCAATGTGGGGAGAAGTCAGAGTGCCTGCTGGAGAAAAGCCATTCACGAACATGCACACTCAAAAGGCCGAAGATGACATTCAAATGTCAAGCCTCAGCACTGTGAGGCAGACACACGACCCACAAATCCACTGTGCTGCCAATGTGTACTTCCTGTGAGTAAAATAATTCACCACTTACAAGCAATAGCAAAGGTTATAAATTACTGTATCTTTATTTTAAGCATTTAGAACACCTTTTAGGATACAGAACTACGTTTTCAAATGAAAATTAAAACTAACATTAAATGATACACAAATCATACCAGGCAAAACAAAATGTGGTTCTCATAAATGTGTACCTACGTATGGTAAGCTGAAGACAAATAAATAACAAGGTATCTGATGACTTTTCAAATTTGTCAGGACTTATAGTAATATGACAAGTAAAAGTGCGTCAAAAGACATACTGTCTGACTTGAGCATGCATTTATATGCTGCATCCCTCCAACATTCATAGTCCCTTAATACTGCAGATATGATACATGATGCGATTCAGTTAGTGGATCTAATTAAGCGCTCTTGAGGGCTACCTCATACGCTACAGAATAACAGCTCAGGAAAATGTAAAATTGGACAGGCCAGTCATTGGAGGAACCGTATTACTTTTGGAAAGAGTGTACTGATGAATGCAACATTTGAAATGGAGGAAATATTCTTTTTTAATTTTTGTAAGTCTTCAAATCTGCAAAGTCCCTCACATTGGTTAATGACTTCAAAACTAGTGCTTTGCCCCCTGACATTTATTTTTTATTTTTTTTTACGACTTACAGAGTCAGCAGCCAGCTATGGATTTTGATCCTATTTAGGGATGGTGAAAACATTTCCCGTTTCTTTGTGTCTGCAATAAAGTGGCTATGCAATATTTCCTTTTCTGCCACAATTTCCTGCACTTGAGAGGCAATTACCTTGACAGCATCTGGCTTTAAAGGCAGTACCTTCCCTGTTGCATTAACATCATTTTAAAGTAGCATCCACATTTGCGTTGTATTATTTTTCCTTTCATCCCTGTAAAGCATTCACTAACATGCACATTAAATTGTCTTTTACTGAGCAGCCACAGCTGAAAAAAAAGATTTCCTTAATGATAGGTGTCCTTAAAAGTTACATTTGAGTTACTATTGCACACAGGCCACTGGCAATAAATGAAAGCGCTTAAATAAAGTTTGTTACAAAACATACAATTGATGATAGTTGGGTGAGATGTTGGACAATCAGATGTCACAATATTGTATATTGCTTTTTATAACGCAACTAGGCCCCCTGCTACAGTATAATTTTACCCATATTCCATAAAGGGAGTTACGACTCTTCTAATATCTCTTCAATGTACGGCCATGTACAAATCAATGCACTTCACTGGCCGCAGTCAAATACAACAGTCAAAACCACCTTCTCCCATCACACTTTACACCTGAAATTAAAATGTATTATTGTTATTATAGTGGTGCTTATATCATAACAATACTCTAATCACCACTCTTATATAACATCTCATCAACTGCATGTCACATACATCTACATTGTCTTCTTTTTTTCACTTTGTTTATCATTCACAGCAGCGATGCATCTTGGGTTTTTTCTTTTCTTATTTCTTAGGTCATAGCATCCCCATGAACACACATTTGAATGGGCCATAATTTACCATGAAATCTCAGGTCCAGTGAACACGAAACATTCTGTTCTACTTCCCAAGTATCACTCATCAAACTTGAAGCAATAAAAAAATAAAATATAATACAAATAAATAGGATTCTAAAACATATACTGAAAAGTGCATTGTACTTGGATTTTTTTTCACAGCATAACATATCCACTGTACAATTGTTGATTATATGCCTACATTATTTTATACATTATAATTAGGATTACTAAGTAGCATAGATTGAATAAGAAATATTTCATAGCAAGTCTACAGGAAAATATTTGCATTGCCCTGAAACAAGGATGCATGTGTGTGTGCACGTCTGTATGCATTTGAATTTGTGTGTGCGCGCCTTGGTTTTTGTTGCTTAGTGGGGACCAAATTCCAGGTTTTGCTGTCCTTGTGGCGACCTCTTGCACTTGTGGGCACCATTTTGGTGGACCCCACAAATTCAGACCTTTTTTGAAGTGTCTAGACTTGTTTTTAGAACAATAGGTAGGGCTTTGAATGAGATTTTTCTTGAAGTTAAGGTAAGGGAAACAATTGTGATGGTTAAGGGGCTAGGAAATGCATTGTCAAAGGAATGTCCCCACTACGGTAGAAAATCTCCCATTGTATGTGTGTGTATGTCTGTGTGTGTGTGTGTGTGCGTGCGAGAGAGAGAGAGAGAGAGAAAGACAGACAGACACATCAACATGTATGGTAAATATAAGTTGTGTGCGCAAACATCCAGCACTGAAGCAGACAAAGCTTGTATCATTCTATTTGAGAGGCACACAATCAGCCCAGCCAGCATTTCAAGTATCGAGCATTGTTTTGGAAAACGTTCATCAGTCAGACATCAGCAATGCTGAGTGATGGAGACGAGAAAAGATAATTCCATCGTAGCTCATGGAGGAGGCGGAGGCCAAGGAATCATACAAGTACTTGCACGGATTGCTTCGGGAGAGTAAGGGCGATTAGACGGGCCCCTCCCCACCCCACCCCACCCCACCCCACCACACTTTTCTTAAGTGCACCCGTTCATTTGGAATAGCCCTCTGCATCTGGAAGCAGCAGTCATGCCTGTTGTCTCCGAGGCTGTCGATAGATACCTCCCCTTGTATAAATGAGGAGTTCTTGTCCTGGCAGCAGGTGAGCAAGACTCACTAATGACATCCTTAGAAATCCTTCTTGCCCATGAATTCCCACATTCGTGTCCATGGTGTGCCACAAGGCCTGTGAAAAGGATCCATCAATGGGAAGTCAAGGGGAAGTCATTCTGTGGCAGTTGGCATGTTAGCATGGCGTCCCCGAAAAGGAGACGCGGGATTGGATGGAAAGTGGGAAGCTGACAAAAGGTCTGGCACTTGAAGTTTCCACTTTCTCCGCTCATAACGGGAATGTATTCTTCTAGAAATACGGCATGATGAAGTGTTTCATTTAAATGCCAATCATTGGCGCTCCTGTCAATCTAGGATTAGTTTTTGGAGGCAAAGAGCTGCTTTTTGGACCACTCTCATTGGAAACAAGAACACATTCCAGATCCTTGGTTGAATTAAACATGCTTTTAACGTAGTTCGTTTGGGAGGTGAGGACGAGTGGTCGGAATCCAAGCTGGATGACAACTCATCAGGGGGACTGATACGGGTCGATGAATAACAAGCAGTTTCGGGTGCGATGTTGATCTGATGTTTAGGAGATGCGCGGATCTCCTCAACGCTCAGACTTGACTTTGTAGCGCAGGACAAAGTAAGTGGCTAGTCTGAGAACCAGAAAGAAAACTCCCAAGACCATGAAGTCTACGTAGAGTTTGGCATCCTCCACGTCCAGCAACTGCAGGACCTCCTCTGGCTTTTGAAACTTGCACACAAGACCCGGACATTCCAGCTCAGTGCGATTCATCCCATAGATGGAGAGAATCACTCCCTCGAAGCCGTACCTGCAAGTGGCAAAACATAACCGGAATAGCCGTCTTCTCGCTATTATAAATTGGAAAGAAATCCCAGCATACCTGACGTAAGATACGTAGGAGCTCCACTGTAGATATTTGGGAATGGTGTCAAAATTGACAAAGAAGCCAGAGAAGAGTAGCACAGGTATGGCTGTGACCGGACCCACAAATGTTGCTACCTATGGAAACATATCACATGGCTGGGCAAAAACAAAGTCAGCCGGGAGAGGCTCCAGCACGGCCATGACTCTTTTACCGTCCGTGCGCTCTATAAACAGTTGGGGTAAAGTTATCCCAATTTCGGGTCAAAAAAGAATCGCTCCAATATCTGGCTAAATTTGAAATAAAATCCATTGTAATCTAACGAGACACCAAGCGTAAGACAAGGAACGGAACCTTACCTGCAGAGACGTAGACGCAGCGCCGATCAGCAGTCCCAGCGACTGAGCTACCAGGGCTGTGGATGTGGACAAGGCCATGAAGAGCAGGTAGCGGCCAGCCTCTGGAGGCTGTTCAGTCATCCAGTACACAATACTGCAATACATGATTGGACATATCACCTGTGAAGGAAATAATCCATTGTTATTGTTTTCGCTGCGTCCTATCAGTGCGGAACAGCGCGTGCCTGCTAACTTTTGCCTTGGCAAATCTGTTTGCCATTACCTGGAACGGTACATCTGCCATTGTTTTTGCCAGATAGTAGGCCTTTAGGCTGTACCAGTAGTTGAGGTGTTCCCTTACAAACACAGACATTTCCAGAGGAACTGTGGAAGCAGAACAACAAGGGGTGACTTTCTACTCCAGCCGGAACAAGGCGACCCCTCCCCCAAGTCAATATTTGCGAGCGATGGCCTGCTATCTTACAGGTGAGAACAGTGGGCATCAGCGCAGCGAACATGAGGAACAGCATAGAGAAGAAGAGGAAACCCGTGTTGTTGAAGACTTTACTGGCATCGTTTCCAATTTTCAAATAAAGTAGACCGATCAGCACTCCGATGCACAGGTGGGACATGACTCGCAGGTGGGTCAGCACCTGCGAAACCAACGCAGGTGCACTTAGCTCATCCCTAACATCAAACACTCAATAAGTCTCATTTGATTTTTTTTTTTTGACATGCAGTGCCATCATAATTCCAGGAGATGTACTCTTCAATTAATGTACAATTAATTTGTGTTGCTGTAATACCATAAAATGATTGAATTTACCGTGTCCCTGCATATTGTAATAAAGGTTCTTTTGAAGAGGATGCAGAACTGTGTGAAAGAACTTGTGGCAAAACTATGTTTCTCAAGAGTCCCCGTATCCTGCGAAGGGATAAACAGACAAACGTCAGGAATGTGCAATAAAAATTGATACGCATACTGATGTAAGCAAAAACATTTGGAGACAATTACCGGATAATTACGACGAAAACCGTAGCTTTAGATGCAAGCACTATTGGCTAATGTTTTTAAATACTCGTTTGTATTGTATTGTAAATAGTGCATAGACCAAAAGAGGGATGTAAGAGCTCACAGTGCATATTTGATGCAAATTAGTCACATGAATTGGTGAATGAATGATCCAAAATTTAAATGCAATTTTCCGTTTCGCCATTCTTGGACGCAAAGAAAAACAAAGCAAAACGACTTCATCCTTTGTTCTGAGTTTGGAATGCACTATTTCTTTGTGGATTCCATCATGTGGTGTAATTCCTCACAGTGTGGCACTGAGAGGGACAAGAAGAGTCACTCTTGTCCCTGGAGTTCTTCTTGCCCTCTTCGGAGCACAGTCCACCCTGGACCGCCTCAAACAACACCGGGTTCAAATCTCCGTACTCTCCCGATGCCACCTCGATGACTGCAGAGAGAAACGAACGGCTGTGTTAGACCCGAAAGATGCTCTCGGTTCGAATGGTAAACCGGCAGATTTTGAACTCACTGAAGTCTGCAGGATTGTGATATGTTGGGCAGTGGAGGCCCAGATTCTTCAGATAAGGAATGAGGTAAGGGACTGTGCCCTTGTAGATGCATTGACCTTGACTGAGGATGTACAACTACAAGAAAAGATCCAACAGCGCTTTTACACTTGAGTTAATTTGAAAATCACAATGAACTGTTACTGTCAAAGCAATAAGAAGCACTCAATTAGATAGTTTGATACTTGTAGAAACTCTGTTAAAGTCCTCATGTAGCACCTGAAGTGCATTCACGTGCCTCCAGAAGAACAGCTGACATTGTACTACAAATTCACGCTAAAGTAACTCGAATGGCAAAAATATTTGTAATTTACCTAGGCATTTTGGGAGGGGGGTGTTATGGTTATGGCTATGAATAATTTATGTTAAAAAAAAAAAACTAGACAGCTAAAAGGAGACGTCTGGCCAAGAGCTCTCCGGCTCATCGTCAGATAACACGACTCACGTTTATCTTTGCAGCAGCTAATAGAAAGCGAGCCACGCGAGCACTCAGGCTACCTTATCAAACATCTCAAAGAGCTTGGCACTGGGCTGATGAATGGTACAAATGATTGTTCGTCCTCCCTGAGCCAAAGACTTCATGAGGGAAACCACCTGGAAGCACGACGCGCTGTCCAGTCCGCTGCATGTGACACACACACACACACAAAATGGAATTGAATTGAATCTGGAATTCTGCGGCCAGGATGTGTGCTAGAAGAATTGTGACGTCGTACCTGGTGGGCTCGTCAAAGAACATGACAGGAGGGTTGTTGACCAGTTCCAGGGCAATGGCCAGTCTTTTGCATTGACCCCCCGAAAGAGAATTAGTACGCGTCTGAGCGCAGTCCAGAAGCCCCAGAGCGGTCAGAATCTCATGCACCTGCAAGCAAAGCAACACGCTCACACCTGCGCACAATTATTCTTCAAATTAAAGGGATATGTTTTCATCTATAATAGTTAACCTTAAATTAAATTCCTCTGCAGGGAATATATAGTTTAGTATAGAATAGTTAACCATTTATTGACGTTCCCTAATTATTTGTTGCGTTAGTGCACTCTAGTCCGCCCGGGGTGCTGTTGAGACGTCAAAGAACAAAAGACATTCCTGTGAGGGATGGAATTGACCCCCTCCCGAGTCCCTTCCTCTTCTTCTTCCTGAAATAAACATCTGGCAGACTCAGATGCCTCAAAGTCGAATACTGCAGTAGTGTCCTGCATGGCAGAAGTTGGACTCTTCAGCCAAAAGGGAGCAGCAGAGTACAACAAACAACACCGAGGGGCGTAAACGGACACACCCAGTTTCTCTTTTGCAAATGGAACGAGAATAGAGGGCATTTTATTCATTCAGTCCATCTGTCTGGATGACCCAAAGCTCTTGAGCATTGTTTAGATGAGTGACTTGTTATGCCGTTCAAGACAAATTGTTCGGAATAATTCATTTGCTATGGCGCAGACGCAATGAACGTGCGCATGCGTGTTTGTTCTGGAGCCCACCAACGAATTTGGATTTCACTAAAATATCTAACTGCATTTATCAAGGGTTTATGTAAACGGGTTGAAATTCAGCCATCAAAACCTACCAGTTCCTTTTTGACCTGCATACTCTCGTTGAGTTTCAGATTGGCCGAGACCTAAAATAGAGAGAAAACAGCTCTAATGGACATCCATTCATTTGATCTCACACTTAAAAAAAGTATCAAACTAAAAAACTAGCATAAGGGAGGTCACCATCATGGCCTCCCTGGTCGTAAGGTGCGGCAGCAGCATGTCGTCCTGCATGATGTAGCAGGACATCTTCCGAAAGGTCCGCAAGTCTCTCGGACGACCGTTGACCAGGATTTGACCCTTCATGCCTGTCTCCCTGCATCCAAACCCAAACGGTGAGTACCAGCGCAAAGATAAAAGCCATCCATTTTCTTAACCACTTGTCCTCTTAAGGCTCGCGGGCTTGCTGGTGCCTATCCCAGCTGTCTTTGGTAACCATGAACCGGTTGCCAGCAAATAGCAGGGCACACAGAGAACAACAAAGATTCACACTCACAAACACACCGGGACAAGTTGAGTGATGTGGGCATGGGGAGAACAGGCAAACCCCACACAAGAATGCCAGAGCTGTATCAAACCCACAACCTCCGTATGAGGTAGACATGCTAACCAGTTTGCCACCATGCCACCCGCAATCGCAAAAGTTTATAAAAAAAATAAAATAAATAATCGTCTCACCTGTAGCCTGCCAGGATATTCATCAGAGTGGACTTCCCGGCTCCCGAGGGCCCCATGATACCGATCAACTCTCTGCTGTTAAATCTTCCAGACAGACATTTGAGGAGGGCTTTGTAACCTGGTGAACAGGAAAACAACCTATTATAATTGCTGCTTCTTGACTTGATGAGACAATTGGAATTCATTCTAAGCTTATAAGCTAATTATAAGCTTTTTCAGTTTGGCAAAATGCTTTTCTATGGCTCGCCACATTAGCGTCTATCATTAGCTGTGGCTGCCGTTGCGGCTAGATGCTTTTCATTGATGTAGTAGGCTAAACCTGAGCTGCCTCTGTGATAAACAAACACTTTCTTCACTCTACCTTCTACCACTCTACCTCTACCCCAAAGTTGCCTTGGGCACGTTTTTTAAATGTTAAATTGACCATTTATCGGAATACCCCTACGGATACCACTACAAATATAGTTACAACATACCCACCCAGAAAAACTAAAAAAAGAGCGCTTCCTTTGCAGCATTTTTAAATGGCTGCGACTCTGCATCCTCGAATTAAAGATGGTCGAGTTTGAACGATGACACCAAGGACATAACGCAAAACGACCACTTCAAACATCAGAGTAAAGAAATGAAGGCGGAATTGAAAAGGAGAGAGGTTTACTCCATAGCTATTGTGAGGGAACATTTCTCCTTTTCCGTGCCGCATACTGATGAGGCAGACTTCTGCTGTAGCTTGTGCATAATAATGCTTTTATCTGTGTGACACTGCAGGGACATCTTTATCACCGTGTCTCACTCAGCCATATGGCGGCAAGAGCAGCTCAATGTCCACACAGACACGTGGAAAAAAAAAAAAGATATTCAAAGTACTAGCACAAAATGTGAGATGCCTATTAAAGTTTTTATAGTTTGCACTAGCGCAGAATTGCTCCGCATCAAATTGCCTAGTCTTTTAAATATTTTACCCCGTGCTCTAGTCAGGCAATTTGTAGATGATAATGTCAGTTCACAGACAGAAAAACACGTCACCGATTACTTATATCAGAGCTGTGAAAGAATAGTCTGAATTGAGTTTTCCTAGAGCCTGACTCCCTGCCTGACTCATGAGACGAGGCGTAGATAACATTTCAATTCCAAGCCATGATTCCCTGCAGGGCAAGGGCAATCAGGCATTGCTTTATCATTAGCAGATATTTTCTTAGCAAATTGATAGGGAGATACATGAATTATGCAGCGTTAATCAAACAAGCAGCTCGACCGTACCACCAGTCTAAAAAAAAATGAAATATGCTCAGATGCGAGTAAAGCAATGCTGTCCTACCTTCTTGTGAAGGTTTAATATTTTAAGAATGATGATCTTCCCCCACTAAATCTATTACCTCCCCCAGGGTCAAAGGATAGATGCTCATCCTTGACGTGTAAGTATGATGTCGGCATTAAGATTAAAACCCTTGTGTGTATACACACTTTGCAAACTACACACAATGTATTTTTTCCCCAATTTTGTAAATGCTTTCAAAGGCATAATAATGGGAGTTATTTATTAAATAACTGATTAAATAACTAATTAAATAACGCGAAATTTATTAACACCCACAAAAAATTGAAAAATGGTATGAGCTGTCTTTGTAGTCTGCCATTAACTGGTCTCTACTGCCACCTACTGTCTTGGGGTGAAACTCAAGTCAACAAAGAATTTTCTCTTTGCTGACATAGTTACACTGCCACTCAACGGAATGTTGCAAAAATCGCAGGAAAACCAGTGTAAGAAATCCTATTAGAATGTATCTCAAAAATTGTAATTATAATGGTTTCATATGGTAGAAAATTTGGACAATGATTATTTTTGGACACAAAATCTCGCACGTCCAGCTGTAGTCACATAGAAATGTCAGAATCGTTGCATTTTGAAATTTTACATGATTTGATCATCTGCTGGAAATTTCAGCTCCCTAGAGATTTTTCCCCCTTGAATCTTTTATACCATAAAAAAATGAGAGTTTCTATAATTTAGTATAACATAATTCCACAAGGCTTAAAAAGGACAAATGTCTCTCCTCAGCAAAATGTCAAGTCATTCAATCCCAAAGACATATTTTTACACATTTTTTTAGACTGTAAATCCCGGGTATTTATTTGTATTTTTATAGCATTTTTTTCAAGTTTTTTGGCTAAAGGAGGGTTGAAATGAACTACAGTCAACAGTGCTCAAATGCATTAGGGTATCAAATACAAAAGGAACCACGTTTTGTAATCAAGAACTAAGATAATTGATTGCTTTGGGTAATCAAGTACTACAGTCATTTCTGGGGTTAGGGTTAGGGTTTTTAGGGTAATTAAATACTAATAGTACTTAAATACAAATCTGGTTACATTAGGTACTAAAGTAATCAAGCCATTTTAAACTTTTTTTTTTACAGAAACACTTGAGGGGGCGGATTAACAAAACTAAGCATTATATAAACAAAAACAAACGTAAATATATGTTTTGGGGATTGAATGAGCTAATAGCGGTCTAACAGCCCGCACGCACATCACTTGAGCTCTTGTACTGCTCCGCTGATAAGGTTGACAAGTAGAACAGGATGATCATCCTCCATGGCGCTTTGCGCGTATGGGCCATTTGCCACAGTCATCTGGAGGAATAACTCATGCGCAAGTGTCATTGAGCTCAAGAGTTGCGTTCTACGCTTGTGACATCACAGGCGCCAGGCTTGTGTGCGTCATCCCTTTTGTGCTCCTGTCTACCATTAACTGATAGGATGACGGAACCACAGACTCTGTAAACATGGACCGAATCACAAACACGATATGCCATCGGGCCTAACAACTGTTTTATATCAAACCACATGGATCTGATTCATTTCAATCTGTTAGAGAAAGTCAACATGCAATTTAGCACCCGCTATTTTTGCAGTTAGTCAAAAAAAAAACATGAGTTTGGGATTGAATGAGTTACCGTTTTTTTCCGCACTGTAAAGCGCACTGGATTATAAGGTGCACCTTCAATCAATGGCCTATTTTAGAACCGTTTTCATTTATAAGACGCACCACATTATCAGAAGCATAGAATAGAAGTGGAATAGTAGTGGCTGGAGTTGTGTTATGCATCCACTAGATGGAGCTATGCCAAAGGGAACGTCAACCAAACAATCAGATAATAACTCAGTCAAACTTTATTGATGGATAATCAGAAATGAAGAATAAAAATGAAGAATGGGGAAAATACCTCTTGACTACATCAAAAGGCGGGTTAAGATCAATGAAAAGGTGAATCAAGAATATAAAATAATAATAAATATAATTCAATTAAATATTAAACAAAAATTTTAAAATAAAATTCCAACCAAAATCCTCAAAATATATTGTTTTGTTGATTTAAAAAGCGCTTCTGGATTGTTTTGATAAAAGTTTTTTTTTTTTTTTTTACAATAAATTGCTTAAAAATCAGAGCATATATAGCACGTCAAAGTGTAATCTAAATTGTAATTGTAAAAAATACATTTCTAACTGAAATGCAGGGGTAAAAATAGAGGATTTTACATGGTGATTTTTATTTGATGTTTTTCATCCCTTCCCCTAAAATGAAAAGCTGCCATTTATGCACTGTATAAGGCGCACCGGATTATAAGGCGCGCCGTCAGCTTTGGAGAAAATTGGAGCATTTTCCGCACGATGAGCCAAGGAGGCAACACAAGCACATGCGGAGTGATGAGCCAAGGAAAAGCAGTATTGACTCGTGCTCAGTACTTCCCGTCTGATGGGCTCCGCTTTACCAAGAGCGGCCCTAATAAATACTCCAACACGCTCATCATTGCAGCCGGCGGCCCGAAGCAATGCGCGGCCCTTCTTAAGCGCCGCCGCCTCGTTAAACCTACAAAGCAGGTAAACAAGTTGAAAGAGGGCGCGTTCGTGGCCAAGTCACGATGACCTCACGTCAGACATGCTTCAGAAGGGTGGTGTGTTTCAACGCTCTTCAGATTTCACGAGCAGATCAATCACGTCGGGGGCAAAAAAAAAACAGAGTGCGATGATCCGTGAGCGTAAATGATTTACGATGGCTGGACTTTGCCGAGCACTGCAAAGGCGTGCGTGAACGGCGAGGCCAGGAATAAAAAAGAAACGATTTTTTTCCAACTTCCTTTCCAATATGCGACCGAAGCTATCGATCGGCATCCATCACTTTGAGGAAGAGTCGAGCGGCGTACCTCTCCTCCTCCACCAAGGGCCCTCGCGGATGGTGTAAGACAGCTCATTGAACTCCAGGTCCACCGCCGAGCGACGTGGCAGGTGGGAGAATCGCTGGGCCTCGGTGATGTGATTCTCCACTTTCTTCAGGTGGGTGAGCAGGGGCGCCTCGGGAGGGGCCCCGACGTGGACTTTGGTCTCCTCCATAGGGATGCTGACGGAGACCTGCTCCGTCTTTTCCGCCATACTGAAAGAGATGCGTGGACGAATGAACTTCAGTCGAATTTGACTTCAAAAAGAAATTCAACCTCCAAGTAGGCTTTCAAAGCAAGTGCGCAGTATTCGTATGTATATATATTATATATTTTTATTTATTATGATAATTTTTTTTATGTTTTTTTTTTTTTTTTTTTTTTTTAAAGAGTCCAGACATTAATCTGGGTGACGGCCATAAACGTCAAAGATCCATTTTTACCGAGTTAATAACTCGACGGCTTCCCGCGGTCAGGACACGGACCGCCGGGGGTCCGCCGACCCCCCGTTGAGAACCACCGATCTACATCTTTGAAATGCCATTAACAGTCAGTTAGAAATTAGAAGGGCAGGCTGGATGGATTTCCGTATGATTCGGTTGAGGGAATGATCGGCAATTTAGCCTCAGCCACTGGCGCTAGGTAAAAAGCAGTCACCTTGTCAAAAACGGCGCTGGGCATGATGCGATTAGCGCTAATTGCGTTAACTGACTGCTTGAAGGCAATAAGATTGCCAAGGCTAAAAGCTGATGTCTGCTTTGGGCTCTGCTCATTTAATTCCCCATCTGTTACAGTATCTGCCAATAGATGTGCTTTGAACTGAAAACATTCTGTTTTTAGAGTACACCAAAAAAAAAAAAATGCACGTGATAAAATCATGATCTGCATTTTGCTCGAGAAAATAAAATCATTTCAAGGCAACACTTTTTTTCACTTCAAGAATCTATTTTTACATTATACTAAAGACTATGGCGTGTTGAATTGTCTTACTTTTATTTCATCACACCTTGAAATGATTTTGATCCAGATTAAAAAAAACAAGTAGGTGTATCTTCTACTAATAAAATATCTGAATTTCTCCTTCTATTTCTGTTTTGTGCACTTTCATTCTTAAAATATTCGGCCCCTTCTTATTTTTGACTTTGTTTTTTATAGTGGAACAACAGCTGAGTGAAAAATAACCCAAACTAGGTCAAGAAGTGGCAAAGTCATTTTTTCTATAAAAATTAAAGAATGAATACAAATAGTAAAAATTACAATTCTGTTTGCGTAAAAACAATCTAATTTTGGCTTCAGCCCATTTCCTTGTTTACCGCAAAGGTTTGGGTCAATAAATATGCTACAGAACAATCCAGGGTCAACATTCATTCATCAAACAACGACAACAACCCAATTTTATGTTTCTTTGTGATCGTTGTCTGATGCAACGTTTTGGGCTAAATGGATAACCCAAAAAGTTGTGTTAATCCCCTTTTGACCCAATTTGGGCTATTTTTGACCCAACTAGTTTCTAGTGTGCAACCACTTGGGCAAATAAAATGAGAATTAATTTCATGGTTTTTTTTTTCAGTGCTGAGAATGCTTTACTTATAAAGTCGGTGACATATTATTGTCATTATCATCGACCTATATTGCATAACATTCATTTAATTACATTTAATCCGACCACTTTCCATTCAATTATATTTAATGCTAGCATTTGCCCTTACTAATGTTTCATTCATTTGCTTTTGCATATGATTTTTTTTTGCATTTCCTATAATTTAAATGTAGAGTTAATATTCAAACTGTGCTTAGTGCTACTGTCGTTGATAATTCTAAGAGCTAGTCAATCCAAAAACTTTCTTTACAATACTGTAGTCCAAACATGGAATTCTGATGAATATGAAATGAATTAACTGGCAAAATTTAGTCCTTTTTTTTTTTTTTTCATCTATCCCTGGCGGCGGCCATTTTGAATCTTGCTGTTGCCCTGAAAATGACAAAGCTTTGATAAAGGTTTGGGTTTGATTTCCCCTTCGAGTATACTTTTGAGTGATAAAAAGGTAACGTTTATTCTTTGTGTATTGCTCCAAATGAGGTGTGCTGCTTTCAACAAAGACGGATTTTTACGTATCTTTCAAGAGTCTTGGACATTCATTCCTAGATACTTTAGTTATTTGTGTATTTATACCTCAAACTATAGCAGCAACGGTTAATTATTTTTCTCACAGCGTTTATACACATTACAGCTTAGTCCACAGGTGTCAAACTCAGGGCACGGGGGCCAAATCCGGCCCGGCCCATCATTTTATGTGACCCGCGAAATGCTGATTTAACTTGAGGGTAAATGTTTTCTTCCTTTCTCTCTTTTCTCTCAGTGTTTGCTGGCCTCTGATTCCAAAACTAGTCAAGTGTGTGACGAACATACTTAAAATCGGTCATACCGGCCCGGAAAAGAAAATCTGCGAACGGGATTGACCGTGAATACTCTGTAAAGACATATAAATACATCTTCGGTATTGACTGAGTTAAAGAAGTGAATGCGATTGAGTAAAGCAGTCGGTACACCGAGTGTGTGCAAACATGCACTCCAGACGCTCTGGTCTTGAGCGCTCACATGAAGAACCTTGAGCGTGGCTCTTGTATTGATCACCATTCCATTAGCGAATTTCCATTAGCAGGCTGCGTATAAGGCCTGTAAAAGGGATTTTAATGGCCTCCGGGATGAAGGCCCGCCTCTTGTGTCATCATATGTGGCGCCCGCAGCCGAGACACGTGAGAACATGCAACCACTTATAGGGATGAAATATGCTTATTAATTTTTTTTTTTCCAAACTGTTTATCCTTGCATGTGAGTTGGAGCCCATCCCGGCTGATTTAGGGTAAGAGGCGGAGTACACCCTGAACTGGTGCATTGCCAGCCAGCCAATTGCTGGATACATGCTAGAGACAAACCATTCACTATCCCAACTATGAACGTTTGAGTCTCAGTTAACCCAAGAAGCATTTTTTTTTGGTACGTTGGAGGAATAAAAAGTTCACATAAAAAGGGCCGAGCCCGAGTTTGAACCACAGTCATAAAAGTGCGAAGCGGACGGGCTGCCCACTTGCCCATTGTGTCGTCCCCAATTGATAAGCCTTTGTGCGTGCAGATTAAATATAAGCAGCTATTGACCGCATGCTCAAGCGCATCGTGACACACTAATGATGAATGTTTGTATTAAGGTGACAAGGCATGAAGGTAGACATTAAGGGAGACATTCCTTCACATCGCTGCATCCCGCCACATGTCACTTACTTATTGTTGTGTCTCTAAACGGGCAAGTGAGGCGCCTGTTTTCCTTTCCTGGGTGGGATAGCAACAGTGCACGGGAGATCCCTTCGGGGGAAAAACAACACGATCCCAGCGCATCAGAAGCACCAACGAATAGTCCCGGCTGGCGCCTGGATGGAGAGTCCAGGGCAAAATTCAAAAAGAGGACGGCTGCTTGTCGTCAAAACATCTCCCGGGGTGCGGCGGCCGCTCATGCTGTCATCATATTCATCCTCATCATCATCCCGCATCCTCCGCGCATGAAGGCAACTCCCGAGATTCAAACTGAGATCACCTCGCTTGATCCGTTTCCAACGCATCCATCCGCTCAGAGCCCCGTGCACATATGCCGATTCTCGTTCGACGGGAGGACGGCGATACAGGGAGGATCCTCGACGAGCCTCCGTTCGGCTGCGACGGAACCGAAGTGTTGCGACAGTGGCGCTGACGCCGGAGCTTGCGCGTGCGATTCGGGTGCGCACGCCGGTCCCGGACCTCTCAGGGCGTTGCTGTTGAAATAACAAACAATATTGCTTGGACTTGTGCTTATTCCGTCCAGCTCAGCGTATGCGCATTCACTGCTGTCGTCTAACAATTACATCGCTCCGCATAAAATCCGGATTCTTAAAAAAAGACGATCAACACTCACTTAAAGACGATTTTAATCCGAGCACACGCCTGAATATTTTCAAAGCAAAACTAGGTAAACAGTAGGGGGGATTTGCCTGCTCCGCTGTCTCTTTAATGGCCGCACCTGCGCAGCTGCCCGGTGCTGATGCTGCAGTGGCCGGGTTATTTTCGGTAAATCAGCCGGGGTTACTCGCGTTCAAGTGGGCCTAACATGTCTTACATCACCCCCCACCCCCACCCTCAGAGGACATCCATTTCGTTTGGAGCCCATCACACCTGCCTCTCTTCCAGACTCGTTTCACGTGGAGCAATTTCATTTGTCAAACTCAAGGCCCCGGGCCCGGGGCCACATCCCTTGCACGTCACGTGTCATATACTAAAATACGTAGCAAATGCTCTTCACGCTGAACGATAATAAAAAGTTATCATTATCTTTAGTACTTAATTGATTCAATTAATACCTGGCATTTTTAGACGTCAAACATTTGAAGAAAATGTGAAAAACGGAATGAAACAATAATCGTTAAAGCAAAACACGATCAGTTTTCATGTAGGCAAACATGCTAAGCATCATACTGCTGTGCTGCAGATACAATATGTGCAAAAAGCAGCCGTGGAAGTTGCATCCATCACCTTTTATTACTTTCAAAGACATAATCCCAATTACATAATGACATATTTACCCTGTGGAAATATGGACCGGCTTTACAAGCATACACCCTTTTTCTCTTAGAAAAGCAGGCGATTCGTCTTTAAAATGACAATGACTCACGCTGCCATACAGAACGAAAGTACACACTTTTAGATAGGATGGTTAAAACTTGACGGTTGTATTTGTTAAACGATTATGTGGTGTTTGCTGTACAGAGGAAGGCCACGGTACTTATAAATACAGCGCAAGTGAGAGGAGAGGCAACAGTCATGCAAGATGGCATCAACGAGAACTACGCTCCTCTCCGTGGGCCTCCTGCTCTTTGTCGTCCAAGGGCCGCTTACCATCACAGGTGATTGATTATCTTGTATTATTGCGTTTGTCAACTGCACTTAAATGTACTGTAACAAGTGATTAAAAAAATTGAGGGATTAAAATCTGTAATCGATTTCTCTAAAATGCAGGCTTCAACCATCACAGGAATGGCGCTGTTTCATTTTGTTAATGGACAAATAATTAGTAATTCACATGAAAATATGGTAAAGAGCATTGCTACTGTGATACAAGAGCATCTTTGCTGGCTGTGGCTGCAGGAACAGCTCTGTGCTTTGCATTGATGCGGTAGGCTAAACTTGAGTTGCTTCTGTGCTAAGCAAGCTCACTCCTACAAAGAATCAACCTTCATCAAAGGTACAGTCGCGGCACTTTTTA
Source organism: Hippichthys cyanospilos (assembly GCF_059441005.1). Lineage (NCBI taxonomy): Eukaryota > Metazoa > Chordata > Actinopteri > Syngnathiformes > Syngnathidae > Hippichthys > Hippichthys cyanospilos. Next base: position 6,980,600 of record NC_142386.1, on the reverse strand, counting down.
AAGTTCAGTTTAGCGCTCATCGGGCCAACTCCCACATGCGCTTCCATTTTCACGTCTTCCTCCCGCCCTTCAGTAGGTTATGCCAAACACAATGACAGCCAATCAGCATCTGTGGCCTTTGTTTTTCAATGTAGAGATTAAAAATACGATTAACACCATAAAAAAACAAACTGCAGCTACTACTTATTGAATGCAGTGACACCTCTTGTATTTATGGAGATTGACCTGTACGATACAACTCGCTGCGCAGGACACGCTTCGCTTTCCATTCGAGTGTCTGTGTTGAACGACCTGGCCAACATGAGCCCCGAGACCCATTTCACGTCCGTGGTGGAGGGGGGGGTGCTGCTCGGGGCTTTGAGGAGAATACAGGAGACGCACCCTAACTTTGAGTAAGATCTCATACGTTTAGAAAGCCTCGGTTGTTGTTCCAATCTGTAGCATGTGTGCTCCACCCACCAGTTTCACCATGAAGGAAGACCCCAACTACGGCCTCTTTCTGGAGAGCGTGAACGGCGTGGCCGGAAGTGAAAAGGATCAAACTTACTGGGAGATTCTGTCGGAAAACTCGGGGGAATACACGCACCTGGATGTGGGTGAGTATCCTCTCCGGGGTAAATCGCATCTGAGGGAGACTTAATGAGCAGTAATGAGACACGGGGATTTGGATTTTCATCAACTTGCTGCTTTGGGACACCCGCTAGTGCCACGAATTCGCCTTCACAAATTAGGCACAATATTAAGTACACCTGAGCAATATTATCATTTACATCAGGAATTCTAATCAATTTGAAGTTGCTGTTTTAAAGTTATATAGATATATACCACAATTTTATTGGTCCGGCCCACTTGGGAATAGATTTTCCATATCTAAACCTTATTTTATTACAATAAAATAAGCATATAAACGCTGCTTATTTGCAGTATGGATTTACTTACCAACTCAAAATGAACATATTTCTTTTGTGTGTTTTCACAGGAATTGGTTGCTACACACCTGTAGAAAATGAACACATTGTGCTGAGGTTCAGTACTTGGGCCAAATAGTCATGAAAGATCTTGTGTGCCTCTGAATCTATTGTGAGTGTCAACTAATACTTTTTTGATTTAAGGTCTGATGTAACCCTAAGAAAAACAAAAAACAGCACCACCTGGTGGTCAACTTTGGCCTTACAAATCAAGAGTGCTAAACTAATAAAAACAAAGGCATTTAGATGTAGCTGTCATGATTGAGGATATCGCTCCAGCTGCAATGGTGCGCCGACTTTAACTTTTCACATTTACACAAAACAACTGTAAATAAAGATGTTGCATGCTAACCTATTGATGTGCTGCAATTTCTTCCTCTCGCTCGTTGAAATAAATCAAGTGTACAACTGGACGATATGTTGTTGTGTGTGAAATGTGCCTGCTGAGCTCTCAGGGTGATGCTCCTCCCTTTTGCAATGAGATTACGGTTTCAGCGACCTCAGGGACAGATGGGCAATGCGGTGGAAGGACTAATCTGCACGCTTTCGTTCCTCTCAAGAGCTTAGCTTTAATTTACAATAAAACACACAGTGAAGTGTAAATATTAACATATGCCGTAATCAAAATCAATCCTGGCTCTCGGATCAAAAGTCATCTTTTGGGAGGGGCCTATCATTTGGACATTGTTGAGCAATCCAAAGTAGACCCAGTCCTTGTAAGAGTGCATAAATAATATATCAATAAAAAATGTCAACCATTACTCATGTCAACTCAGATCTCAGTTTCACCAGCTGTGGTCCTTCTCCACTTCATGCCTCCTGTTAGTTTCTTTATTCTAGCCAGTAGACACTGAAAACACAGACAAAAAAAAAAAAAATGGTCATGTGGAATTCCAGAAAATAGGCAAACTATTGACTTTGAAATTAGGGGTGTCAGATTAATAGATTATTTTTTTAAAACCATAAATCAAATTCTTAATATCTGACTTTGTTGTTTGTATGTCGATTAGCTTTGCATTCTTTGTGTGAACTTTGCTTACTACAGAAGCAGCTCAAGTTTAGCAAGTTTATAATGAAGCTCTTTCTCAAAGAAAATTCGAGAACCAAACGCATTTGAGCAAGTTTGTAACAGACAGAATGGGCAAGGTTTTATTGTGATGTTAAATTGTAATTATTTGACGATTGACAAAGGAAAACAACACCATTCCTCTGTTGCCTTTGTCGTTGTATTGCAATCTTTTGATCTGCCAAAATAAAGCAATTTGTCTAAAGAAAAAAGCAACAACAACCCTGGTTGAGTTTTTTTCTTGGAAATCTTTAGGTGAGATTAAAAACAGATTAAATAGATCAATTAGAACACTGAATTACTTAGACACAATTTTTAGTCTTTTGATCACACTAGTTTGAATCGTTTAAACTAGAGTTTAATTTCAGAAGGACTGACCAATTTAAAACAAAAATAACTTGAATTATTGATCTTCAATTAACCTGAAATGCCCATTTTTTTGGAGAAGCCACTTTGCCAAGATAAGAACATGCAAAGTTTGCAAAGGAGGGCCTAAACTGAGATTCAAAGGCAGAATGTGAGGAGGACAGACAGAAAACTCACTTGAATTTCAATACAGAAGCCAACTAACTTACTTGAGGGGATGTTTACGTTCAATTTCGGCTTAGAAAAGAACTCCATTAACACCAGTGTATTATGATGATGGTTGTAGGGGGAATTTCTGAAGGGGATGATATATTGGTATCGTGGTATGTGAAGGGTCCAAAGCTACTTACAGCACGATAGAGCACAATCACAGATGCAAGGGATGCACTGAGCGAAAAAACGTTTCCAGCCGGTCTCCTTCTTCTTGCAGTTGTGTATCTGAGTGCAGCCCAGCTTGGGAGGACCCGAGTAGCTTTTAAAAGCACAGGTGGAGTTGCATGTCCCGTTCAGTTCTCGCTCGCTGATTTCAATGGAGCCTTTTTTGCACATTCCTGCAAATTCAATCGGGGAGGTTAGAGGGGAGCCGTGATAGCAGGAAGTCAAGGGTACCATTGTGTTCACATACTGAGGCAAGAAGGTTTGGGAGTCCAGAGGCCATTAGCCTGGCAAATCCTGGTGGCATTCCCCACCAGCATGAATCCAGGACGGCAGGAGTACCTTAGTGCGGATCCCACCCACCAGTCATTTCCATCAAGCAGTCCGTTGTAATCCACATCCGGTTTCCCGCAGTTGACTAGTATATCAAATGATTAACATTTTCTGGCGGGTGTCACTGAGTGGCATAGCTTTATTTTTGCAATACCTCTGCACAGGGATTTGTGACCAAGCCAGCAGCAGCTGGAGTCACCGCAGGGATCTCGCCTGAGCTCCAGGTGGCGCGCCTTGCAGCCCGCCAAGCAAAGCGGGGCTGTCCCAGACCAGTACACGTCCCCCTGGAAATCGGGCTGGCCGAGCCATTCTGTGTCGCCTGCTGCAAACACTTTGGTTACCTTTGCACATTGAGCGACTGCGTTTAGGAGTAAATTGAGAATTCGCCATTCCAGAACGCGAAGACAAAAACTTCACTTCTTGTGCCTCTCGTTTATATGACCGTAAAAAGATTGACGTGAAGTATAAACATTGTTTTAAGTAAAAAAAAAGCAGCATTAATAGATCTTACCGCTCAGTTCTACCTCTTCGATCCAATCCGATAGCTGAGATGTTGCCTTCTGCACGGATGCAAAAAAGAGCAACAGCAGCGGTTTGACGCTCATGGCTTTTTACGCTCCTTTGCAACGTTTCTGGCCTGCGGGATGTGGGAAGTCACTTAAGTCATCGTGGCCAGTAAGGGGTCGATACATCCCTGTCCTAGCACATTAGCTGAGCCAGGAGAGCTGAGTCGAGTACTGTACCACGCTAAGCTGTGCGTGTTGACTAATCTTCTACACACACAGGTTATACCGCTAAAATTGTGCATATGCAAGAAGAGTTGGGAAGATAAATGCATCTCTATCAGATTTCTATTTGAACTCCGCAAGCATAATGTAATTCTAAAAATAGTTTGCCAGCATGCAGAACAGTCCAAAACGTTTTCCTCATCACTGACAGTTTGGTTTGAACTTAAAGCTGCGATAAAGGCAAGACGCCACCAGGCGGCGCAGTGAAACGTTTGACTGCACAATACAACGGGCTAAGATAGTTCAGTCAAAATACTGTGTAGCTCTTTAATATGACTACAGTACAGTATATAAGTACGGCAAACAAATATTGCAATAAATTACAAATCACTATGTTGTCTGACGTGTGCAAGCTACATGTAGTCAGATTGGGCTCCAGTTCTCTGCAGCCCCTGGATAAGGGCTATAACAATGAATGGATGACTGAAAAACATGTCACAGAACAGTATTTGAAACGTGATTTTAATTTAAACAAGTTATACAATGCAAAAGACATGTCAATGTGGAAGCCATTAACATATAGTGTGGATGTTGTCTTTGTTATTAACCATCACCTAATGGAAAATGATCATATGTGAGGTAGGACGTATGGGATTCAACTTACAATTTTACAAAAATAAAATTGGGTTGTTCAGTGTTGGTAAACAAAATAAGGTTTGGGCGGGTTGACAAGTTTGTATGTTGTTCAAATGATATCCCTTCCTTCAAATGAGTTGTAATGCCATGGATTTTTCACCCTCTCCAAAAATAACACCACCATTTCTTTAATATATTTTTCATAAGGAAATAACGCTCTATAAAATTGATTCATAACCATGAAAAAGATTGAATTGTGCAGCTCCCTCTATTGTGCCACTTGGGGTCAATATAACACAGTTATTGAGACCAACAAGTTTCCATCATACCCAGTGACTCAGCAAGGTACATATTAGCATTTTTTTATTTGCAGAGAAGGAATAAAACATCCATCCTTGCTTATCATTGCTAAGGTTGCTGACTTGCCGGTGCCTATCCCAGCAGTCTTCAGTCAGTAGGCGGGGTACACCCTGGATTGGTTGCCAGCCAATCGCAGGGACCAACAGGCATTCACGCATCCAATCACACGCAAGGACAATTTTTAGTCTCCAATACACGTGAAAGAAAACCAGACTACCCGGAGAGAGGAGACAGGGAGGCCGGAGCCAGCTGGATTTGAACTAGGCCCTAGGGACTGTGTGGGGTGGATGTGCTAAGCACTGCACCCAGGAATAAAACAGCTTTTTGTAAATTTGTGTGCACGCTTGTATGCATGAGAGTATTGTGATTATATTTTATTATATGTCTGCACACTATTTATGTTCAAATATCCATTGCTTAAGGTGTTGCAAAACTGCCAGGAGCCATGCTAATCGTTAGCCCTTTAAAGGTGTTACGTTTCAGTGTTAGTAGTTTGCTAGCGTGGGGCGTTCCGAAAGCAAATTTGTTAGGTTTTAAATGCAGTGTGTAATTGTTTTTGTCTGGTTTGACAAAAAAAGGGAGTGAGTGAGTGGCATTAAACAGTCTGAAGTCTCTTTTAGTCGCAGCTTATCAGAAAATGAGTTGAGCTTGCTGGCACCATTTCAGAGCAAATCACCGGCCGGGTCACTTTGATCTCAAGACGCCGCTGTTTTGACAAATGGATTGGCGGAAGATGTCAAAGTGTCTGCATGTCAGCAGTATCTTGATATTGCAGGATGACAGTGTTGTCGGTCGCTTGTGTCAAACCTCCAGTGAGAATGGAGAACAAGATGCTCTCTTCCTGGGCGCTCTCCTCACAGGCGACGGCGGTGGCGGCGGCGGCGGCGGGCACTTCTTTCCTCTGCTCCTCCAGCAGCAGGCCTCTCAGTTGCAGCTGCATCTCTGAAGGAGCGGCCCGTTGGGATGCTTGCCCCTCCTCGGCACGTCCATTTTGCTTCTCCCGCATCAGCTGCTCAGTCAGCTCCACGCTCTCGTAACGGATGAGCTGCAGGCGCAAGAAGCCGTCGTCGTGCTCCTTATACCTGGTAGGCATCAGAAGCAAAGTCAACGGGACGTTGACAGTTTTTGGTTTTGATTTGGCATCGTGTACCTGAAACGCGGGTGTCCGGAAGGCCATTTGAACTGATGTTTTTTGTGCAGGTGGACCGTCAGGTTGTTGCCCCTCGTGAAGCACTGATCACACACGTGGCACTTGTAACGAGCTATGAAATTACCCTGCAAAAAATAATTTGAGTATGAGTACCATCTGCAATCACAGGAAAATGCCATAGACGTTAACATTCATTAGAAGGCATAGGTTGAAGAGCTCCCAGTTACAAATGAAAATGTGTGATACTGAAGATGAAAATATTTCTTTACTAAACAGATTAATGGCATTTAAATAGCAAAAGCCGCAGTGGTTCTCGAGTGGGTATACAAGTACACCTGAAGGTACATGAGATTTCAGCAGATTTCTGTAGCTATAAGCAAATCTAATAAAATGCTTTTCATTGCTGTGACAGAATAGAACATTTTTTTTTCAAATTGAGCGTACACTAAGTGGAACATGAATCCACCTAATGCTAAACTGTGTGAACGTGAATCCTTTGCAAAAACATTGTATACATTCAATTCATTAGGTTCTATACCGTACAGTGGCTACTTGCCATTTGTGACACAATTTTACAGCAGACAAGACACAAATGAAAAGAATATATACCGCATTGCCCCTCTTACCTCATGCTCCCTTTTGTGGTGCATCTTCATTGTGGCAAAAGTGCGAGAGGCGAAAGAGCAGCCGGGAACGTCGCAGGAGTAACTCGGTTCAGTGCTGTGGCTGTCCACATGTTTACGCAGATCCACCAGATTCTTACAGCTACAAATAGTACGTCCCAATAGAAAGCTTTATGATGACATTTTACAAAGGAGAAAGGAGTAGATGCTCCTTCCCAGAAAACAACTAAGCTTTGCAAGATGCCGTACCTGTATTCACAACAGTCACAGCTATACGGCTTTTCAGTACTGTGGCGGAACTTAATATGGTTGCGCAGTGCTGAAGGTGAAGGGCAAGTCATGTCACACAACGGGCACTTGTAGTGGCTCACTAAAAGAAGAAAACAAAAACAATACTAAGATCATGGTTCACAGCAGTGACAATATAACTTTTTTTTCAATAAAAATGATTCAAGATAAAAGTCGCAAACACCTTGTCCAGGTGGCATATTGACCCTTACACGCCATCTTGCTGTAGTGTTTTTAAAGGGAGAGACTGATAAATATTGTGTATGTGGAATATGAATTCGGCAGTAATTGCCACACGTTTTGATCGATCTCAGAGGGCGGCCATTTTGCCACTTGCTGTCAACTGGAAATGACAACAGTTGCTCAGCTCACCTAGTCACTTGATGTTTGCAAGCTCAGCCATGGTTGGTCAGAATACAAACAATACACGCTCTCTCATAGCTGATGGCAATGGCTGCTTAATTTTCTACATGAAAGCATCTAAGGTGCGACCCACTGTTAGTTAACGCTTTCAGTGCCCCGGACGAGAATTCTAGTCTTTTAAATAGTAATGAAAAATAATAATAAAATTCTCGTCAAATACATTTTTTCATGGAGGGTAGCTTGGCACCAAAAGAGTTAAGATGCTGATAGAATTGGAACAAGGTAGGGGTGACAAATATCAACTACAAGCTAGCTACTAACCGTGAGTCCTCATGTGGTCTCTGAGCAGTCTTTCTGTTGCAAAGCGTTTTGAACAATGGGAACACTGAAACCTTTGGCCTGGAAGATACAAATCAAAACACATAAAGAAAATAGGAGCTAGCAGTCTTGTTTATCCATTGTTGGGTTACAGCATTTTCACCTTCCATCGCACTCTGCCGAATGATGTGGTCAAAGAATTTTGTGTTATTGGCGTACATCGCTCCACAAGCCGGACACGCCACGACCTTCTCCTGGGTGTGGCTGCGTAGATGCTCCCGTAACTTAGAACGACCTTTAACAGTTGCTTTGCAAGCTATAACAATAAAAGGAAGGGACTCACGCTACCATTTGTGTGAAATACAAACAACTGCCTTTTTGAACTTTTATCAAGTGATGATGATTTACCCTTCCATCCACAGCGTACTGGGAATTCACATTCTCCCGCTGGTATGTCTATAGATAACCTGTGAAGCTCCACGTGTCTGTAGAACCACTCTGGATTCTCATAAGGTGGTTGCTTTGATGGAAAAATTCAGGGAAAAGAAGCGTTAAATAAAACACACATATTACAGCTTGGACTACAAAAGACATTTTGCAACAATGACAAGCATACCTCACAATCTTCCCACATGCAGATAAAACTGTCAGGGATATCAGGGATAATGTTGTGATTGTTGTAGCCGATGGAGCACGTGCCAATTTCTGCCTGGCCATTAAGCAACTGCTGGCCCAACTGTTTCAGCTTGGAATGGAAACAGTGGAAGAAGACATGTCGCCGGAACTCTTCAGGACCTTCCAGGGAGCAGAACCCGCAGTCTTTCCAAATGCAGTTTCTCTCCTCTGATCGGAAAAAAATTCAATGCAATATTGAAAACAAGAGCCGCTTAAGGGGGCTATCCAGTAAGAAAAATGACTACGACTTGTTTAGTATTATCAAATGAATCTCATTCAATTCTTTTTAATCAAGTGCATTCAGTCTTTATTTATTTACAATACTGTGTGTATAAGTGTTTAAAACAATCACGTTTGAAATAAGGCTTTTGAATGATGCTGCATCTGAAACTAGATTTTTTTTCAGCAGGTAAAAATATTCTATCACAGTCCAGATGGAAATCTAAACCAAAATCTGATCGATTCCAGTTTTGAGCTAGCTAAACAGTCCTCACTTAAGGCCATAAACATAGTGTAGTGCAAGATCTTTTTTTTCTAATATGACAAAGACTGACGATATGTGCTCGGGCATTCAAAAGATGAATTCGCGTGATGGAAACGATTATCTGTGTACTCCATATGCAAGCAGCTCATGAGCGCAAAGGAACACACACCATCGTGGCTTAAACTCACCCTCCGGTTCTTCGTCGTCCTCCGTCAAATTCGTGGCACCCAAATGCACCTCCACATGCTTGCAAAATTTCTCCATTTGACCGAATGACTCTTGGCACGAACCCCACTCGCATTCCAATGTCAGCGTTTTTTTCTGCAGTCGTTTTTTGGGCGGCATCGCGTTCAATTAGTTCGAAATAAAAACAAACAGAAAACGTTGATGAATCAAGTGTTTTTCACATTATCTTTAAAACACTTAGAAGCTTTGGAAACTCGTCAAAGAAACGGCAAACGAATAAGGGAAAAAATATGTATTCAAACTATGAATGAGAAATAAGCTCCCATTTGGCTTCTACCACAAAATTGATGCTAAACACCCAAGGCAGGTTTCTTTTAACAGGCTGTGCATCCTTCTTAACGGACCGACCGAAACAAGTCAGACGCTGTTGTTTCCGGTATTGTAACAGTACTACTGAAACAAGACAATCCTTAAATGTTCCTGGTGTTTAAGGTTCCGCATGACTGTAACGCGTGAAAAGCAACCCAGGCACAAAAATGTTTGGGAAAACCACAACCAAAATGTATTGTTTTTTTTTTCTGAGACAACAATATGTTTTAAAGGTGTCCATATGTAAATCAAACACATTTGTTGACTAAATATAAATTATTGGTAGAGTGCCTGTATGGAAGAATTAATAACCTTTTCAAATATTGTACAGTACTGTATACTGTATACAAATGTTGATGTAAAAAAAGGCAAAAAAACTCGTATTGTGTATCTCAGTCTATATTTTACAGTTTGAGCAAACCATATTTACAATAGCCATCATCACATCTGAAGTTACCGGTACATTCTAGATCACAAAAGTCCAGTGCCTGTTGAAAAAACAAAACAACAACAACACTAAAAAAAAACAAAAAACAAACGAACATTTGAGTCATTAATTAAAAAGCAAAATAAAAAAAAACAACCAAAAAACAAACAAAAAAAACTCAAAATACCTTCACACTTTTCAGTAACTTAAAAAAATGTTGTTTCTCAAGTGTACAATTAAATTGTATTTTCATGACCAAATTGCAAACTGTGCATCAGCATCAATAATTCGCACATGACTGTCATACTTGTACTAAACGTGCTTTTAATCTTGATTATCTTATGTTAAATTCCTTTTGCTGCTGGCATGTGAATTTCTCCACTGCCGAAATAAAAAGGATCTTTAAATTAAAACCCCTCATAAATGTCCCTATATGATGATTGCCATGAACATGTATAATTGAAACCATTGACTGCCACTTTATAAATAAGTTCACATTGAACTTTAGTCAAACTTTGGGCTGCATGACGTTGGTCATTCAGAATATGTCAATCTCACTACATCCTTATAAACCCAGTACAAAAATATACTATTTGTGGTGGAATGATTAAAATGACTAAAAACGAATGATCAATTATCAATAATAATCAATTATCAATTTCTAGCCATGACATTACAGATGGTGACTTGATAAAATTAGAATTACAAACTGCAGACTGATTTAAATAATATTTATATATGATGTGAAGATATTCTATCCAATTGTAATATCCCCAACAATGGGTATTTGCCACACATTACCTTTGACTGAGGATCATAGGTAACTGAGGTAATTGAATATTTCAAAAGGCACAAAAACTAATGAGCCCGTAGACTTGTTCTAGAAATATCCTCTAGACGTCGTAGAAGAGTCGTACTAGATGGTAACGGATTCCAAAAGCCAATGCACTTCCCATCACCTGCACGAAAAAAACAAACACAAGTGAAACATTCACCTTCTTTTTTTAAAATCGATGGCTGTTTGGGCTGTTTTGGCAATACCTGTATCAGAAGCATGATGGCAGTGAGATTTCTCTCGTGGGTGGGACCGAGGAATTTCAACACAAAATTGATTAAAGTCATGTTGTTGCACTCAATGAATTCAGCGTCATCTTCTTGGCCTCTGTGCACCTCAAGGAGCTTCAGTAACTCTGCAATCTGTCGAGGAGGCAGTTATTTAATGGAGGAAAAAAAAAACACTAAATATGAAATTCGCTGTCATTTATTGCTTTGTGTTGCCATGTCATGCACCAAAGCAAACTGTGGTTAGGCTACAAATGCTCTTGGTTAAAAAAAAAAAAAAAAAAAAGACACTTCTGCAAGTACAGTACGTCTGCAATTTTAAATGTGCTAATGAAAGAAATCACAATACAAAAAACAATTCTGCAAGCTACAACAAATACATAATGTCAACACAATAACTCTCACTCTGCTTACCTGCAGAATGAGTTGTCCTAGTTTGGAAAGGTCCTTGCTTTTGAATTTAGAGTAACTCATGCCCAGTTTGCCTGTCTCGGGATTCAACCTTCCATGTCAATTTTAGAATAGAACATTGCATGAATAATGGGGTCCGAGATGAAATGGACATTAAATTAAATGTGTGCGTTCATTTCTGTTGATTGGAAAGCTACCTGGGAAGTCTGTGCCTGGGACACGGGATGATGTGGAAAAGCTGCGGCAAGGAATAGAGAAAGTTAAGCACTTGAGGGATGAAGAACAACAACATGGTTTTGCTAAAGTGTCCAAGGATGCCAACAACAGCAAAAGTCATCCCTGCAAAGTAGCAGAAAGTGTCTCCCACAAACACAGATGATGGGTACCTGACACAAAAAAAGAGAAAAAACAATCTATATCGAAACAACTATCAACAATTAACTGCATCAGCGTTGAAATACCAGTTGAGGTAAAAAAGTGCTAGTGTGGTGAAGAAGAATGGCATCATGAAGTAGAGAGAGAAAACATGGTCAGCGTGGCAATCCCCTGAAACGAGGACAAATTCAACATCAGATTCTTCCATGGCTTAGGAGCTTTCTTGGGGAGTGGATAAAAAAGAACTCACCGCTGAGTTCTAGCAGGTTGAAGACGATAATGGAGCCGGAGATGAAGAGAGCTTGACCTGACTCGATGCCGTTTATACCAGCCAGGATGTTAATGGCGTTTGTGCAGAAGACCGCCAGCATACCCATGTAAGCGTAGTAGAGAATACCTACGACCAAGGCACGCAGCAGATCTCATCACATGCAGAAAAAGATCTCGTAATTGTGGTCGGCGACTTAACAAGGAACCCAACTCACCGAGATCCAGATGCAGGCCCAGCAGTGCCCTGAATGGTTTAGGAACCAAAATGACCGTGTTGCCAAAGTTGGTAAAATAGACCATGAGAAGCGGAAGGGAGGCAATAGTCGGAAGCAGGAGCTTGTGTCTCCATCGCAGGTTGAGCACATCGTCGGCGAATCCCAAAAAAATCATGCAGCAAATGGCGAGCAGCGCACCGATCAGCTGCACAAACTGAAGAAAGGGCACAGTCGGAAGTAGTCAGAAAGCAAAATGATCTGGTTAAATGTGGAAACAGTACAACACTAACTACTTAAGTAAACCATATTCAAAGTAGTAAAATCACACTTAAATGAATGTTTTTTGACATCACTGAAAGAGTAAACAATATTTGAAAAACCTCATCATGCGGGAAGCCATTGCACTGATCTCCCACAAAGCAAGTGAGGAAAGGCACTGGGATGAAGCAGAAGAGGATGATGAGGAAGACCGTCCCACTGATGACTCCCTGTGATTCCGGACTAGGGAAGCAGAAAAAAGCTCAAGCATTTTTCAACTCGTCCCGAGAATGACAAGAGAAGGGCACTCACACTTGATTTTTCGTCAGTTTGTTCAGGTCCATCCCGTACAATCTTGCCGAGATGAAATGGTCCTTAAAAGTGGGAATCAGTTTAAGCGTAGCCAAGCAGCCGAGTGCCGACATGAGGCCGTTGATGACCAGCGGCAAGAATGGCGACGGTGACATTTCACCCGCGTTTCCGTGCTTCTTTTCAAGTCTTAACAGGTCACTTAAACTGGCTAAATAATGTGACGTTTCCCACTTGGTCGATCAATGAACAAACTACGGCGGGCTCCACTCAGGTATACACACGTCATCCTACCATTTTAAGACAATATGCTGCAACGCGTGACTGTAATGAACACCTCCATAAATCACAACAGTAAGTCCTATCATTTTTTTCATACGCAAAAACATGAGATAGATTTAAAAACAAAACAAAACAAAACACTGCACGTCAGTCGGGTGGCACCACGGTCCAGTTCCTGGTGTCAGGCGGAAATAAGGCTTCCGTATCTTATTTTCAAAACAAAACATTACGCGCTCCAGTACAAGAACTATGCTCAATGACTAAAACGAAAACAACAGCAACAAACCCCACAGAGTGCATCAGAAATGTAATTCTTACAAATTCTTACAAATAATTATTTGGTAAATTAAAAGATAAAGCTAATTAAGTAACCAAAATAAAGCATTTTATATTTATGCTTTCAACAATGACTGACTTGGCCTATATGTCCGTTTTAAATTTCAAGTTGGGCCCCTAAGGACAAAAGTTAGAGCCGCTCGCGTTCAAGGTGCCTCATTGCGGAATTCCCGTAATGCTTTTACCTCTAAAGGTCCGCTTTCCTCTTCCGCTTTCCATTTTGCATCCCGGAACCGCAGCGCCACCTGCAGGTTGACGTCATTCTCCCAGTTGTCTTATTGCGGAGCGCTTAGTGATCGTCTGTCTGGCAGTGAGATCGGTGACTATTTGAGACGGCCGGTTTTCCAGCCTTAATTTGAAATGTAAGATGTTTTGATGAGAGAGGCGAGGAATATTGAGTGCGCCATGGTACGAAGTCATGTTTTGTTGGCGCCGCTGTTTATCGCCACGAACGCAGCGGCTTCACGTTACCTCGACTTGCTTTGGTTTCCCTGTATGCTGCGGCCGCGACCGTCCAAGTTAAACGGTGAGTTCATTTAAAGCTTCTCAAATTCGTGCTTCTTGTCTTCTGGCGCACCACACACACACACGCGCGCACGCACGTAAGCACACACACACACGCACTTTGACACTACATTAAGGTTATGAGCTCAATGCGCCACCATTCCTGTGTTGTTGAATCTTAGTTCAGCAAAATGTTATGAAGCTAAGTGTCTGTTTGTTGCCTTTGCCAGGTTGAAGGGTAACCTGTGTGCCCTCCTCTGACAGTCCCTGACATTTACACGTAGACATGAGAGGCTGCAGGAGATGGTGATGGAGCTGCAGGAGTTGGGCTGGCTTACTCTGGTGGGGCTTTTCCTGGCCTCCTTACTCATCGTGCTGGTGTGGCTGTTCCAGTTCTCGCGGAGCCTCCTGCGGCAGCGAAGAGCCAGCAGAGCGGGGGAGCGGCAGCCGCATCCCCAATCTCTTCACGACTGGAGCGCAGGCGTGCGGAGCTTCCTGCTCAAGCTGCGCCCGTCTCGGGACGGAGGAGCCGCCTCCAAGGCCGGGGCTGAGGGCTTGTTGACCTCTCTCTTCTCCTTCAAGCGCTTCGGCGAGCAGTGTCGCAGGAGCTGGCTCAGAGCGCTCAATGAGCAAGCCTGCAGGATTGGGGTGAGCGGGTCTTCTTTTCAAATTCGTGTGAGGAGCAGAAATTTGGATGGTCTACAGTACATGTGCTACAAGTGCCTGTAGAAGTGGATGTCAGAGGAGCTAATGGCGGCACGTCCTTGCCTAACAGAGCTTCGGCGTAAGAGTGTAGAAGCGAGACCAGCCTGCATAATCACAGTACGAACGCCTACACCTTGTAAAAATAGGCCTCCTTTACCCCTGCCTGGTATGGAGTGGTGGGCGTACCGCTTTGAAAATGATGCCCAATACAGCACATTGTTTGTCCGTTCGTCCGCCCTGCATGACCTTGGAATCAATCTGCATAGAAGTAGCTTTAAATCTCAAACAAGATTTATTCATGCACAACTCACAAAAACTTCAGCTTTGCAGGGAAATTTCAGGATGAATTTAAAATGCTCAAAAACTTTCGCTGGTCATCTTAATTTGATGCGCTAAACTTTTCTGCCAATACTTCATGTACGTTTTGCACAACTTGCCTCAAAATTTTAGCGGTCGAATAAAGTTCACCTGCAAGCTTTATTGACTGTTTTATGAGAAGCGTGCAGGCTGTCTTTCGGCCTTATTCCAAGGTTATCTTGACTCGTGATTGCAGATGATACAAGTATATGCTGCTCTGTAGGAGTAATTTTACCACCACAAACAAGTTAGAAGTATAGAAATTTGTCATTGGTTTCATGACATTTTGGTGGGGGGGGGAGCTATGTTGGAATATGTAGATCTTTAACATTTTATCATTGTTTGTTCGGGGGTAATTTTATCTATCAAAAGTACTGTGAGCAAAAGTGATGTCATATGAAGTAATATGTAGAGCTTTAACATTTTATCATTGTTTGTTCGGGGGTAATTTTGTCTATCAAAAGTACTGTGAGCAAAAGTGATGTCATATGAAGTTGACAGCATGTGGCAAAACGGCCACTTCGGAAGTAGCATTTCGGAAAGGAAAACCTCTAGGGGGCCAGTATATTTAGTATTTTCACTCATCTTTCAAGGCCGACAGAATACTGTGTGCTATATCTATGTAAGTATGAGCGGTATCATATGAAAGATTAATTTTCCTTTTTTGGAATTGAATGCAGGTAATATCTGTGTTGTAAGTGTGGAAACACTGCCATCCAATGGTCACAGTTATCACTACAGTGCTCAATTGGCTTAAATTAGGTAAGCATTAATCAAGAGAGTCAGCTACCCTCCATAAAAAAAAGTACTTGACGAGAATTTTATTGTTTATTATTGTTATTACTATTTTAAAAGATGAGGATTCCCATCCATGGCACCGAAAGTGTTAAATGCATTGCTGATCAGAATACAGTAGTTATACACTTTTTATTTGCAGTCAATTCTGCTCAATCCAAATAAGGTATGATTAGACACCCAACCTGGTATATGATTTGGTAATGTTCAACACCTGCAAACCAGTAGCGTGCAAAGGTTTTAGCAATGCTATATTGCAATAAACAGAATACTGGCCACTGAACAACTTGTTATTATTAATGAGAAAACAAATAGCGCAATGTTTACCTAACCCTAGTTGATGGAAAATGAGAGTGGCTGGTAGCGTTCAGAGGCTGTGGGCTGCAGAGGCTCATCATCTTGCTAGCAAACACAATTATAGGGTATTACTAAAAGCAACGGAAACGAATGGTTTTCCGCGCACAATGTGAGAAATTGCAGCGACGATCCCTCGTGATATCAGCTGACACCAAGGCATCTTGACTTGCTCATTAGTGTGAAATGGTGTTCTGGTCATTGTGTGAAAGCAGCCTGTTATTCTATATGCTAATCACCTGATGGCAAAAAAATAGTGAACCGCAACGCTGGCTGTGATAATGGCACAATCTCATTTGATACACTCATGCACGCTTGTTTGGAGACCTTCCTTGCTTCTTTCTTGAACTTGAAAAAGCCGCGGCGGGACATGAGCACAACAAGCGACTTATGAGGCCATTATGGCCGCCCACCAAACGCGAGCAACGCTTTTTATTCCGCTTTGCCCATGGCGGCTCTGCGTCCGCACGAGAGAACCTCGGAGGCAACACCGTGAAGAGATCGCACATGGGGATTAGCCTAACAATCCCTTTTCGCATTAACCTTAGAACTCCTGGCGTATTCAAGGTCCGGCAGAGGTCTTGAAATAATTGTACTCATGCCTTTAGAGAGGGAAGCGCACCATCTTACTCAATTAGATTCACTCATCAGATCTAAAAGTCAAAGGCGAGCTCGTAAGCAAAAGCAATGTTGTCATCCGTGTCAGCAATGATGTCATGAATGCTATTTCTGGAAATTGATATGAGAAATTCGTGCTGCATTAAATTGCTCAGTTCATTTTTTCCTTTGGAATTTCAACTAGTTAATATAACAAACTGTTATGTTGTTGTCTTTCTGAGAAGAACGCAGGTCAGTTTTGTGGACGACATTCAGGGTTTGTGTTTGTAACGACTGCGCGGTACGTCGGATGATTCGATGATTTTAGATTGAAAAATGAGCGCCTCGGTGGATGATCGGTTAGCATGTCACCCTCAAAGTTAAGGGACCCGAGTTCAATTCCAGTTGGCTGCGGTCTTCCTGTGTGGAGTTTGCATATTTTCCCCAAGCCCGTGTGGGTTCTCTCCGGGCACTCCGGCTTCCTCCCGCACTCCAAAAACATGCACGGCAGATGTATTGGACACATTAAATTGTCCTTAGGTGTGATCGCGTGTCCAGTAGGATGTCCTCCATCAACTGCCCATAGACAGCTGGGATAGGCACCAGCAGGCATGTGACCCTTGTAAATGTTCCATCTTTGTAATGGATGGGGAAAGAGGATTGTGACGTATGCTGTATAGCAGTCACCTTGTTTATAAATTGGGGGGGATTTGTCGGGGTGCCACCCTCTTCGAAGAAAAGTTCATTAGTGTTGCTTTAAAAAATGAGATTATTTCAAATGTTCAGTGCAATAAGATGAGTAAGACGCAATAACATTTAATAACTTGCTTGATTCAAAACAAATACCACACAACACGGCCACTTACATGGTGGAGCATAGAAATGGGAGAATATTTACTGGTCCTAAAATCCCACAGATTTGGACCATTTTAAATGAATGTAAGTGTCAAAACGATGAATCGATTGTCAAAAATGGTTATTAGGTTTGATAGATTAGTTGTGGATTAAACGTTGCCACTCTAATAAGATCGATATCATCTAGTGGCTTAAATAACGTATTTACGCGCCCTCAAAAACAAAATGGCGACGTAAATGGGTTTGATTACAGAGGAGTTGTTGAGTGAGAACCTAAGTTGACAGTTTGCAGCTGGGTTCTTTGCAGAATCCCAAATATGTCAGCACTAATTATGTTGATAATGGGGGTGAAGAAACCATCCAGCCCCTTCTTTCCGGGCCTTTTGGCTTTAATGCTGGGAGCGCGCCTCGGTTACAGCTGGTTAAGGATGGCCATGCCAAGGGGAAAAAGTCCTGGTGCCGTGTGAGAGCACGCGAGAGCACATCCTGTATGCACTTGCTCTGCGTAAACGAGAAGCCTTTGAGTCAAGTCTGTTATTTGAAGGTTGAGCTGAGAGATCAAAAACCATATTTGTTTACTGTGTACAGTCTACTTGAAAGGAGTATCTTCAGAAAATGTCAGAGCGGCATCATCCCATGATGCAGCCCGTGTCATGACTCAGACAGAAAAAGTCTGTAGACCCGGACACAGTCTTGTTTTTCTGCTAAAGGGTGTTGCATGGATGCTTCTGGCTGGATTTCCCAGCATGCAGAGCAGTTCTAATGTCATTTGCACATGAAACTTTGAAATGAATTGCTGGTCTTTGATCGTCACTGATAGAAGAGACGATTTGGGGCCATTTGTGCGACGGCAACTTGACGGGAAGAGCTGAAGGAGCGCTTCGTGCCTTTCTTCGCTGCTGCTAGATGATTAATGCATCGTGATCATTCACAAGTAGTTTCATCTTCATCCACAGGGGACATTAAGCACTTAAAACTCGTTCAGTTTGATAACAGGAAACGGACCGTTTTCATACTTCTCGCAGCATTTGAGGCGACTCGCTTTTGAAAGCGAATGGTGGCCCGTTGGGCTTACTGCCAAGCTTTTCACCAAAATTGAGACACTAAACGCTATGGTGAAAAAGTATCTGAATTGATTATCAAAAATATTTAGCAATTAATTTCATAATCATTTAATTGTCATCTAACAGTTGCATCTCTAGAGTAAAATCTCTGATTTAGAACAATGTGCTGGGACAAATTTCTGAAGTAAACCGCCACAAGGCAAAACGTAACCCTCACCCTCTCTGGGTCTTTGTGAAAATCCATACATTTTCCTGAAATAGCCACCATGCTCGTCATTTGTATGGCAGATTGGCAACCATTACATGTTTTGAGCATTTGTTTGTATGGGGATCGTGGTTTCCCTTTATTTTGAAACTTTGCAGAATTAAATGATTTCAATGAGTTATAAAAATACTTGTACTCACAACAGGGGTACTGTCATCATCCTTGAAGAAACTGATAAAAACAAATTTGAGTGAAATCCTCATCTAAATGTGTCAAAGTATGAAATATAATAATGTCGCATATACAGTACTAATAAACTGACTATTGTGTTTTGAGCACATTCTTCTAGTTGCAGTAATAAATAAAAACAAATCTAAAAATGTGCTTACTCTCCTCTTTGAGAAACTAAAAGAAAAGGACAGAAAAGTCACGTGAGGGTCAACAGAAGCCACAGGCCGAGTGTATTCCTGGTTGAGCCGCATGCTTTTCAGTAGTGTCCAGCCCGCTGGTCCTAAATGCAACGTTTCTGACAAACCTGAAGTGACACGATTGTAGTCCTCAGGATATGCCCTAAATAACCTCCGTGTACACATGCACGCGGACAAGCCAGCTGATGTACCAGCTGCAAGCGGGACAAAATGAGGTCTGGTGCAGCTACCTTGTAATACGGGGGAACCCGGCCGGACTCTTTCTGAACGTAGCCATGGCTCTGCCATCAGTTCAGTTCAAGTCACAAAAACGGTTTGGAGAAGCCTTGGAGAAATATCATGCGGGATACCAACCATTGTGGATTGGTTCCGAAAGCTGGTTCTTCCCATTGCACCATTTATTTCCTATAGCGCTTATCCTGGTTAGTGTCATGAGTTTGCTGGCGTTTTCCTTAGCTCATTTTTGGGTGAAAGTCCATAACACCGTGGACTGTTTGCCACTTAATCAACCATTCACACCGAGCGGCACACCCACGGACATATACAGTCCATAATGAAACTAACGCATGTTTTTGTTTTTTTTCCCACAACGGAAATTCAGAGCTGAAATTCACAGCCAAAACCTAAGAACTCTGAAGCAGAAATGCTAAGCAATATTTGACTGTTTTGCATTCACTTGATCATTTAAGTACAGTACTTCTTTGACTTTACAACAGAGACATTCTTTTTTTCAGTTTTTGTGGATTTTTGAGGGGTGCGGAAAGTTTGAATTTGCCCTTTGTTCCAATAAGACAAGGGCAATAAACTAAATTATTTAACTAACTTGTCATTTCAATTATTTGAAAATTAGCTATATGGTGGTATCAAGGTTTTGCCGAAGTGGCAGATTTGTGGATGGGTGGTGTACAAAGCACGTTTACAATTGTTCATTGTGCCGTTTAAGCAATTTATGCACAAGCTATGACTGTTAAGTTCAATCAAAACTGAGTTGAAATCATCCTTGTGTTTTGTTTGAACATTTTGCACAGAATTTAAAAAGTCGTTTGTGTAGCAAGAAGCCAGCTACACTGGCAAGCAGATTTTTTTTTTTTTTTTGCCGGTTTGTGTAAACAAGAATGATTTTGACAACATTGCGCGCATTCGCACTGGGTTGTTGTCACGTAAACCTACCCTGAGGCTGAGGTGAGAGGTCAAGTGAGTAAACGTGAGAAAAGCACTGTGCCTTCCGTTTGCAAACAGACCAATGGAAGGTCGCTCTGCCTTTACCAATCCTGGCTCCCCTCCCCCTGTGTCTTCGTTTTCTAATATCTCACAGGCTCACTTTGGCATAACTAGCAGCGACGTTCAGGGGAATTTGCTCACTGTCGCAATGATCTTAATTAGCCTGAGCCCAGTCATCAGTGCTAGTTGGCTGATCGACACACAAACCTTTTACAATCTGCATTTGCCAATGAGAAGCCATTTGTGGATGCTACGCAATCTGAGATACGGCACTTTGTATTTGCAACGCCGCTGTTTGGATACGATGGAAGGTCGGCCACACAGTCACACATTTATTATTTGGAGAACTATCAGTTGACAACTATCGGCCCGCTTTCATGCAGCGAGGACAGTAGCAAGTGCACGTGAATTTGAACGTGCTCCCCAAAGGCCTTTGGTCAACCATATGTTGCCGTTTGCATGCCAACGTCCTTGGGCACCACTCGTCATTGGAAGCCGACAAATGATAGTCGCCATGTTCGTGTCATGAGCAGTGGCTGCAAGCACCTCTTGCGTTTCTGCACACGCAGATGGCGTCAATACTCGCATCTTCATTTGCTGTCAATTTAAAAACCAGTGAAGTTTTTAGCTAGCGGTTACGTACATAGTGCTGTAGCCATGAAACGAGATCAGCGCACTTCTTAGATGCCTGACACCAACGATGCTTAAAATTCATAAGTTGCCCCAGTTATTTGCTGCCCTCATGATAGCGAGGACATTACATTAGCTGACTGGTGGATTTAAAAAAAAAAAAAGACCTCCTTAAGGATGCTGACTGATTCCTTGCTGGCTGCATGCAAGTCTGTACCACATCAGTCCACAATCTTTTATGTTATCCCCAAGTGTGTTGCCTCTTCATGTTCATGTCCGCTTATGTAATTTTTAGTATGTTTGTCCTCTGCCTCCCTCTGTCTCTCGCAGAGCTCCATCCAAATCACTTTTGACAGCAGTGTCCACTTTAATGCTGCCCCTACAATTGAGAGTGTGACCTGCACTGTCCAATCAGCACACAGAACGGTGAGTAATCATCTTCTACTTTAAAACCGATGACTGGGGTTGCGCGTGTGTATGCGTGTTTGTAAAAGTCACTAAGAATACGTTGCGACAGCAGCTTGAAGTGACCCAATTTAAAAAAAATTCTGTGTCTTTGTGACCCGTATCTGATCTTTTAACGGCAGTTTGAATGGCACAGATTCGATTTTTTTTTTTCCCAAAAATGCCACTTGGAAACATGGTCCCGAAACTCATCTATTCTCATGCGACAAACGGCCAGCTCGCTTTTATCCGACCTGCACGTGACAAGCGACAAACGTGACGATTCTGCTCTCAAAAAGGCGGAAGCGGCTTGGAAAAAGCAATGGGCAATCATTATGAGCTTAAGTGGTTTTGGCCAAATGAAGAACCCATGAGACATTTACTTAACAGCTCCTCTTTAATGGAAGGAAAACAATCCTTATTAGCTCTCAAGGGCTTTGAATGCATACGCAAAAAAACAGAATTGATCCTGTATGCAAACTGGAAAAGGACAGCCTCGACGACGACATCTTTTCTTGCGTGACAGGTTTTACATTGTCAATGTCGGGTGGACACAGTGGCATTTCCTGTGACGGTTACTCAGCAGTCCCCCGCTGCCGTTGCCATGGACACCTATCAGATTACCATCGCACCCACAGTGGCAAAGGTACCGAGGCACACCACCTGTTTTCTTTTAGTTTGCACGCCTCTTTTACAAGTGAGCACACAGGAACATTTGCATTGCTAGTCAAATAGCGACTGTAAAGCAATGACATGCTCAAGTCTTATCAACACTGATGATTACATAAACTATAAAACACTGTTACAGGCTAGGCCAGTTATTCTCAATGTTTTTTCAATGATATATCCCCTGTGATTTTTTTTCAGTACCCCTTAAGACACAGAGGGCTGTGCAATCTGTGTCTGATTGAAAAAACTTTGGAAATACATTTGTCATGGTATCTCTAGGTATATTTTTTTTTCAGCGACTCCAGCGGTTGTGTACCAATATCATTTTTTTCTGACTGGTCTGACAGAAAACTGCATCACTAATGGCAATGTGCATCCATATAAAGCTTTACAAAACAAAGATGGTATCACAATGACAACATTAAAAATAAGTTGTTTCATGTTCCGATTGATTTGCTCTTAGTTTGAAAAGAAAACGTAGACCCATAAACCTTGTTTTACTGCTAAGATATACTAACGCACACTCGTTATGACTGCATAATCGATAAGAACTGAAATGAATGACTAACAAATTCTCTGAGCGTGTGTCTAATTCCGTCATCAGGTGGCTGTTTGTCTAGAGGATGTGGAGGATGAAGGAATCTTGGTGTCCTGGACTCTGTCCAAGCAACCATCCATGAAACTTAGTGTGTCGCCCTGCAAACTGCCAAGACATGTGAGAGGATTCTATATTGGCAGTCATGTTGTTACTTTTTTAGAGCCGAGATTCTGCAATTTTATCACCATGAAAATGTTTTTTTTTTCTATTTGCCTTAGAGTAATAGACTGTGCTTTCCTTTAGTCTGAGTAAAGAATGTTGTTCATTTTGAAATAAGTGTCCCCTGTTGTGTACAAGGTATTTAACCCTCTGTAAAATGAAAATGGATAATGGGAAAATGTGACTTCTTTTTCACAACTGTCCTAACTGTGGACTATTGTCGCATTAATTGGCTGGTTCCTTTTAGGGCACACATGACAAAGGAGACTTGGATGTGATCAAGAGCCTTATAGAGGATACTCTGTTCAGCTCTCATCCAGCCATGATCCTCAACCTCAGGACTTGCACAACTCGTTCTCCAGTAAGTTTCCCCCTCTCTCTATTTGCAGAGGGAATATAATAGTCAGGACTCCTACAGTGCATCGAAAGGTTCATAAGGTTCACTGAGGACTCTAAATCCATAGCCGTGAATGTAAGAGTACGTACAGTAAAAAAGGATTCTGAGCGCTATAGCAATGGATGTTGTTTATGCTTTTACGCTCATGATCTGCGCACAGGTCCCCGTGGAGCACCTATCAGTAGGATTAAAGCCTGTACCCCAGAGTGTCTTTGTGCAGCGACTACTTGTACGGCAGCTCAGGGTGACCTTAAGTAAAGGTCAGATGCATTCCCTCGGTGGCTTTGGATTCTTTCTGATCGGTGTTGCGTCCAATCGCCGGTGCCTCATTGAGCTGCTGTGCGTTTACAGGCCAGTGGTGTAGCTCGGTGGAGCTTTGCTGCGTCCTCGGCCTCAATCGACCCTCCTCAGAAAGGACAACCTGCTTTCTGCCCGTACCCCGCAACCCAAACACCCCGATGGAATGGAGAGAAGAAATAAGCCTGTGAGAAAACGTTTGATGTTACATTAACTCAACACTTTTCAAATGTGTGTGTCTAGGAGGGCTTTGCATACAAAAAATGATTGCGAAGCACTGCATCAACTCATTCAATCGCAAAGACATATTTATATGTCTTGGCAGAGTTCTTCTTTGAATATTAGGTGTAAAGAAGTGTCTTAAAATAGGGGTCACTGAATGAGTTAATATGCCAGGATCGTTCATCCATGCTACATTAAAAAGAAATGCGTGTGTGTTTATATATTATTGCAAAGTGGGATTTCTTCCAGGATGCCTCTAACACAGCTGTGCCCTTTGTGTTGAAGGGAGCTGAGCCCAGAAACCAAAGAGCTGAGAGTGAGACTTCTGGAGCGGAATGGCAGAAGCGAGCGTAAGGCACAGCACAGTCTGGGCTCCTGTCCAGAAGTATATTTAGCCACAATGCTCACACAATTATTGAATCGATACGTTAAAACTGTTTTTATTTCTTAATTTATCAAAGTTGAACACGAGTGGATGTGAGTAGAAATATATACTCGTTTATTATCTTCACTATGAATGAATTTGTGAATACGAACAAAATTTGATGGTAGCAATCGAGATTAGCATTAGCTAGCATTAGTGATTACCTGAGGTAAACTAACTACAATTTAGGTCACACACACCCACATCATGTAATATGTACATCATACATGTGATATTGTCTTTAAAGTCACTTACAAGCCATGCGCCAACAATATTCAATGAGTACCGTGGATCTGCCTGTTAGCCATAACGAGGTCATTAACTTCCTGTTTATGACTTCCTGTTCTTCTCCGGACTACATACATTTCATCACATTCAACGCTTTGTGCGTCTGCAGGAAAAGTACATGTAGAAAGCCGCGGTGCAAGCGTGGTTCCGACAGAGTGTCCCTGTGGACATCTTAGTCAACCTATGTTTTTGAGTTGACTTACCCGACATGGTTGACTTCTTTCCCCCCGACCCTAGTTTAATCACATTTTGATGATCTGATTTCAAATCATGTTAGTGCAGCAATTGTCAAAAGTGTGCTATGCAGGAATTCTTCCACCTGTGGTATGCCAAAAAGTCACTGAATTAAACATTTAAACTGTGCATTAATGTTACTTTGGCTTTAGCTGTTTTTTATTTGTTTTTTGTTTTTTTAGTCCACTCAAGTCCAGTATAGTTCAGTGCAGCAATGTTGGTCACAATGGTGGTAGTTTGACTTATTTAAACAGTATAAGAACCACCGTTGGTTTTGAAAGACTATCAGTGCCATTTGTTCTTTACAATGGGTTTTATTATTCTGCCAGAATTCCTCCCAGGGCAAGCCTCCTTTGCCTTGGACCTCCAGTCCAAAGTTCCTACCTCTGTGGTACTCGCAATAAAGCCAAGCCACACCTTGGAGCCTACGGCCACCATCACAGCACAAGTGAGTGAGTGAAAGGCTTTTCAATGCACACAGCTATAACAAAAACATGGAATGATTCAGCATTTCTTCTACAGGCGTTGTTGCTGAACGCGATTCCTCACGTTTCCCTTTTGTCTCATCTCATTCTGAGCGTAATTGCTAAATGAGACATGCAAAGAGACGTGAAGTGTGGTGGATTTGCTGCAGTGGTGTGTTTTTTTTCTTTTTAATCCTCTCAGCTCATTTGTGTGGAAACGGAGGAACTCCGGTCACCACTGCGTTCCTCGCTCACGCCCGCCAAAAAAGTTGATGTGGACCGAACCATCATGCCGGACGGAACAGTCGTCACCACTGTAACGACGGTCCAGTCCAGGCTAAAATTGGAGCGCAGTCCAGGTATACATTTGAAGTATGAATGGCTGTCCTGGACAACGACATATCACTGGAGTTCATCCTTTATAGGTGATTCTCCTTTGCGCTCCCCGTCCAAAGTGGAGCTGACAGAGAAAAAGCCCACCATTCTTTCTGATGGAAGAGGGACCCCGAGTCCAGATCCTAGCAGTGAGTCACCACCAACAAAAGTATTGGCATGAGCCTTTTAACTCATTCAATCCCAAAGACGTATTTTCAGTCTATTTATTTCTATAGCTAATATTCAAAGTTTGCGTAACTTGGCTAAATCCTTCAATACCAGCCATTTTCAGACCCTCAATTCATCCAAAAGCTTGAAAAAAAATATTTTCCCCAGAATTAATGCCTGAACTCTGAACAGACATAAATACGTCTTTGGAATTGAATGAGCTAATTACATTATTACTCATTATTACTCATGTGGCCCACACATTTTGGATCATTTATGCATTTTGGGAATGATTTCGAGCTAGTCTTTTTCCGTTCCACGCATTAATATTGATGAACCAGAGAATTCTAGAAAACATTTTTGGGATGAATCGAAACAGACTGTGAAGCAAAAATGCCAGAGACACACTCCACTATCATGTAGGTATGTGTACCAGTTCTTTTGTTAAAACTCTTCAATGAGACTAACCGTAACGGTAGTATTTTTCAATGGCAATGAGCGGAACGTTGGTTCGGATTCCTTTAAAAAAAAAAAAGAAGGATGCCGATTTTCTATTTGTGCTTCTGTTGCATAGAGGGCAGCCGCTTGTCTAACGGCTTGGATCCTGTTGCAGAAACAGCCATTCGTCAGCTGACCGAGCCCAACTCCAAAATGGCTCGAAAGACTCCGACAAAGAGAAGCACACTCATCATCTCAGGCGTGTCAAAGGTGGGAGAATTTCCAGTTGCAATTATGGATAGAATATAGTGGCAACAGATATATTTATCAGTAACAACATGCAAAATCAAGTAGCGTACAGTATAGCTAAATTTAGTTGGCAGATTGTGCTAGCACCCCTCCCGACACATTCGGATCACATTACAACACTCTTTTGACCTGATTTCTCAGTGAAAGTGACATCTTTCCACTCTAAGACGCCGCAGTATCTCAACTGAAACATCTCAAAGCGACATATTTCAAGTGCACATTAGGACAGTAGAATCAAGTGCAGTAGTTGTGGGGGGACATTTTTACCCAACCACTTCAAATACATTGTATTTGTATACATTTACTTTTTATTTTCAAGCTGTCGTGTTCGGCTTTTTTAGTCTTGTGCCGAGAGGTCCTTATGTCTTTTAGTGTCACAACAGATGCGCAGTCTGGCACAGGCCTTCTGTTTGTATTGAGTGCCACCGAACAGGACGTGATTTCAGAGAAGGCAGACAGTGTGAAGAGAACAAAGCAAAAAAAAATCAAATGAAATACAACTAGAGCAGGCGGCAGAAAAAAAGCAAAAACAGTGGTTTGGGGACCGCTTCCTCATATGTTATCTATATTCAAAATGACTTTTTAACTTATTTGAACCACACGGGCGGCATGGCATATGCCAGCAAAAGTAACAATCTATTGTTTGCTGATCACTTGACGAGAAAACCTGAAAATGATTCCTTTTACCTACCAGGTTCCCCTTTCGAAAGATGACTGCACACCGTCAAGCGGCTATGCCGCGGCTATGGACGCGGCCGTGCAAAGCAACCATTTTGGAGCGGGATACCACCAGGAGCTGGATGAAACCACACCTTCCGACGTATCGGAGCGTCCCTCTGTGGATGATGTGGAATCAGACACCGGCTCTGCTGGTGCCTTGGAAACGCGCAGCCTCAAGGACCATAAAGGTAAC
This sequence comes from Hippichthys cyanospilos, assembly GCF_059441005.1. NCBI lineage: Eukaryota > Metazoa > Chordata > Actinopteri > Syngnathiformes > Syngnathidae > Hippichthys > Hippichthys cyanospilos. The sequence goes on along the minus strand of NC_142386.1, from coordinate 6,953,253 downwards.
GTGACGTTACAACCACACCATCATGTTTAATCAGTGTCATGTAAAAGTGTCTTTTCAGACTGGTTTTCATTGTCGATTTTTGTTATAATGTACTTGCTTTTATCTTTAAGCACTGCCCTATATGATTTTCATAGTGTTATAGGCATAAATTGGTTATGATTACATGTTACAACGGAGATTTTGCTGCCATCTTGTGGTCGGTGTCACAACAGTCTGGCAGGGGAATCATTAATCAATTCTTTGTTCTGAGGTTAGGGGGTCTAACCTTGAAAAAAAATGGCTCTGTGGATATTTATTGCTGTAATCTCTACACTCCACAGTGGGATTCATGCAGAGCGGATCGAAGTTGTTGTTCCGCAGAAGACGCAGACGGAAGGAAGCCTGCCTCAGTCAGTCTCACGAGGACGTCTCCAAAATGGGCAATAACTTCAGCACGGGAGCGGAGGGCGGTCGAAACAAGTCGGGGAGCTTCTCTCGACGCCTCATCAAGCGCTTTTCCTTCCGCTCATCGGGGAAATGGAAAGGTAAAGCGGCAAACGCCAACGGAGGAGCGGGCTCAGCCAATAACTGATCATGGCGGTTGTCGGAGCACAAGACTGACTATTCCATCCCGGTCCTTTGTCCCTTGGATGGGGAGAGGATGCATTTTGCTGCTTCGGGACATATTCATCAAATCACTGACACTGAAATAAAATCAAGTCTCTTGTTTGCAGGGTAGGTTTTTGCCGGTTGGGGCAACTCAACATTTGCGATCAATTCTGTGTCTATTTTTGATTGACAGATGTTGGAAGTTTTTCAAATGTTTTAAGGATGCCAGTATAATGGCATTGGTGCACTTTGGGATTGATATTTTTTTTACATTCTGCATTACACATAGAATCTATAGGAAGGTAATACGTGATTATGTGAAGTGCTATTTATTTTATCCATACCATGGGTTGTTAGCTGTGTTATACTGTAAAATAGAAAATAAATTGCTGTGATTTTTTCATTGCAAATGAATTATAAAAGCGAGTTGAATTCCATGTTAATATTATTGTAATTGCTTCTACGTTGCATTAGGAAACTTGGATATAGGTTTTGAAATAAGCAGGAAACATTCTGTATGTTTTTTCAAATAAGTAATTTCTCTTGAATGATTATCTTTTTGCCCAAATGTTTACTCAAGAGGTACTGGTACGGTTGGTTAAAAAAAAAAAAAAAGATTTTTTTTTTTAATGGTACTGGTGACTTACAAGAATATTTTTCAATAAAAAAAATAAGCAAGTACACGTCTGCGACTGAGCAACTTCAGTCACAAGGACAGTAATATGATCTGTACGATGTGCTTGAAGAAACTTAATGATCAATTTTTAATTGCAGTTTAGGAGTACATTGACAAGTTGCCTGGCCCGAATGTGAAACACAAAATGGCACGTGTGATTTATTATGTTTATTTATTTCAAATAAATTATTTAAAAACACCTTTGCAATTTGACATTGTTCTTGGCGCTGCATACTTGCTTTCGCGACAATCATGGAGAGGAATGGTTGAGGAAAAAAGTCAACAAACGTTGAATAGTTCAAATTCATTTGTTCAATGTTTACTTTCACTATAGGTTTAGGTCCTGTTGAGCGGCAACATTTTGAAACGGGAGGGAATAACCACCATTGGTTACAAATTCCACTGTGTGACGCGAGACCCAATCGCTTTTCTTTCTCCTGCGATTGGTTGGATCTCAAGCATATTGCGCCAATCACTGCCGACTTGTTTTTTTCTCCATCGTCATAAAAGCCAATCGCGTAATTAGGCGTGGCGATCACGCCGTTTTATATCCGGGTCATCCCGGCGTTTCTTCACAACGTTACTGTTATTGACGACGAGACCGTACGTGAACTCTCGCAATGTCTGGAAGAGGTAAATCCGGCAAGGCTCGTGCGAAGGCGAGGACTCGCAGCAACCGGGCAGGTCTCCAGTTCCCGGTCGGTCGAGTCCACCGCCTTCTCCGCAAAGGTAACTACGCAGAACGCGTTGGTGCCGGGGCGCCTGTGTACCTAGCCGCGGTGCTCGAATACCTCACCGCTGAGATCCTCGAGCTGGCCGGAAACGCCGCCCGGGACAATAAGAAGACTCGCATCATCCCCCGCCACCTCCAGCTAGCGGTGCGTAACGACGAGGAGCTAAACAAACTTCTCGGCGGAGTCACCATCGCCCAGGGCGGCGTCCTGCCGAACATCCAGGCCGTCCTACTACCCAAAAAGACCGGACAGTCTGCACCCAGCTCCGGCAAGGCGGGAAAGAAGGCGTCCTCGCAGTCTCAAGAGTATTAGCCGTTTGGCTAGCAAGTGTGACCTCGGCTGGCCACATGGCTAGCACCTTTTCACCCCAACGGCCCTTTTAAGGGCCACCCAAGCTGCAACAAAAGAGCAAATATTCGTTTACTCGTCTCTGTTCATTGTTAAATAAACATTTTGATGAATGTAAAGCTACGAGTGGGCTGCCATTATAGGCCATCTTGTGCAGCGCTTTCGATCGTTGCTTAGCATTTTGGACTCCTGCTGAACCGGCCAATAAGTTTGCTGCGGACCAGTGTTTGGAAATGTACTTTTTACACTACCTCTACTCCGAGGTTTGTGGTATGTTTTACTGTACTTACTGTTGGTCTTATTTGAGTGTATTAAAACTAGCTACCACTTCTATTCTCAATCATGATTGAGAGTGTAGTAATAAGTTTCTCCGTACAATGAAATTTTTTGCTGTGTACCCATTTCAGTGGACAACATTCTGCTTATCTTTGCACAATACTAAGCAGTTAAGTATCACTTTTTTTTATATATTTTTTTAAAAGATTCAATTCGGTTAAGTGTTCTCCTGCATTGCATTGTTTTTGTAGTTAAATTGTGAACGTCCTTTTCTGCACCATAACGATTTGAGGGAGGGGAAAAAATATCAAAATTTGGATAAAACAATGCTACAGTTGAGAAGTGCACTTGTAAGACACGTCTTACATTTTTATGTGATTGCACAATGACGCTACATGAGGTAAAGAAACTTTGCAGCCGATGGGATTGCACATGGTTCAAAGCACCATTTTGCTACATTTGCACCATGGCGCCATCAAGTGATCCACAAGCCAAGAAGTCAACGGCATTGAGAATTTAAAGACATTGTTTTCAAGAAGTGGAAAATTCTTTTTCTCGCTAGTTCCATCTAAACAACGTTTAAAGCAGGTATGTAGCCTTTTTTTTGTGGTGTCAGAAGTGGTAGTGTGCATGTACTTTGCCAGACTATTCCGCTGGGTGGTGGTGTACAGCAACTTTTGTACGGTTAAAGCGGTGTCCACTTATGAGTCCCTTTTCATGTCTACTATAGGTCCTACAGTCTCAAAAATTAACCGTATTTGCCTGCATTTGTTGGCGGTAAAGTATTTTTTTTAAAGGGTTTGATTGTTGGGGAATTAAAATGCTGTTCAAGTTTTACCCAGACTTAAAACTTTCTTCCCTGATCTACAATATGTTCTATCTGCTTAAAAAAATAAACAAACTGGCCCTTGATTCCAAACAGGAATGCAGCTGCACTTTTATGGCTGTGGAGGAACAAAATATTTCAGTCCAGTCTGATGTACATTAGTAAATATTTAAAGGTTTGCCAAATTATTTCTTGATGCAAAAAAAAAAAAAAAAAAAAAATCCCTTTCAAGCATCTCAAGTACTTCCACAATGTCAAATTGTACATAAAAGCTACCAGTGTCGTCAGAAAAAAAGTGTGTTTGCAGTATGTTACAACCATTTTTTTCTTCAAAGTTCATCATACAAGGTTTGTTATGAAATCCCCAGAAATTATATACTTCAATTCCAAATTTAGAAAACCAAGGTGGAACTGATGGCAGGTGGACTGTAGAGGACAGAAATGATTGGACTTTTCTCTTATGGACCCTATCAAAAATGTTTCAAAGATTGACAACTCAGAATTCCTGACATGGGAACAAATAGAGTAACAACCTTGATTGACCAGCATGTGTAATGCAGATGCTGCGTTCCCCCTAATGTCATTTCCAACGCGTGTACTTTTGCAGACGTTTCTGGCATGTCTTTTATCAAGCGCAAAAGCAGCCTGACACACTCAGTGAGTTAGTTAAAACAGCACAGAACAGCCTGAAGCAATTACTCTGGTCTCGACAACGTGTCCACGACCGCAAACGGCCAAGTTGAAAATTCCAACCGGAGAGGACGTTTCAAAATATCCTTTGGCTGTGATGACTGTAATTTCCAGCTGTGCACTTTTCAACAGTGACCAAGCAAAAGTCTGGGTCGTTGCACCAGTGTCTACGAAACGCATACGACTTCCTTTCAAGCAGTCAGCTTGGTAAGTCCAATTAGGTTAAAACGTTGTACTCTATGTGCCCAAAGCCATCCGAAGTGCGGTACGATTTGAACGCAGATCCACACGAGGAGAGCGTGGCTTGGATTCAGCAACAGCATATGAAACGATAGGTGAGGCGGGCAAGGACTGGAAAGAGGGCCGGGCCTGGCAGCAAGACGGCATATTTTCCTCCCCTGGAAGAGAGCGAGACTTGAGCGTCCGTCTGGTCTTGTTTGTTCGTCATCTTCCATCTGAATGATTCCGCGGACAACAGGATGATGCTCCCGGCAACACTGGGTAATGAGAAGCTCAAATATTTGTTTGCTGGAGTCTGGCAGCGTTTGCATGCGGGCGAGAGATGAGATAAAGGGGCTATTGTACCGGCACAACGTTAGACTCATGCTTTTCATCTAATGATGATCCAGTGGTGCCTTATTGACAGCCTCATATCTGTGTGAGAAGTAGATGCACCTTTTATGTTTGTGATTTGCATTTTGCAGGTGCTTTGCCAACTTAAATTGAACTTGAAGCGGATGGAATCACCTCATTTCGTCGAGATCCAGAAATGGAAGCACCACGAATGGATGCTTTTGTGATGAGTCGGCTCTCCAAGATGCCTCTGGAGCTCATGCATCCAGTAATGCACTATTGAGGAGTTACGGCAGACCAAGAATTTGTTCCAACAGGATTATGAGGTGCGCGTGTGCCTGAGTGAGTACAGCGTATTTGTTAACTAAAAAGAGTGACGTATTGACTTGCTACGTAGAGATGTATTTGAATCTCTTACCATGGCTGACAGTGGACGTTTTTGTCTAATGTTAGGTAGCATTTCATAAGGGCATGGTGGAACTTTGCGTCACAGCATGATTTCGCTTAGGCGGATGACATCCAGCCACACACAATTCCAGGACTAGGGTTACATATTGGTTTGATTGTACACATTTACAAAATACATTCTTTGTAAAGGAACACTTGTTTCAGTCTTAAGTGAGGAAAGTCAATGTGATGGCCACTGAAATAGCCAAGTGTTTCTGGAAAAATAATGTCAGTGGACAGCGATTGCAAATCGTTCAATGTGATCATAAAATAGGAAAAATATGATCCAAATGAATCTGGTAGTATTTATATACATAGCGCCTTTTATTTTGGACAAAGTACAAAGTGTTGAGAAAGTGCTGCAGGTGTACCAAGCTGATTGTGGCATGCTGTCACGAAAGCCAAGCGTTTCCTTTGCCATCTGCTCTCGTCTCGTCTTCCACCTTTCTGCGGTCATTCGTGCAGACATCCTGCGCACATCTGGTCTCCCGCTCAGCCGGGGGTGTTGACACATGTTTAGATGCCTGCCCACAAACCACTGGAACCAGTCGCTGCGCACAGCAGTCCAGTTCAAACTTCAAAGAAAACGCAAGCAAGAACATAAAAGAAAAATAGGAGTCTACCCCTTTACAACTCATACTATAAAATAGTCGTTTGATTTGATGTTGCGGGGAGGCGCTTAATAGGACGAAGTTGGCAATAATAAGTCTTCATACATTTTAAAATCTTAGATACTTTAGTACCTAGTCAATGTTTCTATGCATGTAGCCTGTAGAATGGAAATAGATCAACAGTACAAATAGTACAAACACAGTGTTTCAAAATAGCAATAGTTATGGGAGGTGAAGTGGATGCTGATTGGCTGTCTGTGTGTGGGAGGACAAAAGAAGACATGAGCAAAAGAAAACTGTCACATTCCTCCTGGTGGTCAAAACTAGGTGTTGCAACCAGCACCTGTCTCATACAGCACAACATTGGCTTTTTATTGCTATTTATTTATTGCTCAACTATGGAATGTAGTCTGCTGCTCGGGGAAGTGAACAGAAGAAGAATTTCATAGTATGGTACAACTATAAATATGGCAATAAATCTCTTGAATTAGCGATGCTTACATTCGAAATCTTATTTGAGGTGCTTCCAAATAAAACAACTACTTGACGAGACGTTTTTCTGCAAATCGGTCTGGTTCCTTCACTGTTTTTGGTTCCTGTAGTTTTCCTTGGTGACTCATCATCTGTTCATTTCCTCCATCTCCTCTCTGGCCCCGACCATGGGAAAAGACGAGTGGGACCAATCGTGGGCTTCTTCTCCCACTCGTTTCCACTCTCTCTCTTGGCCTTTTGAGCCCATCCTTTCCTGGGAGACGCCTGCGAAGATAGAGAGTATGTTCTCTCCCTTCCTGTGCTCTTTCTCCACTCCGTGCTGCGTGATTATGTCATCCTTAATGATCAAATCGTCATTTGAAGAGGAGTTAACCCTATGACCGCGTTGTTTTCCCCCGTTACCCGCATCTGCTTCACCATCTACTGACTTGAATCTTATTTGATCACCTGGAGTGGTCTTTTGAAAGCTCTCCCGTGGGATTTCCTGCTGCCAAAAAAAGGTGGGGGGGCAAGTCTTAAAAAAAAAAAAAAAAACGACTGTAGGTCAGGCAAGTAACTCTGCACCAGGATGGGGAGGAGAAGGGGCTGGGAGGAGGGAGACTAGTCGAGGAACTCAGCGGGAGAATGAAAACCGCTTTAGCTCAGACATTAAAGACGTTATGGACCCCGCTGTAAAGAATTGCGGGCCACACACGGATCTATGGAAACTTAGAACTTTCGGGGGGAATCTGTGAGCGAAGAAAGATGGTATGTGCTGCATGCGCATCCGTAAATAAATGCGTGTAGAATGTTTAGCTACTGTACTGCGTTATCCTCATTATAGTTCAAAGCATATACTCGTCTTTCTTCCTTGTTGTGCCTCCCTAAGCAGATGTGATTTCTCTTTAAAAGTCGCAGCCCAGACTGTGCGGCTAGCTGCGTCTATTTTCAGAAGGCCATGGCCGCTCGGAAGGACATAAGCGGCTCGATAATGACAAGTTACCCTGGAAGGCCTGGCATCTGCGCGCCGTTCAAACTCCTCTCTGGCTTTGGGTGTGTTTGCTGAAAGGAGCCAGACTCGCGAATATGTGTGTGTGAGTCACACGGGCAAGACCCGGCCGCCCCGGCCGGGAGCGCGGGCGGCCGGCCGGCGGGGGCTGGCAGGAGAGGCGCGGGGGGCTCCGGTGTCAGAGCGCGCTCTGCTCTCTGTGTCACTGGCTCCACTCAGACTTGTAAAACACTGCCCGCTATTGTCATTTCAAGCCCTTTTGCCCGGCATTCTCATCTGGGGTGACATCAGATGCCTGCGGACACAACGCCCTGTTGTTTCAGCCGGGCTGGGCTAAACTTGGATGAGCTGCAGCTGCGGATGCTTTAAGGCCTTTTTTTGTGCGTTTCTGTCAGTCGCCGATGTCAGAATGTAGCGACGAAGGGCTCCAGCGTTTGGTTTAATGCATGAGTCGTGTGATGTTGAGCCATGAAGCTCGTGTTCATTGCTGCAAAATGTCTTGCATTAACCCACGTGCATTATTTTGACCGTTTTGGGGTCATTTTCGTTCCCGTCGTTCTGGTAGTATTTTAGCGAAGATATAGCACGCCCCTTGTTCTGTGATAACTCAGTGGTTGTGACATGTTCAAATATGACATGTTGTCACCATCTGGGTGAAATTTCAGCTCCCTGGCGTCTTGTTTCAATGCTTTCCTTTTGATGTGAAGTGCCTTGCGGTAAAGTTCGACGGATGCCATTCACATTGGATGCAAGTATACAAATGTAAAACATTCTTCTTTGGTTTGTTTTGAGCAAGTGCACGATCAGCCTGATTTTTTTTCTTTTTTTTTTTTTTACTGCGCAGATGGCTCATACTAAGCAAACTGTCATTCCTGAAAATACTTGGAACCTCCAAAGTCGAAACCCCTGAGGTCATTCTATGAACCTATAAATCGACCAAAACTTCAGAGTTCTAACCGCTTTCATCCCTGACATACCACATGCATAGATCAGAGCTGAGCTTATTTTTACACTTGCATGACAGTTTAAAATGTTATGCCACACACACACACACAAACCCGCATAGCACCTTCTCTCCTCAACAAGGTTGCACTTGCCATTGATCGTTTCCATTGGCAAAAAAGCGGGTACTCATATGTTATTATTTCTAGTATATGGTCAGCTAAGGTCTCTGGAGCTCTCCGAGAGGATTCCAGTGACATAAAGCAGGGCTTCTCAAATGGGGGTGCAAATACCCCCGAGGGGGCTATGAGAGGGCACTTCAGGTGACATGAGATGTTAACAGCGGTTCTGAGCCTATCAACAAGTCTAGTTTATTGCTTTTTACGGCCTTAACGGGAACGATACATTTTCTAATTAAGAGCGAATGCATTGGAACATGAAAACACTTAATTTTTTTTTAGACTCACAAAAGATTTTATGCCTTTTATTTTCAACTTTTATATTCATGCATGTTGTCTTTAGTAGTGATTTGACGCTTACAAACAAGTCTTAGTTGTCAAGTACCTAATTAATCCATTACTTTAGCGATTTAATACTGAAATAATCCGTGACTTTAGGTACAGTTGTGCACAAGAGTAATTGCCACTTTAAGCAATGATTATTTTCATATTAAAATAATCTGTTCCTTGGGGCATTAAGTACTAAATTATTCAAATTCTCTGTTAAAATAGAAGTCTAAATTGTACTTCTTGGGGATGGAATTGGGTTAATTTCTCAAAGTAATTTATGACTTTAAAACATGATTATCTAAAGTAATAGTTTACCTTAGTGCCTAATTACCTCTTAGTACCAGCCACATTAGACCCTTATTTGGCCAAATATGTACTTAAAAAATAAATGTATAAGTCAGTAAATTGGATTGAATGTCTGCACTCTTTGGAAAAAAAAATGTTAATGTGTCTTGGGGTTTGAATGAGTTAATGAGAATACAATAGATCGTGTTCTAAAAAGTTCTTGTGTGGAGGATACAAGTGTCAGTTTGTACTAGGAGTGAGATGACTATTTGTTTGTTGGAATCATGTCTGGATCTCGCCCACGGTGGTTTCTCCTCTTTTTTTTTTTGTTGTTGTGACCAAGATGCGCAGACAGCTGGCCGTAATCTTCAACATCTGCCTGCCCACAGAGTTTGTATCAACGTGCCTCATCTCGCTGAAGGTAGAAAATGTCACGTGACCCTCATGTGTTAAGCACCTGCAAAGCAAGTCTGGGGTTGCAATATAGAGATAGGCCGCAAATCTGAATTCATTATCAGAATACTGCTTGGAGTGAGGCGTAAATCGGTGCCGGCATTCTACTCAACAATCCGGCAGTGTCACGTGGGCTTCTAAGTGGGGCATGAGGCTCTCTATGGAAGCCACTGTTCCCATTGTAGTACAACTGTAGTGGCAGGATTGCCAGCGCTCCCGTTTATTTGCGCTCCTCTCTTTCCAGGAGCAGCGGCTGTCACATCATTCGGACATCGGGCCAGCAGACATGGAACGCGGGGGCGGGGCTCAAGTGGAACGCGGCCGAGAGACGCACCAAGTCCTGCAGGTGGGTCCTTTCCCCCAAGACACCGCGGGACTTGCCATTTGAGTCATCCGAATGTGGAATCTTCTGACTTGGTCATATGCGCTTCCAATATTGTTTCGAAAGCATTCCAAGTCATCTGGCTTTGACAGGGAACTCCTTTAGACCTGATTGAGACTGGCAAGTCCTTGAAAGTCCAGGCGGAGCGCCCTCACCTGGTCAGTTTGGGAAGTGGCCGCTTGAGCACGGCGATCACCTTGCTGCCACTACAGGAAGGTAAAGATGGATTCGCCGTGTGTGTCCCAAATGATTGCTACAATGTTATGTTTGTAGTGATGGCGAGTGTCCATAGTATAGACCTGGTGTTTATGAGACTTTTTTCAATGTTCTACCCTCTGACAAATATTTTTCATCTCTTTTCTTTCTGCCTTTCCCCTCGTGTCTTGCATCACGAATGACAATGCGCGTCCGGATAAAACTTAACAAGGCGTTGACATGCAACATTTGCAAAGATAACACTATAACCCCAATTCAGCATTAAGTGTATTCATGTTCCAATTACTTTGCTCTTAATTCGAAAAGAAAATTGCAGCATTCGTTGACACATGCAGAAATCTCACATCTCTTTTAAAGTGCCTCCGGGAGCCCCAAGAGCAATCGTACTCCATTTGAAAACCGCTTGTATAACATGCGTTGTCACTTTTGTATCGCCATATAAATGAAATACCATTTAGGTTGCTTTGCTTATTGGCGTGACATCTCATACATAACTACCTACATTTATCTGTTGTATAATAGTAAAACATGACATAATGTCGTACCAGCACTAATTATTCGTGCCCAGAAGAAGAGCTTCAATTGTGTGCGTGAGCTTTTTTTGGCCCACACGCTAAATACACATTGGCCCAAATATCTGTGGACGGCACAGTACCCAGGAAGCAAAGCCGGCGTCTTTCCAGAAAATGGCCTCACTTCCGAGAGCTCCAACTTTCCAATGCAGGCTGAGTCAATTGAATGACATCAGACACTGCCATTCTGAGCATATCTTTGCAGCGTACCACCTGTCACTCCGCACTCAGCTGTGTCCAGGACCCCCCCCCCCCCCCAAAAAAAAAAAAAAAAAAAAAAGCGGTCAGCATGCTTAAGAATACATCGCTAAGGCACATGGACCTCCGCTGGGAAAATGTTGTTATTGTTTTTTTTTGCTGCAGGGAGAACCACGTTGGGAAGCGGATGCTCGGACATCTCTTTAACGGGCCCCGGCATTAAAGCTCAGCATTGCTACATTGAAAACCTAGGGGGCACCATCACCTTGTACCCATGCGGGAACCAATGCGCCGTAGATGGACTCCCCGTCACCAAACCGTATCGTCTCTCACAAGGTAGAAGAAAGCCTTGCTAAAGTGATCAACAAACTGTTCGATGTTATTGGGATGCGTTTTTACAAAAGCGCGCGAATGTCGAGGAGATTGCTTTGGAGTTATTGACGGAAATAGGAATTTTCCACAGAGATGTCCAATTAAGTGTAGAATTCGAATAAACCAATGTCTCAATTTTCATTTATAAGCCTGGTTTTGTGAAAACGCATCATAATCAGTTAGTTTTGTGTGTTTCCCACTCCGGGCACTTAACATTAACAATAACATGCATGCTTACAGTAAAAAGGGCATTAGCACAGTCCCGCCCACTTTGTTCAACCTTTCCTTGGGATCTGAGCCAGCAGCTACACTGAATGTCATTTAAAGGCGGCTATGAGTCTATGTGTATAGAGGCAGCAGCTGCTCAACCCCCCAAAATATTTCTATATTTTTTTATCCAAGAAGAATCCGATACTTTTTGGGTTTTTTTCAATTTGAACACCAGGAACTAAGTTTCATTAATGGCATGTGGATATTTAACGCCTTCCTTATGTGGAATATCCGTCAGATGTAAACCGTCGCCTCGGGAATTAGACAAACCATCGGAAATGCTGAGCAAGGAATCATTCGCTCACTGATTATTGCATGTGAGTTACAACTTTTTAATGACTAAAAACGTTGGCATGACAGATAAAAACAATATTAGCAGTTAATATTAAACAGTTTTGTTTGCCAACTTACTTCAAGTTAGATCACAACCATGAGTACTGTATGTTTGTACTTTAAAGGAGATCCAGAACTGTCTCCCAAATTCGCTTTTGAGGGAGGATTTGTTTTTTTTCAGGCGACAAGTAAGGAAAAAAGAATAATTGAACAATCAACAATGCATTCCATCAGTCTCTAATATTGTCAATGGTTCGTAAAATTATTTTTTTTTTTTCCACTTATATGGGTGCTATTTTTTCCTTTAAGCTACAATAACTCATTCAATGCCAGGGGCGTATTTTCACATTTTTTAAGAATTTAATATGAAAGTATGTGGAAATTATTGTCCTCAATTTACTTTGATTTAATACTTAAATACGTAATCCTCCTAAAACCACGGAAATAAGTGCCTGGCACTGAATTAGTTAATTTTTTTGTTGTTGTATACATGAAGAGGTAAAACGAGTCTTTGAGTTATTCACATACCACAGTTCCAAAAAAATGCTTGAGGCATTTTCACATGCCTCGGACACCCGATATATAGCGTACATGTCATAAAAATATATGTACAAGCCAATAGTAGCAACAACTGTTAATGCTCTGCATGACGGTAAAACACGTCAGAAACGTGGTGAGAAGGCCATCTTCAAAATAAATCTTACTTTACCAAATAACATATCGTCATGACTGCCTTGGAACGCTTTTATTTTGAAGTCGTTCCTGGCAGCATGTTTGAGCAAACATTTCACTTGACTCATTTTTGTATTGCCGATTGTGACGCCTGCCTGTCACAAACTGTTGCTACTCCCGACATGAGTCCCGACATGAAAAATACCATGTCTTTCTGAAATGACATTCAGTTGCCAATCAAGGGCGCCAAAAAAAAACAAAATTACACTGACATCATATTTTACAGCTAGCATTAGCACTAGCATACATTAGACGCCAGGATATCGGAATAGCAAAAATACTAAGTAGCCGCGGTCCTGTGTAAACAAGCATCCAATGTTACTATTGTGAGGACTGTTTAAAGTGGTATTAAATGTCCGTTTAAGATATATTGTGTAACCCACATGACGGTTTCCTTTATTGTCAGGCTGCATGTTGTGTTTTGGCCAGTCAACGTTTTTCCGCTTCAACCATCCAGAAGAGGCCCTGAGGATGAAGAACATGTTACCTGGAGGAAGCCAAGCGTCAAAAACACAATATTCTGGTAAAGTGTAGCAAAAACGTACATTCTTGGGGAGGAACATAATCTTTCATTTGTGAGGATATATTTACTAATAGGAAGTATTCAAAAAGTCCATATCTCTGCTTCATGCGGTCTTACTTTTTTAATAGCCTTTGGTTACCATCCGTGAGTTGATTCCAAAATAGCTTGTCGAAAACTAATTATCTGTGGCCCAGATTCTTTGGGATCTGGTTCATTTAAATTGCTCCTTCACGCTGGAGGTGCGTCCCCGATGTTCAATTCGCTTATTGTTTCAGAGCGGTCTACAAACGCACAATTTGCTCGGATTATATGACACGTCTTATTTCCTCCTCCGCTGACCTCAGTGAATATAAAGAAACGTCAAAATCACCACGCCCCACCCAGCGTTGGGCCCATTCTTTCCTGACCAAGCCCTGACTTCATGGCAGCAGCTTTTATATTTAGCAGCTCCAGATCCCTGAAGGATTATTACACAAGTGAACACCATAACATCCCTAGCACGCAACACGGGCCCCTAGACATTTGTCACTATCTCAGCCAACAAAGAAACAATGTCTGTGTGCAATAACATTTGAAAGCAGGCCTATTCTTCCTTGTAGGGGCTGCCAAACGTAGCCCAGTGCATTCCTCCTATGTTTGCTTACATTTGTTAGTACAACTGTTTTTCTGCGCCTGCCTACTTGTTTATTTAACACCGATCCCAATGCACAAGTGTTTCTCCCCCCCCCGCAGACGCCCACAGCATCCTGAATGGGACCCAGCCATCTTTTTCCAGCAACGGGAGCTCAAAGATCCGGACCTTAGTGAAGGACTTTCATGGGAGTCTCTCGCAGAAGACGCCGTCCTCACCCAAAAGCGTTAAAGCGTCACTCCCTCCCAGCGCGCTCAACGGTAGCGGCGCCCGCACGAGCGAAGAGAGCTCGGAGGGAATCGCTCCACTTGTGCCTCCCCGCTCCAACGTGCCTGTGCCTCAACCGCGGACGTCCCGATCTCTGACCTCACGTTGTGCTAACGACGGGCGGCAAGACAGTCCAAAGCTTCTTAGGAATGTCAGGTCAGAGGTCACATCAAGCCCCACGTTGCCCAGCAGGGGGTCCGGACAGGGTATAAGTCACAACGCTTCACCGTCCAGCCCTCCACTGATAGCTTCATCCCTCCAGAGGAGACATCCAAGTCCTAGGCGAGAAACACCTGGGATTCCTGACCCCGCCGGATCGGCCGGCCTTCCTCCTCGGAGTCCTCATATGTCCCGCAGAGGGACGGCAGGATCGCAGGTTTTGAGCGCAAAACCCGTCCAGCAAAGCCCAAAGACTCATCGCAAACCCTCGGTCCCGTCCAAGGCCGAGGCCATGAGGGCGTTGTACGCGCACAATCCGTCCCCCGTGACCGGACCAGAAACTGGGATCAGACATCGGGTCGGCGGCCTCGCCTCGGGCCCCTCGCCCGCCTCGTCTCCTGCCGCGAGCCCCCGCGGTCAAAGAAAGACGTCCTGCGAGACCGTTGGATCGTCCGGCAAGGACTCCGGGATTATCAGAGCGTATTCCCGGGAGCGCAAGAACAGCATATCTGCCGTCAGCGACAACGAGGACGACCTGCTGGAGTACCACCGTCGGCAGAGAGAGGAAAGGCTGCGTGAGCAGGAAATGGAGAAGCTGGTAAGTGAGGCGCGTCGTATAAAAGTTAAGAAAATAAAAGCCTACCTTTTGCATAGGAGTCCCTATAACAAAATGTAGTAATAAGTTCAATCTTGTTCCAATTAACGTGCTCTTAGTTTGAAAAGAAAACAGTTGTTTTCACAAGTTGTGAGTGGCATTGCCGTTTGTTGGGGTGACGAGCGGAGTGGGCATGGCTGCTTATTACTCAACGCTGTATCGGCTGGCAACACAAAGCGGCATTCCTACTTTGACATCAGCTTATGTTTGACCGAGGAGCCATACCGAATTGCCATGGACTGTCGATGACATGTCGGCTCTGCGTCATGCGTCTAACCACACCCACTATAGCCTCCGCTCCAGCTGCCTTTTGACATCTGAGGCCAGCACGGGAGCCAGGGGGCGGCTCGGAGCTATTTCAGGAACTCCCGGCCCTCTGGTGACAAATCAGACTTACCGGCAATATGCAGTGGAAATGGACAGTTCACATGGCATACAGACACGCAAAGACCGTACTTCACACACGTCAGCCACGGCATTACAAGTCATTGCTGGTTTCGTATTGATGCAATTGTATATTAATGAGGATTATGGATCAAACGTAGAACAGTCAAGTAGCTAAATAGGAAAATGAGAGGAAAAACTACAGACTTGATCTTGAGACCAATTCTTCAGCTAGACATATGTCATTACTTGTGATCTATAGTTAACATTCCCTTTAGATTCACTGCATTTTACATACTGGGAATACTGTCTGTTAATGTAAACAAAGGATGTTTATTTTTTAAGCAGTAACCTTCCCCATGCTGCGCTTATTGGAACCTTAACAGCAGAAAATGAAAGAACAATTTGCAGGAAATATTTTCATTCTGTTGGGACGCATGAATAGTTTTACTACCAAATTCAGGATCCAGTATCAAATCAGGAAAATCCATTTGTTTACTCACCTCTATTGAGTTACGCAATACACAGCACGGTGACTCACACATACACTAACACACACACACACACACACGGTATATACTAAAATAATTTAATTACATTGTGACCAGCTTTAAGAGACGAAAACGCAAGGTATATATTGTATAGCAGAACTGAAAAAGTGAGGACAAAGAGGGGATTTCCTCTTAGTGTGCAAAACATCTGGGCTGAATGTGCATGTTGCACTTCAGCCCTTGATAAAGCAAAGGTCAGCGCAAGCAAGAAAGTGACAGAATAGAAAAGTTAACTTTAGAATTATTTCAACAAAGAAGCCTAAACTTGCAACAATGTATTGGGTCATTACAAACCGACTGGCGATCTATAAAAGAAGGCAAAAGCGACTGAATCCAAAGAGGCCTTCATTGTCATGACTTATTTATTTTACATTTCAATTCGCCACACTTTAAGATTTGAGTTTACGGCCACTCTTGATAATCAAACAGGTTCTCAGCACTTTGAATTGTTAATTTTGCTTTCAGTCGGGGCTTATTTTAAACAGCGTAGCTCACTTAAAAGTCAGTTGCCTAAAAGTAGCTGTTTGCTTCCCTCTGCAGTAGTTCTTGCCTGAACTCTAATTTGTGTGCAACAGGAATGATAATGACATATTGTATTCTTCTATTTTGGTAGATGAGGACGTTTGTAATTGTTTTCAGTGATGAGGGTCATCCGACTGTCACGCTTCAACGCTTTAAGGCGAACCTGGGATATAAAAATGTCAATCTTGCACATTTGTTAGACCGCTGCATGGTTGTTAGTAGTTTAAACAAGCTTTGACTTTTTTTTTTTTTTTCATGCACCAAGTTATGTGATCTGCTCCTATATAAATTATAAAGCCTGTAAAAAGTCAGTTGAAGTTGTTGAAAGTTGTTTATATTGCTGTTTTGTTAATGTTTAAACATAAATCAATTTTAGGTGTACAATTGGTATAATTCGTAGGCACCGCGGCTGGTGGTAGTGGGGGGCTGAAATGTTTTCTCTTTCCTTGGGGGGGGGGCATCACAAAAACTAATTGAGAAGCACCAGTTTCACAGGGGGTAACAAAAACGGAAATATGGTTAAAAACTCTATCAGACTACCCGTGCTTTGTACTGTCCTCATTGTCAATTGGGTTAGGGTTTTTGTTTCCGCTTTTATTATAAGACGCATAGAATAGAAGCTACAGTAGTGGATGGGTTTGCGTTATGCGGGTGAAAGAAGAGACTCTTTGCTGATGGAGCTGTGCTGAAGGAATGTAAAAAATCAGATAAGTCAGTCAAACTTTTCAATCAGAAATGATGAGAATTATTAAGAAAAACATGATTTGTGGAAATCAGTGGCAGGATGAATCAAGTGTTTGAAATAGTACAATTATGATTCAAATAAATATCAAATATCGCACTGTCAGCTTTTGAGAAAATTGAAGGCTTTTCGTGCGCACTAAAGTGTGGAAAATCCGGTAATTAACGGTTGAAAGCTACACAATAAAAAATAAAGTACGGTACCAATGTAACACAGCATGCTGGACAAAATAGGGCGTCTTAGGGCCTCCTGCGATCACATTACAGCCGTCTAGCCGCTTTGCGACAGCTGCAAAAAACGGAACGGTGTCTCTGGAGCGCAATCGGATCTACTGTACGACGTTTGGCCCCCTTTTCTGTAGGAGCGACAGAGGCTGGAGACCATCCTGAATCTGTGCGCCGGCAGCTATAACCACGAGGACGGCGCGGCCGAGCTGGCCGAGGTGCTGAGGAGCGGACTGCTAAGGGGAGGGAGAGGCGCCGGAACCCATATGCACGGGGGCAAGGACAACGACGAGGAGGCGCAGGCCGAGGAGTCCAGCAGCACCGAGAGCACCCATCAAGAGGTCAGCTCAAACCTGGTCTTCGCAGGGAACTTTGAGCTGAGCTCTGTCCGCGCATGTCTGCCGCCAGTGTGAGGATGCGTCAGCCAGTCGGGAGCACGGCTACCTGGAAGAGGACAGGAGCACGATGTTGGCCAGGGTGGATGAACTCCGGCGTAGAGTCAGCGAGCTGGAGCAGCAGCTTAAGGAAACCCAACAAGAGGTCAAAGCTCATTGTTGACTTCATTGGCTTCCGGCGCAGACCGTGACCCCTCGCTTGCACGTCCCTCAGACGGAGATGGAGCAGGCTCTGCTGCAGGCCGAAAAGGAGGCGGAGCAGGAGCGGGTGGAGGCCGAGCGGGAGCTCATTGCTCAGCTGCAGCTCAAACTCAGCCGCTTGAACAAGGCCGCTCAGAGGGACAAGGACAAGGTTTGCGCTCTCCGCCGCCACGCCGCAAAGCCCAACATACACCGTTCAAAAGTCTGCATGGGAGTGAATGCGGAACATATTTAAGCGGGACACTTTCACAAACTCAACACTTGTGCAATTGATCGCAAAGATTATGTTTGGAATAGGACTCGCGTGCCTAACTGAATTTCATGAAAGGGCCTGTATCATGACATTTTCAACTTTCCACATATGCGTAGAAAATGATGGATTTCTAACCAGAAAGTGGCACTGACGGCTTGTTGACTGAAACCCCGCCTACACATCACCGTGTAGCTGCCACACCTTCTTCATCATTTCATTCGAAAGCCGACCACGAAACAACAAACAACAACAACACCAGCAACACCCTTTCCTCCTACCATTGGGCCCCCTCAGGAAACCACTGCTCATAAAAGCTCCCCTCGCGGGTGAATTACGTACGACAAATGTTGATTGTGCCTCCAAACACACATTTTTGTCACTTGGACATTTTCTACCGTCAAACTGCTATGCCCATGTTGCGTCCCGCAAGCCAATTTTATCTGCTTGAGCGGGGCAAAATTAGTAAGGAATGAAGGAAAATAGGGGTTGTTTAGGGTAAAAAATTCACATTGCAACATGGTTGGTTAAAAGCTTCAAAAAAGTGAATTTGCATGATATGGGCCCTGTGACTCTTAACTGCTGATTCATACCATAGTAAGCTTTAAATTTGCATCCAGTGAGCAATGTTACTGAAGCGTTTTAAACTTCTAACAATATGACAACTTTTAACTGCTTTGGCCAACAATGCTTGCTTGCATGAATTTGAGTTGCCTTTTTGTTAATTGTCTTTTCAGATCGATGTGTTTGGACTAGGGATGGGCACTTGTATGTCAGTCTTGGACAATCTTTCATGTAGTCCAGTCTTCATAGTGCAATTAAATATATGGCATCAGTCCCCTGACAAAGTGAAATTGTAAATGTCTGTTGTTTGGAACTTTTGGAAAAGATTTACTGTAGAAAACTATAGGGAGCTTTCATTCAACCTTTAAAGACATGTCAATGACCTTTGGAGCATTCTCAACTTTTTGTGAACTCATTCAATGCCAAGGACGTATTTTCACGTTTTTAAGATTCTAGACATGAAATCCCAGACAACTAATTCCCTGCCAAGGATGTATTTTCACTTTTTTTAATAGTCCAGACATTCAATCCCAGATAGATACTTAAGTATCTGGGTTTGAATGTCTGGACCCTTTAAAAACGTGAAATTACGTCCCTGGCATTGAATGAATCAACATTTTAGAACAATTTACATTCAAATAAAGCTAAGAGTTGGAGTTAGTGTTTTTATTTTGATGGCAATATTCACACGTTGACTGAAAATGTATATTTGTTACAAATATCAGACATCAACCTCTGTGACTACTAACAATCTTCATTCGTATCAACCCTTGAAAAAAAAGCTCAAATTTTAGAGCATTTTCTAGACCCGCAATTTATTGTTTTCAAATGATTATTTTGACACCATATTTAGTGTGTGAAATGAAAGAGTCTGTGCTTTCACCTGCAAAAGTAGTTTGATTTTCCATTGATTTTCCATTGTTTTATAATCAACGGTAGGAAATAAGTAACATGCCCAAAATGCAGCTGCCAATAGCACTCCCAAACTGTGCTGATCTCAAATCTAAAACGATACCAACCCGATGGGCAACTTTGTGCATAAAGTTGTTTCCACGTTTGAAATCCCCTTTGAAAAATTGAATCATATACTGGTCAATACCAGTGAGTGAGTTAAAAATAAGTCAGCAAACTGAAGGTCTTAATCTCTTGTGCCCTCTGCTGGTTGCATCCAAAAAGTGAATCCTGTTAGGCTAAATTGCTCCTCTAACTAAAGGGGAAACTACAATTACTGATAAAGATGTATCCTGCCCATCTCTAGTTTGTACACAATCTTTGTATGTGTGTGTGTGTGTGTGTGTGTGTTTCCATATGTTTTTAGGGAAGAGCTAATGTGTCGGCTGAGCGGAAGGCCCTGGAAACGCAGAGGAATGAGTACAATGAGCTGAAGAGGCAGTTTGCTAAGTGCCCCTTGTCTCAAAGGGAAGAGTTAGAGGAGCAGCTGGGCAGGGTCAGTGTTCTCACGCGGCCCACAGGCTGCCAACTGGCACTTATCCACGAGCATATACGTAACATACAGTAGACGCTCCCTCCGTATGATGTAGGTCGGGGGTCGGCAACCCAAAATGTTGAAAGAGCCATAATTGAGGCAAAAAAATTAACATGTCTGGAGATGCAAAAAATGGAAGTCTTCTGTAAGTGACTCGATTAGCCTGCGATCAAACTAAGTAAAAACACAAAACTCCATTGACACATTTTTACAGCATTTGAAAACGGTAGAGTTTGTGTCACATATGGAAAGCATATTAAAACAAAACATACATTCCCCATATTTTGGCCATTTTTGAAAAGGCTCTAGGGAGCCGCTAGGGCGGCGCTCAAGAGCTGCACGACGCTCTCGAGCCGAGGGTTGCTGACCCCTGAAATAAATAATCTCATAATAATAAATGTGCTCTGTTTTCTTCTTTTTCTGCCTATCATTCTTTAAATTTTGGACTAGTCAAAGCCTTTTGTAAGTATGCCGCTGCAGGCTCTGCATTAGCTACTCCAGGCGCTTTACTTCCGCCGGGTCCCTCTATCGAATTGGAGATGAAAATCTGTCTGTAATCATTAATCCTTTTAATACATTTGCTCTAAAACTGCACGCACTATACTACATCAATCCCCTTTTAATCATTTCATATTTTCACTACCAAATGTTATTGTATGTCATGTGGAGGTACACAAACGCCTGACACTCGGTCCGGTAGCAGGATGTGCAGAATTAATAACATTTTTCTTCTCATTGGTGACTAATTTTATACTGTGGCAGAGATTAGATGCTTCTGGTTTGCTGAGAATTCATAGTTATGTATTCTATTCAACATTGTGTGTGTGTGGCTAGAAAGCTGAAGCTCTAGAAGCGAGCACAAAGCAATTTGAGGAGCTGGAGTTCTGCCAACTTGAGGAGGAGAGCAGCCTGGAGGAACAAAAGGAGAGCCAGTGCTCGCAGTTTCTTCACCAGCAAACCGAGTATCACTGCAGCGTAGCCAAGAGAAAGGTGAGAAATGCCAATAAAACAAAACAAAAACAAACATTACAGGATGCTTAACTTATGTTCACACACATTGCATCGTTTCCCTAATTTTGTAAATGCTTTTAAAAGCGTTATTTAAAGTTATTTATTAACATTTTTTTTCCTTCAACCACTCAATTGCTCATTGGCATCAGTTCTATCCATATATATGTAGGTTACATTTATTTACACCCACAAAAAACAGAAAAATGTTATAGTCTGCCTTTGTAGTCTGTGACGTCAATGGCACTGAACGACTAATGGAACTTAATCTGCCGCCAGGAGAAAATGGCTACACTGGATGCTCAGGTGAAGCAACTGGGCTTACAAGCTACCCGCGACTGTGACAGGATGGCCAAAGAAAGGGCGGCCACCCTCCAGCTTTTACACAAGGTTCCCAAACGAGCTCGTCTGCAAGCGCTGACCACATTGCGCAATATGCACTCTGCAATGTTGCCCTTCGCTCCTTCGTAGGAGCAGGACCGACTCTGCGCCCTGGAGAGCAAGTACCGCTGCAGGAATTTACCCAAGAGCGACAGCAAAATGAAAGAGGTGCGATGGAGCAAAGGGCGTGTTTGTTTGAAGGAGGCACACACACGCGCACACACCTATACACACACAAAAGTTTTAACTCCAGATCCTTTTTGAACAGGATTTTCTCCATATCGACGAACCCGAGCTTGTTTATGAGGAGCATAGTCCCTTTCTCGGCCCTTCCCCTGAAGTCTACCCTGTTAGGCTACAGGAGGTAATAGCAAATGACCAAAAAAACAAACAAAACAAAAAAAAACATGAAAAGAATGAGCAGGATATGAAGTGACCTCCGAGCATGTTCTTTTGAAATGTAGACGCCAAGTGTTTGCTTTCTGATTGCCGGCATGTCTTATCATGCGCACGCGCCACATCATTAGGTATGGCTGCACGTTGAAATGGGATTCAATGCAAGAGCTGTTGGTATCATGTGGGAATGGAATGTTAGCAGAGGTACGGTAGGGATACGCCCCACCTATTTTTGGACCCGAGTCACCTGATTTTGAGGTCTGTTCTGGAGTCTGGATACAATATTTTGGCAATGTATTTAAGGGGGGGAAAAAAGACTGAAATTCCATAATTATGACACTTTTTTTTTCTAATTTAAAAGCAGGTCAAAAGTATGGGTGCGTCCTATGAACCGTAACTTAGAAATCAGATTTTTCTTCAATCAAAACCGTTCAAGAAAGATTGATTTGCCACCCACATAAGCCGAGTTTTGACGCACAGATGTGCATTTTTATAACGGCCATATTCTTACATCCAATAATTACCGTAAGAGGACAAGCAAGAGAGCCGATGTCAGTTGGCTGTTAGCAGCAAGTGCTTGGTTATGACATTATTTCCAATAAAAGAAGAGAGCAGACTGAACCACCGTCCGATTACATCCTTGTTCACACACGGAAATATAACTAAAACAGAATCTTAACAAGTCTATAAATTCTCCAGCTGATTCAATTAGGAGTGGCGAGGTGTGGACCCTGTGTGCAGCGGTTAGAAAACACGGAAATTTATTCCATTGACTCGTTTATAGTTGTGTCTTTTGGCATATACACACAATCATAAACTTCTTGAAACACAGATGCTGCGCAACTTCAGGTATTTACGGTAAAAAATAAATAGCTTGAATCTTTTTCTTTTTTTTTCAAAGAATATTTTGTGAAGCTGTGCAAGTCAAAGAAAAAAAACGTCTCAGCATTTTTTTTTCCTTAGTAATGTGTTCTATACTCATCTTGGTATACGTAATGCTATTTTTTTCCTCACTAAAATAAACCAAAAGTTTGATAAAGCTCTTGCATTGGGGTCTGCGAGATGATGCAGCTGTGCCTAATGTAGCGGCCAGCCGTCCGGGGTTTAGCTCTGCTTCTTGATTGGCTACAGGAGTACCTGAGGATGTCTGATGTTTATAAGATGTACGGAAAGGCTTGCGTGCACCCTCCCTCCTGTTCCCCCGCTGCCCTCGCTGTCGCTGCGCCACGCGAGGTAGAAAGCTTGCCTGATCTCTGCCACCCGGCCGCTATCTCTCTCTGGCGCACCTTTACTTGTTGCCCTTACTCCTACTTTGCTGTCGTGCGTCCCCGTGAAGGACTACATCACGGTGGGCCAGTTGAGCCACATTATGGGGCCGCGGGGCCTCGATCCGCCCCCTTCCTCGTCTATCGCAATATTCCAACTGACCTCCTCCGATTCCACCTTCTCGTGCCACTCCAGTGGCCCCTCCTCTCTTCTCTCTGCAAAGGTTTGTTGGCGTTAAGCTCATTGTTGATTTCTCTGCGCCGCTCTTTTTGCCTTTGTTGACGCCGGCAAGACCTCCGCTTGACCGCCCGGTTTTCTTTTGGCCGCTCTGCTTTTCGTCACTTCAGAGCCAGCCCGAGCTGAGCGGGAACGCCATGCCTCCTGTTAACCTGGAGCGCTGGTACCAGGACATCATGGCTGCGGGGGAGCCTCCATCATGCCCTCCGCCGCTACCTGCAAAATCTTTTTCTGCACGCAGGCATGGCCAGGTAAACTCATGACGCGCTGCTTCTCTTGCGCCTAACCGCTGGCCGCGGTCAACCAAAAGCAAACTCGCGGCAAAAAAACAAGACCACAGAATCAGCGGTCCTGTAATAAAGTATGGGTTTAAAGAGCAAAAACTACACTCACACACACACACACACACACTCTATATATATATATATATATATATATATATATATATATATATATATATATATATATATATATATATATATATATATATATATATATATATATATATATATATATATATATATATATATATATATATATATATATATATATATATATATATATAGTGTCCTTCATAGTGCGACTAAAGCAGGCCATTCTTTCAGTTGCTCAAGTCCAAATCAGACGGCGAAGTCGGTCATACCACATCATGTCCCCCAGTAAACTGCGCTGCAACTGCGCCTCACTCCACTCTCACACGTCAGCCTAAAACCACCGAGGTGAGAATGTTGTGTTCCACTGGGATGGCGTGAGTGTCAGGCGTTGACGTTGTGATGCTCCTCTCCATCTGCTAGGGATTACACTTAATGCTGAAAGAGGTGTCAAACCCATTGGACGCGGACTCGAAGAAGTTGAATAAAGGTATGCACTTAGTGTTGGAATAGTCAAGACAATGACTTGACATTCTCAGCAGAGGACGCTCTACTTCTATGACAGCTGTGTGCCAACTTTGCCATTGTACAGAGCCTTCTCCCACAGTACATCACTCCATCCTGCATCATCAGTGCGCCCCTAGCGGCAACCAGGCGTACGACACGTTAAGCCTGGAGAGCTCCGACAGCCTGGAGACCAGCATCTCCACCAGCAACTCGGCGTGCACCCCGGAGAGGTGGGAGACCTGCCGGCCCATCACCCAGGGCTCGTGAAGACTTTGGCCCTTACATCGCAATGCGTTATGTTGTTGTTAATTTTTTTTTGTCTAGTGCGTCTGGATTGGAGACACAGAGGTTAGAAGAGATGGAGAAGATGTTGAAGGAGGCGCAGCAAGAGAAAGCCAGGCTGATAGAGCACAGAGTAAGCTGTCAAACATTACCAATTAGAGATGGTTCTTCACATTCGGAACCAAAACAAACTTGTATTAAATAGGTACTAGGGCCTTCCCTGCTCAAAAGCGCCAACAAATTAGCACCAAATTAGTCCCAGCCAATCGCAGGGCACACACAGATGAAAAACCATTCACGGAAACAATCACACCTAAGGATAATTTAGTATGGCCGATACATGCATTTTTTTTGGCGCGTGGGAGGAATTCGGAGTGCCCGGAGAGAACCCACGCAGGCTTGGGGAGAACATGCAAACTCCACAAAGGATGGCCGGGGCCAGCTGGATTTGAACTCGGGTCTTTGAACTGTTGGCCGGGCGTGCTAATCGAGCCGACATTATTTAAACCATTTTTGATATATATTACGGGCCGCAGAAAAATGGGATGACGGACCGCAAATGGCCCCCGTGCTGTAGTTTGGACAAAACTGATGCATTGCAATGATGTAAATTTACAAATAAACTACACTCCTGTCATTCTTTCTGATTTATACCAGCTTTATACATTGTACAATAACAGCAGGATCAGTAAACAGTGATTGAATATGATTTTTTTTTTTTTTTTTTTTTTTTTTTAATGGCGGTATGTTGATGTTGGTAAAGGTGACGGCATAAAGTCAAGCTAGTTGCAAGCAAGCATCGCTGTGAAGGCCAACTTCAAAATCAACGTGACGCGCGCGGCAATGTTGTCGCCCCTCCCGGCAAAGTAACACTGAAGCTGATGCTATAAAATCGATTTTGGGATGTTTCATATCAATTCCGAATCATAGCAATCTTGATTCTTACGCGAATGAATCTTCGGCCTAGTGAAAGTTCAATTTGGGAAGTCTTAACTCTTCACTATTGAGACGAACGAGGTGGTGAAATGCTGCTGTAAGTTTGATTTTGCGTCTTTGAATTGTTTCCGCATGTTGACACAACGTACATTCGGCTGCAAGTCTGTCAAGGCAGCAAAGGATTATTTTGCATCAGCAAAGCGTCTTCTTTTACACACAGACTTGAGGGATGTACTTGACAAAACCTGCGATGGGGATTTCAACTCTCACGAGGCTCCCGTTGACTTTGTCTTGCAAGATTTGCCTGGCGTGAACATATTCTCCTTTTTGTGTTCGGCGCTGCCAGGAGAGGGAGGCGCAGACTCGACGGCATCTGCTGGAGGAGGAGCGCAAGAGGCGCGAGGAGGCCGAGAGGAGGCTCCTGGATGAGACGGCCCACCGGAGCAAGCTGGTGGAGCTCGAGGTCAAGATGAGGGACAAGCGCTTTGCCCAGGTCAGCGGGGACCCCGCAAACCAACGTGGAGGGGAAAGCGCAAAACAAAATGGGAGACAAGCGTTTTCTTCTCTATAATGAAACATATCCTTCCAACGACAAAAACATTAGCGCTCATCCCAAATGTCAATACAGTGGGCCCCCGTGTTACGACCTTAATTCGTTCAGCGGCTTGGCTCGTAACTCGACGGGCAATCCAAACTTATGTTAGTCAGTGAATGCGTGCAACGCGTGCAAAAACCTTAGGTAAAAACATCACGACTTTATACACATATTAAAAATTAGTAACATAATCTAGTGTACAGTTAAATTAAATAACATAAATATACAATGGAAAAATGACATTTACCTTTGGGGCGACGTGACTTGAGCTGGTGGTGGGTGGAGGCGGAGGGGAGCGGAGATCAACCCGCAGATTTTTTTTTTTCTTATACGAGAACTTTTTTCAAACTGAACTTTTTTTAAACAATGACTTTTTTTGTTTAAACCAGAACTTTTTAAAACGAGAACTTATTTTTAAACAAGAACATATCACCGGCGATTTCCTTCTGTTTAATCCATAATAGAAGAAGCCTCTCCATTTTGTTGTCGACCGAGGTCCGTCCCCTGGCAAGGAAAGTCACGCCCTTAGAACACTTGCTTGCTTTAATGGTTTCCTTGTTCTTAAGAATTGTACCGATTGTCGAGAGGTTACGGCCATACTCACTAGCAAGGTTAACTTTGCGTGCGCCTCCTTCGTATTTTTTTTATCATCTCCTGCTTCGTTTCTATTGTCATCATCCTCTTACTTCTTCCTTTATCGCCACTTGCAATGTTTAACAGATAAAAGTTTGCAAAGTCTTCACAACACACCGACCAGCTCGTGCCATCAAGCAAGATGAGTTCGGCCAATAGCATATCGGCATTTCTGTGATTGACGTGACGCCGGCCAATAGCATATCGGACACACTGTTGGAAGGTTCGTAAGACGAAAGTTTTTTGCGTAAGAGGGGGACAAAAAAACGTCGCGGTCCACGTCGTAAGATGAAAAATACGTAAAACAGGGGGTTTGTAAACCGGGGGCCCACTGTACTAAATAAAGCTGTGGAATTAAAAACGAACAGATCCTTTGAACCTTTGACCAGTTTATCAGTTTTTCCAATTTATTTTGCAACGCTCCCATTTTGGACGTCAGCAACATTTAAAAAAAACAACAACAACTGTCTCAATGCTCCAAGGCCTCCTGGTAACGGATGGGAAATATTTTTCCTCGCAGGCCCGTCCCATGACTCGCTACCTGCCCAACCTGAAGGAGGAGTTTGACTTGCGCGCGCACGTGGAGTCGTCCGGCCACAGCATCGACACGTGCCCCTTCGTCATCCTCACCGAGAAGATGTGCAAGGGTCATCTGGTCAAGATGGGCGGCAAAATCAAATCGTGGAAGAAACGCTGGTTCGTTTTCGACCGCCTCAAGAGGAATTTCTGCTACTATGTGGGTAAGCCTCGCCATACGTCCTCTTTGGTTTCTTTTTTTTTTTTTTTTGAAGAGTCTACACAGATATTCAATTACAGAGATGAATAAATAAATAAATATAGATGTGTTTTTTATTTGTTTGGCTAACGGTGGGTGTCTAAAATGGCTGATAAATTAAGCATGACTAAAGTACTTTAGTAAGGTTGTTTAATATCTAAAATAATCAATTACTGTACTTTAACTAATAAATTAATCGATTACAGTCAAGTGCTTTATGTAAAGAGTACTAAAGAAATCAATTACATCAGTAATTGTAGTAGTAGCCAATTACTTTAATTACTACAACAAAGTAGAATTTGACGTTTTAATTTCAGCAGATAGCATTTTTTTTATGTAAATCTTTTGTTGTGTATGTTGTGTGCAATTATTTTTAGCACTTTTATTCTTGAATGTGATGCAGCTGAGTTGCTGCTGCTTCGTAATTGCCCTGAGGGAATAAATGGAGTTATATCGAATTGAATTCAATTGAAATGGATTACAATAAGATACAAAGTATTGGATAACTTTAACATGTTAGAATCAAAAGTAATTGGTGATTTTAATACTTAATTTGTTCACTGTGGTCGCTAAAAACCCAACAAAAAAGATATAAATAAGTACCTGGGATTGATTGTCAGGACTCTTAAAAAAAAAACGTAAAAATCCGTCTTTGAGATTGAATGAGTTAAAAGTGCACAAAGTGAACTTTTCTTTCATTTATGACGACGTCAAACTGGTCGTATTTCAAAGGACGACAGGAAGCCGCGGTGGTATTTGGACACGTTGCTTTCCGATGATTAGCGAGTGAGCATATTGAGATCGCGTGCGGCCACGTTCCCTTTCACCCAGCTCGCTCCCGACCAAGACCGTGATGCTGATGAAATAAGATGCAATGCTTTCCTGAGAAGTGTTTTTCTTGGGCGAAGGCTCGCTCCTGGCTTGTTCGTGACTGATAAAATGAAACTTGCGTTTGAAAAACATTTATCTCATTACTAAGCACTTTGGGCTCACTGATAAAAAAAAAAAAAAATGGCGCAATTTCAAAAGGTTGAATGTTTGTCTGTGCATTTTTGTGCTCATTTGAAAAGAAGTTTAAAACGAAAAGACTTTTTGTTGACAAAAAGCCGTCTAGCCGCCTGCGAAGCTTCATCCTTGGAGCATCTTTGGCTTTGACAGCGGCCATGTTTGACTCAACCACAGCAGTCAGATTAATGGGAGGTTTAAGACTCCAGGCACAGTTTCAAATAGAACTGTAATTAACTTTTACCCCGACTCTGCTTGGATGCTTGCCTTGGGAAAGAAAACAAAAAAAAAACCTTTGTCGACTTCACTTGCTTTGTTTCTGTCACTTACCTGTCTGGCCTCCCACAAAATTTCATGTCCAACTTTTTTTTTTCTACATAGGAGCAGTATTCCAAGTTTGTTTTTCTTCTCTTCCAGACAAGCACGAGACCAAGCTGAAAGGACTCATTTACTTCCAGGCCATTGAAGAGGTTTATTATGATCACTTACGCATTGCTACCAAGGTAACTACCCTTTCTTCACCTCCTCTAAACCAATCATTAACATTAATGTTAAATAAAGGGAATTTTAACGTCATTTTACATCTTACTGCCCGTTGCACACACCTGCAAATTCAAACGAATAACTGCTGTACATTGAGTGTGCATTTATCACTACATTGCTCAAATAACTCGATGGTCTCAGCCATATGTCATGATTTCAATCACTGTCAACAACATTTGTTTTTCTAAATCACATTAATGATTTAGGAAAAAAAATCAGCACAATGTTTCCATTTCTTCAGGTTCAAATATTTAACATACTATATTTTCTGCAGTGTAAGGAGGATGGGATTATAAGGTGCATAGAATAGGAGCTACAGTAGTGGCTGGGGTTGCGCTGAAGGGAATATTAAAAAAAAAAAAAAAAAAAACAACCAGATAAGTCAGTCAAACCTTTCAAGCAGAAATTAAGAATAAAGATGATTTTTGGAAAGTACTATATGAAGACTGGGGAGGAAAAAAATATCCCTTGCCAATACTGAGATGAATTAGGAGTTTAAAAGAATATAATTATGATTCAGTTAAATATTAATCTAATTTTATTATAGGAAAAGGAAAGCTCGAGCGGGCCAGTATAGTTAGCATTTTCACTTGCCTTATTATAACAATATTATTTTCTATGTCTATGTAAATAAGGGTGCTGCCATATGAAAGATTGACTTCCATTCTTCAGTTAGGATTCATGTAAGGTAATAGCTGTGTTGTAGGTGTGAAAACAGACCCGTCCAATGGTCACGGTTATCGCCACAGTGCTCAATTGGCTTACATTAGGTAAGCATTAGTCCAGGGTGTCAGCTTTTCTCCAAAAGGAAAAGGTATTTGACCATAATTTTATGATTTATTATTGTCATCACCCAACATGGTTTCATATTGATCCCGCATCAGCGTAATGGGACGTAACAGAGGGTGCATGTTGCTTTCCCGAAAGAGGAGAAACAAAGCATATCCCCCTGTGCTCATCTAGAGCCCCAACCCGTCACTGACCTTCTGTGTGAAGACTCACGACCGCCTTTACTACATGGTGGCGCCGTCCCCGGAGGCCATGCGCATTTGGATGGACGTCATAGTAACGGGAGCCGAGGGCTACACGCAATTCATGAGCTGAAGGACCTTGCGGCAGGATGACAGAAGGAGGGAAAAAAGACCAAAACCGGCCCAGGCGGAAGGTCAAATGGATGTCAGCGGATGGCCCGCCGGGGGGCTTCCGACTTCTGATGGGGGGGATCAGCCTCGCCGGTCGGAGCGCTTCTCTCCGCCCGCCCGTCACTTTCTCTCTTATCGAGACATCTGTGATAAACAATTTGATTGCCGTGTTGCCACTCTTAAGCTTTTCTTTTTTATATATGCATATAAATATACATTTCTATCTCGACTCGGGTTACTTTGAACCCCTTTGAAACACTAGCAAGTAAAGGAAAAGTCGTATTTTCTAATTCATTGATACTAAGTCATTTGTTTCATCTTTGTTCTGCAGCTTTGATATCAGGAAGGTAATATCGTAAAATGTATGTATTCCGCTCATGTAAAAAAAAAATCCAGATGGCATTTTAAAGTCTTATAATTGTAAATCTACACATGTAAAGAATAAATAAAAGTATGGTGCTTCCCCTTTGTCTAGTAACGGCTGTTTTGTTGCAAACAAAAGTGCATCTTAGTTTTTTTATCTGCTTGCTGAAGCACATCTAGGGAAATATTGGCTCTGATTAATGAGGAACCAAAATTGAAAAACATCGCGCTTCTCTTGCAAATCTTCTCCAGATATTAGGTTATATCCCAAATCCAGTCATTAGTCTTATCTCATATCCAGATATTAGTCTTATCCATGATCCAGATATTAGCCATATCCCACATCCAGAAATTAGTCATATCCATTATCCATGGCTTTTAGGATACGGCTAATATCTGGATGCGGGATACGATTAATAACTGTGATATGTCTATTAACTGGATAATGGAAATGACTAATATCTGGATATGGGATATGGCTAATATCTGGATGTGGGATATTTTGTTTTATTCATTGGCGTCCTCTTACTCTCCCTCTGCTCACTCCATTTTATTTCACACCGCTCTCTTTCCACTGATTTTATATGTATAGTGCTGATTGCAAAGTGAAGCAATTATATAAACCAATTTGCTCCTGTAACAATGTGACCAAACCGTGTCATGATTTGTCACAGATTGTCTACAAATGGCATGGTATGTGTTGCGAAATTATGAAGAGTGCAAAGAGTTTTTGTGCTTCGTAGTTGAAGAAACAGAGGTATAGTTTGAGAATTTGTGCTACACGAATGATTTTTAGTCTTCTGGACAAATTGTAATCATTTGACATAATCTAACGGGCACCTGTTCCAATCTGATATGAACACACAAACATCTCTCCATTTCCATAAGAACAATGAGCTTATTTAATTAGATAACTGGTTCATTAACGCTGTTGTTGTTGGGTTCTAGACCTTGGGAAGCTAATTACAGCATAAGGATCAATCACCCTTATAATTCACTGATAATACTTGAGGAACGCTCAAAAACAAATGGAACTTCAATTAACCTAACGCGCATGATTCAATCGCAGGTAATTTCGACGACGCGAAGGAAATCCAACGCAAAACGTGGCTTCTTCCCTTTCTTACGGCAAATTGCGCAAAATACAGCACGCTTCTACTTCCAAGCGTTCTGCTTCTTTTGCTTCATGCGCAAACCACTTTGAACTTGCATATGATGCGTGACACTTTTGCGTTTGATGAACTCATAGCGGCGCAACATCCGATGAGACGTGAGCGCTCACGCGTCCAACGGCACCTAAATGCATCCGTACCATTTCCAAGTTTTAGACCTGTTTCTGGATTTCCATTTCCAAGTTTTAGACCTGTTTCTGGATTTCACCCCATCAATACAGTCCGCATAGAGTGACTTTTGAAGCAGCCCGCATTTATGTCGGCAGACCATTTCCACATGGCTTGGCTTTGACCTTGGGAGAGGTTTCACACATCTGCGAGGCTCGCGCCGCAGCCGGCGGAATAACAAATAGATCTTGAAGAGCTTATTAGCCGCTTGATAAGTAGGACTGACAGGCCGGCTTATGACTGGACAAAAACACGCACAGGCCTCAACTTTTGCTACACCTACATAATCTGATGAGTAATCTCATACGAGCAAGCAAACAAGCAATTTCACAGTGGCTATATAACATCGTTATTTTTTTTAAAAAGGCTTTCCATTAAAGATGGGGCAATTTAGTATATTTTTTGTCACATGCATAGCCATCAATGGTTTTTATAGTTGCAATGTGAGGACCGCAAATGTCTCCCGGGCCGTGGTTTGGACACCCCTGTTTGACGCGATTAGCCTCACGGCGTTTTATGGCAAAATAAGTTCATTAACCACACCTCAAAACATCTGATGAAATGAAGTTATCATCATCAGCTGTCAAAGATTTCCTCTCCAGCGCCGACATTTCCAACACATCACAACATGGGACTAGACTCATTTGGGTCATTAAAGAGAAATGTTTCCTGCCTTGCCCCAAACATGCACACACAGATGTACACACAAGCGCATGCACACACACACGCACACACACCAGATGAAAGCATCTTTCTGCTACCGTTACTCTCTCTCCGTTTGAAGGCGAAGCTAAATAAATGTCATTAATTGCAAATGGGATACACAAATCATTAAATCACAATACAAGAGACCTGTTTTTGGATTTCATGGCAACAACAATGTTTTTATATCCGGAGGGAAAGCAACACACACACACACGGCGCTGCACTGACCTAATGAGGCCAAGCAGAACATCCCTATGAACAAGATGACTGGAGATAATGCCACTGCTTTTCATTTCATGCTCTGTAAAAGGGAACGACTTGTTCAAGTTGTCATCTTGCACTCAGCCCGGTACTTTCAATACGTTCCTTTTCAGAGCTCATGCACATTCTGGTGGTACGAAAATAACAGGGCTTTCATGAGATTTATTTATTTATCTATTTTTAATCTCAGGTAAAATCTTAAAAAAATAAACCCTCAACCAGTATTTTTGTATCTGTCTTGTGGGCCAAATTAAGATCCATCCATCTTGAGCCATATCCACCCATTTATTTTTACAGTAGCCGTAGTCATCCATCCATTCATCATCAATCCATCCATTGCGGATAAATAAATCTTCTTTTGACAAGTTGCAACAGTGCTGACAATTATAAAAGGAAATGAATAAATGGAAGAATCACTCGTGCCGAGTCCCCGTACGCACGCGTCAAAATTCCCACTACGCTACAAATGACAAAGCAATTGATTACTTTAAGTGATGGAATAAAGTAATTGATTGCTTTAGGTGATTAGGTATAAAAAAATCAATTTTTTGAGGTTATTTAAGTACTGAAGCAATCAATGACTTTAGGTAATTAAGGATTAAAGCAATCGCTCATTTGAAGAGTAACTGCTTGTAATTTTAGGTACTAAAGTCAGTAATAACTTTCCTACTTTAGTTGTAAGTACAGGACATTCAATGTAAAAAAAAAAAAAAAAATCTATTATTAACAGTATTGTCGAATGAGTGAAGCACCAAAATAGCAACATTACACAAAGTAATATTTAAAAAGCATGCCTTAATCTCTAACTAGTGTCAAGCTATCACATAGTGTGCGAAAACTATATCAAAACTCGGGCAGGGTTAAAACATCAAGCAAAGGGTCATGTCTTCTGGGTTTTCCCATGAAAAGATACAATCCAATATTTGCAAAAATGTAAGGGCTGTACTGTATTCAATTCAGACTAATAATATCACCTTTTTATATAATGTATTGACAGGACATCAAAATTCAGGTACGTAACATTTTTCTTTGTTTTGTGACACTGATTTTTGCCTTCAAAATACAGTAGACGTGCAGGTTATATTTTTATGAAATAAAAGGCAGTCGGGTAATACAAAGACGTAGCGTTATTGTACTACTATTACATGTTCTGTCGTGTGCATGAAGCGTATGTGTTGAATGAATATTGTCTGTGTAAAATTTAAAAGTGACAGACATTTATTCTCAGGGGTTTCACTGAGTGTTACAGGAGACACAGTAAAACCATATGGGACCTTTTTTTTTTCCTCTTTTCATGTCACGTGCAGCAAGTTTTAAAATAGTGCAAACATTTTTGGCTTTCTCGCTTGGCAGCTTTTGTCATGCATTTGTTTTGTCATGAGTTTAATAATAGTAAAATGAGGATTTCCTACTCAACCATTAGAATCTTTTTGATTTTTTTAAATCCGAGCGCAGCATTTTAGCTAATTCGTTGTTCATCACATTAAAGGCATTTTTTTATACCAAGGAGCTGAAATTTCACCCAGAATGGCTGAAACTGGCTCGATGAACTTAGGTAACACACCTGGGAAAGTGTCATCCTTTGGCTAAAGTTCTGCCAGAAAAATTTGACGGAATATGAACACAATACTCCATAAACTGCTACATGCACGTTCGCCATCTTTTTATATGCTAATTAATCATGCAGAGACTTCTTTCGAAAAAAGAAGTCATACAGAGACATCTTTTCGGTGTAAGGTACACAACAGCATCCCCTGTCAAAGTTCCCAGAAAGGGAAAGAAAAACTCCAAAACCCCAATTTGGGGAAAATCAGAAACCTTCAGAAGGGACCACAGGTGGGAGGAGCCACTTCCAGGCTCAACAGGTTAAAGCGGATGCTGCATGTACCAAATACTGACAAATAAATACGCATTCCAGACAAATACAGGTACACAACATGTTTGTATGCTCAACAACGCCACACCTAGCATGAAACAACACACAAAAACTACAACGCTTCAAAAATATTCTTCAACAGATATTACTATGGGCAGAACACTCCACAAGGCTTAAAATTGCATATGAAGGAAAAGACAATTACAGAACAAATTCTACTCATTCAAAGATTGCACTAACAACTTCCTTTTTTTCTCTCTATAACACGCAAAAGCCCTTCTATTTCTGACAGCATCTCCAACCGTAGAAAATGTTTGACATTCGATATTGTTTGCTAGGCCGCCCGTATCAAAAATCAAATGAAATTTGCCGTTGACAAGCGGCAACGGCGCCTTGTTTTCATGGCGTGTTCAAAGCGTGGCAAAAGTTGAGGCACAATAAATTGTGAGGAGGGCTGCTGATGAAACGACGGTGCAAGCTCCACTAACTCGCCATACGTGCGCTTGGCATGCAGCGTGCACTCTTAACACCTCTCCCGCACTCTTACGCTAGTAATAAAACTTGCGTCTGGCAACTTTAGCGCAGGCCTACCATATTGTTAAAAAAAGAAGAAAAAACAAACAAACATGATGATATAACACCCTTAGTGGCAAGTACGTTTGCCTTTCAGGAGGCCACGGACGCCACCTTAGTTTTCTCACAAGATGCGCAAACAGGAAGCTCTCAGCGGACCAATTAATGCAGGCGGGCAAGGCAGTCAGACATTTCCTGGGAGACTCACACCTACTACCCATCTAAATCTAGTCTCCATTACCAACGCATTTATCTTGATTGCGTCAGCTTTCTACAAATCTTTGTGCAGATACCACTTTAGCTGCTCATCTCTAATTAATTGAAAATGGACTCTAGATCGGGGGTCTCCAAAACTTTTTCCTGAGAGCCGCATACGCAAAAATACAAAGGCGTTCGGGCCACATCATTAGTTATTGTAGTTTATTTTATTATTATTTATTATTATTATTTAGGTTTTTAGACACTTTGATCTTATTAAGACTGCCAATCATTTATTTTCCCCAAAATGGCGGTGGATGTTAGGACATTCAGAAAGAAAATCTGGCGCATTCAAAGTGTCTCACGGTGCCGTTTGGATTCAAAAGGCACGTGTTCATCTGCGAGCCGAGCCGCAATAAATCACGTGACTTTTTGCAATCAAGTCAGACAACTCAATCTGCTTAACAGTAATCAATACGCAGACGTGCCAGAGTAAAGGAGCTCCACGCGTCCTGTCAATGAGGCCAATATGCAGATTGATGCCAAGATGGGAAGTGGAAGGGGGGGGGGGGGGGGCGCTATTGGGTTTGGCAAAGCGATAAGTGTGTAAGGAAGCAAGTCAGCAAACTAGATGGTTGGGAGGGGAGGGGCGGAAACAGAGGTGAGGTGGATGACAAACACCACGAAGGGAGACGAATGCAAATCCCATGGCAACAGCAACCGGAAAACAAGTCGAAAATAGGGCCAATGTCCACTATCACTATAGCAACGGAGGAAAGGGGATTTGCTGAATAGAGCAAAACAAATAGCCCTCGCATAATTCTTCTTAATGACTTTGACAGCTTTAATTCAGTTTATATGTCGAGTAATACAGCAATCGCGTTTCTGAAGACTCGCAAGGTGTTGTGCTGCAATCACTTTCTCACTTTTTTATGAACCACAATGAGATTAAATAGTGATGTAAATAATGAAAGTAATAAATAGCGTTCAAGTAGAAGGTATCTACCACAGCAAAGGGCACATACAAATAAATGAAAGGTTTATTAATTTGCTTCAGTCGGCCTATACTTAGTGTGCGTAAAGATGAACAAGTGAAAAAGCTTTGGCCGGATTACAAATCTCAAGCGCCGCTTTGTTTACGCGAGCCATCAGATGCACCCGCTGCACTCACGCCAAGAGTAAAATAACGGCACGCTCCTTCTCCTTACCTACCAGCGGCCAATCACAATTCACACACGGACCGATCTACCCAATGACAGCGCGGTAGTTTGGCCACGGGCGGCCAATAGGCTCCGAGCCTGGACCCCTGATGCAAGAGCGATGCAACAGCTATCCCACTTTTTACGCATCAACAAAGTGTTGTAGAACTTTGATAACACGGTGATGGCTACTTTAAAACAATAACACGCGGTTAATGGGTAAAATGAGCTCTTCACTCGAGCCGGTGGTTGTGTTCTCGCGAGGCTTGTATATCCAGAAGTACTAGTGGACATACAACACGCGTAGCATCGATATCAAAAGTAAAACAATACTGTAACCTGCAATAACTGTAAAATAAATCTTACGTTTGGTTTCATATGGCGACGTGGTTGCTTTCATTTTGCTATTTTCGCCTGACTCCAACGAATAAAATGAATTCATGACCTCCGCCCAATTTACATATTTTACCGACGTACAAAATGTGTTCGGGTAGATTTGCGAATGATTTATAGTATCATTGAAGAAGCTGTTCTTGTTGTTCTGGCTAGAAGCAACATGTTATTGGACGGTTGCGCTTGTATGGGACGTGGAGAAGGCGGAGGGATCCGGAGCCCAGTGTCTGTGACGTCATTGGTTGCTAGGTGAAAATGACCCTGATGATTTTACACCAAGATGCGGTTGCTCACTTTCCTACTCGACTGGCAGGTTGCACTAGGCACTCCACGTCCTCGTCTGCGCCAAGCTGACACGATGGCTTTTTGAAATCTCTACAACAGTTTGTAACCGAGAAGACAACGTGCTTTGCTTTTGCAACGCACCCCCAAGCTCTCGATACAATTTCTCTGCAAGAATGGAGTAAGTTACTCTCATTTTGCCTTCATTGCTGTTCAACTTTTTAATCGTAGTTATGCTCTTCCTCGCCAGTCAATTGACTTTTTTTTAAATAACTCTTTACACCGATTTTAGATCATGTTCCTGTTTGGGCTGTTTTGATACCAGCGTACTGTTTTCAGTGTAAAAAACAAATAACAAAACAGTTTTGGATTTCATTGTTCCTGGTGTAGCTCATATGCCGTCACATGGTTGTCATTTTAAGAGCTTGAAATGCTTAAGTGATTAATTCAAAATGACTAATGAGCAGCTTGAATCCAATTTAAAGATCATCTCACTCTTTGCGCGTGTGGCACACTCGCAGGGAGTTTGTTCCTAAGCAACCGTTTGGCCCTTGACAGCTTCCTAGTTCCCAAGTGGCCTTAAGATGTCATGTGTCAAGCGCGTTGGTTACAGAAGCCCACGGGACGGAACTCTCTGGCTAAATGTCACAGTTTCTCTCTCTCACCCACCGGCGTGATGCACTTTGCTCCCGAGCCGTTTTTTTTGACCGCTTTTTGGGCCTTTGGCCCTCTCCTGTAGGTTTCATGATGCCCGCCCAGCCCTGCTCTCCGCGGCCCAGCTGTCAGACCCCGCCTGCTCCCAGCGCGCGTTCCGCCTTGGCCTGAAGCCAAGCGCCCATGGACCGAACGACGATGGCTACGCCGGCTCCCGTTTGGGAGACGCTTGGCGTGCGCCTGGCAGACCCCCTCGCTCTCTCTCACCCACAGGCTAGCCGCAGCCAATCACTGGGGTGCAGGGGGGAGGTGTCAGAGGGGAGTCAGCACTTAATTGGTGAGTCGCACTAAGTGGGCTTTTGTATATTTGCCACATGTCAGGTGGGCTCGGCACTGCAGCGCATCCTTCCTCGCCGGACAGTAAGTAGCGTGGCTCAAAGGCGGCGAGACCCGCTTTGCCCGCCGCGACCGCGTTTGGACGAAATATTTGCGCGGCTGTGTATTTATGGCGTGGTTACACTTGAATATTTTTCGACAGGTGATGTTCTCACCGACTGGATGACGGAAGAAGTGGACTTTGCCTCGTACCTCCCGAACCCTCCCTCCCCTCCTTCCTCCACCAATGCCTCCCTTCCCCCGTCACCCCTTCACAATGACATCCAGGTGCCCTCCGACTTAGAGGTCATGACCTCTCTGCTGCAAGAGGAACTAGCCCAGCTGGAAGAGTACTTCCTGTCCGAGCCGCTGCCGGAGAAAGGTCCCAGGCTGGCGAAATGCGAGCGGAGCCCGCCTCCCGCGGCGCCTCAGCCCTTCAGCCAGCCGCCCTACGCGCCCTACTCGGCGGGCAACCCGTCGGAATCCGGCCCGTTTCTTCTCAGCCTGGCCGGCGGGGAGCTAGACTTGCTCGGCGTGTGCGGCGCTCCCGTAGGGCGATCCAAAGTTCCCAGGCACGCCCCGTACAGCTTGGGCCGCCCCGGCCCGTGCGTTCGTAAACGAATCCCGGACGGCTTGAGGTTGAGCGAAAGCTACGACGACGCCGCCTCGAATCCCAAAGGGAGCAACTCAGGTCACCCGTCGCTCAGTTATTGCTGCGTGGAGGAAGAGCGCTTAGCCGGGAAAGGATACTGCTTGGGCAGTGCCGTGGAGCTCCGAAAATGTGCCGTCCTAGCCAAAGAAGAGAAAAACTGCTGCTTGGGTCACAGCGCAAAGGTCGTCGCCGCCGCCGCCGCCGGTGGCGCGTTCCATTTCGACGACTCGCCGAGGAAAGAAGATCTGTTGATGTACAGCATGAGGGAGGTGAGCCAGCTGCCGAGCGGCGCCAAAAGCGGCGCGGAGGTGACAAAAGCCACGGCTGCTTGGAAAGGCCAGAGCGGCGAGAGTTGCTTTCTTTCGGGAACGCCCCAGTCCGAGCCCTATCGCGGCTTCTTCGCCGAGCAGGTCAAAGCCGAGGATCTGCAAATGGGCCAGCATGACTTGCGCTGTCATTTCCTGGAGGATCCGGGTCCAGAATGTCTTTTGATGGCGAGGGACAGTCTGATCTTGGAACCCTGCAGGTTGAAAGAAGACCACTGCGCTGTGAACTACCAATTTGACGCCGCTCCGGCCGAAGGCGGAGGAGAGCGCAAACAGAAGAAGAGAGATCAGAACAAAACGGCCGCTCATAGGTAAACCGCTGCTGCGCCCCCGCCCGATGTTTGTGATGGAGTTTTCGCCAAATCGGACTTAAGTCTCTGAAAATGAAAATTGAGATATTGATGATTCTACACCGGATTCCGAGTTCCATTTTATGTGCTGATTATGACTTCGCGGTTGTGACTAAATGATCAACCTTACAAGTTAGTTTTAACTTTAAATAGTTGGGGAAACAACATTTTGTTTTCTATTGGAAGTTTTTACTAGCCTCTGATTTCAAAACTAGGTAAACGTGTGACCAAAACTATTGGTCTGACCACTGGGTAAAATGTACATTTCATTTATTTATTTAATCATTTAATTTGCCCTACTAAAGCAGGGCGCAATTGATCAATCGGCTGATAATGGCCCTTACAACGTCGTCCAAAAATTGGCTATATGGCCGATATTTGACAATGATTATACATCTTAATGTACTCTGACGATAAAAGGTTATGGTATGGATGCGTAATAAATACAGGCAGCAGTGGCAGCTCATTTAAATGGTTAAATACATATCATGACATTCAAAACAAAGCAAATCTTGCTTTTTTTTATAAGCACTGAAAATTTAAAGTTTCCTGAAGCTAACATTTTTTTATAGATTTTTTTGTCGACCTCAGATTTAAAAAAAGAAGCCGTTGACGATAATCATTAAAATGCCACATAATTGGTATGCCAGATAAAATACCTTAATTTCCACCAACAAAACATGTTTTTCATTTTTAGCCATTATTTCACAGTTTTGAGAATTTTGAAAAAGAAGTTGAAAAGATTATAGTCATTTGTGTCTGTGAAAATGTGATGGCAAATTATAGTTAGAGCATCGGTGTCAAACTAAAGGCCAGGGTGCCAAATTCGGCCCGCCGCATCATTTTCTGTGGTTGGAAAAATGCTAATTATTGCTTCAAGGCTGTGAACACAAAAAAATAAAATAAAGTTTGCAATTTGTTTTTGGGGAAGCCATTTTTTTTGAAAACGCACCACATTTGTTGGTTTACCAAGCTCGGCCACGGACGGTCTGCTCCACGTAATCTTTCATTCGCAGGTACCGGCAACGAAAAAGGGCGGAGTTAGATTCTTTGGAAGAGCAGCTGCACTGCCTGGAAGGGCGCAACCGTGAGCTGCGCGACAAGGCCGAGTCCGTCGAGCGGGAGATCCAGTACGTCAAAGACCTCCTCATCGAAGTTTACAAGGCCAGAAGCCAAAGGTTAAAGCAGGATGCGACAGGATGACCCCAAAGCCCCGCCCACAAGTCACAACAGGGAAGTTGTGGAGCTTTTAATGTCATTTGGATTGAATGTTGCTTTATTTTCCATGCAGAACGCATGTTTGTCGGATCGCAAAACAAAGCGCTGACAGCGTAGCTTTCACTTTTCGCCCCTTGAGGCCGGCAATGACAATCATTATGTCATTCTGTGTAGGTATCTTAATCGGTTGCTTATTTATTAAAAAAAAAAAAAAAAACAGTGATTACACGGGTTAAGATTTTACTCGCCTTACATTAAAACTGATGTCAAGGGTAAACATTTTTTACGTGTTCAATTAAAAAAAAAAACATGTCAAATCTGAACGTTGTCAATTACGCGTGGAACTTGATTTCTTCATTTCAAATGGAAAACATCTTTTTCTAAATTATTCTAATAATCAACTTCTTATTTATAGTTTAAATGTGTTATTGTTGCAGAATATGAACTGGCATGCATGGCAATATTCATGTTTAATAATATTCCATTGTTTCCATTTTATTTGATGGTACTTTTTGTTTTTGTAAATACTGTTAAGATTAGAGGACATGAATAGATTATAGCTTTGATGCAGCACTACTGAATGTGGCTTTAAGATTTGGCAGCACTCCATTTTTATGATTGTAGTTGTGAATGCTTATGCTACTTACCATCTTTCCCACAATTACAAATGATACGGTATAATCATACAGCTCAGGATACAAGTTACAATCCATTCAACTATATTTTCCTTCCTAAATGGCCGAAGAGGAAAATATTCATGCGCCTTCACGTTCGACATGGTAACTATACGTTTGCTGCACGGCTTTCTGGGAAAAAAAAAAAAAAAAAAAGAATCGGGATTCTTATTAACGCAATATGTCTCATGAGCCTCAGGCTAATTGCACTAATTTGTACAAACTTTTATACGTTGAGCGGAGAGAATGTAATGGTCCTCACTTTGTAGCAAATTAACAAAGAAAAGCCTCATTAGATAGTTTGTTAACGACGCGCCTGCCCCGAATGGGCATTCAAGTTTTGTTTTCCACCCACGGTAGAATTCCTTGATTTCGAGCAGGCATATTCTTCCTATGCATTTATTTAAAGAAAATCTTGAATATATGCTCTGATGTCATTGATCTCATTGGCAGCATACTCTCGACTTGGGGAGATACCATATTGTGCTTAGAATGTTTTCATTTAACTTCTATTTCATAATCAAAACATTGCATTTGTCAAATCTGACTTTTCCAGTTAAAAATAAAAGTGTGGCGTGATGACTCCTCTGCGTGTATTTTTACAAGCGTGAACCGACTATGAAGTTTCATTTGCAAGAAACGCAAATGAAATCATAAACCCTTTGTTATTATTATTTGGCAAGATTCCAAATCTAAGACCACATACTGTACAGAGACTCAATATAGTTGATGAACCACTACATTGGTGGTGACGGTATATCATCAAACATTTGTTAATTAAAATTCATAATTACAAAATAGCCTTTTGAAAGCGACTCACAGAATGTTGGTTAGCGTTTTTTTTTTTTTTTTAAATCTTTTTCAACATTTTGTAATGACCCAAATTATTATATGTTAGTAACCTTCTTTGAGATTCCTTTCTTTTTGGAGATTTTCAGTCAAATTTTTGCATTCAATGGCATAAACATTGCAATATCCTTGACTCCCCGCCGTCAGACAACAGAAGGTACCTCACTCAATGTACTCTGACTTTTCATCCATCTTGTGAGTTTGGAATTGTCTAATGAGAAGAAGATAATCAGATTGTAGAGGTGCGCGCTGGGCCTCAAGGAGTTGCCCTTTGGCATCCAGTGATGTTAAGACCTTCGAACAAAAAAACACAATGTAACGATCATCAAATAATGTCAAGATAATCTTGTCCTTCTTTGATTACCTGTCGTATGGCATCGTGCTGGACATACAGACTCAAAGTTGCAATGGCGGCTTCTCTCACTACATTGTGGGAATCGCCGCATGCGGCTCTCAGAAGACATCTAGACACGCTTTCTTCCAGCAGCTTGGGTACGGCGCCTTGAAGGTGGGACAGATTTCCCAAGGCTGCGCATGCGTGGAGACGGGTGCGGGCATCGGGGTCAGAGGTCAGCGACGCCAGCGCGGCCGCGGTCATCCCGGCTTCCTCCAGCCACCGTTCCATTTCGTCACCCGGCTTGTTCTCTATGGTCCCTCGGCCTGAAGCTTTCATTTCACGCCCCCCAGGGTTAGAGCCCGCCTCCGCCGCAATGTAAGCCAACCATTTCCCGACTGACAAGCAAGCCGCCCGCCGCACCTGCGCGTCGGGATCCTCGAGAAGGTCTATCATGTTTTTCAAAATATCAGCTTGCAAATTGGGCAGTTCGGGCAGCCTGAACGGATACAAATTTCCTAAAAGTTTGCATGCGGCGGCCCTGACCGGGTCGTGAGAGTGAGCGAGCGCCTGGCGCAGCACGGACGACTCGAGGGAAAGCTGGAGGCGGCCGGAGTGAGGACAAAAACGGCTCATCAGGTAGATCAGAGAGAGCAGTTCCACAGCGGAGTCCCCCAGCTCATCCAGCTGAATCAAATCGGAGAGCAAAGAACTGAGGCTTCTGCTCGCTGTCTGCCGACCGCACGGAGCGCAGAAAAAGCTGCGGGCACTTTTACTGAAGTGGAATAGAAAACGCTGACGGTCACATAGCAACAAGCGGCGCAGGAGTGACAGTGGCAGCTCCACTAATGAAACGGGAAGACTTTGAATCACCTGTAAACGAATGGAACAAAACAAACAAAAAAAAAGCAGACATCAAAATCACCACAGATCAAAAAGAAACCCTGCAAAAAAAAGCAAGAGCAATGAAAGTGAATAAGAGTATTTTGCAAACGTTATCCTTGATTGCATCAGTGAATTGTTTGCTGCTCAAATGAAAGACCCCAAACAAAGTGGTTGTTGCTTCTTGGCCAAGTAGCACTTAACTAGCGCAAAGACTTTTGGATGGGCAGTGAAAATACATTCAAAGAGCTTTTGACATCTGTTGATTTGTTCATCTTTTGAACTCTATTTATAGAGGTATGTCGAGGCATATTTCATTAGGGTTAGGGTCTGAAGACAGATCATGTAACATTTTTGTCACCAATGACTATGTGCATCCATTTAAAACAACATTTAGAAAAACAGTTCCCGTACCAGAAATGAGTAATATGCTGCTCCGATGAATTTGCTTCATTTACCGACAGGATACAAACCTGCAGAAGGCCTTTAACGATGCCACAGCGATCATACGAGTGCAATATCCTACTAGCGCTGCTTGAATTCAAATCCAAAGCAAATGGAAGGCACAGCAAGTGGCAGCTCAACTGGATGAAGCTCTCCTGACTCGGTCCCTCCTCAAATGGAGCTAGATGCTCTTCAATAAATAGAGAACTGTTCAAAGGAAATAAATGGCGTCTTACATTAAGTGATGCGCC
Organism: Hippichthys cyanospilos; assembly: GCF_059441005.1. Lineage (NCBI taxonomy): Eukaryota > Metazoa > Chordata > Actinopteri > Syngnathiformes > Syngnathidae > Hippichthys > Hippichthys cyanospilos. Next base: position 6,908,910 of record NC_142386.1, on the reverse strand, counting down.
ACGCTGGCAAAAATGACATCTTAACAAGAACCGTGAAAAAAAACATCGACACGAACCATTCAGGGCTCAGCAGCCAGCCCAGGGTGTATACAAACGTTGATTTGCTCTCAGAAAACAGCGAAATATATGAATAGGGATCCTTTGAGAAAACCAACAATGAGACAGAGATAAGAAAATTCAGTCCTGGGGGAAAAAAAAACAAAACAAAACGAATTGAGTATTTTCATGCGTAATTTGTAATGACACGATGTGTTTTTACCATTTCTTGAACAGACGTCCGTGTCTGGCTGCGTCTTTGCCAACGCTGTGCCGATCCCCTCCCAAAGGTGATGAACTGTGAGAGGATCGCAACATAAGGAGACGTCATCATGCTGTGAGGGAGACAAACAGGGATGGAGGACAGATACCTTTTGCAAAGGACACCCGATCTACGAGCGCAAAGTTTCAATATAATTTTATATTTGCGGTGGATATGCAAAATGCACTTTGGTAATGGCACCCTAATTGGCTGACCTCCGAGAGAGTGTGTAGCAACAGGGCAAGGAGCCCATCGCAGAGTCCCCGGCCCGGCGGTAGTCCAAATCGGTGCTGGCCGTAGCAAAAGTGCAAGTCATACAAATCGTAAATCCATCGCCGTTAAAAACTTGAAAACATTGTGTACCTGATGTGAACCGGGGACAAGTTCCTTCAGCAAGAAAATGAGCCGATTCGCATCAACTTTAACAGCAAGCTCATGCTGGCTAAAGAGAAATAAAATATCTGCAGCCAGGGGCTTAAGAAAAAAAAAACAACACATTCAACGGTGTACAAAATAAGCAAGACAACGGCTTTTTTTTTTTTTTTTTTTGATTCATTGAGTACTTACGGCTAAGGGCGTGAGTTCCGCTTGATTGAGAATGATCATGAAGGGCTTGATGATTTGTTCAGGTCTACAAGTGGAAATAACGAATGAGCCAATGTACAAAAAAAAAAAAAAAAATCACCAAAACACATATAAATATGCTGTGAACCAATGAGAACATGTTTAATCATGTTTAGCCCACCCCAGAATCATGTTTTAGGGTTGTTCAGAAGGAATTATGACCCCTTAAAAACACAAATCGGTGTTGGAGCTAAGTTAAGCAAAAACAAAGGAAGCCCCATCAAAGTGTATCCACGGTGCTTAAAAAAACAAAAAAAATTGCATTCCTCACTAGTCCATTACACTATCATTGTATGATACGACAAGTCTCTAGCACTAGCGCTAACTAGTGACTGCACATGTCGAAATAATGTGGACTTCTCATCAATCTATAAAAGATGACATCAAGAAGAGTGACTGTGAAATCACTGTGAAATTTGACTTACAGTAAATGGTCTATCTACTCACTTATATATACAAATCATAAAAACGTAACCTGCCTTTGTTATAAAATTTGTTATAAAATTGAGCACAATAAAAAATAGAGCGTATTAAAATGAGTCCCCTTTAAACATGCGTTAAAACGCTAAGCAAGGACAATATTGAGAACCACGCTATTGAGGTTTATTTAATTTTCATTAATCATTCACAGGCCTGTGCAGAACACACGTTGGAGTCCATTCTTTATGGTGTTTTTCATTTTACGGTTTCAGTTTCGGTCAAATATTTTCATTTCATTTCAAGGAAAATGAATAGCCAAACCTGTTTTCCGCCCTTAAGCAGCCTTGGTTCTTGTCCCAATAGACCAGCAGCACAAGAATCATTTCTCCAAGCGTTGGTAGACTCCAAGGTTGCTGCTCAGTTCAACAAGTTTGGAAAAGTGACATTTTATCAAAACTTAAGTTACAGAATATCTTTCTGAGTCCCACCTCTAACAAATGTGAATTTTCCACAGATTTGTGAAGCAAGTCGGTGAGGAGATATGGCAGTCCAAGATGACTACCCACATAGTTCCTCATCTCGAGGTCAGAGGTCAGAATCATGTTCCGTAAGACCTTCAGCGGAAGGTGAATGGAGCGCATGTCTTTCAGGACCCCATCACCTAGCTTACCACAAAAACATATCAAAATTAATGCGATTTTATAAAATGGATTTGTTTTACGTCTAGTTGAAAACTGCACCGAATTACCTGTTGCCTGTACACTAAAATACTGGATTTCACTTGAACAACAACAGCGCTGTAGTCGAATGGGTCTTGCGTTTGTCGGCTTGGTTCCGACTCTTCCACAAGCTTCAACCAAAAATCCTCACTGTCAGCTGTCTGAAAATATGAATTAAACACAATGATCCAGTCATATCATTTTTAACAGAAATGGGCATCAATTAAGAATCAGACTTACCTGTATTATAAAACTAGATGTGTTTTCAGTGGCTTCAGCTTTGTTTTTGGTCGTCCACTGCTGTCGTCGTGGCCCGACCTCGATTGCGGGAAACTCTCGTTCGTAGTCCTGACTGATTGGACCCCTGCAGGGATAGTTAGCGCAATACGCACACCTCGGTTTAAAACTCGAACACCACAGTGTGTAACACATACACACATTTGATAAGCACCTTTTTTGCATGGTTGATCTCACAACACCATGAGTGTTTGGATATGTACTTGGACAGGCTTTCAAAGTTGACTGAATTGAGGGGAAAGAAGTGTCTCTAGGGGGCGCCACAGTCAATCTAGAACTGGCCTCTTCGCTTTCCAGTTCATCCATCACCTCCTGGAGTCAAGGCAGATTTCAGCAGAGGCCTTTTTTTTCAAATCGTAACAACAATGTCCTTACTTTAGCTGGTTTCTCTCTGTTACTTTTGCTTTTTTGCTCCTTGACTTTTCTCAAAATTTTGCTCTCCCCACAGTTTGGTGACGTTTTTTCTGCCATTTGTTTCATTTTCAGTGCCATCATATCTGGGTCAGGCGGGACTGTCAGAGGACTCAAAACGCCCGTGTCATGAATCACTGCCAACACATTACTTTAGTGAGTACCTATTTTAAGTACAATATCCGTTTTAAAAAAATGTCACCGCCACCTTGAACACCATGAGCGACAAAAGGATGATGCAGGAGATCTGGCCAGGACAGTCGCTTCTGAGGGTCTTTTGTCAACAAACCTTTCAGGAAACTCTGAAAAGCAAAAAAGGGATATCAATATACGCTGACAGAATAAATCGAGTTATGGTTGCATCGTACCATGCACGTGCTGCTCATTGTTTGTGGCCATTTGATGGGGTCTTTCACAATGATCTGCACCAGGTGGAAGATGGAATTGGTGTAAAATGGGGGAGACCCTGTGTGGAGTTCATAAAGAATGCATCCAAGTGACCAGAGGTCAGCAGTGTGGTCATAAGGCTTCTCTGCCACCAATTCAGGCGACATGTACAGAGGGGTTCCCTTGATCGAAGTCAGCACCATGGTGGAGACGCTCATTGCCCGAGCAAACCTAATCAAACAATCGCATCCTTCATTTTCATGCAGATGACATGTTTCCACCGCGTCCACAAATGCACGTACCCAAAGTCGCATAGCTTCACGACACCGTTTTTGTCAAAGAGGATATTTTGTGGTTTCATGTCTCGGTGCAGGATACGGCGAGAATGCAAATAATACAGAGCTGAGACCAACTGGCAGGCGATCTCGCATACCTCGAATGAAGAAGAACATTCAAATCAATTCAACAATCTGAACTTGGGCCACGGTGCCTTGAGGAGCGCAGTACCTGACTTTCTGCTAAACTGCCATCATCTTCAATAATTTGGAAAAGCTGACCCTCCGCGTACTCGGTCACAACAACAACCTGTTTAACGGGTGGTTTATGATGATCAGTTCACGTGTTTCGCTACTTATTGGGACAAAACTTGCGTCGGTGAACGGACCTCCGTTTCTGTTTCAAAACTGTCGAAAAGTTGCACAATGTTTGGATGCTGAAGGTTACTCATGATTTCAATTTCCTTCCTTAGATTTTGCAGCTCTTTATTTGAGCGTCCCGTCTTTGGCATGAACTTGAGGGCCACCACCTCGACATAGAAATGAATGAATAAACGCTCACATCATTTTTGCGTGTCTGTAAAAGCCAAATGTAGAGAATAACTTACCTGCCCAGTAAATTTCTTCATTCCTTTGTGAACTCGACCAAACGAGCCCTCTCCCACCAATTCTAAGACGTGATAGGAATCCATCGCCACTTGGCAAAGCAGTCGATCAAATAGGAACGTGAAAATATTATTGTACTGTAAAGGTCGGGAATAATTTAGTCAATCTAATTAGATGAACCTGGCGTTGTTTCTGGGCGGGTACGTTTTGTACGTTTGATGCCGTCATCACAACTTCGGTACGATTGAAAAAAAGATACTGATTGTGTAAGTCTAGATGCCATGTCACAAAAGCGCTAAGGTAAAGTTTAAAATAATCTTGTGTTATTGATTACGATAAAAGAGTCTTTTAAAATCCCATAAGAATTTTTATTCAGAATTACTTTTCCTATAATATTTAATTTAGGTATATCCGTGAGTAATCCATTCAGGCTTTTTTAACGGGCAGCTAATATCAGCGGGCCCTTAGCATAGAAACTGAGCGCGCGTTCCTAGCAACCGACTCAAAACTGTAAACAACATGAAATCCAGGATACACCGGTGGCTCACTTCGGGTTACCGCTTGTTTAAAAATAAAACTTTCAGTAACTGGACTTTGCATGACGCCTCTGTTGCCTGTACAGATACTCCTTTTCGAAAAAAAAATCTTCTGCATTTGGTCATTTCAAATCATGCATTGTAGAGTAAATATTGCGTGTCACATTTCAATTACTGTACTTGTCTTTTAAAAATCACGTCATATAAATGGGAGGTAAATCTTTGTGGAAATGGTTGTGTTGTGGTTATGTGCTTGCAACTGAACCAAAGTACTCTTAAGGTTCTATGTGTCACTAATGGACAATTTACAGGAATTTGGTAACGCCACTAGACTCCTGGCACATACGTATAACATGCACGCAAGAAATAACAAGCGCACAAAGAAAATGTTGGGGCATGGACATGGTGCTACACACTCTTGTACGATAGATGGCAGTGTGCACTTAATTATTGCTTTCAATGCCGCAACAATCGAAAGTCCATCCCATCCTTTTTGCTGCTTTTCATTAGGTAAAAGAGAATCATGCACTGTACTTACATTTATGTTTTTACTACATATATTTTTGTAATTGACCCATTATGATACTTAGCCAAGCCAGTATAAAATATCACGCTTTATTTGCGCACGTCTTTACAATTCCATCTTATTCAAAGGAACAGAAAGTTCTCTCAATTGCCTTTCAGCTCTCTGATGAGAGGAAGATAGTCACACTCAGTCAGTGCATGCTGTGATGCCCGGAGAAGTTCCTTTTCAGCGTTTAGGGACAGCAGAACCTGAACATAAACACAAATGAAATGGAACAACCCAAAGCATCGTAAATTTTGTCTTCAAATTCAAGAGAGGTAGGCATCAAATGTTTGTTTTTAATAGCTGCTGCTTCAATTTCTTACTTGTAGCATTGAGTCCTGCCGCGTGTACAAGCTTAAAGTTGCAATGGCAGCCTCTCGCACCGCTATGTGGGAATCTGTGCATGCAGCTCTTAGAAGACATGTGGACACAGTCTCTTCCAGCATCTCAGGTATGGCGCCTTCAATGTGTAGCAGATTTCCCAAAGCTGCACAAGCGTGGAGACGGGTGCGGGCATCAGGGTCAGAGGTCAGTGATGCCATTGTGGTCCCCGTCATCCTGGCTTCTTCGAGCCAACTTCTCATCTCGCCATTAGCCAACGCATTCTCTGTTGTCATCTCGCTGGTGCCCGCCTTGTGCGCATGGTTGACCTTGTCGTTGTTCCCCCTTTCGCTGGGCCTTGCCGTGTTCAAGCCCACCTCCGCTGCAATATAAGCCAACCACTTCCCGACCGACAAGCAGGCCGCCTGCCGCACATGCGCGTTAGCATCCTCAAGAAGATCAATCATGTCTTTAAATACGTCTGGATGCAAATTGGGCATTCCGGGAGATCTGAATGGACACAAGTTTCCCAAAACCTTGCACGTGGCGGCCTTGATCGGAGCGTAAGAGTGGTCGAGCGCCTGGCGCAACACGGGCGACTCCAGGTGAACCTGGAGACGAACGGAATGAGAGCAAAAGCAGCTGACGAGGTATAACAGAGAGAGGAGTTCCACGGCGCTGTCCCCCAGCTCATCCAGCTGCAGCAAATCAGAGAGCAAAGAACTGGCGCCTCTGCTTGCTCTCCGCTGACCCGAGGGAGCGAGTGCAGAGAAAAATCCGTGAGCGGCTTTACTGAGGCGGGAAACACAGCGTTGACGGTCACATAACAACAAACGGCGAAGAAGTGACAGTGGCAGCTCCACTAATGAAACAGGAAGGCTTTCAATCACCTGTCAAAAAAAATGAAACAACAGACATTGAGCTAATCAATCCTTTGATAGTTTATACCTATTATTGATGAATATGTAGCAGAAAATCATTAAAGTCAAGGTTTTATGTTCAAGAATTTTCAAGCTCCAATGACCTCCATTTCTGGAATTGCCGTGACAGGAGTCCCAAATAAGAGCATAAAGGATGAATCTTAACCTGCAGAAGTCCTTTAACAACACCGCAGCTATCATACAACTGTAAGATCCTGGAAGTGCTGTGTGAACTCAAGTCCAAAGCAAATGGAAGGCAAAGGAAGTGGCAGCTCAGTTGAATGAAGCGCTCATGTGTTAGACCGTCTTCTAGTTTCACTTCAGAAAACCAAAGACGACTGGGGAAAAAACATCCACAAACATTACAATGTTCAACCTTAAATTGTATCTAAAACATAAATAATCATCACGAACCATTCAGGTGTCAGCACCCAGGCAAGAATGTAGACAAATGTTGATTTGCTCTCACAAAATAGTGAAATATAAGAATATGGATCATGGCAAAAGAGCAACATGGTGGCTGACATCAGAGAGTAAAGTCCTGAAGAGGAGCATTCAAACAGGAAATCACACTTATGTTGGGAATAATTCCAAAAATAATCATGTTTGTTTACCATTTGTAGAACAGAAATCCATATCTGGCGTTGTCCATATTAATGAGGTTCCGGTATTTTTCCAAAGATGATAAAACAGTTGCGGATTCAAATGTGAAAATCCACAACCGTGCTGGTAACATAGTAAAAAAAAAACAAAAAAAAACAATGACAGATCATTTCAAAGAAAGATGCTGTACAGACATTCCAATATTTTTTCCCTAATAATTCATGAAATTAATTGCAATTTTCTACACTTCTGTCATTAGCAAAATCCCACCGATTCGTCCAAGGTATCAACACGATACCGATACTCGGTACTGATACTTGGTATCGGTGCTCTTACATCCCTATATAAGATCCACTGAAAGCTAGATTCTAGGACAAGTAAATTTTGCTGGCTGACCTCAGAGAGTTTGTGCAGAAGCAAATAGAAAAGTCCATCACAGAGCCCCCTGTCTGGCGGGAGTGGAAGTTGCAACTTCGGAGGCGGCGAACAGAAACAACCATGTAAGAAATCAAGCATCAACTCATCTTGGGCAGATATCAGATGGCCTCCTCCGTACCTGACGCGAACCGGACACATGCTCCTTCAGCAAGTGGCTGAGCGCGTCCACGTCGACATTGACGGCAACCTCGTGTCCCGCAAAATGGGACAAAACGGAGGCCGCCAGAGGCTGGAGGAGAAAGGACGAATGAGCGTGTGAAAACGCTTACTTGGCAGACTTGGAAAATTGTCTTTCATTGCTCAAAATCAATGTTGCATCTGATACTTACAACTAAAGCAGCCAGGTCCGCTCGATTAAGAATCGTCATGAAAGGCTTGATGAATTCTTCAGGTCTGCATGCAGACAACAAATTGAATTCAAGGGCGCAGGACCGTCACCTGTTCGTTACAACAAACCAACCAGCAAACCTCTTTTCTTGCCTCAGCCAATCATTGTTGTTGTCCAGGTAGATCAACAGTGCTGCAATCATTTCTCCCAGTGTTTGGAGACTCCGTGGCTGCTGCTTGCTCAGTACAAAAAAATGATTAAAGCGGATGTTCAGTCGACAAATAATCAGTAATTATCACGCTTCGATTCATCGTTTTAAGACCTAAAATTGTTTTCAGGCTCTAGTATTGTGTCATTGCGATCAGAAGTTCCAAACGGAATGCTTGGAACACTCACCTGAGTGAAATGTGGATTTTCAACCGAGTTGTGAACCAATTCAAAGAGGAGACACGGCAATCCAAGTTGTCCGCTAATGTGCTTCCTCATGGCCAGGTCAGAGGTTCCAATCAGGTTCTGCAGAACCTTCAGCGGACGGCCAATGTGCCGCATGTCTTTTAGGACACCGTCACTTAGCTCATTGGTGAAAAGAGACAATGAGTGTGACTGAATAAAATGTCATATGGTGCTTCTTTGAAAATCACCTGCTGCTTGAACATAAAAATGGTGGATTGCACTTTGGAAATAATGCTACTATAATTCAACGGTTCTAGCTTCTCTTGGCTTGGATCTGATTGCTCAATGAGCTTCTCCCAGAATTCCTCTCTTCCGAGCATCTGAAAAAAGGAAAAAATATGTTTTTTAAAGAGATCTAACCATGCAATTTTGAGCAGTGGAGGCGCACAATAAAAATTGGGTCTTACTTGGGAACTTTTGGGTGTCGTTTGCTGTCGTCGTGGGCTGACCTCTACTGAGGGGAACCTTCGTTCGTAGTCGTGACTGATTGGACCCCTGCAGTGGTAACGCGCATGTCAGTAGTGACCACAAATATATACACACACAGTGCCGGAAAAACTTTGCAAATTGGTAAGAGTGTGTAGTCCCCATAGCTTTGCGCACATTTCGACCTACTTTGCAAAGTAGGGCAAACTAGTGATGTCAGATTAAAAACAAAAAAGATTGATGTAGTTTGTAATCTCACCAAAGAAAATCTAAGAAAAAATAAACAATTTTTAATCATTTATATACATTGTGTTATGGCAAATCAAAAGCTCGAGATAGAACAAGCATTCAGCAGATGCACTTGTAGCTATTGATCTTTTGCCATATTTTAGACAAGTGCCAGCTTTACTTCTGACCATCATGAAGAACGATGCTTTCTTTGGTTAATCGCAAAATAAATAGAAATTAACAATAAAATAAAACATCAATCGTCCTGTGGGTTGCAGACTTGCTCAGATGTGAGCTGTTCTCAAGTTAATTTTGGCAAAGAGCTTTACTTTGGCTCGCTGCATTTGTTGCTGTGCTGTGGCCGTAGTCGCATCTGGATGCTTTACATTGATGCGATAGGCTCAAGTTAAGCTGCCTTGTGGCTTTGTTTTTTGTGTTGTTAAGATGAACATTCATCAGCCCGACAGCCTTCACAAGCCACATCTTCCTTGTGCTCCTGAACTACAATGAGAACCAATCAGTTCTCAACCCCCAAAAACTCAAGCACAAGAAGCCTGATGCATGAAAACGGATCCAATCGGATGACATTTGATCTGTTCGCCCCTTCCTATGAGATGATTTTACTTGGCACAAACCTGTCGGGATGACTGGATGTAGCTCCAGAATGGCTGCTTGAATTCAAACTTAGAGGTGATAATGTTGAATCAACAGTGGGCGAGGCATGTAAAAGGGGTGTTGGTGCAACTAAACAGTCTCCCTCGGATTCTAGTCCCTCCTTCTTCTCCTGTAAAACCAAACATCCTTGTCATGAATGTATGTTAGTTGATTGGCAGTGGCAAATATGCGTCTCTTACTTTTTCGCCATTGGCCAATTTCTTTGTATGACTTTTGCTCCTTTGCTCCAGAATTTTTCGAAAAATTCTGCTCTCCCCCGAATCCGGTGATGTCTTTTCTGCCATTTGTTTGCGTTTGCGTGCCAGCATGTCTGGGTCAAGCCTGGCCGTCAGAGGACTGAAAATAGCTTCGTCTGGAACCACTGCCAGCACACCACCGTGTTAGTACGTATCACATAAATGGCGCTAAAACATTTCCATGTTGTCACCTTCAACCCCGTCCGCGACAAAAGGATGATGCAGCAATTCTGGCCAGGACAGTCGCTTCTGCGGGTCTTTAATCAACAAACCTTTCAGAAAACTCTAGAATAAAGATACGAGAGCTCAATGTGCGCTATAGATAGAAATAAAAAAAGAAAAGAAAAAACAGAAGCTGCTGTGTACCATACATGTGGCGCTCATATTGTCTGGCCACTGGATGGGGTCCCCCACAATGAGCTGGCCCAAGTGAAAAATCGAATCGGCACAAAACGGCGGCATTCCTGTGTGGATTTCATACAGAATGCAGCCCAGCGCCCAGAGGTCAGCCGTGTGGTCGTAAGGCTTCTCCGCCACCAGCTCGGGGGACATATACAGCGGCGTTCCCTTGATAGAAGTCACCACCATGGTGGAGACGCTCAAGGCTCTTGCAAATCTGAAAGTGCAGGCATCATTTGATTCTGTCCCAAAGACGGAGTTATACGTTTTTACACAGTTCAGACATCAAAAGCCAAATCCTTGAAAAAAATAGGGAAGCGATACCTGATTGAATGTCTAGGCTCTTCGAAACATAAAAATATGGTAATTATATGCTTATATGATAATATATATCATATAATAATGTGATAATTATATATGATATACAGCTGGGCATTATATAGCTAATTAATTTTCCCATATAAGGAGCGGAGATACATACCCAAAGTCGCAAAGCTTCACGACGCCGTTTTTGTCAAAGAGGATGTTTTGTGGTTTCATGTCTCGGTGCAGGATACGACGAGAATGGAGATAATACAGAGCTGATACGAGCTGGCAAGCGATCTCGCAAACCTCCGATTAAAAACAAATACAAAGAACAGGATCACCACATCTGGAATATCGTTGCGGTTCTGTGCGCGGCATGCTTTTACCTGACTTTCCGGTAAACTGCCGTCAGCTTGAATGATTTGAAACAACTGACCCTCGGCATACTCGGTCACAACAACCACCTATCAGAAGCACCAAAGCAGTTTTGATAGTGTCGTTAACGTGTTGTGGGCGCGGACAGAAACGCACCTCCGTTTCGGTTTCAAAGCTGTCAAAAAGTTTCACAATGTTTGGATGCTGAAGGTTGCTCATGATATCAATTTCCTTCTTCAAACTTTGTAGCTCTTTATTTGACCGGCCCATTTTTGGCAAGAACTTGAGAGCTACCACCTGACGGATGCACAGGCAAGGAGCGGGCGTTAAAGCGCACTCAATGGTATGGAAAACGTGGCGACAAATCAACTTACTTGGCCCGTGAATTTTTTCATTCCTTTATGAACTCGACCAAAAGATCCCTGTCCCACTTGAGCCAAAACATGGTAGGAATCCATTTGGATATTATCGTAAAATTATGTTGCTAGTTTGTGAAGGGGAACGTGTGGTAAAGTAACTGCAGTCAAAGGGCCTTCATCACAAAGGCCGCTCTTTATGTTGGCCCAATATACTGATTTTGCATCAAAGTCACTTTGATGCTTTTTCTTTTAGAGCGTTTCTAATAAAATGGAAAATTCCCTTAAAAAAAATACAAAAGATGCTTTCGTAGAAACCTTTATTGACATTTGGCCCCTTTGAGTAATAAACAACAGAATCACCTCAATATGTTGCAGAGCAGTTCTACACCACAAGTCACAATAATAAATATAAGTATGGTTTCTGTGCCAAGAAGCAGAGGAAAAATGGAGCTGCCTCGCGGCGCCCCACCACCCTGGCTCCGCCCATCAGGTCACCATCGTCAGCTTCACCTTATCCCCGACTACACCTTGGATCAACTTCCTGGCGGCCAGCATCAGCGTGCCCGACTGCATGTGGCAGGACGCGTTGAACCAGAACATGACCTGGTTCAATTGTATACATAATGCACTTGACAAACTTCATTGTTTTCTTCATTTTTTTTATTTGATTATTCACAGAGAGCGAGAGAGAGAGAGAGAGAGAGAGAGAGAGAAAGAGAGAGAGAGAGTTTATGTGGGAAAAAAAACTGTACATAGTCATTTTTAATGGGAAAAGTATTACTAGAGTAAATGTCTGAAAAAAAAACCCTAAGTATAAACGGTAATTTATTAAAAGGTTATAAAACCCTTACTAAACATGGTAATTAAAAAGAAACCTATCTATAAATTGTCATTAAAAGAAATACTATACATGTTTAATTTTTGCAAAAAAAAAAAATACTACAAATAATAATTACAATACATATTCATTACATATATTGTGATTGAATAAAAAGCCTTCTTTCCGGAAAAATAAGTTATACCATAATGGGTCATCTTTTGCGAAAAAATTGCCTTGCCATGGTTGTTTTTTTTTGAAAGAAAACAAAAATCCTTACCACACACGATATCTTTTTGCAAACAAAAAAAAAACAAGCCTTACTGTACGCGGTCTTTTTTGTGAAAAAATGGTTACTATATGGTCGTTTTTTGCGAAAAAAATCCCAATGCTGCAATGGCTCCGCTTTTTAAGTGAGCATCTTAAGACGTGCAAAGACAATGTTTGAAATTGAATCTGAAAAGTGTCTGTACTTGGCTCCTCCCGTGATTCAACGCTGTCCACAATGACTTGGAGGCACGTTGCATCCAATGAGTGTCTCGTCTCCTCCGACGGACTGCCCCCTCCAAAAGTGAGATAGAGTTTCCATTATTTCGCCCAAGACGAAAATGCTTAAAGAGCACCGAAGGCAGCAGTGGGACGAGCACACAGGTGCAGGCCGGGAATGGGTCAGGACCAGAACAAGCGTGCGCTCTTGTAGACCAAAAACCCCAATAAAGGCTGCGCATCGGACATGCTCTCCCTGAGCTTTCGGTCATCAGGTTCCCAATCGAACGCAAACCTCGCCATGTTCGCCAGAGCGACTTGTCTGCTCCACGTCGTGGTGTCGCTGTCCAAACTGGTTCGCTGCATGGAAAGCGAACTTTTCATCCCGTTCATACTGGACACCCACCAGCAATATCACTACGACGACGCGGACGCTCTTCGCGACAGATACGCGCTAAGGATTCAAGCGTTCCACCAGGAGTTGGTGCTGGATTTGCGGCACGATTCCGAGTTCGTCGGCCCTTCCTTGCAGAGCGCGGACGCGCCGTGGTTATCCGGCGCCGACGTCGGCAGCGACCCGACCCGCTGTTTTTACTCGGGCTATGTGAACGATGACCAATTTTCCTACGCGGCTTTCAGCCTGTGCAATGGCGTGCAAGGTGCGTTCGGCTATGGAGGCTGGGAATACTTCGTGAGCCCGCTGCGCAACCACACCGGCGGCGCGCACCTCATCCGCCGCAGACGCGGCAGCCACCTCAAGGCAAATTCCACTTCCAGGTGCGAGGTCAACAACGGCGTAAACCCCCGCGTCGCACACTTGTTGGCAAAATACCGGAGCGTCGCAGATGGCCGCAAAGTGAGCCCAGGCGCGCCGGGGAGAAGCAAACGTTTCGCCTCGGTTCCTAGATACGTGGAGACGCTGCTAGTGGCCGACAAATCCATGGAAGACTTCCACGGGAAGGACCTCAAAAATTACCTGCTGACGCTCATGGCGGTGGCCGCCAGGCTCTACAAACATCCGAGCATCCGCAACTCCATCAACATTGTCGTGGTCAAGATTTTGGTCATCTCCGAAGCGGACAAAGGACCCCAAGTGTCCAGTAACGCGGCGGTGACGCTGCAGGATTTTTGCGCTTGGCAAAAAAAGATGAACAAGTTCAGCGACAGGGATGCAGAATATTGGGACACGGCCATCCTCTTCACCAGACAGGTAAAGTTCATTTCGGGAGCTATACCGGAGCTTCGTTTCACCACATCAAACATATACAGTACAATAAAGAAACAGTATTTAATGTTTTTTTTGCAGAGCCCCCAAACTTAGGAAAGAGAAAACATTTCACACACCCCCACCCTATGGTGAATATACATGCCATTATCATAAACGTTGTATAAACTTACCTAAAATTGTATTCTTTTCAAATTAACAAAAAAAAACAAGCGATACAAATCGATTTTCAACAAATATTTACTTTTTAACATGTTTCCATGTTTTTTAATAGTCCGGACATGCACTCCCAGGTACTTAAGTATTAGATTGATACATAAGTACGTTAAGGACATTAATTTCCAGATACTTAAGTATTAAATCAACACTTAGGTATCAGGAAATTAAGACTAAAAAACAAAATACCATATATTAATTTCCAGATACTTAAGTATTAAATCAATACTTAAGTACAGTATCTGGAAATTATTGTCCTTAATGTACTTAAATGTCTGGGATTGACAGTACAGACTCTTAAAAAATGTGAAAATATGTCAGTGGCATTGAAAGAGTTAACAGGGTTTTTACAGGTTAGTCTTAAATGGAAGACAATACTTAAAGTGCATCAAGATGCCGGAAAAAAAATGATGCGCCTTATTTCACCACTGATGTTGAAAAAACAGCAATAAATAATAATCTTATGTTGCAAATATGAAGGGGTAGCCCAGCGTCCCAATACTTTTGTTCATGTAGCGCGGAAAATTTTCTCCTTTGTCATTTTTTCTACTCTGAAATCTGGCAACAAACGAGCTACAAATACACCCGAGGCTTTGGCAAAGTGAAGCAACATCAGTGCCCTGAGGGACGCCCGAGTGGGAAATTTCTCACAGTCGTTGCAGTTCCCTCCCGCTCCAGCTGTTTTCCCCTCAACCGTTGAACTGGGACCTACGGGAGGAGGTAGGGTGTAGGTTTGCGCACGTTCATTATGTCACATCTACTTTATGGCCCACCTGCGCAGTCCGAACCCAAAACGGCCATCTCCTCGCCACAGCTGTTACGTCTGATCACATCATGTAAGCGCCATCCCTATTTCCTGTCTCATTTCCTCTGTGACGTCACATACGGAAGCATCAAGAAGGAAGATGAATCAAATGAGTATTTTCGATTGACCTTTGAGATGTTGACTGTGCGAACGGTCATTGAACGCATACAGTACATCTCCACGTAGCAATCCATCGGTCAATGCGAGCACTTTTATTTGCTTGCAAAACCTTGTTCATAAAATTGAAAATCAAATTGCACACCTTATTGGGAATACGCATACAAAAAAGCTGATCCGGCTAAGATGTGCCTTCAGTTCCCTTGATTCTTTGACACGGAAGCAGGAAGTAGTTCAAGTTCCAGCATGATGTGAAAGGAAACGGTTTGAATCCTTTTTGAATTGGTCCGTTGAATAACTATCGACTGACATGGCCCAAAAAGCGACTGCTAGTCAAAAAGGGGACGTCAGGAGGCAACTTGCATAAAACCGGGACACGCCAACAGGGCTTGCTGGTCACAAGGCTCAAAATGCGGACTGCCCCGGCTAAAACTGGAGCAAAGCTTGCGGTTTTCAATGGATGGAAACACTGACAGGTTTCTTCTCCAATATAACTTGCAAATTGTAATTTACATTACAGCAACAAACCAAGACGGCAAATTGAGGTGACAGATGTGGGAAGTAGGTCATTCCGGAGACGCAAACCTTAGCTAGCCCCTTCTGCTTCTCGCCTGGATTTTCTCCTCTCCCTAATGACCCGAAGGATCTCGTCGGCGCTCGCAACACATCTGCTGTCGATCCGCACCACTGGACAATTTGGCCTTTGTTCTTTACGCGCCCAAAATTGTGGTAGCGTCAAACGTCATTATTAGCCAAGGCGCATTTTGCAGGACTTTTTCATTCCTACTGTATAGGCTTTGTCCGAAGTCTTTTTGCTTTGAAAGTGCACGCAAAGAATGAGGGAGTAGGCAGCTGGGCGGTTCTGTGCGGTGAGAGTTGTGTACTTGTCCTGTGATTAGGAGGTTTGTCTAAGTGCTCCGAATGGATCTTGGCTAAGATTAGCTTATGGAATTGTGTGGCGACAAAGAGAAGAAAAAAAAGGCCATTTGGAAACTGCTCTTGTGCAAATGCAACGATTGGAGACGAGTGAAATGACGTCACATGGGGTCATGTGCTCCGAGACAGTCGGCGAAAAGCCGACGGAGATGTTTGCCTTGAAAGTCCGCAGTCAAGTTTTGGGATTGTGTCATGTTGGGGGGGGGGGGGGGGGGGGGGGGGGGGGGGCAGACTGGACAAGAAACAAATATTTAGGTCAGCAGACGCGTTTTCAACAAACCGCTTCAGTAGCAAAGCATTTTTGGAACAATACACAAAACAGCCCCTTGGAAATACGTGTTTTCACAAAAGCGCACTTATGTCACAGAGATTAGTTTGAAGTTATTGACAGAAATACAAATTTTGGACAGAGACGTACACTTGGAGTCTCCACTGTCTTTTGCCAGCAGCCGAAAGCTTCAAATGTCAATCCAAGCGTATGAAAATGAGAGATTAGTAGATGATGAACGGGGAAAAACCTGAAATTATTTCTCAAAACTTGGCAACATTCAAAACTGCTGAAACCTCCTCCATTTTTCAGCCGCCTTCATGTATTATATATCATGTGAAAGGGAACTCGGTGTAGAATTGGAACATTATCAATATCTCAGTTTTCATTTTCAGAGACATACGCCTGATTTTGTGAAAAGGCATGACATATATTTTAATTGACAAAAGTATTGAGACAAACTTCTTAATCAATGAAGTGTTCTCCCCTGGAGTTATGTGTGGAAAAAAGAGCTGTGACCTTTGGAACGAGGTGGAATGGAGATTGTGAGCCAGGCCGTCTCCCGGCTCCAACATTAGTCACCTCTGACCTCACACATCTGGATGAACGCAGGAAAATTTCCAGACACGCATTCTTAAACCTTGTAGAAAGTCTTCCCCGAAGAGTTGGTAGCTACTCGCGCTGCAACGGGGTCGGCGGGACGTCACCGTATTTTTTGCTCTTTCGCAGTCCTGATCTTTACAGTGTAATTTAGAACTGGTTTCTTTTACTGTTCAGAATCTATGTGGGACTTCCACATGCGACACCCTGGGCATGGCCGACGTAGGCACCATGTGCGACCCAAGGAGGAGCTGTTCCGTCATCGAAGACGATGGAATGCCCTCGGCCTTCACCACGGCTCACGAACTCGGTGAGCTGCGCCGGATCGCGCGTTAGCGGCTATTCGGCCAAAGGGGTTTGGGCCACATGGAGAAAATTAAAAATAAAATCTCATCAATGCTGGAAACTGTACGATTTTACGACATGAGTTTACCCATCAAAGGTTTGGAAAGATCTTCAAAAAGGAATTTTGACATTTCAACCCAAAAATGACATCTTTTACATGTTTCAGGGAACATGTGAATTATTTTTTGTGAAAGACTGTCAAGGTAGCGCGAACCACAAGGTCCAATTATTGACCCAATCTTCTAACATTTGGAATCCATATCAACCGTTTACTCTGGCAAAACAGCGGAAAGTGTCCGTTAAATAGGATAGACCATACCTCATTTGTGAAGATTGACCCGACAGTTGGTGAGATATCAGGGTTGAAAGAAAGGCGGCCACGCCCCTCTTTGACAAAAACCTCCAAATTTGGCGGGCCGCTGCTCTCAAAACCCTGCTCCAACTGACCTCAAATTTACAGTACAGCACACTCAACTTTCAGTCGTATCAAAATGAGCTTACTGCATGATTTGGCACCAAACGGCACTCCGCTGTAACGGTTTTTGCTCTGTATCTTTTGATTCGCTCAAGCAACCCTACCAAGTCCTGATAGGCTCAGTAGAGGACATTCTAGCCTTTCCAATGATGTCTCATATGCTCGGGTAGGACGTAATTAAGTCCACTGTCTCGTAGAGACAAAACAGATACAACAGCGGACACAAATTAAATGGACGGGTCTTCCATGAAGGTAAAATTCGGGAGCAATCAGATGGCGTTTCCAAACTTAAGTTGGCGCCTGAAGGCATTTGAGCAAAGCAAGCGTAAAAGACATCGGTCTTCCGGCCGCCTCTCCGCAGGGCACGTCTTCAACATGCCGCACGACAACGCGAGGGCCTGCGAGGACGCCTTTGGCAAGCAGCAAAACAATCACATGATGTCTCCCACGCTCCTTCAGATCAATCGCGACAGCCCGTGGTCGCCCTGCAGCGCTTACATCATCACCGACTTCCTGGACAGCGGATACGGTGAGTCTCCGCCGGCGGCGTCGTCTCCGAGGCGCATTTGGACGGACGCGGAGATGAACTCGAGCGGTTCGCGTGGCTCTTACTGCTCAAATATTTGAACGAGGATCACGTTCATAAAACGCGTGTTCGTTGCCGAGGACTGTTCCGTTACAGTGGCGTTGCCGGAGGGTCTTCAGCACAATCATTTCAGTTGAACGCACCGCTGAGCGTTTGCATCGGTGCATTATTTCGGAAGAGCAAAAATGGAGCGGGTCCGGCGCGGAACACGCCAGACCGCGAGGCTCGGCCTGGGAGCCGGGCGAAAATTGGATTTTAAAAGGTGCTCCACATCTGTCCCAAATTAGTGGCTTTGTTTGGAGGAGCGTCCCCGCAGCGGTTTGGAGAGCGCCCCTTTAACCAACTTGTGTTTCCCATCCCGCTTGGATAGACGCTCTTCATTCATGCTCCGACAAGAGGGGAACAAGAAACAGTCGGGATCACATTTACTTGGTCTTCAGGCACCTCTTGGACAGCAAGTCTCATAATGTTGTAACATGGATTCTTCCCGCCATCGCTCATAAATCTCGACTTTGACGGAGCGGCTTGGAGAGCGAAGACACGCCGCCGCACGTTTGACAGCAGTTTACACGCCGTGCTGAACGGCCCCGATCTTTTGGAACTTTGCCCACAGCCCCGAGGCAGTTTTTTTTTTGGAAGTTCAGCAAAAAAAAGTATCGCTCAAGTAACTTCCAGACATCTTCGGCCATCCATTTTTCACTGCCTCCAAGAAGCTGTGATTAAATCCTCCTGCCGGAAGCTTTTTTTCTATTGATAATAGTCTGTCATTTTTCTTTGCTCCTGCACCTGCTCACCAAATTCTTCGTATTAGTAAGGCCCCTTCCTGGAAAGACGCTTGAGTGGCGTCGATTGTAAATGGAGCTCAGCCTAATTTGACTCGTATCATCAGTTCAAGGGAACATTCGAAGCTATTAAAAGTCAATTGGAAAGTTTGGGAAGTGTTCCTAAACAGTCATTAATTGAATTTTGACACGAAGGGAGAAATAGTCTGCATGAGTTTACAGATGAAGGCGTCGGGGTGGGTGGGCTTCCTCATACAGTGTTTGCAAGGAAAACGTCTGCACTCGTGAACACCTGCCTGGATTAACCCTTGTGCACACACTTTTGGAGATTTTTAGACACACTGCTTAACAGATTAAATCCTCAAAATGTAAATTTATGTTTTATTTCCCCTCCAAGACATTCAATCCCATCCTTTTATACATATTTTTTTGAAAGATTTTCAAATGTTTGCTGTAAAAGTGGCTGCTATGCTAATATCTTACAAAAAGGTCAGCAGCTCCTCTCGTTTGATAGTTTGTTCATCTGTTTTTATCATTGAACATCAAATACACCAATAATTGGTCGATAAACTAATCAAGAAAATGTTTTGAGTATATTTTTATGCAAAATAAGGTCGTATCCAATCGGTCCATTTATCGGAGGAGTCGACAGAATTAACATTTTAAATTCTTGTCATGCACATTTGGAACTGTTATCGGAGCCTAATGTTTTAGAGTTGAAATTCTTCAAAGTGGGCCCTGACCGACGGACGTCAGGATGTTTCGTGACCTATAGATCGGCTCAGCCGGCCCGCTTCGCCAAAAAGTTGACAAAGAATGTCTTCCAGGGGACTGTTTGCTGGACCAGCCCCAGAGACCGTTGCGCCTCCCCAGCACGCCGCCCGGCGCAGCCTACCCGCTTGAACGTCAGTGCGAGCTGTCCTTCGGCAAAGAATCCAAGTCCTGCCCCTTCATACATCCGCCGTGCGTGTCTCTGTGGTGCACGAGCGAGTCTAAAGACAAATTGATATGCTTGACGCGCCACTTCCCCTGGGCTGACGGCACTCGCTGCGGCAATGGCCAAGTTTGCGACCGGGGCGTCTGCGCGCCCGTCGCGGAGCGGAATTTGAAGGTATAAGGCTGGGCCTCGGCCGCGCGGGCAACAATTGCTATGGCCTTGCCGCTCGGCAAAAGCAAATTCCTCTTTGTCGTAAATTTCCCAGGTGGACGGCCGCTGGGGGAATTGGGGCCCGTTTGGCTCATGCTCACGCACGTGCGGAGGTGGCGTCCAGCTGGCCACGAGAGAGTGCAACAACCCGCTCCCCTCGAACGGGGGGAAGTACTGCCAAGGGGACCGGGTCAAATACCGCTCCTGCGGCATGAATTTCTGCCCCGACGCAGGTCGGAACCGCTCCCCAACGCCGGAGGCGTGAGGCCTTCCGTTTGCCCACCCCCTCTGATCTCTGCGCGCAGGCAGGTCTTACCGCGAAGAGCAGTGCGAATCCGGCGGGCGGGCTGTCACAAGCAACCATATCGGCCCCTCTGTGCTGTGGGTGCCCAAGTACTCTGGAGTGAGCGTGGTGGACAGATGTAAGCTCATCTGCAGGGCCAGTGGAACCGGCTACTTCTACGTTATGGCGCCCAAGGTAAGGAGCGGCACTCCAGCCCAGCTACAACGGACTTTTCTTTGAACTCTTTCTGTGCCGAGCGTTATTGGAAAAGGAAAACTGGAGGGGGCCAGTTTATTTTGCCTTTTCATTCACCTTTCACGGCCAACACAATATTGTGTGCCATGTCTGGTTGCTGCCTTAGAAAGATTGACTTCCATTCTTCACTTACACTTGCATGTAGGTAACAGCTGTGTTGTAAGTGTGGAAACACGGCCTTCCGATGGTCACAGTTATCACTACAGTGCTCAATCGGCTTATATTACGTAAGCATTAGTCACATAAAAAACACATTTGACCAGAATTTTATGATTTATTATTATGACTATATTAAAAGATGGGACTGAACGAGTTAATTAGCCGAACTGTTTGGAAAAAAAAAAAGTCAGGCCGAATTTCATCTTAGAAAGATATTTTGGGCATCTGTGCTTCCCCGTTTATTATTCATTCGTTGTTTATTTCATAGATTTTTGTTTGATGAATTCGTAGAGGAAATCCACAATTTATTCTTTCAGACGTTCTGCGTGTATTGAGATTACCATCTCTTTTTCCATGGAATTTTCAATGATCTGTCCGTCACATCCATTCTTGGCCAATCAGATAAACTAGCAAGCAAGTTTGACGAGTAGCCGGTGTCTCTTGCTGGGGCCAATTGGGAGAGAGATCAAGTGAGAACCATAAGCCATAAGAATTTTAAACCGGGACATGCCGCACGTCGCTCCAACACAGTAGTCGTAACCACATTATTCAATATCTACACGTACATGCCAAAATGAGAGGTTAGCAGCTGTGTTATTTCCTTTTCCTGGCACTATTACATTTCAAATGCTTTCCTTTTTTGATTTATTTCAAGTTGATTGTCTTATGGATTGCTCTCTGCCTCATTCTTAGAATTTTTTTTTTTTTTTTTTTTTGCCATTGGTGTCTTATTAGTTTATATAATATGGAACTAACTGCATTTGGTGCATTCAAACACAGTTGGACTTTTCAATTCATACAGGAAAAAAAGGCTTCCCTAGTTGCGATGAAACTAACGCAGTCGTCAGTAACTTTTTTTTTAATATAAACATTTATACCACACCTTTGTAAATGACGCCATCTAATGTTTAAAGATTTTCCAAAAGGATTGTCACAATATTCAAAATTCATGATCGTATATATATTTCTTGCCATATTAGCGCATCAGGATAAGTCATAACGTGGATTCCGAGGCCCAAAATGATTTCATTTGCGAGCAACGCGAATTCATGCGAGCCTCGGAGAAAAAAAGCGCAGATGCATGGGACGACTAGAGGAGTGGACGGGCTTTATCTCCCCGAGATAATACGGGTGTGGAGTGAGCGCGAGCAGCCGTGAGAGAAAGTTCACACTACATCATCTTGACTTGAGAGGACGTGAACTCTCAGGGGACATGTAGCGCTGAATCATAGAGCAGCTGCATGCTCATTTGAAACATCTGAACTAAATATCATTTCACGCCACATCCTGATCCGCGGCTTCGTGGAAATACGCTAATCTCGGCTTTTAGACATGATGGCAATATTATGAGAACACCTAAAAATATGGCAGGCGGCGTACAAACGAGTCAAATGAGGAAGCAGTGTTTAATTAGCGGTCTCCGCTGTGTGCGTCCACCGCAGGTGGCGGACGGAACCCCGTGTTCCCCAGATTCCACGGGAGTGTGCATTCAAGGGAAATGCATCAAGACCGGCTGTGATGGAAAAATCGGATCCAACAAAAAGTTTAACAAGTGTGGAATCTGTGGCGGTAACAATAAGAGCTGCAAGAAGGTCTCAGGACTCTTCACCAAGCCCAGGTGAGTGCAGGAGTTTTTGGCACTCGGCTCATCGCTGAAAAACTCAACTAGTCGCAATTTTGGGCGATTTCTGGAACACCACATGATGCCGTGCTGCCAAAGCTCGGTCCAAATAGTCTTAGTAATTTCATTGGCGTCAAGGAAGTACGTCAAACGGCATTTGTATATCGTTTCTTGAACAAAATAAACTAAACGCCATTTTGTTGTTCAGGTTAACGATGTACAGTAACGTGACCCCTTCCTGTTTAGGGCTGTCACTATTGAATCTTTTTCAAACGGATTACCAATGACTCCAAATAATCGAATAATCGACCGCCCCATCTGCTGAAACAGAGTCAGCGATCGGTAGCAACTGTGTCAAGCAGTCGGCATCAATGTGTGCACTCATTCACAGCTACTAAACAGCTTTGGAAAAGGAAGCCGACTGCTCTCGCATGTCGATATGGCGCGTGCGAGTGCCGCTAGCTAGCAGCTAATTTATTCCAGATGCTGCCAATAATGACAGAGGCAATGCGAACACTGGCAACAGACGGCGCATTTTTTGGTGATCGAACGTCTTTTCGGAGCAGTATTGCGTTGTTTGCGAACTCTCGAGAGCGATCGTCATTTCAAAATAAAAGCGTTCCAAGGCAGCCACGTCCCTATTTTGGTAGCCTTTTCAACAGTAAAACCATCAAAAGGTTCTACCAAACCATGTGATTTTGCGTAACAAAGTAGCTAGCGGTGCGAAAGGTACTAGACGAGCTAGCGGGAATTAGCGTAGCTGTCACGGTATGGAGCGAGTCCCCGGTTCTACGGCCGTAAAATCCCTCAGCGGCTGTCCCGTTTTCCCGTTTAGGCAAGGCTACAACTATGTGGTGACGTTGCCAGTGGGCGCAAGCAACATAGACATCCGTCAGCGCGGCTTCCGGGGAATGCTGGGCGACGACAACTACTTGGCGGTCAAGAACAGCGCAGGGCAGTACATCCTTAACGGCGACTACGTGGTGTCGGCCGGCGAGAGAGACCTCATCGTCAAAGGCGGCCTGCTGCGCTACAGCGGCAGCGGCGGCCTCTCCGAGACCCTCCAGTCCGTCAGTCCCTTGAAGGAGAGGCTCACAGTGGAAGTGCTGTGCGCAGGCAACGTGACGCCGCCTCGGTTACGCTACTCCTTCTACCTGGCCCAACAGAACGACAAGGAGGACAGGACTCTGAAGAAAGAGGAGCGCGCCAGATCCCACAACAGCGTTCTGGCCGACCATAGCGCCAAGGAGGGAGATTTGGAGAAACCCTACAGCAAGGAGGAGCCCCCGCTGGAGAAATGGACGTCGGGCAGCTGGGACGCGTGCTCGGTGAGCTGCGGCGCCGGCGGCTTCCAAAGGCGCATGGTGCAATGTTTGCGCAGCGACGGCAAGCCGGGAACCGACTGCGACGCTTCCAAAAGACCGCCGGCCACCAGAGCCTGCGGAGACCCGTGTCCGGAGTGGCGCGCCGGCCCGTGGTCGCCGTGCTCCGCCACCTGCGGGAAGGGCTTTAAGAGACGGCCGCTGCACTGCAGAGCCCAAACGGGACACTTGCTTCCCAGGGAGCACTGCGGAGCCTTACGCAAACCGCAGGAGCTGGACTTCTGCAAACTGAAGCCTTGCTAATGACCGACCGGGAAAGCCGACAGCTCTCCTCCTCACGCTCGCTCCCGCATCCAAGACCAAAAAAGAAAAAAAAAAAAAAAAACGGATGGCGCAACCTATTCTCCCCATCATTTGAACGCATTATGCTGACAGCAGAATAATAAAGATGCGTCTCCCGCTTCGTAAAAGCTTCAATCGTTTGAGGCGTCAGCGAGGATTTGACATATGTTAGTAAGCCGTTTGGCTTATGAGTTTGGGACCCCTTTTGTGTCAGATTCCTAATCGTTGGGTTGCCTCCCAGGGGCATTCGATTGCCGTTTCCTAAATTGATCAGGCAATATATGTAACAAATTACAATTGGGTGTTTTTCTTTCTTTGCTAATGAGTAAGGGTGTTGCATTGTTTAACTCGTTTGATCCTGTGTATGTATTTATGAGTCTTTACAGAATAATTTTTTCCGAATATTAAAGTAAAAGAGGGTCTATCTGAATCAATGAATGAGTTTCAGGGGTGTCAGTCATTTTTATCGTGTGCCACTTTGTAGTTGGTGTTTCTGTCAGAGGGCAAGTCAAATAAAAGTTTGTAAGACACTTAAAATCGGATTTTGGTAAAAACTGTTCAAAAGAAAGATTGGGAACAAAAAAAATGCTTGTTTCCCCCCCCAAAAAAAACCTTTTCAAACAGATTTGATGTATTTGTTTGAACCCTGAAGTCATAATTAGCATTGTGCGGGCCACATAAAATGATGCGGCGGGCCGGATTTGACACCTGTGCTTAGCAGCAACCCAAATTTTTAAAAGATGAAGACAACGTGCAAGTTTATTGTTTCAACCAGACACTTGAAGACAAATTATCATTTCGCGGGCCACGTAAAATGACGCGGTGGACCGGATTTTTCCCCCGGGTCTTGAGTTTGACACCTGAGCCCAACAGCAACCCACGTTTTTAAAAGATGAAGACAACTTGCATGTTTAATGTTTCATCCAGACACTTGAAGACAAATTATCATTTCGCGGGCCACATGAAGTGATGCGGCGGGCCGGATTTTGCCCCCGGGCCTTGCGTTTGACACCCGCGAGTTACATGACCACGTTTGTATTGGAAAAAACAGTGCGGATGTCCTGCGCTGTAGAAATACGTTGAAGGAATTTCCGCCCAACATATTCATTCGGTCACTGCCACACATACTGCCCCACTTTCTGTGTACTCAGTTAGATCCTGTAAATCTATGATGTCGTTGCTATAGGCCCACATTGTCCCATGCAACATCCCGCGACAGAGTGGAACCTTTTATAGTCACTTTGATTTCTATTTCCTCTTTCTTTTGCACATTGTACAGCAAAAGAAACATGACCTATTTGGGCTGCGCTGTATACTATGTATACATTTGCTCTGTGCAAAATTGCATGTAAATACCTTTACATCTTTGTTCGACGATCAACTGATTTGTCTTTGAGTATATTTATTCCAAATAAAGCTTTGAATGAACGCTTTTGAGTTTTCTATTTCCATGATTATTTCATTGTATTGATTTTGCAAACAGATAACAAGAAGAAATCCTAATTGTGTACTATTTTTTTTTATTACAAATAGTCATATTCAGCACTCATTTTACGGTTGACTAAAAAAAAGAACCACATAAATGCAAATGTTGTCAGGAGAGCTGTGTGTGTGCAGACAGCAAAAATGAGAAATGTCCAAAGTGCTGACATAAAAACATTGCAACTAGCACTTTGAATAGCATTTTGCAGAGAGCTGTAGGTACATCACAAGAAGTTGAATACTGTGGTCTGACTTGCATAAGTGCAAATGGGGGGCAGCCAATGGACATATTTGTTTGTTCCCGCAATGGCCTCTTGCCTAAGTTCACAGTCAGATGTTATTGCAGGTTTAATTGCAGAAGACAACTTGTGCTTCCATAGATTTGTATTTGGAATGCTCTCTCAAAAATGGCCATTGAGCAATAATATCTTTATCAAGCCTCCATTTTTGGTTATTTTCTTAGAAATAACAAATGTGCAGGTGAAATATGTCTATGTAAGATAGACATATTTGTGAACCCTTTCATATAGATAGTATACACTGACGTCTCAAATTTGAGGCTGGTGGGAGCGTCTCAATATTGCACTCGATCGTGTTTACACTCACATTTATTATGAAAACGTCACCGGCATCATATTTGTTGCGAGGTAGGCGTGAGTCAGATTTCCCACATTTGTGAGCGGTCGGTGAACACCTCGCCAGAGTAACATTGATTGCGCTCAAAGCAGTTGTTTTTCCTCGCATCGCGGCTCGAGTTCCTTCTAGCATAAGTACCTGAAGTTGCGCGCCATCCGTGTTCCTTTAAGTCTATCATTGTGTATACATGCCAAAAGACCACAAATAATAAACGAGTCAAATAAAATACATTTCTGCGTGCTCTGACAGGAGCACTCGGTTGCATACCATGCAACTCTAAATTGAATCAAATGGAGATGTCATAAATTTAACACAATCCTCTCAGTTTTAGTAATATTCCTGCTTGTGAGCAAGGATGGACTCGGCCGGTGGTTCAGCCTGCTTGCTTCTTTTACTGAAAATAATGCCATAACAACCTCAGCTAACATAAGCTGCTGGTAGATGCAACAGGCACTTGCTGTTCATGGCCGACGACGATGTTTGCTCTCTAGCTCGTTCCATTATGGGAAATATTGTAAGGACGAATAAGGCCGATATAAAAATGCATATCTGTGCATCAAAACTGCTTATGTGGCTGACGGATCAAGCTTTCTCGAATGGTGTCGAAGTGAAAAAAAGTTACCCTTTATAAGCTGCAATCATACTTTTGGGGAAAAAGTGTGTCTTACATTTGGGAAACTACTATATATCATGATCACACGATGTAAAATTTTCGTGTCGTTTTGAAATGGCTTCCTTGTGGTCCCTATGGCTTTTTACTGAGACGACGTAGCATTATAAACATCAGACTCATTTAAAACAGGTGAAGACGAACACTTCTAAAGGACTAGTAATGAGAAACAGTGAGCAAGAGCATGACATAACCCACGCGGTTGTTTGATCAGCAGCAGATGCGCCTTTGCAGATAGCGCTGATCCGAACGCCGGGCTAACCGCACTCACCATCTCAATGGTCTGCTTTGTAGCCGCCCGGCGCGCCGGTGACTGGCTTCATGGAAATGTCCAATCAGGGGCCACATTAGTGCGCATCACTGCTGATGCGCAGACTTCAGCGGGTTTTTCCTGCAAACAATGGATGTGACACATTCACAGCTGACCTCCCCGTACTGCAAACTATTCTGTTGATTCACTCAGTTTAACCCCAAAAAGTTAACCAAGTTGCCCTGCAAGTGATTCATCACATCAGAGGACATTCATTAATCATTGTAGTAAGTTTAAAAAGAAAAAAAAATCAATATGGTATTGGAATTTAAAGCTATAGTGTGTAAGGCTTAGACAGTTTTTCAATACGGACAGCAGGTGGTGCTGCAGGTGCTGCATTTAGCATTGGCCGTAGCTATAACAAACATGGCCGCCTCCGGAGAAATGCCACACCCCTATGTAATATAATTCAATGATAACTAGACCTATGATTATATTTCAAACATACTGTTGGTCATTAAGAACACATTCATGTGAACGTTTTTGAAATTTACATTCATTTCCTTCATTCCTTTTGAATGAAAAACACTCTAAATCTTACGCACTGTCCCTTTAAGTGTTAGCAAAAATATGCCACCATATAAGACTGGCCTGAAGAAAAAGTGACATTCAAAGATGCAGTGTTGCTATTTCAATTGAACAGATGAGCTTAACAGGCAATAATGCTTCATCGTTTTCCTTGCCTAATAACAGAGGTGGCAAACTCAGGGGGGAAAAGCCAAAACCTACCACCAATTGGATTCAGTCTACTCCAGTCACATGCTGTCCTCTCACAAGCTAAATATTGTGCCAAACAAGAGCAGAGAAACATTCAGCTGAGCGTGTACTGCACTTAATCAATCACACTCGTTTAGAAAGGAACGGCAGCCGTGACGTCATCCTTCAAGTCAAGCCACACTTCTTCTCTTGTTTATTTGACGACGTCTTGCACACTAGCGCCTCCCGGTGATGTCCTGTGACGAGTACTGCTTTGGCTTATTCTGGAAATTGTTGCATCAGTTGTGCGCCACTTCCTGGAAAGTCATTCACAAACAAAAAGTGCCGTAAATGCAAAATTATCTGGGAACATGTACAACAAGTGGAAGCTTGTGTTCTAACAGGATGCCAAGAAGATGCAGGAGCCTTGATCACAAACTCCATTATTATTATATTATCCATTATTATGCAGACCCATTTAAAAACTACAAAATTATTCATATATATATATATATATATATATATATATATATATATATATATATATATATATATATATATATATATATATATATATATATATATATATATATATATATATATATATATATATATATATATATATATATATATATATATATATATATATATATATATATATATATACTATTTTATACCCTTACTCATTTGTCTTTTCAAATTTAGCCTTTATGTCTTTGAGCTGTTGTGTCTGTTTTTACGATGTTTTTCTTTTTCTTTTTTTTATTTTCTTAGTACCACACTATACATGAACATTACATTACAAAAGCCCCTTAATGAATGAACATGGTAGTTAAAAAAAAGCCTCTTATTTAGAGATGCTGCATGAATACAGTAGTAATTATATAGAACAAAGCAAGTGCTGTCTGACTGTCTGTATAATATTACTTATAATCGAGTCATCTATTAATTTAGTGTGCCCCCCTTTCCTGAAGTCTGTGGTTTGGGGTCTGGACTGTTTGAACACTTCCTAAAGTTGGCAATGCACAAAAATTACGCTGTGATGATGTTCATAATCAAAGGAAGAGAGCTTGCAATGACTACTTTCTCATAATCTCGCTTCTTAATATTTTGGGTGGTCCGGGGTCTGGAGATCATTTATCAAAATCCCACTTTGGCAAAATGGAATAGTCCAGAGTTAACTTTTTTTTCATGATTTAGTATAGTTTTGTGCAAAAATGTTGCAGCAAAAAAATGCAGGAACTTGTTTTTGTTTGAGCCACAAGATTTGACAGAATAATTTTGCCTTGGGCTGCCACTTTTCTGCATACCGTATCATAATCCAAGCACCGTAGTCATGTTGAGCGTTATAAGGCCCAGTCTAACCTTGAAAGTGCCCTTGTTGTTTAAGGATATCTTTTATGATTAATGTGACCCAACATCCTTAACCGCTTTGAATTCTGCGGCGAGACAAAGGCGGCATTTGTTTTTTTTCTTGAAATATAGCTCAGTCTAATAGGTCACTTATGTATGATTGCCAGCTGAATTCCCATCAAATGATGTTTTCAAAGAGGACATTTGCGGAAGCAGACGTGCAAAAAGCGATAGTGGAAGGGATGCGGAGCAAACGTTTTAGCGCGGTCATAAGATTCTGTCTGGCAAATCCTCCTCATTTCCACAGGCGTTTCGAGGGCAAATGCATCTCTGTCCTCCAATGTGACGTCAAAATTCCTGGCAGAGGGCAAAAATCTGCTCAATTTCAAAACACCGCCGATTGCCTTTAACAGTTGGCCCGGCAGACCAGTAAAGTCTTGAGATTGCAACGCTTTTGGATTTTGTCCACGTCGCTCTGTTTCTCAACAGAGTGAGTTCATGTCTTCTTGGCCAAACACCTTCAAAGGGAGCAGTGGGACCATGAAGTCATTGAGGGTTGCTTTGGACTCAAACGAAAAGCGCGATCGCAGTCAGGCCATTCCATATGGACACAGACAATGTGGCATTACAAAGAGAATTTCGTAGCGCCTACGTGAGCGGACCACTAATTATCACTCATGATTTATGAAGCAGAGCAAAGGAGGGCGACGCCGCTAATCTGAACCTGATGGAGGCTAAATGCAAAAAAACAGGTTTGGAAAATGCCTCAAATCTGGCTTTGCTCCGCTCCGTTTGGCACGGCGCTCGTTTCCATAGATGCCTTTGCAATTGGACAAAGTCATCCTCATCTGAAGACAATTCGGAATCAACATCGATGGAATCGTGTAATATTTTAAACGACTGGGTAATGAAAAATATCATCCTCACAAGGATGCTGATTATGAAATATAATTACATGTGCAGATTGCTTCAGACGTCTTTGGCTCGCTCTGACCAACCAATCAGAAATGGAAAGATGCTGATGTTATTTTTGGCCCTCCAGAGGCCCTTGACAGATTACAAAGAAAAGGTAATCTGATTGGGCCAAAAAAAAAAAAATCTAACTTCCATACACATACTGAAATTAGCACAGCCAAGAGAAGCATTACATAAGGAGCAAAACAAATTGTTTGGAGTTAATACAATTTCATGAACTATATTAGGACGTAGGTTATAAATGTAGGTCAGGAGGTGGAATTTGAAGAGAATACCGTATATTCATCCCCCTTTCTGCAGCTTTAGCTTCTAGTCTTCTCCAAAGACTGCAAGACGTCTGCGCTAACTTCAATTATTGAATTCATTTACAAGCGCGTGGATATTTTTTGGTCAATGTGTGTACTTTCCGAGCTTGACTCGCATTGCCTGCGTCGCGAGCGCAGCATGGGAAGATGTTTTATCAAGGTCATCCTGCCAAGAAGCAAGGGAGGAGAGCGAAACGGAGGAGAGCGAAACGGAGCAGAGCGAAACGGAGCAGAGCGAAGGCAAAGTGCTTGCATGCAAAAAAAAAAGATATCCAAACAATGTGAAACAAGAGTGGCGGTTCATGCTTCCTGTTAGCGTCCAAGTGTCAGCATGGGGGAATTGGAATTCACATCAGAAAAGCAGCAGTGGTCATTAATGGTGCTTTTTGGATCAATTTGAAGATATCCCCGCAGCTCTCTCTCAAGTTTTGCCAAAGTGTTGGGCTAACGTCTTCCTGTTTCTAATTTCGTTGTCGAATTCAACACAGTATCGTCACCGAGCCTCAAAACACTACTTTCCGATCGCTTCCAAAAAAAAGAAAAGATGAAAACATTCCATTGATCACTTGATGCAATTACCCAAATTGGATTTGAAAGAGCTTTTTCTCGCAGTTGCCAATGCGGACTGACCTGCGGAGGAAAGCGAAGCAGACACCCGATTGAGAAATGATTCTCAGGTGCGTCTCTCTTCGACTCTGCAGTCTCCAAACTCAACACCCGATTGAGTAATTATCCTGACTACACTGGTGAATAATGTCTCTTTTCAGTTGTTTTTTAATCGAACTAAAGGGGACCGATGACAGCGCCGTGGCCCACCGCCAAAGGTGCTCGGGGCAAACAACCGCGCATATTTCTTTGAAACACAATTGACAAGAGGAGACATATTTGTGAGGCATTTTGAGGAGGGTTGAAGTTCATGGAGAGAGGCCATGAAATTTCTTCTTCCTCTTAGCATTCTAAAAGTGGGGTTCCGTTTCAGAAAAGAATGAAAATAAGAGCCGGACATGCGCATGGTGGAGTCCTGACCAAGACGAAGAATAAATTATCATAAACGACAGGATGCCAATGCAGAATTTTAGTCAATAAAGCAAGTGTATGGTATCAAAACCATATATATGGAACAAAGTTGAACATCTTCAGGCAGCAATCCTGCCTCACAGTGGGTCGGACTCCTCATTTTTGTGTGAGTTTGCAATTTTGATTTCCTCTCACAACATACTATTAGTTTAAGCTTTTAGAGTTTAAATTCCAACAATGTAGATCACAAAATGGACACGCTCACGTCCTGCGTTGCAAATGATTTGTTTTTCGCCTTAAAAAGAAGTGTTTTGTATGCTAACATCTGCTCATTAGCACAAATGAGGCATTGGCGTTAACGTTCCTGCTACGCGGTCATAAAGTGAAGGCTAGCACTGAATAAAACTGATAATTGCGCTCAAATAAACATCAACGGATTTTCATGGAAACGTGATTCAGTTCAGGAAAAACAGGCTTTGTACTTTGCGTTTCTTCTCTTATGAAAAAAGATTGTTTTGGGCCCTTCCCCTCCCATTCTTATGGTTCTTATGCAGCAAGTATTTCCAATCCCCTGAGGCAACATTGTTTACTGATGAAAAACTCCTGGCCCACAAGTCCTGGCCCACAAATCACCTCACCAGAGGGAGTCTTTGCATTCATGCCTCCAAAGACGTTAGTTGCAGACGTCCAAATGATACCAAGCCTCACTTTTTCTCTTCTCGTCGTTGTTGTCGCCGCCCGAGGCTTTCTGCGGCAAACTGCTGATTTTGTCAGGGACGAGTAATTACTATGATGACAGCGTAACGATATGACACTTTCTTTTTTTTTGCTTTTAACCACAATAGATGACATCTTTGTTTTGTTTTGAGTCCCGGCACAGACAACTATTAACACGAGGCGGTCTTTGTGTGCAAGCATACAGTGAGTGCTTTGAGGACCCGCTTGGAGCTCAAATTCTTATTTGTCCCTCTCTTGTTCAAAGCACGCTCAAAAAAGGTCTGACTTCCATCAATATTGATCAAGCCAGGACGGCTGTGACCCAGCAGTCACTTTACTATTTTAAAACACGTTGCAGAGAGAGAACAGGTAACCTTTCGACCCCTGTCTAAGGACACCTCTCGAAGGATTCTGCCTGTAGTTCAGATTTCAAACATCGTTACCTCTGGTGAAAAAATGCTGGAGTGATTTCTATCTGAAAGGGCGGGACATGGACCAAGGAGGAAACAATCGTTTTCAGTCCAGGACTTTTTGTTTGCTGTGTCCAAATCGTCTGCGTAATGCACAAAACTTGAAGATAAAATGGGTTTCCAAGTGTTCTCAAGAGGGTGGTCATTTGGATTTGCTTACTTTGCACTTCTAATATGCCTCTGCACGTAAAGAAGTGTTTGGGCTTCGCTACTCAAAACATTAAATGAAAAACAAACTGCGGAAACACCTTCAAGTTATTTTCAAGATGCAATAGAATATTAAATAGTTTTTTTTTAAGTTATTTCACCTTTTTTGTGAAGTACAGGACTCCTTATGTGTTCAATCATAGTTTTGATGCCTTTTAGCCTGTACTGTACCTTTATCGCTTTTAATGCTTTACAAAATATATTTCAAACATTTATAGTTTGGAGTTGAACTGTCGCTTTTGTTACACCCCTTCAATAATTAAAACAACAAAACAGGAGTTACGCTGTGCAGCTTCTTACAAGATGAGCAAAAAAGTATCATGAAAATCTTTTTTTATATACTTGCGCGATGGATGTTAAAAGTACGTTAAACACCCCACCCCAAACCTTAACCCTAACCCAAACATACCACTAATAAAACGTGTTTTGACGGCAATTTCCGTAATAGTTTTGAAAGAATTTAACTAGATGCAAGGCATTTGTGCGTGTGTGTTTTGTGTTTACGCAATGAATGCATTGTCAAACATGATTTATGATAAGACCTCATCTCCTTCTGGCAGAAGAATCCCTAGGAGCTCATTTTTGCATGTTTTCATTTGAGCTGCTATTTCATACATGTACCTTCTCTCTCCTGAAAGGAGTAGGGAAAAAAGTCACAAGTCTGTCCACGTTCTTCTGGCAATGAAGCAGGAGTAGAACATGCGTCAAGACAAAGTGTTTAGTCTCACAGGAGAAGGTATTCTTCAAAGGGGCCAAATTATGAAATGATTACAAAAATAAATCATTGCATCGCCTTATCAGCGCTGTCAAAAGAAAATATATTTTTCTTTGCAGGGAATGAGAATCTGAAGCCAAATGCAGAT
The DNA here is from genome assembly GCF_059441005.1 of Hippichthys cyanospilos. Classification (NCBI taxonomy): domain Eukaryota; kingdom Metazoa; phylum Chordata; class Actinopteri; order Syngnathiformes; family Syngnathidae; genus Hippichthys; species Hippichthys cyanospilos. The sequence goes on along the minus strand of NC_142386.1, from coordinate 6,875,214 downwards.
TGCAAAACTGTTCATAAGAATATTTATGGCCGTTAACAGATCATGTGAGATGTTGGCGTGTCACTGGAATTCCTTATGGTTTGGAGCTTTGCCCGAGCTGATTTTTCCCGACTGTTTCTTCTTGATAAATGTCTCGGGGGGTCTGATGGTATAAAACAAACAACTATGGAGGTCTTTTAATTGGCGCCGCCTTTTGTTTCAAAGTATGAAGTATGATTGATGTTGTGAAGCCGTCCCTGGAGTCAAGGTCTTGACACTGAGCTTTTTTTTTGTTGTTTTTTTGGGGTGGGCGGGGGCGTAAGCGTTGGGGGACTGAATTCTGACAACATTCCAGCTACAAGGTCTGGCTTGCCAGTACGTACAACCAGTTTCCAATGGTTTTAGGGCATCAGCACAAAAAAAGAGATTATATTAGCACTTTACATAATTGAGAAGACACTTTTATTTTGCACAGCTTTCATGTTTGCCGAAATCATATTTCGTTTTTGATGGATGTCAAACACAGCAGTAGAAGCATGTTATGTTATCTGTAATAAATCTAACCTGCCATTTAATCAAAACCTTTACAGTGTTTCCTCGTTTATCGTGAGGGTTATGTTCCCAAATGTAGCTGCAGTACCCAAAATCGCTAACCAAAATTTATTTTTTTGCTTTTATTTGATGATTAACAGAAGAACGGAAAAACAAAGTGCAGAACATTACCTTGCCTGCCATCCCGCAGTTATTGACAGCGCTGCCATTTTTTTTTCCTTCCACACTTTAGGTAGAATGTGTTACTCAATTCATTTGCGGCCACCTGTGAGATAAAACAAGCGCAGGTGAGCATAGGAACCAAATTCAAAGGCTCAGAAGTCATTGAATAATGAGTTTATTATTGCGGTAGTTATGTGCTGGAAAGCATCTGCTTCCAATGTTTGTAACTTGCTTGTCTTTGCTTTTATCTCGCTGAATGAGGTCAAAGTATCGTATTAGACACACCTCTTATTAAGATGCATTTGTGGAGCAGTTTATTTATTGTTTTGTAAAAGCATTCCGATTTCATAATTCATGATACAATTGCGAAGTCGTTGCCCAACATCGGTGATAGTTGAAAATTGTTTTCAATGCGAGGCAGTCACTCCATTTTCTTGTTATCAGATTTTCTTTTGACTTGATTTGACAAGTCATAATAGAAAGCAGATGGCCGAAATGCATGTCTGCTGACACATGGAAATATTGTTGTCATTTTAGCATTGCGCAAATATATACAATTCTCCATGGCCTTCCATGTAATGCATTGGAGCGAAACAACATTTGAACTGCATGTAAATCAACACAGATTCCCGTCAACTGTGAACAAGAGTATTCTAAAAATCATACCACAAAGACATTTTTCACCATTGAGGATATTGCATGCATATTGAGGTTCGCACGCAACTAACGATTTCCGTATTTTCATAGTGAATCTATCTATTATTAGTTGATTAATAGATGAGCCAGTTAAAAACATGTTTTATTTTCTATTACTTCACAAAAAAGGACATTTTCTGAAATTGACAGCAGGAAAGGTTTTGAAAGCCGCGATCCCACTGAGGGGCCAATACAGGCTCTTGTTTTTATCTTAAGACCACCGCAGAAGAATGTCTGGCAAATGCTTGATGAACTTTTGTGATACTGAATGATAATTAAATAATTTGTCCCATAACTTAAGAAAATAATCAATAAACAATGATTGGTTTCCAGAATAAAAGTAGGCATTTCCAAAGATTTTATTTTGATGTAACACAGTGATAAGTCTGCTTTCATACTAAATTTATTAGAGAAATTCTGTTGCGTTAATGCAGTGCTTCCCAAATAGTGGGGCGGGGCCCCCTGCTGGGGCATGGATGACCCCAGGGAAAAAGCTTTGTTTTTGTTGTGAGAAGTGTAATTCCAATAAAATAAGAATTTATCTTTTTTTTTTTTTTTTTTAAAGACCCAGGCACATTTTTTCAGTTTTAGACTAAGCTGTAACTTAGCAGTAAAAAATACTTAACAGCTGTTGAAAGTTTGTTTATATTGCTTTTTTCTTTTGCACATACTGTAATATGGCTATACTGATAAATATTTTGGGATCCTTGCCGTTAGCGTTGCTAAAACCAGATTTCCTCTTTCTATATTATCAACCGGATTAGGAAAAACCCACTTAAACCATTTGCGGCTGGGTGGGGCCTGATTACCATCTTTTTGTAGTGTCCCATTGGTTGTTGATACACTCGAAGATAATTTGAAACTCTACAGTTTGAGCTCCATTCCAATTCTGGAAATGGACTCCTCAAAGTTTGCGGATCACATCTTTCGGGATCGCATGGTAGCCCGGGGTTATCAAGATGCACACATCTCTGTGGGGGATTTCTTTTTCATCTTTGACTGGACGCCCGTTGAGCCACGGGCTACTCGTGCGTGGCTGGCTGCCAGAGGCGTCACTCACCCTTCATCAAAAAAAAAAAACGGATGCGGATGTCTTCATTAAGGCCGTCAGGCGCAGGTGTGCTTTGGCTCTGAGCCAACGTGCCGGGTTATGAGAGAACATACATAAGTGCTCCGCTTCATGTCAACACAGGACAGAGTTCTTCGCTCCGAGTCTTTGCTCAGTCAGCACATACAACAACAAAAAAAAGAAAGAAGAAAAGGAAAGAAAGTCCTTTTACATCCTAGAATTAGCCTCCAGGGGTTGTTCCTGGCGAGATTGTTTTTTCTTCATTTTCAGAATAAACAGTAAGACAGTGATTCTCTATTTTTTTTTCTAAAGTCTACACCTAAAATTGTATCTTTTTTAACATTAACACATTTTTAGACAGCACTTTAGACAGCGATTTCCAAAAAACAACTTTGCATTAAACTTGTACAATTGGGCTGTCGTATTCCTTCTCTGCCCTGCATGTGGGACCTCAGCGGGCTTCTTAAATTCCTCACACAACCCTATACAGCTAAAGCTATGTTTGTGTAGAACAGAGAATTTGCGTATCATACAGAAACCTGAAAATGATTTTTGCTGTTCATTTAGCGATACTGTGGCTAAATCTTACATCAGGTAATGTAACAAATGTAAAACAATTTAATTTGATGCCTTCAAAAGCGAAAAAAAACAAAAAAAAACGTCCATCCGGAGATTAAAATGTCATCAGGCTTCCTTTTAGTGATGACAGGAACATTTTGAATGAAAGAGCAAAGTGAAGTGGTTAATGTGGGTAAACAAAAAAATCTGGTGGTTAAACAAACTTTCTGGTTACCCCCCTCCAAAAAAAAAAGGAAAAAAGTGGGTCATTTGGGAAGTGAGTCATTGCGTGAGATGAGTTGTAAAAAAACAAAAAAATCTCACAATAGCGGGGGGATCGGAATGCTTTTCTCTGACCCTTTTGGCTGTTGTCTGCAACACATAATGATCTTTTCGTCTTTATTGTTGTTGTTTTGGCATAGCTAATAGTGGCCGACGGTTTGAGAAGCTGCGCACGGAAAGGCACCAAACTTATTTAGACACCAGAGCAGGATGTTTACTTGCATGTGGCTTTACTTTTACATGCACCAACGGACATTATTCACAGATTGATTGGCTCTTCTTTTGTTAGTCTTCAGCCCACTGAGATTAAACGGCGTCAGAGCCATGTTGTTTTTCTACTCTCTAGTCATCCTCCTTGGCTCTCCGTCGCGTTTGGCGTCAAGCCTGGAAGCCATCAGCAACACTTCAATGTCAACTATTTGTCAAGAAAAAAATAATAACTAATCAGGCTTAATCATGACCATACGTTGGGCTTTCTTTTCAAGCGTCTTTTCAAAACTAATGCATTGAATACAAAGCGAATTGATGACTTTTTGCACACCGGGACCAAAAGGGTAACCTTCAAAATCATAGCTATTGAAATACTTTTGAAAAGAAACAACATATATGTAGTCAAGAATATCTTTTATAAAAAAAAACCCACGCGGGCACGGAAAGAACATGCAAAATCCACACAGGAAGACCGGAGCCAGCTAGACTTGAACTTGAGACTCTGAACTGTGGGCCGGATGTGCTAACCACTCTTCCGCCGTGCCGCCCTTATAAACCCTGAAAATTGAACTTCTTGTAGCGAGCCCACCCCAAAACCGTGAAAATGAAGACTATTAATTGTAAATGATGAGCCATTGTTTTCCAAGTCAAATATTTACTGTAGTTTCCTTCTCGGAGCAGGTGGTTGATGTTCATCGTTTGTTTTATAAAAAGGTCAGAGCTCATAACAAACTAAACATTTATCAGCTTAGGACGAGCGGTTCACTGCACAGACGAGACTTGTTTGTGAGAAAGCGGAAAATAAGTCTGAAGGCTTTGTGATGAGTGTTTCTGTTAGAAGAAGTCAACGTTTTATTATGTGCGTGTGCTAATGAATGTTTCGACATTGCACCGTTGTGTGCGCGTGCGAGGCTGAGCTGGAAACAACAGCTTGGGTCCACAAGGCCCCAGTGACACTCACGGTGCCAACACACACACACACACACACACAAACAGACGCTCAGCTGTGAAGACCAGGGTGAGATCAGCCCACCAATCACCCTGTGACTCATTCGCAGAAAATCCTAATTTCCCTTCTTGTTGTCCAAGGCTCAAATCGTCTGCTGGATCTTGCAGCTGAGTGTGGTTGAAAAAGTCGTGTTCAAGTCACACATCAGTCCGAGTCTGCTTCACACAACATACCCTCAGGAGACCCAGACAATTTATTTGTGTCCACTGCAGTGGACATTTGTTTTTGGTCCACACGCGGTGACTCGTCGGAGCTAGCCGACTAAGTCCTGGCGTGCTTATTGGAGGACATTCTGGCCTTTCCATTGAAGTCTCATATCTTTGGGATGCAGTCAACAACGCTGTCTCGCGGGGACGGAAATGGCCGCTTCATTTTTGTTGTTAAAATGTTATGTTTCAGCAAAGCAGAATTATAAAGGACACGACTGACTTAAATGATGTAACGCAGCAAGAGAGAGAGAGTCGTAAATGTAAAGCACATGGGATTGGCCGAACTACAGAGGTGTTTTGTCTTCGTCTGGCATGTCAAAATATTTGAGTCCACATGTTGAGACGTTTTGTTATCAGCGTTCCGCAAAAGCTGGAATCATCGGTTTGTGTCTTGTCTCCATGTTGGAAAAAAAACAATATTAAATGCTTGTGCCTAAGTATTTTTTGCTGTTACTTTATGGAGCAAATTGACCCATTTGAAGGTTGAAGGAAATGTTGAAGGCAGGTTTGCAATATAAGACTTCTACTTTGCATATGTATAATACAAATCCAATAAAAATGTATTTTTGAGCCAATGCATTTGAATTTTTTTTTGTTTCATCAACTTTTTTGGGTAAGAAGCAAAACACCTGAGACAAAATGACTCAAGAATATTATTACGATATATAATATCCTAATTAAGAGTAAACACACCTCCGGGTCATATTCACTCAAGGGACATTCTTGCTGTTTTGTGAGAAGCTAATATAAATCACTGGTTCAAACAAAATACTGGAAATGGATTTTATGCATTTCGGAAAGATTCGGTTAACTACAGAAAATATGTCCCGTGTCAAAGTGACCCAGGGTAGTTATTTATGGCGTTATATTTGTGCCACAATTACGCACGCGCGGAAAAAAAAATTGAGCGGAGAAAATCAAACTGAGCGAGCGAAAACAGATTTTGAGAGCAAGAAAAAAACTATTGAGCGCGTAATGATAAGAGTTTGAGCGCGCGCCGATGGAGTTTGAACACAGAAAAAGAAATTGCTCGCTCAAAATTCCTTTTTGCTCGCTCGCAATAGCATTCTCCCGCTCAACATCTCGCTCTCGCTCGCGATACTCCTCCCTCCCTCGCTCAACATCGCGTTTGCTCAACATCGAGCTCTCGCTCGCTCGAGTCGTCCTCTGCGCTCGCTCAGTTCTGTTCACGCGTTACGTTTGTGCCACAAAACCAGCCAATCAGAGCTTGTAAAAGCACATTGATTGACAGCTTTGTATCCAATGAGATTGCTTGTTGTGTTCACCCGGAACGAGCAAACGAGAGTGCGTCACATCGACGTAGGCGGGAGGGGTGGGCTTATATTATTAAAGTACAAAAACTAACAAGGTATTTCTGTCAAATGATACAATACAGTAATAATAATAATATTAAAAGTAATTCTCCAGCCCAAGTCCGTGTTGACGCACACTCGTTTGCCCTTTTCGGGTGAACACAGGGCAAACGAGAGTGCGTCAACGGATAGCGTACAAGCAATCTCATTGGATACTAAGCTGTGTCAATCAAAGTGCTTTTACAAGCTCTGATTGGCTGGTTTTGTGGCACAAACGTTAACGCGTGAACAGAACTGAGCGAGCGCAGAGGACGACTCGAGCGAGCGAGAGCTCGATGTTGAGCAAACGCGATGTTGAGCGAGGGAGAGAGGAGTATCGCGAGCGAGAGCGAGATGTTGAGCGAGAGAGGGCTATCCCGAGCGAGCAAAGAGGAATTTTGAGCGAGCAATTTCTTTTTCTGTGTTCAAACTCCATCGGCGCGCGCTCAAACTCTTATCATTACGCGCTCAATAGTTTTTTTCTTGCTCTCAAAATCTGTTTTCGCTCGCTCAGTTTGATTTTCTCCGCTCGATTTTTTTTTCCGCGCGTGCGTAATTGTGGCACAAATATAACGCCATAGTTATTGCTGTCCCTTGAAAAAAGTCATAAAGAGGCTTTAATATAACAACAAGATACAGTAAATTTTCATGAAAACACACACACACACACAACCATGTTGTGAAAAAAACCCAACGAAAAACAAAACATATTTTTGTAAGAAATATGCAGGTCAGCCACAAAGAAGAAAATGATCACAATCATCACGCTTTGAGCCAAGAGTAACGATCCCGTGTGTGTTCGCCAACGATTTTGCCATGATTGCAAAGGCATGTGTGTGTGCGCCTTCATTTGAGCATTTGTACAGGTTATATGGGATTACATTTGCTGTCGCTCAAAATGTGGACAAGCTGTTCACATGCTTTATTAAAGTTGCTCTATTTTGCCCCAAGACACTACATAATTCATTCTCTAAGGTTAAAGGATGAAAACATATTTCTCTACTACTTAAAATAGCATATTGTGCATTTTCACTATTTCAAACTGTTCCCACAAGATTTGTATCATCCCCCAAACACACAAAGAATTAGATCCCACTGAATTTCCACCACGTTTCCAATTCATCTAGCAATAATTTTTAAAAAATGACATGCCATAAATCAAGCTATTTGATTGTGGTACAGTATTATTGAAGACTCATGGAGAATTGTCACTGCAGGAGATATTCTTCGCTCCTCATCCAGACTGCAAATGAATGGCACATGCGTCAAACCACAACTGACTAATTTCACCGAAAAAATTCACTAGATCACATTGTTTGGTTGTTGTATGTGCATGTGTGCGTGTATATATGTATATCCAGTATAAATATTTTGTGTGTGTGTGTTTTTAATCTCTGCATGTATCCTTTCTATATGCTTGTATGTGGTAAGCTTCTATTGCTTGAGTTGTTGAGGGCTGGGCAACAAAAGGTCAATCACATCCTCAAGTGGACACCGATTGGCTGTCATTGTCTTTGGCATAGCCTGACAGGCTCCTTTTGTTAATGGGAGGGCATTTCAGTGGCAGAAGAAGATGAGAAATGTTTTAAAACAATATTTTTTTTTAAACAAAGAGATGAATTAAAGTCATTCAAATGTGTCATTTATCTCAACTTTTTTGAATGGACAGAGCAAATTTTCTTATTCTATCAACATGTTCTCTGTTGCTCAAACTACCTGCAAGCGTCAAAAGAAAAACGTGCGACGTGCATGATTGCAAACTGGCTCACTCACATTTGATGACAGCAATAAATCGGAGTAATTAACTTTTCAGTACCTCAAATTGAGGTGTGAGTAATTTTTTTCATTTGCCACGAAGAAAAGACAAGCATTGTACTGAACGACCCGGGCGTCTTCACAATGTGTTGGCCCACACAGAGCTGTACGTGCAGATGGACAGATATTCACCTTGTAAATAATCCCACTAGATGACATAAACAAGTTCCTGAGCAGGCCCAACAGCAGCAGCTGCAATCAGTGTAGTTAAACCGCTCAGTTTACTTAAAACGGAGTGGGAGGAGAATCTGTCAGTAATACAGAACCAAGCGGAAAGCAAACAGGAAGGAAGGTCCCCATTCAGATCCCGGACAATGTCAGCAATACGTCACACTTACTACTTTCGACATTGGGCAGCGACGGCGCAATGGGCAAATCAGAAAGGACAGGCAAACTATGACAGCGTGTCAGGGTTCCTCGCGAGTAAGTTGAGGACTCCAGGGGACAACTCATGTTTTCCCGAAAGATGAACGCAACTGGACCTTTCATCATGTAAAAGTTGGAAGGCCAAGATGCTCTACGCGTCCGACTCGCATGATTTACTCGCACATCTGCCTCACGTCCGCTCCAAATTTACAGTAGTTGGAAGTAAATACATGGTGTGGCAATACGCTGCCTGCAGTTAGCGATGATTACCACTAAAAGCCCAATAAGCTCCCGTCCAGCCTGCAATTTACGCTTCAACGGAACATCCGTTATATAAAGCAGGTTGCATCAAATTTTGTTACGCAACTCAGCTCCATCCTGTCAAAACGGACACTTGACGTCCATAGCCGTCAATGGCAGTGGACGAGTGTAAGATTCAACAGCCCTGTTAAATTGGATCTTCGGCGGCTTCGCCAGCCCTTTGGCGTCCGTAATTGTCAATGGCATTCACTATGAATGAGCGGAATGCAGCACGCTGGACCAGTCCCATTTTCTTTAGACGCTCCTGAGCCCCAGCCTATTCATTTGTTGTCTCAGCAGGACCGAAAAGTGAATTGCATCCCTCCCAAACGCTTGCAAAAGTCAGGATGTCATCTACAGAGTACATTAGGAATTTGAGGGGTTGCTTGAATGATTCAAAAGATACAGAGCAAAAACAAATGTCCGCTACAGTGGACACAAATGAATAGGCTGGGTCTCAGGAGGATATATACAATTTAGAATCTTCAATTAAATGCAGATTATGGTTTAGTGGCATGAAGTACTTGGGGAAACTCCACACAAGCTTTTTTTTTTTGTGGGCTTCTGCCTTTTATGAATTGCAGCAATTAGGATCAGGAAGTGGTCTACCATCAAATGGCCGCATTTTTATGGTCTCAGAGTGTAGTTTAACCGTTTGTTCTCTGCAACAGTCATGTTAAATGGTCGTTCTTTCACTACTTCTCTTCAGCGTTGCCTATTCCTTCCAGTAAATCAGGATGAAAAATGAATATTACTTTAAGAGGCCTTGATTAGTAGATAGCCATTGCAGTGGTGGTAAATCACAGTCTTTTGTACCTTTTTTTTGCTCCATAACAAAAAAGCATTTCATTTAGCAAATGAAATAGCAAATAAGCAATTCATTTAAAATGCGCACCGATTTCTGCTAGAGTTTTGTTAAAACAAGAACATCTTGCCACTATAAGATTCAAATGCAGTGCAAGGTGCATTACTGAATATTATGGACGCACACTTACTAAAAGTGTATTCTTAAAATACCAAGCGTACGCCCGCTTTTGTCTTGTGTGCTCTTTGTTGGAATTTATCTTCATAAATTTTTCAATCTGCCGCAATTTAAACCTTGTACCTTGAAAATAACCCCCAAATCATCCAAATCCTGCACAGCGGTTAACGTGAACTTGGGGTAAAGTTAGAAAAACATCAAACAAAATCGGAATAAATCAAAAAGTTCAATGGAGAGCCAAGAAAACATGGAAACAATATGCCGCACGTGTTATGCATCAGCCCACATAAACGTCTTCTTCCCGTGTCATCGAAGCAAGTGAGTTGTCGGTCCAATTTGACGAGAATGCGCAGCAACAAGTGATGGATCCGGATGCCAGTTTTCCATCCCGAACACAAGCGAGCGCAACCATGCGTAAAATTCCCTGCTGCGAGGCTGTGCGTGTGTGAAATGTGTTGTCAATCTCTTGTTGGAAAGCCGAGTATAGCGCAGAGCAATTTGCCGGCCAGTCTATGACATAGTGTCCACGCGCAAGCTAGCAACAGCTCAAAACGAACATTGTTATGATGTACGCTGGAGGCAGCTCCACGTGTCAAGCGGACTCATTTTCTATCATCTAAATCAGTGGTTCTCAAATGGGGGTACTCGAAGGAACTTCAGAGTGGACGCGAGAGTTGAAATAAAACAAACAAACGTGCAAAAAGCCTTTCAAAGTAATTATTGAATTAATTGTGACAAATCTGATGTTCAGTAGGTTATTCAATTTCATCATTGTAAGAAGCCAGATTCTCCCCGTGCAAGACTGGTTTGACCCAACTTGTCGTGGGCCATGTGTCAAGTTAATGATTTCAATTTGTGAACACATCTCTGATATGATCACAAAAGTTTTTGTTTTTTTTTCCTGTGGGCAAATATTTATTTAGAATTATTTCTTTTTGGGAACAGGTCTGACACTTTTTATTGGTTATTTTTGGGGGTACAAATATCTATTAATAATTATTTATTTTTGTGAACAGATCTATACAGTAATCCCAAAACAGAACACTTTGTGTTTAATATTTTTTGTTTGGACAAATATTTATTTATAATTATCTCATTTTGAGAACAGGTCTGATACTTTATATTAATTATTTTTTTGTGCACAAATATTTATTTATAATTATCTCTTTTTGAGAACAGGTCTGATACTTTATGTTAATTATTTTTGTGGACGAATATTTATGAATAATTAAGTTAATGGTTTATTTTTGTGAACAGATCTCTACAGTAACCCCCAAACTCCATGTATTATATTTAATATTTTTCTGTCGACAAATATTTATTTGTATACATTTTTTAGAACATGTCTGTCACTTTATATTTTTTTTGTGGAAAAATATTTATTGATAATGAATTTCTTTCTTTTTGATAACAGACTGCTTCTATGATCCAAAAGAGGACACTTTAGGTTGATTATTTTTTTGCGGACCAATACAAATGAAGTTTGAAAGGGTCTATAAAGTTGAATAAATCCAACACTGATGGCATGTTTTAAGTCTTTTTTTTTCAACCCAAAAATGCTTCCCGAATGAAGGTTAATTGGATAATAAATGGATATTCACCCTTAGATAATGAAGCGATTGTTCATAACGGCCATCTTTTGTAGGTCTGCTTTGATTCAATTTCACTGTTATATCATCTGGATCGAATTAGAGTGACCATCAACCCACGGCGTTGTAAACGTAACATTTTCGGACTTAAAATAGATTTGTTTAATAGAAAGGTAAACCTCACATCCAGCGCCAGCCTTGTAAAGTCCTGGAGCGTAAGCGAAGCGTTTATTTCTTTCCATTTAGTCTCAGCTCAAAGTATAGGAGAGCTCTGAACGAATGAGTGAAAAGCGGACCGATGTGCACATTAAAGCGGCAAGGCTGTTTCCATGAACTCAGAAGCCTGCTGATGAAGAGCGCTTTATTTTGCTATTTATGAAGAAATACATGACACAATAGTCAACTTTGGACTCAGCAGAGCTCCATGTAAGGACATTTGATCTTGTGGGGAAGCAGATTGAAAGCACCTGCTTGTACGTGCAGCAGACAGACGTTCCGCAGGCTCTCGCTGGATAATTCCGCTGCCGCTTATTGTGACAAATTCAATGCAGGGTCATGACATTGCGCATTTTGACAACATCTTTTCAAGATGATTGGCACAACGTTTGCTCGCTTTTTATGCAAGATGTGTTGAAATTTCCGACCAAAGTTTGTCTAAACAAATTATCTTCAAAACTAGGGCCCCGTTAATATGGCTTTGTTTGGCTGATGACAACATGTGGCAGAAAAAGATAATGAATTCATCAACAGATTCATTTAAAATAAATAGGATGAATAAAGCCTTGATTTTGTTTCTTTCCTCCCAATGCATTTCAATAGGCGTCAATTTTATCCGGATGTTCATTATAGTCCCTGTTGCCCGTTCGCAGAATGCCTTGCGCAATTGATGAAAATTTATGACGACAATGATTCATGTCATATTTTTGGGGGGTGTTAATAAATATAACCTACATATGTATGGATAGAACTGATGCCACTGAACAATTTGAGTGGTTGAAGGAAAAAAAATTGTAAATGCCTTTAAAAAATTTACAAAATTAGGAAAAAAACAAACAATGTGTATAGTTTCCAAAGTGTGTGCACAATGGTTAAACATTGTTATCCTGCATGTAAAATAAAAAAATCAATTTTTTTTTCCATTTGAGCCATTATGTCGCTGTCAATTGAAAATGACATCTCGTTGCTTATGGGTCATGTAACAGCCATCACAGCTCAGCTTTTGAATATCACATGACCAAACAGAGGAAAAAAAAGATACACCGTGACTGGCCATTACCTGCGACACTGCAATACCAGTAACAAAATGTCCGCCTTCTTGATATTTGCCTCTTATTTCATAATCCACAAACGCGATATTAAGCCACGTGGCGACGACTTGAACGTCACATTCTAAAAAACTTCAGCTCAGCGACAGATGTCGCACTCCAGTCCTCGAGGGCCGGTATCCCGCATGTTTTCGATCTCTCTCTCTCAAACACACCTGATTCAAACGATTAGGATCATTTTCAAGCTCCTGCAGGGTTTGCTAATAAGCCCATCGTTTGAAAAAGGTGTATTGGGGGGAGAAAACAAAAAAACATGCAGGACACCGGCCCTTTAGGACTGGAGTTCAACACCTATGACCTAACCTGTAATGATTGACATTTTGAAGTTCTCGGCATGTTCCGCACACATGTCCAAAAGGGGGTCCGATCCAAAGCGGCCCAGACAGGACGTCTGCTCCTTAAATTAAAAGAACCGAGAGTCCCAGAATTAAGTGTTCTGTCATTGCAATGACAGAGGACTCGTAAAAGCGCATCCAGCAGCGCGCGTTACTCAAGCAGCACTTTCCGGCAGTGTACGCCCATTCACGTGCCCCGTGACACTAGGAGTGCAACATTATTATGAATTTTTACACACGGCAGAACCGCTTGGAGGGCTGCGGGATTTATATTCTGCGGGGCAAATGAAAGTCAAGACCGAGGGAGATTTGTCGTAAAACTGGCCACGATGTAAACTTGTCACACGCACGTTGTATCAACAACACTTTTATGGCATCATATGCCCGTCAGGGAACGTGCATCATTGCGCAATATAGCTTGATGCAGCGCAACCGGGCCTGGCGCTACATACTACGTGACATAAGTGCGGCGTGTTTGCTAGGGACAGCTGTTCCTTAAGCATGAATGAGCCTTGTTGTTGGAACAATGGCACTAAAAGAAAAATGAAAACATTCCTTGCATGGAATAATGCCAGCAAATTGTTGGATTGTATCATCCCTGGCATAACAAAACCTATGTTGTAATTAAAGTCATGAACCCGGAAGGCTGCCATTATACTGAAAATTAGGCTGGCGTTTGTTCTTTCATTCAGCCACGGTGAAAATGGATCCAGTTCTTTGTTTACGATTATGAAATTGAATATACGGATATTTAATGTCATGAAAGGCATTGTCCTGGAACATTAAAATGTTCATCTAAAGTGGACATGGGAGGGATATTTTTTCTTCAGGACATTACAAATTGTCAAAGGAGGATCCTAATTTGGACCTAGAAGAGGAGAGGTAGGCAGTCTATATACAAAAAAAAACAAAGAAACCACAACAGACATTAGAAACTAGACTCAGGAAACCAGACTCGTAGGAAGACAGCTTTACATGACATGGCAACACAGTTGTCGGACGTCAATATTTTATGACATAATAAAGCCGGCCGGCAAAGGACCATAGCAACTGCACCGCATAACACTTCAAGTCATGTAGCCGAGCTGGGTTTTCAGGGCCCGAGGCGTCCACCTCGGTGTTCTTGGAGTCCGACTCCAGGCCCAGCTGCAACGGAGTCACGTCGCAGAGGCTTGGCAGTAAAAAGAGCCATCATAGCACAAAACACACAGACCAGCTCCAGCATCTCTGATAAAGCCCAAATGGCTCTTTGCCTTCCAGCTTTCACCCCTGGAAAGCAAAACCAAATGTTCTGAGGGGACAGAACATTTTGGATAAGACATCTTTATGGAATGATTCATCTGCTCCTCAATTTTCTGAACCTGGCAGCTCGAATCTGCCTTGCTGCACGTCAGTATCGGTAAGTAACACATCAGTCTTGGAGGATCTAGTTGTATGATGGGAGTTGAGCAAGGCTGAGGTCTAAGCAACCTTATTGGGATTAACAGCAATTGAACTTAATACTACTCCCAGTGCCAATCCAAAGTCGCAAAGGCAGAATTGTATTGACTCTTAACATTCTGTAAGTGTTTTCTTGTGGCTATTTGTCCAATTGGATTCAATCGCTTAGCTACAACATGTTTGCGTGCGTCTGCACCGGCAATACATCATTTTGGTCGAGATCTCCGGAAAAACACCATCAAAGCCACCATTGTACGTGTAAATGGGTAATGACCATAATGGATAGAAATGAGTCATTCTAAAAGTGCTTTATCAAGATATGCCAATAATGTGGCTTTACTTTGGTCCTTAACGATAGGATTCACACTTTAATGTCTACAAAAAATGCAAATGTCCTAAAACAAGCTGTCTAAGTTCCTGGCTCCAGGATCTACTCCACTCCTCACCTTTGGCAACTCTAATAACTTCCAACTAAAGAGCTTGATGCAAACAACTAGTGTATTAAAAATGGCTAGTTGTGATATAAAGTACAATCACTTTAACGGTGATGCCAGCTACCGAATAAATACTAATAGAAAATGATATATTCCGCCTTCAGACCAGGCTCAACAAATATGGTCCTCACCCGCACCTTAAAAAGTTCACCGGGTCACCGAAAACATCCACCTTCCTCACATGCGGGTGAAGAAAATTCCCAGCGCTGGGTGATATAACAGTGAGCAGGCCGACTGTGTGAAAGAGGAGCGCTTACGTTTCTCATACGCTACCCGGCAAACATTCACTCATCGGCGGATTACTTGCTCATTCGTCAAAGGCGGAGCACTTGGCCCGCAGGAGAATCATCCGCTACTCCGGGGTGTTACATTTTCGTCAGCACGGATCAAAGCCCGGACGGAAGAGTGCCCGTCACGTAAACATGACGGAACAGAAAATCAAGGATTTTGACGTTATACCCATGAATGTT
This sequence comes from Hippichthys cyanospilos, assembly GCF_059441005.1. Lineage (NCBI taxonomy): Eukaryota > Metazoa > Chordata > Actinopteri > Syngnathiformes > Syngnathidae > Hippichthys > Hippichthys cyanospilos. The sequence continues at coordinate 6,860,020 of NC_142386.1, read as the reverse complement.
GACACAAAAGGACATCAGTATTTGAGGGAACTAAAAGCTTCTTGAATGTTCCGTGACCAGTTAAGCATGCCTTGAAAATGCAAGTCCTCATGGGAAAAATATCAACTTTAAGATGGTCATTTTGATTGATACTGAGAAAAATATCACGCTGTCAAGTCAAGGGCTATTTGTATAGCCCTGAATCACCGCAGTCTCACAGGTGAAAAAAGTAAAAATAGTAAAAAAAAAAAAAGTAAGCGGGGGACATCCTGAACTGGTTGCCAGCCATTTGCAGGGCACGCAGACCCACAAGCATTCACGCACCCAATTACACCTCAGGACAATTTAGTATGTCCAATGCACCTGGCATGCCTGTTTTTGTAGTGCGGGAGGAAGCCGGAGAGAATACACGCAGGCCCGGGGAGAACATGCAAACTCTACATAGGAAAACTAGAGCGAGGTGGTTTTTCAGGTCCCTGAACTGTGAGGTGGACGTGCAAACCACTGCATCACCGAATATATCAATGCTTCTCAATTATATTTTGCCAAGCCCCCGTTAAGCAAGAGAAAACTTTTTGTGCCCCCCCCCAACTTGACGCACTGACTATAAATAAGATTAATAAGGTTATTATCGATAAAAAATTGTATAAGTGGAACAAAACCAGTATCCTTTTTAACATTAAAGAAAGAAAGAAACAATATAAATCAACTTTCAACAACTGTTAAGTATTTTTTACAGCGTTTATACCAGTTACAGCTTAGTCTTTTTTTGTGTGCCTTACATAATCAATCAACATTTCATTACGTCTCTTTTTTATGCAGGGTCAGCATCGATGCAAGTTGAAAAAGAAATATTTTCAATGCGTACAGATGTTTTCAAATGTAGGGCATACCCATAAAAGGTCAATTATAGGCATAAAGTTATTTCTTACCCATCCGCTGCATTGACTTTGGGCCGACTTTGGGTGTACTCATTTTGACATAATGTGCTGTTTAAGATTTTATGGAGAATAAATTGACCTCGTAAAAAGCCCCAAAGCATCAACGATCAGATGGCAAAAGTCGTCCCTGTTCCAGTATGTGTTTTTCTTTTCGAAAAGATTGTGTTCATATGAAAGCTCCGTAATTGTCAGCACATTGACGTTGTTGCTGCAAATGCATTTCGGCGCCCATTCATTATTCATTATTCATGAAATTTAGAAACCGGAAAAGGTGCTAGCTTCTTGTCTATAAAAATTTTAAACAGAGCAGATGGTGATATGTGGAAATGTTGCTCATACTTTCCAAACTACTTTTCCAAACACAAATATTATAGTCAGGTCAGTGCATACAGCGGATATATTAAAGCAAACTTCCTCAAGTGTTATTCAAATTCGGGTATCCAAAACGCATACAGATTGTGAATGATATGAAATGCGACATTTTTGCAACTCTTTCATCCTTCGTGAAAACACACAACTGACGTCCATGTTCAGCACATGGTGCGAAGCGGGAAAAAAAAAAAAAAAGCTGTGTTTTCTCCTGCCCACATGTGCCTCTGACCTGACCCCGCTCGTCATTTTTATGACCAAAACTCCCAACACCTGTCCGATAAATCTTCCCTCGGCGCTAAGCGTTACGTAACCCCGCGGCGCTTTGCAGAAACCAAACCCAAACAGTAATGGAGGCCCTAAACGGGGCCGGGGGCGTGAGGGGTCACCTCATCTTTGCCATGCGTAAGTGGCGCTGCGCGCTATGACTTTGTTGTTACAGGTGGGTCAAAACATCATTTTTTTTAAACCAACTAAAAAATACCAAGCAACATCATGGCCACTGTAATGCAGTCGGCCTACATTTCCTCAAGTCAGCAAAAATGAGGCCGTCAATTTAGTCTTAAAACGTATATTTAAAATGTTGGGAGAACAAAATTGTCATTCAACAAGCGCTGAAAGCAGTCCTTGCGTATTTTGAGTACCGTATTTTCCGCACTATAAGGCGCACCTATAAGCCTTATTTTTTTAAAAAAGCCGATGGTGCGTCTTATAATCAGGTGCACCTTATATATGGATCAATATTGAGATTGGGATTCGTAGATGGGGAATGAACTGATGCAGTAAGCTTGACCTGCTTCTTTTGTGTGTTTACAGTTGAACAAGGTTGCTCATATTGACATCGAGTTATTATGCTATTGAGAGTTTAGAGTTATTATTGTTATTACTTTGAGTATTACTATATTGTGATTGAAAACGTTTTAAAATATGTCATTAATTGAAGGGTGCGCCTTATAATCCGGTGCGCCTTATATATGGAAAAGTTTGAAAATGTGTCATTAATTGAGAGTGCGCCTTATAATCCGGTGCGCCTTATAGTGCAGAAAATACGGTACCTCGGATTGAAAAACCACTTGAGGCATTATTTTTTTTCTTGCCTGGGGTATGCGCTTATTAGTGCACACGTCAAAATTAAATGTCAAGCCAAACACAGCAACAATTGTCAATAGCCCGCAGAACAGTAAAACGCACCAGGAAGTTTTATACTGTATATGAATACAAATGGCTTTGTTCACTTTTGCACTGAGGTTTCGGGTAACGTGTTGCGGCGTCCAAACTTCACTAGTCTTTCGCACCTGACTTTCCATACAAAACAACACAATGTTGTTGTGAAATCACGCTCAATTTCCAGTTCAATTGACAAACGACTTAATTGTCACATCCGGCACATATTGCCAGCTTTTCAAGGCGGCTCGGCTTTCATTGTTTCTGCAGGAATTAGCCGCTAGCTAGCAGCACTTGAATGCTTCATGAATGATTGACGTAAAATAGTCTGCGCATTTTCATGCTGACAACCCGACGTGGTTGTTGTTACTACTGATCACTTTTTAACAAACCATAAAACCACGTGTGGCAATTGGTTTCTGTTTTAAACATACAGTAAGGTGTAAAGTTCCACAAGTGAGCAAAAAAGGTGGACTTGATAAAATCACATGCTCACGGTAATACAATGTGTTCATCATCAAGAACATGACTTGATGTTTTGCTTCTTTTGTTAAATTCTGCTGAGACACAGCGTGAATTCCAGAAAACGTGATGTTTTAGAAAATCCCCCGACGCGGAGCCAAGACTTGATGCAAAAGACGGAGCCAGAGCCAGGACTTGGATGCAGCTCATGAGCGGCGCCCAACATCTCCTTTTTCCTCATTATCCCCCCCGCGCCCACCTTACAGTACATACTTTTTATCGCACTTTCTCTTAAAATAGAGCTTTGGAACACCTGGCCACGACAAACTATAAGAGGTGGAAATCCCCTTGGCCCTTGGCCTTAAAAGCTTCCACTTTCCTGGGAAGAGGCATTTAGAGTGTGCCTGTGGGAATTTTGCATTCATCCAGTGGGACGTTTGCCACGTCAATTTTATTGATATTAACATGACTACTACTTCCAATCATCACAACATTCGCAGGCCTTCTTCACAAGCTTTAGAGGCACAGCGAAAAGCCTCAAATATTTTCCCAAGCAACTCATATTATCAAAACACCCCCCATAAAGGAGTGAGAAAAGTTTGATTCTGCAAAATATGATAAGCAGAGTGCAACTGATTTAAGGTTACGGGTGATGGGAATGGTGAAAAATGTGCGCGCTGGTGCCTTTTGTTGATGACTCGAAGTGATTTATGTTGGCGTATGGAATCACTTGATCCATGCTGGTGGTTGCTCGTTTTTCTTAATGAAAATTTTGGGTCAAATAGAAAGGGAAGGTTGCTACGCTTTCTCATGGCCCATATGGATCGCACGAGTGCCAAAGAACACTTTGGATGTTTTGATACTAGAAAAAAGTCATCAAAGTGCTTGTCTGGGTGAAAGGGTCAGAAGATCAGCGGGAGATTATTACGAGAGGCCGATCAAAACAACTTTTGGCTCTTTCGACTTTTGGCGCTGCTCGCCAGATCTTTACAATCGTAACTCTTAAAACGTCGATGCTATTGCTAAATGCAATTGAATCGCTTTCAAACAAACTGGTCATTACAATACAATATGATTCACTTGAAGACATTCAGCGGCTGGAAACAATATTAAGGGCTCGTTTCTCTCAAATGGTATTTCTTTATAAATGCTAATATGTCTTCAAATTGGGATGAATAGCTAAATGGAGCATAACCCTCAACTAAATTAAAATAATTACCTATGTTCAGGCTAACAATATCCGTCTGGACAAACATCCCGGTTGGGTCACCCTAGCAGAGGAAAATTTAGGCTTGTTGAAAACTGAGCCAGAATCCCGACCTTAAATCACACAAGCCAGGTACGCATCCCTCATGTGGGCCTGGGCTCGCACCTTCGGCGAAATGCGGCCATCAAGTGGGTGGATCTTTGCGCAGACTCTGCACAAGAGACCTCTGGAAGGACTCATCGTTTGACTCGGGTATCAGAAATTCCAGCAGCAAGTCGCAGATGCAGTAAAGGAGATGCCTGCACACGAACAAGAAAGACTACTGAACATCATTGTGTGTCATGCAGTTACAATATGCAAGAAATATAATACAAATACAATATACAATATTTCTTTATTTCCATCAAATGTTTTCTTTGCTAATATTTTGGGTCGTCTGGAATGGATTCTTTGAATTTCTATAGCCCTGTGATGTCATTTTTACTCGACAGAAAGCGTGATATGGATAAAAACGAGTGGATTTTGTCGCCTTTGTGAAATTAGATGTTTTTCGACTAGTGTGGCTGCTTAGGCATATTGTGGTCAGGGAAATGTTTTGACTTGACTTTTCCTTGAGATGCTTGATGACTCACTTGTTAATGTGGTGATCTTGCAAAGACTCCAACATTGTCTCCAAGCTCAGTCTGTATTTGTCACTGCCTAACATGTCAGTGATGAGCTCTGCAGCCATAAACATCCACAAAAACCAGACAGATTAGGGTCAGGGGTGTCAAACTCATTTTAGCTCAGAACCAAATGGAGGAAAACCTACTCTCAAGTGGCCTGGACTGGTAAAATCAATCATCCAGCGGAAGGAAAATGCCCCAATCAAATTACTGTATGTGGTTGTACAACTTCTTTTCAAGGGGAAGAGTGAAGTGCAAGGAAAATGAAACAGAAAAAAACGTTGCTGCAGTGTCTCATTTTGGACCTGGGTGGCCTGGTTTGCCACTGTCAGGAGAGTCAATTGAAAAAGAAATACAAATGTGACTATTTATAAGAGCCGAATGTCTGGTAATGGCGCAGATGACGCCCCCTGCCCGTTGTGAAACTCTTTGGGGCAATTGAAGGATTTTACCTGCTCCGAGTAGCATAGTGAAGCTAGATACAAGTGTGGCAAGGGTTCACTTGTAAGGACATCGGACTAATGGGTTCATCCTAATACATGACAAATTCATCTTTGAGACCCCTGCATTAGGTCAAAGTAAAGTATGTGACGCAGGGCGAGCTGTAAATGCGGCACGAACCCGGGACTAGGCGCAGGAGACATTCCAGGCATCGCTCCTTGGTTTGCTCCCTTTCTACGGCGCTACGTTCCGGCTGCGCTTGGGCGGGCAGGCTGCCTCCGGGCCACACGGCTTCCTGCAGCACCTGCAGGTAAATGACCCAACAAGGGGCGCTGGTCAAGTGGGCCACTCCCACCTCCATCCACCTGGGGCAAAAAGCATCATCGCAAATGTACGTGCGATACGTGCAAAGGGGCGCAACACGTAAGAGCGGGAGCTTGTGTATCTGGTCAAGTGGGCCACTCCCACCTGCATCCGCTTGGGCCAATTAGCCATCACCTTTGTAAGTGTACGCGCGATGCGTGTAAAGTGATGAAACACAAGGAAGCGTTGAAGGTTCAAACGTGAAAGCGGCGTCTTGAATGACTTCATGTTGACACAAAGCAATGACATTAATGCCAGCGGAACTCTGGAGCCTAAACAGAGGCGCTTCCCACAGACATTGCCGGCAGACAGGCCCAGCGTTAATCACTCACATGCCTTTGTTGAAATCGCAACGTCCAATTTGGCGTCAGAATTGGATTTCACATGAAAACAAAACAACAACGAAAACAATAATGCCTTGGAAGGGAAGCCTGAGCACGTGCCATGCAACATTCCCAAGTAACTCTCCTTACTCAAGAACAGGCCCAAAGACTGATCATCTGTAGGAAGGAGGAGAACATTTTCATGTCTGTGGTTTTTTGCAGTATTCTTACACTCATTAATACCTGCCATAAATCTTAACCGCATCTTTACATTTCACGATTTGATTTGAGGAAACTGCCTGCGCATGCCGCACTTTGAAGGTACCACTGCCTTTGAAAGCCGATTAACGCTCACATGAGCTTACAATGCCCCTTTAGAATACAAGCCTGCCCTCTAGTGACAATGAACAGTTTTAGGCGAATTAGTGGACTGTAATTTTCCAGAAATCCACATTATCAATCCCTTTTGGAATAATATCATGTTTACGTATTAAATCGATACTCAAGTATCTTAGATTGAATGTCTGGACTCGTAAAACCGTGAAAATACGTCCCTGGCATTGATAATATCCCTGCTATTGACCACTTCAATAAAACAAGAGATTTCCAATGTAAATGAATTAAAGTTGTCAATAGTCGAAATGAATACTTGTGACGCTTTCTATAAATGAACTAATGGAATAACAATAGAATTTTTAGGTATGAACGTCATCAGAGAAAGTCTGATATTCATTCTCGAAAAATGCATCTTGTGATGATTTAAATCCAACCTCTCAATAAAAGTGCCAAAGATGAGCCTGATGGCCTTCTGGATGTTCTCGGTGCACAGCCAACTCCACTGGTCCTTCATCAACAAACACAAAATGTTCAGCGCGACATCCGCCACAGCTGTGTCTGAAAAAAAAAAAAAAAACCATAATATAACAGCAAGATACAGCATCCCTTTTCAATAAAAGCAAATAGAAAATGCGGTGTTGTGCTGCCCTCATGTGGCTCAAAACTGCACCTACCGACACAACTGTAAAGCAAAATGCATTTTTAATGAAAGACAGTTGAAGGGACGAAACAAAAATGAAACACTGAGAGAAAAGGGTGTGTACTACGTACCTGTACTCTGCGTTTTCTTCTTGTCGGTGCCCAAGGGCTCCCTGCGCTTGTTTTTGTCTTTGCTTTGGACCTGGCATAAAAGTCTTTCCTGCTCCAGGACAAAGCTCTCCAATCTGGACAAGGACATGCCACTGAGCACCTACAAGGAATTGGACAAGATCTTTGCTATACAAATGCATTCACTGATGTGTAATTGTCAACTGCAGGGGTGCCCAGACTTTTTTTTTCTGAGGGCCACATACAGAAAAACAGAAAGACGAAAAGGGCCACTTTATTTATTTTAATTAATCAAAGAATTACGCTTTGCCTTTTAATGTAGTCATATACAAAACTGTGTGTTTACAACCATCTTTTTTGTTTGTTTTTTAATAGCATTGCAGGCCATGCGAAAACTGTGTTTTTAGCGGATGTCGTGGGCCGCAAAAGGTCCTCAGGCCCTAGTTTGGACACCTCTGCTTTACTATATGAGAACTTACAGGGCTGCCTTCACTAAAGCAATATGTGACTTTAGGATGTAAGTCAGGCATATTGAGAGATGGAGACGCTTTGCTTGGGAACATGAGCCTCCTGGGCGAACATTTTGAAGGACAGCTTCGGTCATTTAAGAGAAAAGACAAATGAGTCGACAGTTGTTGTGTTCCACCTGTATTTTCTGCCGTCCAGCGTTCTCCCATCGGAGTCTCCCTCCAGGTCCTCCGTTGGACTCGTGGCCTCGGGGTGAGGGAAGGCTGTCTTCAATGTGTCTAAAGCATTTTCCATCATCTATGTGTGGGAGGGGGTTGGTTGTTTGTTTTCCATTTATTTACAAACAACCACGAGGTTAAAATGGGCAAATCCCCAAATTGGGTCGTTTTGCACAAAACAGCGCAAAACCCGTGGCTATATTTTCTTATATTCATATCACCCAACTTTTTGGGTTGAATATACATCCCAAAAAGTTGGTTTGGAGTTGGAATTTGAGATTTTGGTATCATGGTCCACGGTGGAGTAATTGCTTGTCACCTTATCGATTCTTGACCTGGCAAAAGGCCTCTTCTCAAAATATGTGCAAACCCCGGAGTTGAGAGACAGGAATTCCTGCATGTCCTCACTCCGAGCCGTCTCGGGTATGCTGTTAAGTTGCTATAAAACAAAAGAGATCCAATTGGAAGGGCCGCACGTGGCGGATTGCGTTCGGAGCCAACATCAACCTTGAGGAAGGCGTCCAGTTGACCTTTCCGAGCTTCCACCTTGTCGCCATCCGTGTTGCCAAAGGGAAGGTCGGGGAACATCCTCTTTGGACCTTTTACATCTGCAGTACAAGAAAATGAGCGGGAATTGTGTGAAAACATACCAAGCCATCCGTTTGGATCAGGAATGAAGCAAGTTAGAGTTGGAATGCTCCTCACTCTTGACAAACTTCTTCACTTCTGGGTTCTCCTCTAAACACGTCTGCAAGTTGAGGAACTCGCTGTATCTGCGGTTGACCGAGTGGCAGGTCGCAGGTTGCAAAAGGTCGCCGCTTTCGGGGCTTGTTGCCGTCTCAAACTGACAAAAGATAAATGAAAGGAAGGAGAAAAAAATAAAATAAATACATCTTCACTTAGGTCTTATGATTGATTGCAAAGCGCCTCTGAGGATAGAGAAACGTTTTGCGTCCCTCCACTCGCTGGAAATAGGCTCATTCATCTATAAACATTGTAGAAGTACACCTAAAATTGTATCATTTTTAACATTGAAAAACAAATACAGAACGATGAATTAGCTTTCAACAAATGTTAACTACTTTTTTAAAGGGGTTGTATAGGTGACAGAAATTTGAAAAAATAAAAATAGTGTGGCTGAAATTTAAAAAAAATGTCTGTCAATCCTCATTTAAACTTGAAACATTTGTGAGCAACAGGTTTGATGTTAAAAGAAATTGAATCAACAAATAATAAGAGCTTCAAGATTTTAACCAGAAGAAAAAGGTATAGAACATTGTGCTGATTTATTTTTTCTAAATCTTAAATTTTAAAGTGTAGGAAAAAAAATATTGTTGACAGCAAGTGAAAAAGTTTAAAACTCCAGCACACACTTGAACAATGAGAGCGCCACTGCACCCTCTGCTGTCGTAGAGGTGCAATTACATTTCAAATGGCAAAACCAAGGGGAGTTCCGCCGGGTCGTATGCACACCCGTGTCGCAGATGGACGGGTCTAAGGTCCAAAAAGTGTATTGTTACCGTGATGGTGTAGAGAGTATAAGGATGCATTCCGGTGCCTCGCTGCTCCCTGGCGATGAGCGTCCCCGCAATTTGCACATTATGGATGCCTACCGGTGGCTTGTTTGGCGTGTCAAAGTTTAAGGGGCCGAGGCAAAGCCTGTTGGAAGAACCCGTTGAGGATCTCTCTTGAGGTGTACCCGCAGGCCAGCGGCAATCCGCAGGCGCCGCCGCCTTCGGCGCAAGATTTTTCAATGGGCCGAAGCAGCCAAAATCATCGGGCTCATCCTTTGAATTGATGGAGTTGCAGAAGTTGGACGAGGGAGCGCATTCGCACAAGCGTCCGGCGCCGTCGTCTTCCGCGTCGGAAAGCAGCAGGGAGTCCAGCGAGACCTTGGATTCTGGGAGCTGAGAGTCGAGGGAGCAGCAGTTGAGCTCGGACGGCGGCGGCGCCAGCGGAGCGGCGTGGAACTTCTCCGATTTCCCGCAACCAGTCTCATGGCGAGATGCGTCCTCCTCACGATTGGCGCTCGACGACTCGAGGTGGCTCTCGCCGGGTCGACCCGAAGACGACAGGCGGGTCATCCGCGAATCGCGCAGGGCGCACCTGCGCGAGGCGACGTCTTGCTCTTTTTGCGAACGGGTAAAAACGTCCACGACGGTTTGGTTGAGCCAGTCGGGATCGGAAACTCTGCCGATGAGCGGCAGGAGCACGTTGCAGGTGATGAGTTCGGTAACCATGTAACCGCCGGTTCTGGTTTCCATCTGAGGGTAGGGAACCAGCACGTGCAACACTATGTTAACCAGAGCTCTGGCGTAGCCCAGCTCGGCGGCCGCGTCCCTCACGGCCGGATGGGGGCTGTCTACTTCCTGGTAGAGCTGCCAAAGGCTAAGCTTTTGACCCGCCGGCTCCAGCCGCATGCGTCTGGCTGCCATGTAGCTCTGCAGGTGACCTCCGTACAGCTCTAAGAGGCCTTGGACCAGACCTTTTGCATCCACTTGCCCGGCGCGCTTCTTCAGTTCCATCACCGACTCCAGCATGGAATTACGAACGGCGCGTTCAAACTCGCCTTCCACGTCCGGCAGAAGCGTGCGATACCAGGACGACACGAAATCCCGCACCGCTTTGTGTACAACGTTGTGGATCTCGCGATTGAGCCTTCGCTCGTGCTCGGGAGAGCACCGAGGCGGAGCGGCGCCGCCAAGGGGGAGGAAATGCTCCAAGTGGAGAAGGCTGTTGGCGTCCAGGACGGCGCGCGAGCCGAGCCAGCCTCCCAAAACCACCAGGAGACTGGTGAAGACGCACAGGAGCCAGACGTTGACCAGCAGATGGAAGAGGAGCGACCAGGCCAGCAGAACACCCAGGCCTAACAGTCGTTTACGCTGGCCCAGAACCTCTGGCAGGGACCACTTAGTGGAAGGCATCTCAGACGAGCAGATGAAACCTAACAAGAAATACGTTTTTATCCATGATCACAAAACTTCAACTGCAGGCGGCGGAGCGTACGAATAAATAAGAATAAGATCATTATCTATAAACGATCTAAACTAAGATAATTATCTATAAACGATCTAAAATAATCTATCTTCAAACAAAAAAAAACAACACGAATCAACTTTCAATAAATGTTAACCTTTTCAGGGTTTATACGCGTGTTACAGGTTAGTCTGAAAAAGAAAAAAATAACTGCATCAAAGTGCCTAAAATTAAAAAAATGTCACTTTATTTAAACTTGTAACTGTTTTGACCAGCTGAACCATTGATGCAGAAAAAATAAATGAAATCAAGAAATAATAATACATTTAAATTGATCTGGAACATGACCAGAGGAGCGACAATATAAGGGGAGGTCATGTTTCAAAACCACTTGTATAAATTAAACCTGCTAGAACAATTTCTAAACTAGTCATTATCAAAATCTGTAGTTTTCTGTAGTTTTTTTCCCACAACACAATCGCACTATTGATTAAAGTTACAAAACAATATGCGAGTTCGAGTAAAAGCATCTTTGTCTCCTCGCGAGACTTTGGTTGCCATGACAACAGCAAACCGTGTCACTAAACGCCGCGAGTGCCATGTTTAACGATATTAAAGACGATCTGACAAAGTGTCGCTTTCAGATGTGAAAAATTGAAGATATGCTTCCTTTTAGAGACAATGGGCATAAGTTTAGTACTTGTAACAAATCAATAAACCTTAAAAAAAAACGAGAAAGAAGAAATCACCTGAATGGTTTGAGCTTTGTAGCAGAACTTCAGCAATCTTCCTTGTCTCTTAATCCTCCAAATAAGATTATGACGATCAGCTTGTTTGGCTTCTGAGCGTGCTTTAGGTGTCCACTCCACCTGCCAGAGTAAAAATTATTCATCGTATTCTTTCTTTGTAGCATGAGTTTTCATTATTTCATGACAATATGTGACAAACAACCGTCGGAAATTATTCTCACCTTTTAGAGCAGGCCACAGAGCATTTACATTTTCAAAAGCCCTGTAATATTTATTGATTTCATTTAAACGTTTCCTCTTTGATTGGTTAATGATTTTTTTCGTTTAAAATAAATAAATATTTGGCTAACTAAACATTGTTTAAAAAAAAGAGAGAGGGGAGGGGGAATATTTAACTTTGATTTTATTAGAGAATTCGCTCCGTAATTACATTCCAATTATCAATAAATGACAAACAAGATCATATATACTAAAAATCAAATGCAGCCTCAGGTAGCGGCATGAGTTTGAGCCTTTTCCGTTGCCCGCTCTTGTGCATTTAATACAACAGTACCCTCTAGTGGGCATAATGTAAAAATGTAAGCCATGAAACGAACGTCAAGCGTACAGCACGTCAATAGTGGTAAACGGTGTCGCAATTTATAGCCAGTAGTCCAGTTCATTTTAACAATAAATTATTCAATTATTTTATGATACACGCGCTCATTTGATTATAATTACGAACCTAAATATTTAATAAAATAAAGGATGTGGAATAGGGTTTTATCCCAATATTGCAATTGTTGTAAAAGGTTTATTTGAATATTAAAATAAAATCACGACCATTAATTTTATTAAGGCTTGCACAAAAAAAACCCTCAAAATTTCACTATTTTTTGTTTCGTTTTTATTCACCAAATACAACAAAAGAGCCAAGAAAGCTCGACCAAAATGTATGTCTAACAAATACAATAAAGCTGAGTGGGACAGCAGATTTTAGTGGCGGAACTCAGTCGCCTCATGGTCATATTGACTTTTGAATTGGGTTAAAGGACTGTATTTCCTCATCACTAGCTGCGAAATGTTTGGAAGAATACCATCTTTATATTTTCCATATTCATTGAGACTATCCAGATGTCTTTTTTTGTACTGGACAACAGTTGCTATATGACAAGAAATCAAGTTCTGTTGCGTTCAATCATGTAAGCAAAAGAGAAACTTTTGCTGGTCGTGTGTACGATTAAAAAAAAATTGAAATGTGTCCTTGGAACCATACAATGTAAGTGTATCTCAAGAAGTCAAGTTTTCATAATGTTATGCGATATATGGACCCCTGCTCATCCAAATATTCTGATGACTCGTATCTTTGTGCAATCTAAATTAAACGTCTAACCTTTGAGCTAGTTTTTTTTTAATGCGTTGTCTTTGACGAATAATCTTGTAACCCGAAGGGTTTGTGTTCACGCAAGTGAGTCGTTCTATTGCGAATTAACAATAATAATAATAATCAACCATCGTTGGGTGGTAATACATTAATCGTCTTTATTTGCAGTGAAAACCAAAACTATTTGAAACCAACCCAGTGACATTACTTTGACTCGACGCTTGCGTGACGTCACGGCACGTGGGAAAAAAATGTATAGAGGATTAACAACGGTGAAAGAGAAGGCGTTTTTCAAGTCATCGTTCCTAAGAAATAAACACAACAACATGTGAGAGCGAGTAAACGAGTGGCGATGGCAGCCGGGGCAGTAACATAAGCATCTCCTCGGTTAACCGTGCGCCATACCGCGCGTGCCTCCCACGATTACATAAGCAGTCATGTTATGTAACATGCAATAGCGTCGCGGTAGACTCACTTGCTCAAATCGCTCGAGCAGGAGCGACATGGCCCCAGTCATCACTAACGCGGGTAAGACGCTTCTCTTATTCGATATTACAATTTCCTGGCAGGTACTTTTAATTGCAACGATGACTTGCTAAACTGTAACTTCGCCATCATTGCATCCGCACAGAACGCGTGGGTCGTATTTCACATCTCTCCAGCTTCAAAACATCCCATCTCGCTGGAGTGCACAGCGTGAGGAAAACAAACATGTACCCATGAAACATTGTTGGTATCATTTAATGGGCGCAGGTGACTGTAAAACGTTGAAAATAGGAACAATTTGAAAAGGTGGCCATTTATGGAAAACCGTGGAATAGGCTGGGTTCATATAGTTTGGAAATTAAACAAAAAATATGTATAACCTGAAGAAGATCTTGTATAAAAGCTTATAAGTAACGTGTACATTTTAAATAAAGACAAAATATATGATATATGAATTTTTTTAGATATATATCCAATCCTTAATTATTGTTCCACTTGGTAGATGTGTGAGTTACAACACTAATAACATTACAACTTTGTAACTATGTTGTGTAACTAATTGTATGACAATTTAGTAGCTATGTTTGACGACATGCTTTGAGTAGAACGTCCTCATTTTAAAATGTTTTGATAACTTCAAAACTGTACACCATACCAGTCAAAAGTTTGGAAACACATGCCTGTGCATGAAAATTTACGTTTGCAAATGCACAGCTGTGACCTGAAATGTTTTCCAAAATGCTGACTACTGTACTTACTATACTGCATTTCACTTTTTAGTAACGTGTTGTATAACTCAAACTTGACGCTCCTGTTATGAAAATACAGAGGAACTGTGCCAATTGGATCAAGCACTGGCACGCAACGTCTTGAGATGTGAATTCAAGTCAGATGTCTGCTTTGACACAATCACTCAGCTTTGGGAGTTGTCCATAATGCGGCAAAGCTGGGCAGCGCATTTGAGTCAGCGTTCCACCGCCCCCAAACAATAAATGCATTTTTTTTTCCCTCAAACTAACAATCTACCTTCTACCGTTTTCTCTCGTGCGCCCTATTTTTCAATGCACGACAAAACAAAACACTGGGTGTCATCTTATCAGAGAAGGAGGTGTCACTTGAATTTCTACCATTTTACACGTGGTAAATCTGGAATGGTAATGATGAGCCGTACATTTTTGCAGAGGATGAGGTGAAAGGAGGTACCGCCGCAGGACTGAAGGGTTTGGAGACCATCGCCCCCCTAGTCCGCTCCGCGGAAGAGACGCCCGAGCCAATCCTCGCCGAGGTCCACGGGACCATTCCCCGTTGGATCAATGGCAGCCTGCTCCGAAACGGCCCTGGAAAGTTTGAGTTTGGGGACACTCAGTGAGTTCAACACTAGGCAGTTATAACTTGGATGTAAATACGCAATAAGACACAAGTGCATAATGTTTGGTTGGTCTCAGATCACTCTTTAACCCGGGGGGAAATTTTAACCCAACTCGGACTAGGAGGCGCTCGCTAGGAGGCAAAAATATCGCATTCATTGTCAAAACGTGACAGCTTTCAACATGCCACGCCCTTCTGAATGCGTGCAAAAAAATTCAAATTTAGCCCATGTCGGGCTCATTTACTGCCATTCAAAATTGGAAATATTGTCAATTTGTCCTTTCGACGGCAACTCGCCAACGGGACGCAATAGAAATCAAAAACGGCGGTATGCCTGGAGAACGTCGTCTTTTTAAATGAGCCACCATTTTAGTCAAAGGGCCCACTGTTAAATGTGTTTCCTGCACGCCAGCTACAACCACTGGTTTGACGGGATGGCCATGCTGCACAAGTTCAAGATGGAGGAAGGTCGGGTGACGTACACCAGTCGCTTCCTGCGCAGCCACGCCTACAAGCAGAATAGCGAGCGGGACCGTATCATGGTATCTGAATTTGGTACCGTCACCATGCCTGACCCTTGTAAAAACATCTTCCAGCGATTCTTCTCTTACTTTGAGATGATAAGTGAGTATTAGCATGATCATTGTATTATTGACAGTACAGTTGGGCACTCTTGAAAAGTTATCAAAGGATTCGGGAGGCCACTATGCACTGTGTTATGACATAGGGGAACTAAAGCGGGTAGCGGACATTTGTTTACAGGTTTCTCAGAGTAATGACCTTAGAAGGTATGCTGCAGATTTCCATGAAATGCGCTCACACGGCGTATTTGTTCCAGAGCCCACAGACAATGGAAATGTCAACTTTGTAAAATACAAAGGAGACTACTATGTCAGCACAGAGACCAACTTGATGCACAAAGTCAACCCAGAGAACTTGGAAACACTTGAACAGGTATACAGCTATATAGAGGCGGGCATTTTACATTCTTTTGCCGGCCTGTCACTTACGACCCACTTCATCATCGGTCTGTTGTTTTCGGCGGTTTACCCAAACTGTAATCGTAGCTAACTCAGCCAAACATTAACGGCGCTTCCGTCGTCACTTGCATCCGGTTACTTTAATGCCATCACCTGCTTGCCCACGGAAAGGCATCTCAGAGTGCTTTGCTCAACTATGTGCAAGTGATTTATTCATTCTAATCATACTTAAATAGCAAAACACAAATGTTTCTTAATACTTCATTTAAACATCACCTTTGACTTTGGGCCTGTACAATGAATGCATTGAGCAAGATTGTGCACAGTGTGCATTTCGCTTCATGAAACCATGACTCGAAAACCCAGCGCGAACGTTGACCGCCCAGACATTCTCGCTATTTCAACGACGAGAAAGTCTCGCTTAATCAAAGACACTTTGTTTCTTAATAGTAGCTGCTGCATTCTAATGACCCTAGCACTCAGCTAGCTATTCCTCGGTATAAAGTATGTGTGTGTATGCTTGATTCCTATTTAGACTGTGTCGAAAGTATATGGCAGTTCAAATGTTTTTCCGAAATTTGAAAGATTTGACCCGGTGATAAAATGTTAACAACGGTCACAGACGGTGACGATGACAATAATAAACGAAATCTCCTGTTACATTAGGCTTACCCCGATGTTTTTAAAATGATTTTGTCATTCGGTGGTCCGTCTGCAAAATAGCGGTCCGGACTGCCCAACTGAGTGAGTTGGACAGCAGTCCGACAAAGCGACGTCCAAAAAGCTGAAGAGTAGATGATAATAAGTTGTGTGCTTTGCAGGTAGACTGGAGCACGTTTGTTGCTGTTAATGGAGCCACCGCCCACCCTCACTACGACCCTGATGGGACCAGCTTCAATATGGGCAACTCCTATGGAGGCAAAGGTAAGTGCCAACTTGCTAGCTTAACTCGTTTGGGCTGCCAAACCCCAAAGTTTCTCCATACTCTGACAAATTGACATTGGGCCTATTCCAGGAACCGTGTACAACATCATTCGTGTTCCTCCTGAAGAGTCAAATGCCAAAGACACCCTGCAAGGCGCCAAAATTCTCTGTTCCATCGCACCATCTAACAAGTCACACCCATCCTACTACCACAGCTTTGGTAGGTAACCCGCTTAGCTACTCTCAGGTCAATAATTTTCTTCTTCATAGTAGAGCTAGTTGGTGTACTAAGCCAAGCAAAGGAGCCGTATGTCAGCATGGTCTTTACATTCATGTTTTTTTTTCCTTACAATGGTATGCATTTTCCACTTGCTAAAATTAAAAATGGATTTTTTTTTTTTTTTTAATTTTTGATCAATGGAAATGATCCTGAACTTGTGAGATCCCCTCTCGCCGCCATTGCCAGATAGTTCCGTATAGAGAACGGTGGCGCAGGTGAATATTTTCAGTCGACCCATTTTTAAAGACGACTTAACCGATTCGTTCAGCTCTTCTTCCCTGTCCATGTCTCATCCGAGCGCCCTTCTTCCCTCCAGCCATGTCGGAGAACTACGTGGTGTTCATTGAGCAGCCGATTAAAATCGACCTGATGAAGATAGTCACGTGTAAGCTGAGGGGCAAGGCCTTCTCCGATGCCGTTTACTGGGACCCCAAGCTAGAAACCGTCCTGCATCTGATCAATAAACATACGGGCGAGGTGAGAGGTCGCAAACGGCCTTGAGGGCTCACTCAACAGGCTTTCAATTTGATGGTATTTGTCTCCGTCTCTGTCTGGTCAGGCCAGCCCAGTGAAGTACTACGCCAAAGCTTTTTCAAACTTCCATCAGATCAACGCCTTCGAAGAGGACGGATTCTTGATCTTGGACCTGTGTTGCTCGGACGACGGAAAAGCCCTGGACATCTACTCCCTTCAAAATTTACGCAAGTCGGGAGAAGCGCTCGATGAGGTCATCTCAGCGTAATGGAAACACTTCGCGTTTAATGCTTTGCGGGGCGTTTGATCCGTTCTGTAAAAATCTCGGGACAAAAATAAAATGATCAGAAGTTCATCGTAAAGACTTTTGAAGGAACTTATTGTTTCCGTCCAGGTGTACAACAGGATGAGCAGAGTTTTTCCTCGCCGCTTTGTTTTAGCCCTCGACGTGACCGATGACACGCCCACCGAGCGAAACCTCAACACTCGGCCTTCCAGCGCGGCAACGTGTGTCAAAAAGAGCAACGCTAGAGTGAGTTCGTATTGGTATAAGTTCCTCTGCGAAGCTAATGCGGCGACGGTCGCTTTCAACCAAAACGTTACGTTCTTTCACATCCGCCTTCAATTCTAAAGCCGCAGCTGACGCCGGCTGAAGTCGGACTATCTGCCCAGTGCACATGACAATGACAAGCTGATCCCTTCTTTGTAAACAGATGTTTTGCCAACCCGAGGATCTCCATGGCGACGACCTCTGTCAGTACGGGGGCCTGGAATTCCCTCGCATCAACTACGAACGATACAACACCAGGCCTTATCGCTATTTTTACGGCTGCGGCTTCAGACATATGTTCGGAGATTCGCTTCTCAAGATGGACCTCAACGACAAGGCGCTTAAGGTGCGTCGACATGTGGTTCACTTTGAATTCAAGCATTGGTCAACATGAAATCATTTGTGCTTCATCTTCCAGTCCATGTGCTCTTCATTTGAAAAGAACTTTCGAACTGTACTGGTATACCCATTTCAGAAGCAATGATCCACGCTTACGATCAAAGTCACAAAAATAAACTAGTGCATTTACTGCGAAGCAGAATTAGGATTTATATGTATTTATGTATGTATTAATTTATTTATTTTTATGCCTATGCATACCATGATTCCCCAAATATAATACACACTTTTTTCCCCAAAAATGAAGGCTGTACTTTTGGCCTATAAACCTACAAACTAACTTAAAAAAATAGATGTTTTTTTATTTTGACACCATCCAAGAAGGATTGATCTGTCAGCCACATAGGTGAAGTTTTGACGCACCGATGTGCGTTTTTATATCGGCCGTGTTCTTACTTCCAATAATTGCCGTAATGGGACAAGCTAAAGAACGGACCTCAGTTGGCTGCCAATACCTGTTGCGGCTAACAGCAGCTCGTGTTAGCGCAGGTTGTTACGGGATTATTTCCAATAGATGCTGCATCTTATACAGTAACATGGAAAATACCAGAATTTCACCCCAAAGTGAAGGATGCATCCTCTACACAGGTACGTCTCATATTTGGGGAATTACGGTAATTAAATTATAATGAATAAAATGGAATTTTTTTCCACTCAATGGTTTTCAATAGGCATCAATTATACACGGATTTTCACTATTCACGGGCCGGCCTGGTGCCTGTTACTTGTATAAAACTGATATAAAATGCTTTGAGTACATAAAGGTCAAAAGCTTGACATGATAATTAGTCCTTTATTGAAAAATATTCCCGTTTTTATGCTCATTCCCATACGCGCTCAGGTGTGGTACCAGAAGGGTCTGTTCCCATCAGAGCCGGTATTCGTGCCTTCACCAGACGCGGTGGAGGAGGACGATGGGGTCATCCTCTCTGTGGTTCTCTCCCCCACACAGGTTCCATTTTTTCTCATTATTATTATTATTATTAAACGCGCTTTCTCTCAGCTTGCGCTCTCTCTGAGCCAATCTCAAGCTTGACAAAACGCGACCGGTGCGGCCGCCTCGCCACCAATCTTGTTTTTGCTTTGTACCGCATCAGGATAAAGGCGCGTTCCTCCTGGTTTTGAATGCAAAGACGTTTGAGGAGATGGGAAGAGCCAAGGTGCCTGTCTACATGCCCTACGGCTTCCACGGTGTCTTCACTGAATCCCACTGAATAGGTTGCATCACCAATGATATCAATTATGTTCATCAAAAAACACTCAAGTGCATACAATGACTGATTACTTTTGTATGACGGTACGAAAACGACCGGCTGCTTTTCTGCCTTAAAACAGCACGCTGCTCTATTCAGTATTTTCGATGTTACACAACAGCAAAAGTGCTCCAGCTCACCCACAAAGTGCAAAGAAAGCTTTCATGCCATACAACTTTTTCATCAGTAACATTTCAATGCAACACTTTTTTTTACTATGCCTGTACTTTCTATAAAATTCTAATACCATTTATTACGTGTGATTGTCTTTATTTTCTTCAATTTATTTTTCTTTTTTTGAATTATTTTCATTGTTTGCATCAAACCAAACTTGATGTTTTTTTATTGCACGCTTACATATTGTATGTAACAGCTCATTGCAAAATTGTGACCTCAAACGCTACACATGATGTTAACTACTGTTTCTTTTAACTAAACCTTTATTTAGTTGACTGTAGCTGTAATATAATATCACAAAGAGGAAATGATGTTGTCTCCATTCATTGACTGTCCTTTTGCAATATTATGGCAGAGACTCTCCACAATTGGCTTTTGTAGCCTATATATGAAGCGAAAAACATAGCTAGTAGGTATTATTGCAACAAACCATGTTTTTCAATGAGTTTGTTGCTAAAAGCACTCAAAAATTATTATTCTAATTTCTAACTACACAAGTAGTTTTCACGGTCTTTTATACCGTATACCATCAAGCACACACAGAAATATGCTTTTTGGACTTTTCGTTGCTCTTTCCTGTGAAACCAAACTGTGACGCCAAAACTGAGCTACGAACCAAACTGTGACTTCATGACTTATCATTTCTACCATGATGACTGTTTTATTTGGAACAGATTCATCTCAGGGCAAGCCCAAGTGATATATCCATTTTGAAACATTTCTGCATATTTGAATCCAAGGGAAAACTTTACACAATGTCCAGAGGGATTTCCTTGACCTTGTGTAATCTTTAGGAGACGAGAAGGAAAGGAATGCGCTTGGACAGCACACTCTTCAATTTAACTCTATTTAAATCTCCGTTCGAGAAGTGAATCCAAGAAAAACTCTCTTGCTTAGTAAACACGCACTACAGCTGAAGTGGTTCCAAATCTAAAAAAAGATTATCCTTATAAAATTCATGAAGCTACGTCAAACAATTTAAGCTGCTGTTTCTTCGATTCTCACTTAATCGGCAAACTGTTTGTTGTGTTTTTCCTTGCTGTCTGAAAAGATTGAGGGTCAATTGTTTCATTAATAGGCTGTACCGTAAAGACGACAGCTTTTGAATAAGCGGCAGGTCCACATATGACCACAGGAGGGCAGCATGTGAGGCCGCCATTGCCCTCTGCCCGGGAGGCGTTAGCAAATAGTGGGAGGAAATATCAAATCCAGGTGGGAAATAAGAAGTCTTTGGCGCATATTGTGCGAGCGTGGAAGAAAATTCCAGTCATGACTGGGAAGTGGATTCAGTTTTCTTCAACTTGCATTGGAGACAAAAAGGCTAGAAGTGGCCGATTGTTCAAACCTGTGACTCTTTAATAACTGGACAATCAGTTACCCCCACTCTGTAACTTGACAAAAAAAAAAAAAAAAACACACGCGGAGAAGCATGGAGCCGGTTAATTGCTTCTTAACAACTAGAACCTGCCGGTGGAATTTTTTAGTTAGAGCGGTGTCACTATGAATTAATTTTGAGCAAATAACCCAGCAGGGGTGCAATGAGACTTTTTGGGCCCTCATGAAAACATAATACATCACGCTCCATTAAACAATTACTATCGTGTTCTAGTGTCGGCTACGGGGCAATACAAAATATTTTCATGCTAGATGGAACATACGTCCTTATACAAAGTACTCAGAAGGGAAACCATTCTCATGCACATTTGTTTGGGTATTTACTTCACTCCTCCTTTTTTCTGCACAGTGAATTAAATGTATTATTGGACAATAGTCGTTGTATATACTCATTTTTTTCTCTCTCTGCTGAATTTTGATGTAAACAACTGGGATTTACTGTATTTAACAGATTTGACATGATCTTATTGTTTGTGTGCTTGACTGGCAAGTTGCAATTGCGACGTAAAAAGTCAATAAATGAAAAAGTGAAGGAGCTTTGTGTCTTCTGCATCTTCTGATTACGATGCACATGTGAGGACTCTTCCTATTCACTCGCTCTGTTTTCACTTGGCGGGCCACTCTGAGTGCATGTGTGTCAACGCCCCTCTGACCTCAGAGTACTGTACATTGTAAGCGAGTGAGACCCCCCCCCAACTCGGATTCCCCTGAACCCATAAAACATGTCTGACATATTAATCAGCTCTTGTGTGCCCTTGCTTTTTTGCCACAAGGTGGGGACCGAATCCCAGGCTTCACTGTCTTTGCGGGGACCTCTCGGACTTGAATCGGAAACTAGAATTGGATTTTGAGGTTGAGGTTAGGGTAAGGTTTAGCGTCAGTCGATCTATTGCAATGATAAGGTTAGGGACTAGGAAATGCATTATGTCAATGAGATGTCCCCATTATGAGAGAAAAGCACCCTTGTGCGCACGTGTGTGTGTTAGCGCGGCTATTGCTCTCATTGGGCGGCGTTGGGCTGCCTGGCGGCCAATAAGGGAAGATTGGGTTCCCTCCTTCTCCTAGCAACAAGGCTCCTTTTCTCCAAAGGCAAGCAGCGACACCCCTAATTTGATATGATGAATAATTGCAACTTAATAGCTTTGCAGCAGAAGGCGGCGGGCGGCAGTTTAGACGTTTTAGCGCGGCCAGATGATAGCGTTTCACTTCCATCCCTCCTTGAAGGAACAGCCCCGCATATTTAAGGTCCTTTTGATTTTTTTTTTTTTTTTCCCCCTTGTCCAGGGGCATTGTGGGTGATCATTCGTACTTGCTGACCTCACAGCGCTTGAGCGCTGGGGCCTCTCCAAGGAGGGAGAAGGAGTAGCTTGGCACAAACACTCGACTGGCCTGAAAGCCCCCCCCCCATCCCGGATTGAGCCAAGACACATATTTGACATTAGAAAAATCTTGCGGCAAACCACTCTATAAAATTATCACCAAAATAGGATGACATCATCTTAATTTGCTGCATGCACTTGGTATATAATCAGGGGCCGTTTCCTTGCCCACTTGTTGTGTGAATGGCAACAGGTTATATTTGTAGCTTTGTAAAACGGTTTGCTCTCTTTCACAGCGCTAATGCTAAACTTTCCATTTTTGGGGTCTCCCAAAACCGAATCATTTGCACGTACCAGGAATTTTATTTTAGGTGTGTGAGCATGCATATTCATATGAATTCTTCTCGTTTTTCAACAGTTAGCCCATTGCTTCTTACCATTGTTTGAATTCCGACAGTCATGCATTAGAAAATTTGGGCCGCCGGCTGCATATTAACCCGACCGGCGCAATACACACGATGGGCCCTTTGATAAAGCAAGAAATTCCACTAAGTAACCCTAACAAAAAAGCGTTTCAGGTGACGACCTTTTGAAGCTCATACAAAGCAGTGATTGCTGCAAAGGCTGCTAATTTTCAAGAAACTAAAACATGTTCTCAGTTATTTCACACACTCACGCACACAATCTCACACGCTGCATGAGCAAAACTCGTGCGCAGGTTTAGAGATTGAGTAGGGGAGCAAAAATAATTGGGATTTGATTAGAGAACACCTGTTGCCATGCTACAAAAGTTTACTTCACGCAGACCCGCATCACCTTCCTAGCGTAGGGTGCCGCGCACCAATCACAAGCCCCCAAAATGGCAGCAAGAAGTTTACAACTCACAGTGAACTTGTAAATTTATTATTGACCATATTATTCTTTTCCCACATGTTTGTGTATCATGTGTGTTTTGGGAAACTAATGATACTTAAATGGAGAGAAAATGATTCGTTGTAACATTGTTGCTGTACAGTACTAATGCCAATGACCCGTGGTGACATCTTTGAGAGAATAGCCAAACATTCCTGCACCAATCTATCTCTTTGAACATCAGAATCGCACCATAGCTCTTTGTGATTATCATATAAAAAATGCATGCCTTTGAATAAGTCTCTGAACTGGCACATGTAGTATTTTGACCTTCCAATGGTTCAAGGTCATTGAGTGTAGCATGCGAAAAGTGAGTGATCTGGGGAGCAGATCATGAACTCCACGTATGACCCACCGTCCTTTTTCAGCATTCCTAATTGTGCCGCTCAATTGTCTTGCAGCAGGAGTGCCCCCCCCTCAAAAAAAGCTCATTTAGGCTGCTTTCAATGAGGCTCGCCCAGGAACAAAATACTCTCTCTCTCTCTCTCTCTCTCTCTCTCTCTCTCCCTCTCTCTCTCTCTCTCTTTGAAGTGCGTTCCAGTACGCCGTCCCGTCGGGGCCCGCCTCCCATGCGGACCACTGGACCGTTACTGTACTAACGGCTCGGCGCGCAAGCAGAGTTCAACCTTACGTGACCCTTGCTCCGCGCACCCGCCCTCCCGGAATGTAGCTGATGTGACTTTTTTTTTTTTTTCCTTTTAATATTCGCCCGGGCTTCGCGCGGTCAAATTTGGCAGTGCGGCGTTAACACAAGCTGACACCACAGATTAGCCACAGACATCAGGAATGCATCCGGACTTTTGGTGCCACGTGGACTTTGGCCAAAAGAGCCGTCGGCTTGCAAAGGCCGCGCTAGAAAAAGGCCCAGTCGATTCTGTTCTTCCGGCATTGCAGTACCGAATTGGCAACCATCATATTGTGTTCCAAAAAGTATGGCAAGAAGAAATTAAATAAAAATGAAAAACCAAAGCTGAAGTTCTAACCGCAACCGTGAGACAGAAGAACTGCCACGACACAAACAAATCCATCCCATTGGTCAGATGTGACCAGCTCCGTCCTTGTGTGTCAAAGATATCTACCCTAGGAAAAAGATATTGACTTCAAACTTTTAGAAAGTGTTGAAATACCAAGTCAATTCCAAAAGAAGGTAAGGACATCATCCAAGATTTGAATAGCTGAGGAAGTTTCACCTCTAAACGGATGAAATTGGGTGAGAATGCTGAACTGGCCTCAAAACAGCTCAAAACAACTGAAGATCCCATTAAGCTTATACATTTTTTTTAATTATTGAGTTCATATTACCCCATGGGAAATTTGAAAAGTGTTATCTCAAGGTTATTTGCCATTCTGTGTGGCTTGTGACGAGAGAATTTAGATATTTTATCATGACTATTATTTCTCAAACGCATTTAGCCAGAAAAAAAAGTGAAACTGTTTTAATGCTTCAACACTTTTTTTCCCCTTCAAGATAATACAAAAGGAACACATTAAGTCACTTCAAATGTGTTGCATGCACGAATTCTTTCAGTGCCAAGCGTTATACCCCGAGTGCCAGCCCATTTTGAGCATTTTTCAAGGTCCAGAAAAGATTGTGTCCTATGTCTAGGCAGTACCATACGAAATATCGATTCTTTACCTAGAAAGTAGAAAGTAAGGTTTAGTGGCATCTGAAACATCTTCTCTTTGTTGAAACCTTGAACAAAAACAATGAAAATGTGTTTTTGATGGCAAAATAAAAGATTTTATATATATTTATATATATATATATATATATATATATATATATATATATATATATATATATATATATATACACACACACACACACACACACACACACTAGTAAGAGCAACATTGGCGCAGACATCTGCTTGGCGTGCACAAAGTTGAAATTTAGCAGGAGGAAGCTTAGATAACATTTGGGATCATGTATTTTTACAAAGGAACAAATATGCATTGGTTTTCAGAGTTGCCGCCCGACATCAAAACACCTCCAAGTTGAAAGGTTTTGTACCGAAAACAAAGCTTCACCGCTAAGCTAAGTGTGGAATCCCAGCTCGTCCTCGGACGCTTCTTGAGTCATGTTATCCGAAGCGGATCCGCCGCTCTGAGGATTGAGCTACCTGACCGCGCTCTTAGTCTTTCTGCGATGTGCAAATAAACACGGAGGATTGAAATTCTACAAAGGCATTCTCTCATCAAACGGGCCAAGGTGGACGCAAGCATGCACGACTGCTTAGTAAGGGGAACGGAGTGAAAAGTGCGGCAGGCCCGGCCCGCGGAGGGGGGGTGGGGGTGGGGGGGTAAAATGGCTTTTCCTTCAGCTACACAATCACATAGAGGCGCCTGTCTCATTTCTATGGCAACCTGCGGGCTATTATCATACTTTACCTTTATTAAGAAAGGACTAAGGTTGACGAGGGGGGGTCTTCGGGGGGCATTTTAGTGCTTTACAGCCAGAATACCGAATGAGACAGCGTGAAAGAGAATGAAAGAGATTTTGCAGTGCTCAACGACATAAGAGCTTTCAAATGTATTTCCTCTTCCAATATACTGTATCTTATCCATCCCGACCAGAACATATCTTAGGTTTGGAATATTTAAAGTGCGTTTATAACACAGTGATACTTCCACTTTTGAAATAATTTGCTCCAGGAGCAATAGTGTAATGTGAATCTTTCATAAGTAGAGCTGCTTTTTGCATAGAAATAGCCTAATCCGTTCCAAGCCCCCCAAAATGTTCCTCAATCCTTTAAATGAATGTACTGTAATTACATTTTAAAAATGCATCAAAATGGTAAGAAGTACATATTAGAATTACATTATTTAAAAAAAAACTTGTTTGCCTTGAGATGGTGCTAGTGTGTTGGCGATGAGTGAAGAAAAAGACACCTTTTTAGGAAGTTTAATTTGTATGCTTTCATTTTACATTTCCGGTGATCCAAGAATCATTTACAAGTCCACAGGAGCCATAAGATTTATTTCTTGGATTATTGTGAGCATATAAAGGTACTTAAGTTTAGTTTGGGGTCAAGTGAAGTGCTTCCTGTGTGATGTCATTGCCAAAGTGCTAACGACGTGTTAACAACGCGAAGAATTTCACCTTTTGTATTTTGAATTTTCTATCGTTACCCGAGAATATTTTTTTGACCGAGGCGTTTCGTGACCTGAATTTTTTGTAACAAGGGGCATTCGTAAGTAGAGGTGAAGTGGATGCCAAGTGAGTTTTTTTTTATTGACACGAGCTGATAATTTTCATTTTTGCGCATCCCCCTCTAGAAGTGTAAATATCGCTGTAACAGAATACTATATAATGACTACAAAGCATCTATTTGTGTGTTTATCCAAATAAACAATTCCAAAAATGTGCTTTTGCAACAATGTATGACATGGAAAAAAATGAGGGTTGGAAGCATTGCTTAGTGCAAAATGTCTTTGTAAAGCAAATAATGAAGATTTTTGATGGTCGTGGCTACGCTTCTTTAACATTTCCACTCGACAGTAATCCCACTCACAAGGGAAGACATTTCCTTGCCTGTTTCCACTTTTTTTTTTTCCAATTCTAGTATCACAGCCTCAATTCGGTGATCTCTGCCCCTTTTTTCCCCAAATGTTTGTAAAGGCAGACTGCTTGCGGGGCTATTAGACACACTGACAAGCGAAATTTCATGATTAAGAGGACTAGCACAATACATTTGTCTATATCATATAAAAGAAGAGGTTGAATACTCCAGCAAAGATTGTCGGAACGCATTTGTTATGCTTGGGCTTCAGCGGAAAGAGCAGCGAGACTTTGAGGCAGCTTTTCGTCAATGAAAAGGGTCCAATAGATTGAACCAGATCTATTTGGACAGTGCCAGACTTTTTGGTCCTTGCTTTTGTGAACGCACACCAAGGATGTGAAACATAAGCATAGTTTCATTGAACAGTAGTTGAACCGTAAGGCCCAATGCTTGGAATGAAACGCTGTCATTCGGCCTTGGAGATGCGCTAGACTTTACAGAAGCTACCTTCACGTGGTTGCTTTGGGGTCTTAACTCTTTTCGGCGGAATAGATGAGAATTTTCGTCATTTAAAAGACTTTGGTTGTTTGTCAGGAAGCAGAATTCTTATCAACTATGCTTTCTTTTTTTTTAAATGAATAGATAGATGGCAGTCACGGCCAGCGCGCCCTTTTATGCTATGCCAATCGAGCACTATTATGTATGATATACATACGCCATCAAAAACACATTTTCACTGTTTTGTTCATGTTTTATTGAAGAGAAGGACTTTTGAGATGTTTTAAATGCTATTAAAAAGTTGTGTCACAGTCACTGTTTTGCAGAAAACACATTTTTCCACAAAAAAAGATCATTTTCTTCTTTCGTCCAAAATAGTGGGTGTCATTCAAATGACCTATTTTCAAACCGTGATTATGAAAAAACAGAATAAGATAGAAGCTTACTTTCTTTTTCTAAAAGAATGGAAAAAGAATGAAATTTGACTTTTTTATATGGTGCCATCACTGTCTAGATTGTCCTAAAATACGATATTCCGTCGTCCTCGAAGGTTGCGTCAAAATGCTAAAAGTGTCTTTTCAGATAACACTTGGCACTGAAAGAGTTAATAGCCCTACTTTTGTCAGCAGTAAGTGAAAATCATCTGTTATTTTTAGAAGCGAAGCCACGTGTGCCTTCGGCTCTTAAGTTTACGCTGAACTGCATCCGCATGAGCCGAGTCGCTTCACGTACAGTAAAAACGAAACGTAACCATCCGGGAGACCAACCGAGAGGTTGCGGGTTCCATTCCCCGACCGTTGCGACGGTGCATCCTTGAGCAAGGCACCAAAACCCAAGTTGCTCCTGAAAGTACTTTTACATTGGTGGAGTTATTTGGTTCGGTTGTCCACTAAGCTAAAATTTCACGAGGGTTAAAACATTTGAGCTTTAGTTTTTTTTAAATGTGAAAATTGCAAACTTCCCCTTTAAGTTCAGTGCGCAGATAGTTAGCCGGCAGTGCCACGGTCTGTTGCGTGCAGCTACTTCTAAAATGTGTGCGGGTGTGTGTGCACGCATGCTGGGTTAGTGTGACAGTGCATTAGCAGCCAGAGTCCATTGGCTCGGTCCCCAGAGAGACCAGTGTGCCACATATTAACATTCTTCTCAGAAAGGCCACAGGATCTCCTCTCAATGCTGTCTGACTCCAAACAAAAGTCGTGTGTGTGTGTGTGTGTGTGTGTGTGTGTGTGTGTGCGTGTATGTGACACAGCGACAAGCTGGCGATGTATGTAAGTGCATGTGAGGAGGGAAAAAAAACTGAGTGAAATGAGGGAAAGACACTAGAGTAGAATGGAAAGATGACATTGTGAGTATAAATTTGCCATCACATGATCTCCATGTAAACCCTCCTGTTAGGTTGTGGGTCAAATTGACCCATTTGAAGGTTAAAGTAAATGTTGAATGTAATTTTTCAGCGCAAGACTTTTGTTTGGCTTTTGCTAATCAACATAGCACATAAAATGGTATTTGCATGAATTTTTCCTACAGTGTTTTTTGAATTTTGGAGAAAATATTGCTGTTTCTGAAAAAAAACTTGTCAAATTTTAGGGATCGTTTCATATGACACCGGGTCAAATTGACCCGGTATGTTATTACTATTCCAGAGAAACAGTAGGAGTAACATATGGGTCCAAATCAAGTATTGGCTTTGTTACTTTGGGAGTGGGGTTTCCAATTAAAGAGTTTTTGACACTTTTTCGAGAAATACATCCAACTCTGGGTCATTTGGACCCCAGGATGTTATTTCTGTAGCAGAGAAACAACTGTAACACATGCGTACAAAATCAAGAAAAAGACACTTTTTCCATTCGCCCAACTTCGGGTCATTTTGACCCAGAGACGTATTTGCAGTTCTTAACTCTTTCAGCGCCAATCGTTATTGTAAAAGGAAACCTGTAGTATATTTTGCATTTCACTCATCTTTCAAGGCCAACAGAATATTGTGTGCTATGTCTATGTAAATATGGGGGCTGCCATATGAAAGACTGACTTCCATTCTTTACTTTGAATTGAACGTAGGTAATATCTGAACATGTTGCGTGCACATTTATCTACCGTTTCTATTTTTGCCCGCGTGCTTCCATGAATTCTCTGTGCTGCTTTTAAGCAAGCGGTAATATGAGAAAGGTTCTTGGTTCAATGTGATTATACTGTAACTAGCAGCACCGGTGCTTGTGTGCATCACTGTCACAGGCAAGTGTAGACAATTGACTTCCTATGCATAACTCCAACATCTGCTCTTCATTTTCCAGAGGCTGAAATCCTTCTCGCATTTCATGTGAAAACTGCACCTTGTCATGCAATCCCCTCACTACACTTTTTTTTTAACGCGCTTGACTATGACCGTGATGATATGTGTTCAAAATACAGATGTTTTTCTGTCCCTATAATAATAATAATTTGATTGAATTTGAATTTCATCTAGTTACAGTACCAGTCAAAATTTTGGTACGCCTTCAAATTCTATTAACTCTTGATAATGGGAAATGAAAGACATTCATAAAGCATCTTTCACATCACAAAGCTGACAAGATGTGTCGCGATACGCTTCTAAAGCATTTGGCTCAAAAATAACCCAATTATCCGTCAGAAAGGACCTAGCCAATATTGAGCTCAATTTGATTCAAACGTCTGGGTTGCCCTATACAAAACAAACCCATTTTTGAGGTTTTATTGTATTTTATTGTATTTGTTTGGATTTTTTTGCCCGAAACAAGACAGAGAGTAGGTTCAAACTGACCCCGATATCGGGTCAGTCCTGTTTTGGCCTTTTTTTTTTTTAATAATAGGATTAGGGTTTATAGTATCATGTTTTTTAGTTTTGTATAATAGTTTATAAATAAAATTTTTATTTTAAACTGTTTTAAACATGTTCTCATCATTATTTTTTTTCATCATGCCGATGCCTCATGTATTAATCAACAATTCAGCAGTGTATTCTGAATGTGAGAGTGTTTTCTAACTTTTGACTATCATTGTTATTAGGTGTGGAACTCCAGTCCTCGAGGGCGGGTATGCAGCACGTTTTCCGGTCTTCTCTCCCAAACACACCTGATCCGAATGATTATCTTATCAGTTAGCTTTGCAGGAGTTTGAAGATCATCCTGATCATTTGAACCAGGTGTGTTTGAGAGGGAAAGTTCTAAAACAAGCAGGATATCGACCCTCGAGGACTGGAGTTTGACACTTGTGCATAAACTAAAGATCTTATTTCACAGATGGCAACTCTTTTGTTTATTAGCAATATTAATTGTATTAATTAATTAATGTGGAATGTGGTATTATACAAAGACAGATACATTAAAAAAGATTAGAGCAACAACTGAATTAATATTCTGAATAGACAGCTATGATTCCTTCATATTGTATCTATAGGTGTTACATCTACTTGTTTGATCAAAAACAAGTCACTCTTACGTTGCTCTTTAATGGCCATGGACGATAGAATGCCAAAACACAAGCAAATACCTTAATAAGAAAGCAGCAAATTATTATGATTTCGTTGGAGCGCTGCAGTGGCCGGCGCTAACAAAATGGCGCCTGTCTGCGGCACAAAGACTAGTGAGCTATGTCCAGCGAGGCCAGACAGAAAGAAAAAAAAAAAAAGAAAGAAAAAAACCCACTGTGAGCCGCCGATGGCACCCAGATGCCAAGTATCACAGTGATTTGGAGCGCATCCATTGGGCGGGGCGGGGCGGGAGCCAGCGGCGGTGCCACCGCTTCACCTAGAACATCCCTGGGCCGCCAACAATAGACTGGGCGGCTCGCAGACACTGCAGTGATAAGAGGAGGGGGTGCGCACAAGGTGGGAACACCTGCCTCCACTCGCCAAAAGCAGGCCGCGCACGCAGCAAAGGAAAGGGCATCTCGGGACGCCGGCTCGACTACGTGAACCTGGAGGGAGGACGGCGCGCTAACCGTCGCGCTCGCTTGGGCGAGGCGCTCTCATGTAACACGTGTCGCCACGAATATCAAGAAGTTCCCTCGTCGGCTGGGGATGGGCTCTTCGCTGAAATCCTCATTTCAATAGCGCTTTGCCTTACAAGCATCGCTAGTGCTAATGCTACCGGTCAATGGCAAATTCGATTCACGGGCTAATCCAAAAGTGCAATCGAGTGCAGCAGACAGATAATATAACAAGAGCAATGACTTTTCCCAAATAAATACACATTTTTCGACATAGAAGTTCATTTTGGGCTTTCGACAGAAACAATCTCCTTAACTTTCAATCTCCAGGAGCCAAAAGGTTCAAATTGGAATCCAAGTGTATGTAAAGAAGGGATTTGTTAACAATTCGTACCGAAAACTCCTTTTTCTCCAAACTAGGGATTTCGATTGCTGTACCTTCGTCCATTTTTGAGCTACCGATGTTGTATATCATTTTAAAGGGAATTAAGTGTATAAATAAAATATATTGATATCATTGCATTTTCAGACATATGCCCGATTTTGTGAAAACGCATCACATATTCTTTCTCATCTGTGAAAATAAAATTATACTGATAAAGCTGAATCTCATTTTTTTCCTCTATTCTTCTTGCCTAAGTGCAATTGTGCACTGCACCATACTGCACCCAAGAGGCCAAAACAAAAACAGCAGGAAAAACAACTGTTTACTGTTTTTATCTTAATGCTATTTTCCATTATTTCACTTATGAATTCACATCCTTTTTTTTCCCACTTACATTTAAGTTTTGACAGCGGAATAATTACTAAGTTTTAAATCCAACTTTATCACCACATACAGTACCAGCTGTTCAGACCCTTCTTCACCCTATTATTTGAAAAATAAATCAGGCGATAAATACAGTCAAAAGGTGTCTGGGATTAAATGTCTGGACTATGTAAAGATGCATAAATTTGACTTTCAAATGTGCTCATTCTTATTAGAATTCTCCCTAGTATAACTTTTTTTTCCCCCGGTGGGTTGTGAGAACTCACTTCTGTCTCGGAACGCATACCGTAAGCTCCACTCTGTGCCTGCACACACCAAATATGGTCCCTCCACTGTAACGACTAATTGGCCAGCCATTTGCAGTTTCTTTCATTTTTGCCTCAGTTCACTTGAAGGTGTTACTCCTCGATGTCTATCAGGGCACAAAATATGATCAAGCAATTTTTGCATTATCGAGATTTACACATACTGCACGGATTGTTATTGTGGAGGTTTGTGTATTTTCTGTCTGTTTTTTTAACTCAGGAGGATATTTATATCAAACAGCAACAGTGACCTACTAAGTGCTTGTGTTGTTAAAAAAAAGAAAAAGAGCATTTATTTAGCGATAATGGTCATTTCTACCATAGGAAATTTTTAGTAACAGTGATAAGCGTGTATATTTTGACCTTATGAACATTCCTCAGGCTGACTTTGCAAACTGGTTTTCCTGTGTAAATATCTGAAAACTCTTAAATGAGCATCTGTAATGGTTGTCATAACTGGCTACATCCAATTATTTTATTTGCAGAAATGTTAAAGACACAGTATGCTTGTGAACTGCAAAACGTAATAATAATCACCATCATTCATATATTGTTATTATTATGATTATGCATGTGGTGAGTGAGTTTTGGGCTGGCATCCATTTTTGCATATGAGTAACCTACCAGGTTGGCAGCATGATGAGCAAAATATAGAAAACTAGGGCAAGGACTAGACATATTTTTCAACTTCCTCCTTGTAAAGCGTACTGAAGTGGGATAGTCATTGATGACTCCTGCTTTTTTCTTTCTTTCTGTTGCTTTTTCAAACTTTGCCATGTGTCAATTGTTCAATTGGTATTGTGTCATCACTTACCTACCGGCCGTCTTTCAGAGTCAATGTTCCTCACAGTTGAACTGAAAAGAGGCTGTAGAATTACGGAGAGGGTCAAAAAGGGCAGTGTGAGACAGCGTGGCCTTACATATCTATACAAGCTATAATAGCGCCACAAGCGTTCTTCATTGACCACGGGCCGGGAGCCGAAGCGTTAACTAACTTCACATCTGAGCCGATCCCCACGAGAAGGCGCTCGTGCGAGAGGTGCCGATAAGGAAGGGGGCGGAAATGAAGATCCTGCGATCGCTGCCCAATTATAGAAACGGACGTTTGCCTCCAGACGCATTTCAACACAATAGTTGAAGGAGAAGTTAGCGCTGAGGCAACAATTGCCATGCCGGCCGACCGGCCGGCTCCGTTGAAAAAAATACCGAAACCGCCGCCCGTTCCTCTCGGCCTGCATATGAGGGTGACGCTCCTTTTGGGTTCTCAAGTCCGGCCGAATGACCGGAAAACGTGCACTCGTATTCTACAATCAGATTGGGTCGTAGCTGAAGATTTGCTGCTCTGCGCATCGGTTGTCCAGAGGCGGGGATCGTCATGAGGTCAAACACACATGTACCGAGCTTTCAGTGACACGCTCTCACAAGTACTTTGTGCTGCTCTCAAAATCAAGCATATAGCCCCCATTTTCCATTCCGTTGAACCTTTTAAAACCCAGACGAAACACCAACCGAGAATAGGCCGCGCAGAGTAATGACAAAGTGTTAAATGTCCATACGTTGGGAGGGGCCTTTGCCCGTTCGGGTAAATTGGGTCAAATTCATCCAAATATTTAGGCGCCCGCCAACGTGACGGCACTCGCCATATCGGCCCGGCTCGCGTTTTGGTCACGTGTCCTTCACGGCCGCATTCCTCCGCCCCCTCCCCTCCGGCCATCACCCCACACGCTGCGCTCGCCCCTGGGCCCAAACCCCCCCAATAACCCGAATGAAACCCAATGCTCCCATTTGGCATCTCTCAGTATGCGGCCGGCTCAAATGAACCTTCCCCGCCATCGTCGTTCCCCGCAAAATAAATGCCGCCGTCCCGTCTTTGTTGCGCTTTCCGCCATCTTAGTGCATTTGTTCCCCTTCCTCGGGTTTGTTTTAGGATGGAGAGATGCGTGAGTGCCCCTCGCAGCTCCCAAGAACCCAACCCGTGCACATCACAGCAAAACGTCACAAGTTAGGGTCTCAGGGAATGAGAGAGGTACAGATTGCTTGCGTCTGGCCCGGCTTATGCAATCTCATCTTTGACCAGAGCAGACAACGGCACCGTGCTTTGCCGCGCACCCTTTGGCCACTCGAGCCCCCGGAAGTTGAAGTCCCCCGTACGTGCCTCCGCCGGTTATTTCCACCGATCCCACAAAGCCGTGCGGGCAAAGGGTCAAAAGACAGGCAGATTTCGACACGACTGCGGAGACCAAACGCACCCAGGCAGACGTGGCTTATCACGTGACATTGGTGAGAAGGGCTCGGATCGAGTCGAGCGCGGCGAAAGGCGTGGAAGCACGTGAGCTCCCAGGTGACCGGAGCGTCAATAGCACAGATAGAAAAAAAAAAACAACAACAACAAAAAAAGCCTATCTGTTCAGGCTCCCCACCATTTGCCCTAAAGTATCCCCAGAAATGCAAATCTGGCACCATTACGGAGATCCCGATTCATGGAGGGGAAAGCTTCTGGCAAAATAGGACGTGAGATTGACGAGACAACTCACCCGGCTGACTGCCGTCTCGATGGCTGCCGCAGTCATCTCGCCGTTTCTCTCTCTCCATCGGTCAACAGGAAGAGGATGTGGCCCCAACAGATGGAACCAGAGGCATCTGTATGAGCAGCAAAAAAAAAAAAAAAAAAAAGGCGAGAGAGAGAAAGGCTATTTAGAAAGAGAAATGGCTGAGACTAGCACGTGAATCTGCCGGAGCAGCTTGCTGCCGTCTCGCCGTCTGCTGCTCAGACATGCACGACTGTAGCATGTGCAGCCAGCCACAGAGCGCCACAGAGGGAGACAGAGGGCAATACGGGAAAAAAAAAAACGGGTTAAATTAGGTGAACAAGAAAGAAAGTCGAGTTTCAGCTTTATGACACCGAGACAGAATTTCCTACCGCGTCAATTTCCGAAAGATTCCTAGCGACGTCGACTAAAATCTACTTTTAGCGAAGGAATTCCTACGCCGAGCTTTGCGGTGGGCAAAGGCAAGCGGAAGGGAACAAAGGCTAATTCAACTGCAGCTATTGCAAATGCATGACAAGTAACCAAGGAGGCAAGAAACGCGAGGCTTTCGTATGCGTGCGTGCCGCCAAGTTGACAGCCCAAGCAAACGCAGCTCATACAAACCATCCGCTAAAACACACGTGGGCCACGCTTCCCAGATCACCTCGGCTTTGAGAGCAAACTGAATTCCTTGGCAGGTATTAAAAAAAAAAAAAGAAGGCAAACCGAGAAAAAAAGATGTCCAACGCCTGTTGCTTTCCTCTCGGTGTGTCTACGACAGCGTTTCCGCCCCGGGATGAAGGTCTCGCACTCGGCGACGTCTTCCCTCTTGCGATATCACACCTCTGTAGTTTGTTCCCTTCCCTTCATAGATGACAAGCTCAGGTCCCCATTGGGTTCCAGAATCTAACGAGGCTCACCGCGCATGGAGCGTCAAGACAGCCAAAGAATGGAAAAAGGCAAAGAAAAACCCTTTGGTTTCCTCACAGCTGAAATCACTCAAGGCTCAAAGGGCCTAATATATGCAGCAAAAAGAGGAGAAAAAGAGGGAGGGACAAAGGGAAAGAGAGCACGAGAGCATGGAGAAATAGCGCAGCGGACAAAAGAAAAACAGGCGAGGATACGTTTGCCTTACAAGCCGTTGCTTTTTGCCTTTCGGAACTTGAGAAAAAGACAAAAAATCAAATCGGAATCCTCCCTCGCTCGGCAAGTCCCGTATTCTCTTCCTGTCTGTCGCTCCCTCTGCGCGTGTGAGAATGAGTGCCGTTTACAGCATGCGTGGGGAAAAGGAGGGCGGGAACATGACGGCCAACTAAGGCAACACGGCTCAGAGATGAAAGGAAGGCGCAAAGGAGAGAAAAGGGCAAAAGTGCGCTAGGGAGAACATATACAGTACAGAGACCATGCTCTCAAACTCTTATTATTATTATTAAGTGGCGGAAATCATCATGCGGGGCTCATGTGGCAGACGGCATGCGGGGAGACGCAGAGGAGAGGGAATTCTCCCGGACGGGTTCCTCTGACGGACAACGGTGAAGACTAAAATCAGCGACGGCCCAAAACATGCACGTGTGGTCCCACACACGCACGCAAGCATACGCGCACACACCACTTGTAACTACAACCTTAACAATGCATGGTAAGGGCGCAGAGAAGAATTTCCCTTCAGCTGGAGAGGAGCGCAGGTGCATAGGGTAAAAGGATTTGGGTTTAAATGTATGGTTAGCTTGAACTCATTCAATGCCAGGGACGTATTTTCACGTTTTTTTTTTTTTTTAAGAGTCCAGACATTTAATCCCAGATACTTAAGCGTCAATTTAATACCGAAATATCGGGAAATTAATGTCCTCAATTTACTGGGATTCAATATTTGGACTCCTAAAAAATGTGAAAATACGTTGAATGAGTTCAGTGGTTCTCAACCTTTTTCTGTGATGTGAAATATTTGGTTTTCAACCACATGCACCAAAGCATTTTTTGAACGAAAAAATAAAAATGACTTCAAACTATGTGTTGTGACATCCGTGTTTGTTTTAATCAATGTTGGAGCCACATTTGTGGCGATATATCCAGGAGTATTTTATTCAGCAACTCCACAAAATAGATTCTGTAATATCAGTTTGATTCACATAAAACATAAACCTTGCGACGGTGTCACTGCCACACAGTTTGGTGATAAATACCTCCATGTTCCAATTGATTTGCTCTTAATTTGAAAAGAAAACTGCACTGTTCTAGTCTTGCATGAAAATGCATTATATTAGACCTGCTTATACCTGCAAAAATGTGAATAAAGGTGCCTTCATGTTCTCACAGGGGTACTGGTACTCTACCCAAATTTTAGATCGGCTGACTTGGGGTAATATCGAGTTTTGCTAAGATTTCTTTTCTTTTTTCTTAAAATGTGTGGACACATTTTGTCAGACAGCCACTATTCATAAAATGTTAAAAATGCACACTCTTAATTCCATAAGCAGGTCGTGGTACATCACGCAATAAGATAAAAAAATACAACTCATGCGTGCGCAAGAAAGTACAGTGGAGTCACGTTGGCTGCGAGTGACTGCTAGCTGGCCAAGACTGCAAGAAACTGCCCCGTACAGTGGGCCCCCAGCTTCTTTCTGGCCCAAAGAACCCGACGACCCCCCTCCTCTATTCATCCCTCCCCACCTTCATCGAACCCGGTGGCCTTGAGACAGAGAGCGAAGAGTTTAAGTGGAAACAGTCTTTCATCATCATAGCACTCGGCGGCCTGCGCATCTGCGCACAGCGGCGGCCCACCGCGCTATGACATATCCTGCTAACTGTCCACTTCACCAGGGGGGGTCTTGTGTTATACTCCAGATTTGCCTAAAGTTTTTTTGTCCGGTAAATTAAGCCAGGAAACAAACATTGCTTATATAATGTGGTTCCTTAAGGAAAGCGAAAACTGTTGCGTCAAGGGTTTACTATTCGACTATTTAAGGAAAATTGTTGAGGATGTTTGTTTTGTTTTGATGTTCTTGTTTTACTGTGTTCCGTGGGCTCGCATTCCGCTTAAAATGGAAGCGCCCCTCATCTGAGCGCTAGCTAAATACCATCTCCTCATTCAGAACAAAAACAAGCTCGATTTGTAATATGATATATTGACAAATCGGACTTTGGCACCAAACAAGGGGAAGAAACCCATTATTGGTTCTGAAATGGAATTACCTTTGTTTTTCACGCTGTTCTAAAGAGAAATCTTGTGAGTAATTTAGCTATCCGTGTATTTGTGTCTTTGCATGCCACACGCCCTTTTTTTTTTTTTTCACTCAATCAATCAAATTTTATTTGTATAGCCCTGAATCGCAAAAGTCTCAAAGGGCTTCACAGATGAAAAGAGGTCATGTCCAGACACCTTTCGAAAAAAGAAGTCATTTAAGACACATCTTTTCGGTGTAAGGTACACAACAGCATCCCCTGTCAAAGCTCCCAGAAGGGGAAAGAAAAACTCAAAAACCCCAATTTGGGGAAAATCAGAAACCTTCAGAAGGGACCACAGGTGGGAGGAGCCCCCTCCCAGACCCACAGGTTAAAGTGGATGCTGCATGTATAAAATAAATACACATTACAGACAATAGCAGGGTTAGGGTTGCATTTGACAAGCCCTCACAAGCCATGTTTTTAGAAAATGTGGGCCACTAAAAAGATTAACGGTGGGTTGTAGCTGGCCCTCGAGCCTTAGTTTGGACAACCCTAGTTTAGATTATAGAAGTCAACGTTTGAATGTTAAATAAAATTGAACTCTGCTTGTTAGCATGGCCTTGAAAGTACACAAGCAAGATTAGAGTATTTATTTAAAATGCAAATTTTTACAAGTTTCCTACTTATATACAATATAAGAAATAATCAAAGAGATTAAAAAATAAATAAAAAAGCACAGGCAGGAAGCCGTTGTCGCAGGAAGGAAGATGAGCTACAGGTTCTGCGGTTTTCTCGGTTTGGTTCTGCGAAACCCCAAAAGTTATTGGCTCGTTGGCTCACAGCAGAGGAAATACATTGTTTTGCTTAAGTGAAAGTGACCATTGCACATGATTGGGCACCAAGACACAGTCGTTCCCCCTGCGGCTGTTATGGCAGTTCCCCTCGGTTGCATCTCTTTCAGCTTCTTTCTGTTTCATTTTCTTGGTTTCAGTCTAGTCCTTACAACACAATGCGGTGCCTAATTGGAATCACGGAAAGAAAATAAAGCATCTTATCTTTGCAAACACTGCGTAAAAATGCGAGTGAAACGTATCCTTTTGAAGAGAGGCGGTTCCTCAGGGAAAGCTAGGAGGTTGTACAGTTATCTCCTGTGTTGTCACTCTAAACTATACAACCTACTACCTCACCCCGCGGACCGCTCCAGTCAATCGCAGCAAGGTTAAAAAAAAGTCAACATAAAATATGAGAGGTGACCCCTATTTTTCATTTCGACTATTTGGGCCTGTCTGTTCGAAATGAGAACACACACAGAAGTACACGCACGCAAGCTTGAAATGAAATTACAAGCATTTGGTTACACTGATAATAACGGCCTCATATAACTGAGTCTTCATGGCATTCTCATGAAACGGCGCCTGAACTCTGAGTGGCTAAAAAGGCACACGTGGGACATGTGTCGCACCAGTGATGCCGCCAGCCCGTAATTCAAGGTCATTAAAGGTCTCTGTGGTTTAACCTTGACTTGGTGCAGGCAAGCAGAGCCTTGTATCAAAAATGAATTGACGAATACGTGAGGCATATTTGAAGCCGGGGGGCAGTTGTCGCTTGTGCCAAGGAGACACGTACCTGTAGACACGAGCTTGTGCGGCCTGACACCACAAGTTCGGATCTACGGGTTTGTGGCTGCTGGCGTCAGGGGTTAGCGTAACGTAAAGAACAATTTGGGAAGCTCTCCAGCTTTTTTTCCACATCAGTCAGTCCATTGAAACATTTTTATTTTCGTTCTCACCTCATAATGGTAAAAGAGGACAAACAATCAATGAATGCTCAAGTCTTGCTTTGCAAAATCACAATAACTCCCCTAAGCTTGCAAATACAAATCAGGCGTTGTTCAATAAAATCAAAATGCCCTAAACGGGCCCGTTCTGAATATTTTGCGGCTAGCATTTTCGTTTGAGGTAATATTTTTTGGGAAAAATATCGTTTGTAAATGAAATGTGAAGGCCCGTTTATTAAGTAAGTAAAAACGGGGAATAAAACAAGTATGCTGGTTTAACAAAGGCTGTTAAATTGACCACTACTAATGTTTCAAAAACACACTTGGAGTATAAACAGGATAAAAAAAAAATTAAAGAAGAAAAAAACCTGTGACCAACAAACCACAAATTCATCCGCGAATTAAAACCAACTGTTAAGAACAAATCTTCGTATGTGTACGTCTTTTGCTTTTACCGCCTGCTCGAGATTGAAAAGAATGAAAAAAAAATGTCTCTGCGGCTCACAGCGGAGCGAGGCAGACACACACCAGCATTGCGAATGGCCAACATACCAAGAGGGCGCGATCTGGAGGACGCTGACGCCCAAACATCCTCAGGTGTCAAACAGACTCCGGCTCGCTCGGAGATCCCAAGCACAAATCAACGAGCCTGCAAGCAAAGGCATATCGTCACCATTTAATCACATCCCAGAAGTAGCACACTCGCTGACACAATAACAATAAAACTTTAGAAGAACTGGAACAGTTTTAAACGACAATCACAAAAAATAATGCAATAACAGCATAGAAATACCCTGCCAGATAACGCGCAAAAATAAGAAGGGAACCTCCCCTCTTTTCCTTGTTACGCCCTCTTCAGTAATTCTTCATTCTCCCTTTTCCAGGCAACAAAATCCTCAAATTCTTGTTTTTTTTTTTCCTTTTTTTTTTTTTTAAATAATGGTATGGCAAAAGAGAAATGGCAAAACTCTGTAAGCGGTAAGATATGAATGAGGAGGAGTCGCAGAGCTGTCCACAGAGAAAGTGGAATTTGTGACTCGGCAAAGGGTGTGTGCTTTTTTTTTTTTGGAGGGGGGGTGCCTCATTTTGCATGGCTCTTTGGGATCCCAGCAGGATTCTTGGCTGCAGCTCCGTCTCTCCTTAGTGCAGCAAAAATTGGATATATCCTTTGTCTTAGGAAGGAAAATCATAAAAATGTCTTTATCTAGGGCGCCCGAAGAATAAGCAACCAAACAAAACGGAAATAAAATGGAAAAACAAAGCCGGAAAATGTTTGTTCTTACTAACTTGATCTCCCAAGTACGGGCTGCGAAACGCGGCTCCTCTACTACTACGTGCTAACGCAGCAGCCTAAGCCTTGTCCAAATCTACGCCACGTAGTGAGGAGGAGAGGCAAAGACTTTTTTTTTTTTTTTTCCCTGGGTGCAAAAAGGCTGAGGGCCGGGCGAAAAGCCGCTCTGAGCATATGAGAGCAAGAGCGGCGCTCCCCGTCCCGCGTCGGGGAGGGCTGGCCAATTCAGCCGGCGTCCCCGGCCCGGCCGCCTCCACTCGCTCAAAGTCTTTGTCCCAATCTCGGCGGACGTGCAGCCGGGACGCCGGGCCGTCGCGATCGCTGCGCCGAGGAGTATTTTCACCGGCGAATATTTTTCTCGGTGCCTCGGGTGTCTTTGAGAGCGCCGCGCTTCGTGTTTTATTGTTCAACCACAGCGCAATGCCTCACAGGACGTGACTATTTAAGGAACAGTTTGATGAAGATATTCAAAACAACATCCGTGACGTTTGGATTTTCTTGCCTGCTAAAGCTACAGCACTATACGTTTGCTTTCGGGTCTCGTACTTGCAGTCAAAGAAACTGCTCATCGATAGCTGGAGTCAATGTTCATTTTTCAATAAAAGGACATTTTTGGCCGTCAAAATAACCGTAGAAACAACTCCAACTTTTGAAATGTCTTAAACACGTTGATCAAGCGACTTTTGAGGTTTGCGTCATGGTGGCTTTTCTTTTTTTCTTTGTAATTGACGATATATATCCGAATACTAGCAAATTCCACTTAACCTCCATAAAACCACAATATTTCAGCTGAAAATTCCTCCAAAAGGAGACATTTCAATAGGGATGCGCGCAATTTTGGACCACCAAAAACAGCAATAATCTTCAATGGTAAAACTAGCGTCGGAAAAAGACCAAGCAAGGAAGACAAACAGCCTCGTTCGCGTCACACTCCAACGGCCCGTTGCAAAAGCCAACTTCAAAATCAAGTGTGTTAACAAAGGTGCTAGCTCGAGTCCCCGCGCCTTGCGTTTTTTTTGCTCTCACGTCGCAATCCACACCGCAGTTTAAAAGATAAAAATGATTTTCAATCGCTGATAAACCGTTAATCAATTACACTACCATTTTATGACACGACGCAAGTCTCGCAGTTTGACATTTCAAAATTTACATAGACATAGCACAGGGTATTCTGTCGGCCTAGAACGATGAGCAAAAATGCTAAATATACTGGCCTTCCCCTCGATAATAATAATAATAACAATAATAAAAACTGGGCTTCTAGTTTCCATTCCAGTGTTTTCTGGGCCACAAAGTATTGCGCAAAAAAGTTGTCTTTTCGACTTCTTGGTTTTCAGCCGAGCGTTTCTCGCTTTTGGCTTGAGACAAACATTTTCGTTTGGGTGCTTTTCGGGGCAGTGTTGAATAAACGCAAAGCAATAACAAAGTGGGCAAAGAGTGAGACGCTTTGATGGCGCAGTTCGAGCCATGTGAACCGGTTGACATCGGGACAGTTAAAAGTAAGACCAGATGCTGAAGCTACAAAAAGAGTGGTAAAATCATGCAGGGCCTATTAATGAAGGGTCATTCAGGGAAACCAATGGATTACGATGCAAAATTGCATCTTCATGTGGTAGGCATCTGTCCAAGCACAACTAAAGAGTCTACTGTATGCTGGAAAAGCCGAAGCAGCACAATGAGCATTGGAGCATGTCTTGTGAGTCACCATTTAATTTTGTGCTATGGAAATCTCCGCGCGTGCATAAACTGGGAGTAAGAGTTGAGTCATTACCCTGAGAAGAAATTGTCAAGTTACTCCAGAAACGGGATCTTGCCCTACATGTTTTTCTCCTAATTGCTTCTGGGCCCACGAAGTTGATTGAAATGAAATCACAATACTTTTTGGAACCGTCAGAAGGTAGCACACCGGGAGGCAGGCATAGCAGTGGCTAAATGCAATTATTTGGATGTACTGTATCGCTTAAAACATGAGCTAACCGCCTACGGACCAGCCCGTCATTGTTTGCCGCTGCCGGAGCAATTGAAAGTGGCACAACCGCGGAAATGGCATCAAAAGCTCGGCTGCGTTGGAAACGATCAGCCAGGGGTGAATGCAATCAAAACAACGTTAGCATAATAAAGACAGTCGCATTGTATGGTGTTCACGCCATATCGTTCGTCACAGCATTTAACTGTAACATGTTTTGAAATGTTTGAAGAAGTAATGAGAAAACAGCACATGCAGTGAAAGTGAGGGAGTTATCAATTAAGTTAGGACTTTTAGAATATGTAAGCTGGGCCCAAGGTTTTAGAACAAGCTGTTTTGAGTTACCTTAAATTGAGTTAGCATTGGTGATAAGCCAAGCTAGAATTGCCTGCTCATAAATGAGCACGTTGACCCCATGGGGCAATGCATGCATCCTGTAATTGTTTCTGACCCTTATGCGCTTCTAGTTTGGATTGGCAAAACATCTTCCAATTAGGGAACAAGCCATAGATTTATGAGGAACTTTATAATATATGTGCACGTCAAAACCACAAATCCGCTAGCAAAACTTTGCTTTGATAGGATATGAAATGCTGTATATTGGCATTAACTGCATGCAATGTTTAATGTTTTTGTTATGTTTCAAACAAGGTTATACGGTCCAAAATAAATCTGTGAAAATGAAGTCTTAAAACTCCCTCCGAGCGAGGAACACAGAAAGGTTAGCGTGCAGCGATGCACTGCGCCTTCTTTAAAAGGGA
Organism: Hippichthys cyanospilos; assembly: GCF_059441005.1. NCBI lineage: Eukaryota > Metazoa > Chordata > Actinopteri > Syngnathiformes > Syngnathidae > Hippichthys > Hippichthys cyanospilos. The sequence continues at coordinate 6,816,203 of NC_142386.1, read as the reverse complement.
AGACAGTTCCCACATTATTTTTGACTTATAATCTTCCATATGCCCCTACGAGTCTAAACACAGCAGTCTGATTCATTTTTTGTAAAATCAAGAAAAGAAATACGCCCTGAGATGTATTCTCTGGAGGCGGCCATTTTGCCACTTGCTGTTGACCAAAAATGACATGCGCAGAATGATCAGGTCACAACCGATCACAGCTCACCTGTTTTCTGACTTTGTGCGTCACGATTGGTCATTAACCAACCGTGTGACGCCATTATCAGTTGAGAGAGTGGTAAAATGTCCGCCTCCTGAGATGGAGAAAACGGGTAGATTTCGCTGCTTATTTCATATTCCACAAGATGGATATCAATCACAGCACTGTCTCTAGACAAATGAGGTTGCACGGGACATATTGTCAAATCCAAAAAAATGGGTTGAATTCCCCTTTAGCGTTGTCTGTCAAGCCATACGACGCCAAATAATGTCATCTCACACACTCTTGCCACTTGCTGTTCAAATGAAATCTTTGATGACATTCAACATATGTAAGAAAACTACATCAAATTGAAGGAAGGTGCCAGTGTAAAATTGCTGGCCTATCAGCTATCAAAACCACAGGACAAAAACTATACGCAAACGTGATCCTTTTAAAAGCGTGTCCCTCGTGAAAAACTATGAGATATCAATGAACGAAGTCCCTTCGGAGAGAATGCAGGCAAGTAGCCATATACTGCACATATACATATATATTAGATGACAGGTGTCAAACTCAAGGCCCGGGGGGACAGATCAGGCCCGCCGCATCATTTTGACATCCACGTATTAGATGCTAAACTTCACGAGGGTGCTTGGAAAAACGTTCTTGTGCTTTGTTACATTTCCCACACGTGGCGTTTTGACGGTGTTTTCCGCCAACTTGACAAAGGACTCTCTTTGAGCGGTCCGTGTGGGAGGCCACCGGCTAAAAGCTATTCCAGAGGTAACGTACAAAGCGTGCGTGGAGCAAGATCGTATGTCTTCATGCAAGTGGGCGATATCATTAGACGGAGACGGTTCCTTCAAGTGTAATACATTTGCACGCCAGCATATTTTGCAGTGGCTTGTCCCGCTCGGGTTCCCCGCTCTCACTTCCCCTCTGTAATATTCTGCTCACGCACAACTGCGGCAGCATTTCGCCAGTCCTCCCATTAATCCACAGCGCAGACATCTCCGTTTGCTCCACTGTTGCGCCTCTGCAAGTCTGGGCCGGGGAGGGAGCGAGTGATCGCTGCCGCCAATGCCGACAATGCCTCATATGTTAAGGCCATCTCACGCAAATTAGGAAAATGAAGACAGGGGGTTATCGTTAAATCTTATAATCGGAACCGCTTGAAGGAAATCCTCGAGATTTTGAATAAAACAAACATGCAAAAACCCTTTCGAACTAATTATTGAATAAATTAAACGTCTTAGGAAAATGCAAGATCAAACAATTTTTATGTTGAGTATTCAGTTTTATTATTTAAAAAACTCAGATTCTCCACATACTAGAATGGTTGGACCCAACTTGCCGCGTGCCACCTCTCGTTACCTGTCAAGTTCATGATTTATTTTTGTAAACCGATCTCTAGTACATCCCCAAAAGAGGACATGTTGATTATTTTTTTGTGGACAAATATTTATTACTAATCAAGTTATTGCTTTTTGACGACAGAGTTATTCAATAATCCCAAAGAGGACAGTTTAGGTTGATTATTTTTGTCGACCAGTTTGAAATCAGATACCGATGGCAGGTTTTAAGTCTTTTTTTTTTTTTTTAACTCAAAAATGCTTTGCACTGGGTAGTGGGTAATTGGCTGAAAAGATATTTCACAGGGTTTACATGACTGATAAAAGGTTGATCTAAAAAACATTAATTCATCTAGCGTCTTTCAGTGACGCTCCACAACATTGTCCCACTAATTCAAAGAAAAGAAAAAAATATATACAACAACCAGAGTACAGGGCATCAAGAAATGTCACACAATATAATTGCTTCCAACTCCTTAAAGCTTAGTTTACAACCCAAAGTGTGTAATCACTTTCCAACATGCCGATTAACACCTAGCAGGATATCCTAATTAAATGTTCTGCACTCCCCGAACAGGTAGGCGGATCATTAACTCTCCCTGGGAGAACGACGGCCTATAAAATAGAAGAATTTAGTTTGGCGGTTTAGTCAATGTAGTCCCAAACATTCGTGGACCCAAATGTCAACGTAGAAGAACCTCTGGTTCTTATAAGTCTTAAAAAGAAAGATAATATGAGTATAATCAGGTTTGCGGTGTCATGTAAGATCCGTTTTATTTGTGGAGTTTTCAATGATACTTCCGTAAGCTGTGCAGATCTGCTGGAGCGGCCATTTTGCCAATTGCCGTCTACAGAAAGTGACATTGCTCAGGGCTCCGGAAACGACCAATCACGACTCACCTGTTTTTTTGGGAGCGGTCATGAGAGTTTTACGAGCAGAGGCGCGATTGGACATTTCACCTGAGCCCCGAGCAACGCTGATGGCATTATCAGTCGACGGCTAGTGGCAAAATGGCCGCCACCTGAGATGGATCAAAACGGGGCCATTTGGCCGCAAAAAAATTTAGAGTTCTGTGGAGTGGGGCTACACAGAACATTGTCAAGAAATTTTTTGGTTTAACTTCCCATTTAACGAATGTCTGTCCAAACGTGATCAATATGAGCATGTGATATTACTACCGAAAAGGAAGCATGTCAACATAAAGTCTATTCTAGTTGCTATTCTATTTGCTGCGACTTTACTCGAGCAGAGCCACCTAAGTAAGCTGACGCAACATACCGACGAACAATATTTTTACATTGCGGCTTCCGTCCATATCCTTATCATTGTGCGATTTCTTCCCAGGAATAGTAATTCAGTGAAAAAAAAAAAATCCACAGTGCTTGGAAATTGCTCACAGGGCCCTATGAGCCACCTTGTGTATTTACGATTTCTTTCAGGCTCCATTCCTGCCATTTCCAACCCTTATTTCCCTGCCCCCCCACCCCTCTCATTCATTCACTTAATTTTGAACTGCGCATTGGTAGACAGGCAAAGAGGGTAGCTCCATGGTTACCTGGCACTAGGCCATCTCATTACACTGCCAATTGATTGTGGCCCGCCGCCATGCCCCCCCCCCCCCCCCCCTTACCGTCTCCACATCCCAGACTGATTTCAACACACAGCGAGGCAAGAAGCAAACGCGCATGACAAACGTAGAAAAAAATACGCTTCCACTCACGTCCGGCTAAATACAACGCAACACCGGCTGTTTCAACATACATCGCATGCAAGACGAGATATGAACTTTTTCTTTCTAGGCATTTACATCTGGATGAAACATCACTTTCCCCATATCTTACTAAGGTGACTGGACACAGCATTCCATGTAAGGATCCGCTGATCAAATACGAGGCAGTTTCACGTTTTGCTTCAGTTTGCTAATTCCCTAAATGATAGCGAGGCAAGGTTCAAAGCACTTTCAAACACAGTCCATCTATGGCGCTCCGCCGTCTGCTGGAAAGAATCTTCTGCAACTTGGAGCCAAAGTGGGACTCCGATGTCTGGATCAATGTCGCCCGTAGAGACCGGCGGAGTAAGTGCTGGGGGGCAGCTTCAGCACCCTTGCGCAGCATCTGTCTAGGTGACTCACGCCGCTACAGTAGCCGCCCGCAGACTCCTTCCGCGCCGGCTGACAGATGCCGGGGTCGCGGCCTCTCCGTCGCAGGGGATTTGACAGGACGGGCGCTCAACGACACCGCCAAGCGCCGGAAGCTCCTTCCATACCATCTACATCTTTTCATATTCCAGCCAGAATGGTGAAAAATGTGTTTATTTAACCCTTGTTCACACACTTTGCAAACTACACACAGTGCATGTTTTTGTCCTCATTTTGTAAACGCTTTTACAGGCGTAATAATTACAGTTAATTATGAATATTTTGTCCTTCAACCACTCAAATTGTTCAGTGCCATTGGTTCTATACGTACATATGCAAGTTACATTTATTAAGACTCACAAAAAATGGAAAAATCGCCTAGTCTGTCTGCGGTTTGTGACGGTGGAGCAGAGTACAAAGCAGCAGTGGTTAGCACGTCCGCCTTACAGTTAAGAGACCCGAGTTCGAATGCAGCTGGCTCCGGCCTTCCCGTGTGGAGTTTGCATGTCCTCCCCAAGCCCGTTGGGGTTCTCTCCGAGCACTCCGACTTCCCACATTCCAAAAAACATGCATGGTGGGTGTGGTGTATCGCACGCTGAATTGTCCTTAGGCGTGATTGGGTGTGTGAAAGATTATTCGTCTCTGCGACTGGCTGGCAACCAGTCCAGGGTGTGCCCCGCCTACAAGTTTGACTCCCCTGGAATAGGGGCTTTGGAACATTGGGAAGTAACCAATTGAGGGTGAAAGCACTTGTCTTGGAATGTTCCTCAAAAAAAAACAAAAAAAAGCAAGACGTTCCAGCATTATCAAGCAAATGAAGACGAGGTAGAGGTAGAGGTAGTGGAACGATAATGTTGTGATCAAATGCATTGTTGACTAGCAACCTACGTATGTTATTGGCTTTTATTGGCTTTTTATATTGAATAAGCATTGATTTTCTCATCCGTGTATTCAGTTTACAAATCGGACATGTCAAGAGTGTGCAATCATTGTGTGTTGCAGCCTCATACTGCATGTACGTATGTCTACCATCCGACGTGCATCCTGCTTTATTATTATGATTACATTTCGGTTAATTTAATTAAATTTCAGTTACTTTACAAACAGACGTGGAAAGATTGTGCTCCACTATAATGTAAAAAGCAAAACAATTCATGACTTTTCTAGGGTATGACGTTCCTCATCCATCCACAGCATCTTGAGAGAAAATGCCCAAATGACAATACGCTGTAATCTACACACACCAACAGCATCTGTGTGTGTTTCGGTGTAAAAACTCAAAAAATGTGTACGGAGCAATCATTTAGTGCGTTCGCATCCCAAGACGCGGCATATTGTACACCCTCACCTATTGCAATGTTAATAGCAAGCACTTTTCTCACATTACGTTGAAATGATTCTTCCGTAAAGCTCAGCGGCTTACAAAAGGCAACGCAGACATTTTGAAAGAGCCCCATCTTCGGGCCCCTTTCCTGTACGTGTGCGCGGGTTGTTTAAGGACACAGGGAAGCAGGCTAGCCAATCCAGGGAAGGGGCCAGGCAGGGGGAGCAAAGACGGGATGGCCAAGAATTTTCATGGAATCCAAAGCGCCGAAGCTGTACCAGCGAGGGCGGGTTGGGAGCTCCGGTAGAAAGAAAGCGGATTGGCTGAGCCAACCCGAGTGGGAGGAGCTCATTGCCCAGGAAGAGAGACGCAAGGATCTGCAGATGTACCAATACGGCAAAATATACCGTAAAGATGAGAGGTGCTTTCCTTTATTTTGAATGGCAAAAAAAAAGAGAGAATTTTCTGAGTCTTGAAGAGGCGAGACGCTCGCTGGTTGAAGATTTGAAATACATCCAATGGCACTTCCACTCTCAGGGGATGACAAGTGGCACAGGGGCAATCTCCGAGCATCCGAGCGCCCGGCCCAGCCCTCGTTACCTTGTCTCCCCCCCTCTCCGTCGCTCCCCTTTTCTATGCGAGTGTGTCTGGGTCCCGCAGGAGAGGCTTTGTCTGTGAACACTGGAGCCCAGGGCAGCTCACAGGGGCCACAGCCATGAATACCCACACTGTTAGAGCCGCTCTTTCACTTCACACCACTTTCTCTACTGGAATGCCTGGCCAGTGAGGTAAGAAACACACACACACACACACACACACACACATGCTCGACACAAACGGAGTGAGTCACGCAGTGATGAAAAGCCAGTGTTTTGTGTGTGAACCCTCTCACCCTGGTCTCACATCCTGAGATCCTTTCTCCTCCATCAGTCTCTGCCAAGTCCTCCCTCTAATTAAAGACTATTTGCTCCAATAGCGGCGGCCCAATCTCCCCCAGACCATGGCTGGCCTCATCTCCAGTGCGCAGAGGCCCTAAGAGCCCAGCCTCCGCGGAATGTGACTGACTGAGGTGATTAACAACTTCTCAGGCTTCCTCGCTCCTGCTCGCTCTCACTATGGTGGCAAACGTGCCAAAAACAAAAAAAAGACACAAAACTAGATACCCTCCCATCAGAACGTGTGACCTCTTGAATAAAGATAGGGCGGGGCAGGCAACTCAAACGATGGCGAGGCCCAAAATCTTTCATCGGCGTTACGGGGGAACTTTGTAAGCAAGTGTATTGCAAAAAATGAAGACGGATAGGGACAGCAAGACAGACAGAAAGAAAGAATGTTTACATCATTTTTTTTAGTCCAGTCCCCCCCCAGTCCAAATCCACATGACTGAAATCTCATCCACAGGCAATTATTCAGTGGAATTTTGTGTGGGAATTTCATAGGTGCGATTCACGGCGCATAAAAGTTGAGAGATTCTGCGCAGTGTATGCATAACAGCCATCAAACAACACTCCAAACTTTGCTTTCTCTAAAGCCCAAATGTAGCTCTGTAATACCACTAATTATCATGCTAACGTTAACATTTCTACGTATTAAAAGCACGCTACTTTTTACTTCCAAACCTCTGGCCAAACATTACTTTAAAATCCCGGATTGTCCCCCATACTAAAACGGTTTGACTCAACTTGTCGCCTGCCACCTCTCGTTACCTGTCAAGTTAAGGATTTATTTTTGTGAACAAATCTCTACTACGATCCCAATAGAGGACGCTTTAAGTTGAATATTTTCTGTGGACAAATATGTCCACACGCTTGCAACCATGAATCCAGTATGTTTTACTGTCAAGAGCCTCAACAATTTCCTGCTGCAATTAGCTTGACATTTTTCCAGACACGCATCTCTCCACGATGACTCGTTTCACCCGCACGTTATCCGGATTCGAACAAAAAAAAGCAAACAAAATTTGCTTCCTGTACAGACAGGTGCTCTCTGTCAGTAATGGTGATTGCAGAGGCATGTAGTAGATTTCATTCTCTCCATAAATTTCAGTTTAATTTAAATTTTTAGATGCCTTGGGTTAAAAGGTCATAAAACGGTGGGTGATGTATGTAATGGACCTTTGTGGCATCTAGTCTGAGCTCCCTCATTGAAATGTCAACGAGCTACTCCATTTTGGACCTCACTCTCCAGAAGTTGCGTCACCGGGACATTTTAGCAAACAACTTAGCAACTACTCCGCTTCGGAAAATACGTATCAACTATTACACAAACATGAGTAGACTGTGACTGCTGTCCGCTGTGGAGGCCGGATGAAGCCAGCCAATCATCTGTGTCTATCGCCGTGCTACTAATTAAAAAGAAAGAATGCGACCCAGAATGAGTGCGGAGCAACAAACAAGTGCCAATTAACTTTCTCAACTTGCCCTTCTCGGCCAGTAATTGTTCAATGACCGCAAGTTCAACTCCAGTAAGAATGGCGGCACCAATATTAGACAATAAATGCGAGCGTTATTCAGAGGTCCTTAAAGGCTAACTACTGCTTCGTGGTATTTCTAAATGCGCATCATATGCCACAGGAAAAGCCATAGGATCTTGGAAGTTGGCACACTGAAAGACTACGACGGTCATCGGTTCCCAAAGTGCCGGAAAATTCCTGCGATCTGGCGTACCAGTTTAAACAAAAAGTGAATATTTACTACGAAACACCGACACACTCGGCTTGTTAGAATACTTCACCAACATAACAATAACACGTCTGTTTGTGTTTACCGATGGTGAGTAAAATCAATTTAAACCAATATAATCAAAATGAAAACATATATTAGTTGACTTTAAATCGTCAAAAGTGTCGTACAGTTAATGTACTGTATATGAATCGAAGCTGCTTCTTCCTTTCTTTTGCTTGAATTCTACCAATGATTTCAAGCGTTTACCTTTGGTTAACTCAAATAATGCCAGGGACATATTTTCACATTTTTTTAAGAGTTCAGAATTCAGTCCAAGATACTGTACTTAAAAAAAAAAATGTGAAAACACATCCCTGGCATTGAATGAGTTAAATATCTTGGATTGAATGTCTGGATTCTTAAAAATTCTTAAAAAAAACACGTCCCTGGCATTGTAAATTCTGGACTCAAATACAAAAACCAAAAAAAAAGGGAAAATCCGCCTCTGGCATTGAATGAGTCAATTATGGAAACGGGGGGTGTAGAGACCACACCAGTCTGGTTTCCTGCACTATTGTGTCTGTGTTTATAGGACTCAGTTGCACTTTCACTTGCGGTGGGGAAATGAAACAAGTTCATCACACCACGCAGCCTGCTTTATGCTCCATTCCATAAATTGTGGAGTAGTGAGGCCGCGGGTGCAGTAAAAGAAGTAAGTGTGGGAGTGAAGTGTGGCTGATTACAGTACTGAGGACCTGACCATTTGTTTTCTTCACATGGCATTTGATTTGATTTTTTTGAATCAACGAGGCCCAATTCCCTGGCGTTTTTTTTTTTTTTTTGTGGTTAAGGATTTCCTATTTTAGCAAAGTTTGCTTTTTGCTGCGGTCTTTGCTGCAGTGTGCTGTGATTGGTTGAATACGTGACTCGGCAGACAAAATACTATTGGCTGGCCCCCCCAACGAGTGTTTGGTGCAGATGAGTGCATCAGGTGGGGCTGCTTTACTTAAGTGGAGGAGAAAGAGAGAAGGGGGAGGGGGAGAGCCACCCTGGGCCACCCAAGTTATTCCATCCTCAGCTTGAGGACGGTGGACGACATAAATTAGCTTTTGAGGCGCAGTCTACACGAAGATGTACCTCGCAAACGGGTGATGAATATTTAATTGAATCATAATTATATTCTTTTAAACGCCATTCGTCTTGGGATGGATTCAAACAGTTTTTTAATCTAATCAAGAGATATTTTTCTTTATTCTTCATTTCTGTCTATTCAAAAAAAGTTTGACTGACGTATCTGTAATGTTGACATTCCCTTTAGGGCAGCTCCATCTAGTTGATGCATAACACAACCCCACCCATCCCTGAAGCTTCTACTCTATGCGCCTTATAATGCATATATATAAAAACAGTTTGAAAGTGGGCCATTCGTTGCATGTGCGGCTTATAGTGCGTAAAATAAGTAGCAAAGTCTCGACTTTTTTACAAGCATTTGCAAGTGTGCCAAGCCACAAGGTGGCAGTGGAAGACTTTTTCACCATTTCAATTAAAAAAAAAAAAAAATAGGATCACATTTTGCAATGAACAACGCAATGAAAAGAATAAATTAAAAAAAAGAAGGCGGCTGGTAGTGCATAAGGGAAGCCGGAGCTCATTTTATACTTCCCCGCTGCGATCACAATCTGTGTGACTTTAGGTCAGGTGCTTATCAAGTGAGCAGTGCACCCGCCGTCAACAAAGCTGTTTGCTTGACGTGCGCCTGTTTAACGAACCATGATGCGAAACTCCGTTTGGGACTGCTGTTGCTAACGCTCATGTAGTTAAACAATTTGGATGCCAATATTTTGACGTATACTGAAACTTCATCTCAGCTCCAAATACTGGCTGTTGGCCTCCTTGACTACTAATAATCGGTATCGTCCCTGGAACAACAACAAAAAACAAAGCTGTCTATCGCAAAATTTATTATTTTTTTTATTTTTTATTATTACTAGCACCTCCATTTGAGAAGCACCGGGATAGACAGCGGTTCCATTTTCCCCTCAGAGCTCGTAGCGAAGCTTGCTCGCCAGCATGGCACGTCGACCTCACAATGACACCGTGATAAAAATATGTGGGTCAGCTCAGTGCTGTGAGCCACTTCAAGTGATCTCCTGTCATACGCTCCGGTTAAAAATAGCACAAACGTTACACAGACAAAACAAATCCTACAGACCGGCGCTGGAAACAGTCGAGACAAACGTCAAAAGGGGTCAGACCAAGGTCGCTTGTCAAACAATATGTGCGTTACATGCAGGATGGGCCGAGGAGCCATGCCCGCTCTGGACTTCTGGACTTCTGGCCTTCTTGGGCGCCGATATGAAGATCGGTCCTCAGCGTGTCCGTCGAGCGGATGGGGGTCAACGTTTGCCTTTCTGCGTGTTACGTATACGGCGCGGTGGAGCCAGGAGTCAACACAGGTGTTAACTCAAGGCCCGGGGGGGCAGATCCAGCCCGCCGCATCGTTTTAGGTGGCCCGCGAAATGCTCATTTGATAACAAGTTACCGGCTAAAATACCCAACTTGCAAGTTATCTTCAAAGAACCAACAATTTTTTGTCTTTGGAACAGTTTTTGCCAGCCTCTGATTTCAAAATAAGCACTTCAAATTTCTCAAGGCCCTCTGACAGAAACTAGAACCACAATGTGGCCCAAGATAAGAGTGAGTTTGACACCCCTGCTTTAAAACATACGTTTGACCTCTCCTTTTATATGAGCAATGCTTCCAGCTTCCTGTTTCTGGTAGCGCAGAATTTAAAACACTTTTAATCCCTCACCGAACTTGAATGTGACAAAATTGCTGGAGATGCATCCAGATATGCAGACAGGCAGAGAATTTTTTTTAAAAACTGGATGGATGGGTATGCTGATGATCCTAAGCCGTTTTTGCTTCTTGGTTGAAGATTTAGGGCCTAAATCTTCAAGCAATTTGTGATTGCCGCTTTTTTTCTTTTTTTCATCGCCTTTGCACCGGAAGGGCGGAATGTCTGATTCGGTTGCTATGGCACCAGACGGCCCTTCATTTCCTCAGACAACAACTAACTGTGATTGTTGTCTGTGTATTTGCAAGCGTGTGCAATTGTTCACAAGAGCGATGCGGACACGTGTGAGGCCCCCTGAGGCGAGTTGGATGAGACGCACAAAAGACATTACCGGCGGAACCCGCGTTTGCATGACGGCAAAAATCACTGCAGATGATATCCACTCGCTATCATATTATCACTGAAAAAAATGTTTGAAATGTCTTCACAAGATACGTGTCAGCAATTGCTTTCTTTTCTTTCGTTTGGTTTCACTGTGTAGGTGTGTACTTCACATGAGAATGAATGCGTATGATCTCACAAACCCATCGTGTGCAACCTGGGAATCTTCCTCTAACTAAACTCCAGCAGAGGGCAGTGTCTGTTTTTATTTTTCCACACACAGTACTCATGTTTGTAAAAACCTTCTACTGTATGTAGGCTGTTTGTTCATTTAAAAAAAAAGTTAAAAAAAAAGAATAAAAACATATTTTTGAAGCAGAAATTCAAGGACAAAACTGATAAAAAAAATCTAAACATTTAAAAATATTAACAAAGTACTTGCTGTCAATTAATTACAGTAATAGTTCAAGCATTATTTTAAACAAGTTAATCTAATTTTCTCTAACTGCTGATTCTATCATTTTTTGCGTCAGATTTCTTGTTCTTGAGTTGGGGCTTTGAAAACAAAGGTCAATCAAAACCAGTGAAGAGGATACCGATTGGCTGTCTTTGTGTTTGTTTGCCACACCCTGCTAGGCTCTTGTTGTGGGTGGAAGGTCAAGTTCAGGAGCAGAAGGAAGACGTGAAAACGGATGAGCGTGCGAGAGTTGTCGGTCGGGTGAATGGTAAATTTCATTTTGACAAACACCCCGGCGGCCTCTTTGAAAATTCCAGTATGGATTCTTTGTAAGGAGCTTGCTCAAGTTTAGCCTACCGCATCAATGCAAAGCACCCCGGCTGCGACTGCAGCCACAGCTAACAATAGCAACAAAAGTGCTAAAGCTCTTTGCCAACTAAACTTGCCAACACCCCGCATTTGTATCAAGTCTGCGACCCAAAAGATGGACGATATTTAAGTTCCTCGTTATTATTTTCGAATTATTTGGCGATTGACAAGAGAAAAGCCCACCATTCCTCCTGCTGGTCAAAACTAAAGGCTGCAGACAACATTCGGGACTAGCTCCAAATACAAACAAATATTTCGGTACTTACAACACGCTCTGATAAAGTATGTTAAAGAAAATAAATGACGGAAGCCACTGTTTTCTTGTTGTATTTCATTCCCCCCCATCTTCCACAATAACACAAATGTGTCAGCAAAATGTGAGATGCTGACCGTCATTGGTGAAAATACAGCAAGAGCAACAGGAAGGGAGATGATGTTGAACGTTCATTAGCAGCAGTGAGAACAGGTAAAAAGGTTAAAAAAGGGGAGGGGGGGGGGGGGCTTTCCATTCGTGCTAAACCTAAGGAGCTTCAATTTGGAAAAAACCTTGGCTTTACAGTAACTATATTACAATACAGCGGTCCTATTATTCTCGACTTTGAAAGATGAGACGAGCGAAATTTGACACGGCAAACATCTAAAAATCTCAAGAATGTTTGGTAGACTGTTGAAAGCGAGTTTCTGCTCTGACAGCTGGGCGGTTAAGGAAAAGGGAGCACTTGTGCATATGTGTACGTGTTTAAGTACTGTAAACGTGTGTATGTGAAGCTGCCCGTGCTGGGGGAGCGAAAGAGGTGATTTATTTTTTTTTTTTTCCCCCACCCTGAGGGGCCTCAAGCCAGGGCAGGGTAGGGTGGAGCTTGAACGAGAAGCTGCACGGGGCGGGCCGTTTGGCCTGAACCGGGTGCACCGCAAGAGCACTCGGGGAGCGAGGTCACAGAGTCCAGCATTCCTCTGGAGCGCTGTCTGTTTACACGAGCCCGCCCGGGGGAGGTGGCTACGCGCTCGCTTATGTTCGGCCGAGCGCCGAGATAAAGATCCCATCGCTTCTTTAACTCATTCAATCCCAAAGACAAATTTGTATGTTTGTTTTGTTCTCAACAGTCCGGGAATCCAGCTACTTTTTTTTTTTTTTTAACATTTTTAAGTTTGCCTAAAGGAGTGTCTAAAAATGGTTGAGGCAACTCGCAAAACAAAAGCACCTGGGATTGAATGCACTCTTAAAAAAAAAATGTAAAAACACGTCTTTGGGATTGAAAGAGTGAAAATCTTCTCCTTTGCATCCCTGATAATGTTTACAGTGTCCTTGTATTGCACGTTTCAACGCAGAGCAAATGAATCTAAAGTGCTCAAAAGCTTGTCGGCTTGGTTTGGAGAAGCCATCTTGCCAGACGTTTGACTAGTGCCTCTGTGCTGCCAGAAGCCAGATGGTCAGCTCTTGGGGAGTGACACCCAAGCCCCGGAGAAACAGTGCTCTGACTGTACTGCGGACCGGGGAGCGGGGGGGGGACGAGCGCGTCAAAGGCGCCATTGTTCCGCATACCAGCGTGGTTTCACGTGCGGCGCATGATTCTCAGCGCAGATCTGAAGTAAAGCCCGGCCTGACCTTAACTGTCCGTAGTATGTTGCCGCGGCCTCCCGCGGCGCAGGTTAAAGTGTAACCGAGTCCGTGTTTTCCCAGGAAAGCGTGTTTATCTAGAGGAGCGACGTGGGGGCCCTTTTGTTTAACTAGGTAGCGAGGCTGGCCCTAAAGGTAAAGCTGTGTGAAAGGCACGGCAAGCAGGTGGCCCATAGCTTGGCGACAATATGATTGAGCACATGTTTGCTCAAAAATGTCTTTGCTTATTAGCACAATAAATATCACATCAAAACTAGTGAGTTGCGGTAGTTTGAGCTAACCACCAAGCTCGAACATAAGTGCTTACTTCCTGCTGCTTTACATGACCAACTTTAGGTTTATAGGAGTGCCTCAAGGATCAATTATGAGTCCTTTTTGCTTGCCATTGATGTGGTTGTAGACCCAAATAACAGTGTTTAGTTCCAAACGGTTAAATGCAAAAGTTGCCGTATACCGTAATTCCACAAATATAAGACGCAACTTTTCCACAAAATTAAGGCCAAAAGTATGTCCCACGGTCATTGAAATTTAGATTTTTTTTTCCCACCAACACCATTCAAGGAAGATTGATCTGTCAGAGACGAGTTTTGATGCGCAGTAGTGCATTTTTATATCGGTCGCATTCTTACTTAAAATAATTACTGTATGGGAACCAGGGGATGTCGGGGGATTAAGATGACATTTATTTTGTGTTAAGAACACTTCAAGCTCTTTAGTTTTTAACGTTTGGTTATATCTTACTCTGGAAAGCTTTGCTTTTAATCTGGAAAGCCTTTCTATATTTCCGTTTCCTGCATTTTTTTATTTTCCCAAACCATGGAAAGCCTCAACATAAGGATAAAAGAGCCACATGCGGTTCCGGAGCCGCAGGTTGCAGACCCCTGGACTAGGAGCTCAGCGCTAGATGGTCAAGTCCATGGTCAACATACCATTTGGGGGTCAAGGATGACACAAACCAAAAGAAGAAGACAAGTTCAATTATGTCTGTTAAACGGTGTGCTTTTCAATGCTGTGACTGCCGACTGATATTTGCCGCTTATCATGCGTGCGTGCGGTCGGACCAAAAGGAAAGAGCAAAATTGCTGCAGGAAAGCAAAAAAGGTTGAAGAGGGAGGAAAAGGAGGAGGAGGAAGAGGAAGAGGAAGAGGAAGAGGAAGAGAGGAGAGGAGAGGAGAGGAGAGGAGAGGAGAGGAGAGGAGAGGAGAGGAGAGGAGAGGAGAGGAGAGGAGAGGAGAGGAGAGGAGAGGAGAGGAGAGAAGAGAAGAGAAGAGAAGAGAAGAGAAGAGAAGAGAAGAGAAGAGAAGAGAAGAGAAGAGAAGAGAAGAGAAGAGAAGAGAAGAGAAGCTGTTACGAGGTGAAAGGGACAGGAAAGGAGGGAGGGAGGAGGCAAAGAGGAAGCCGCAGTGCTGATGGCCAGTGTCAAGTCTGCCAGATGTACTTGTGGGCCTTCAAGCTCTTTTACGGCCCGGTGTCCTCACCACCCAGAACAGCAACAAAATAATACGCACTCACCGATTGCGAGTACTTACCAATAAGCCCGGCAACTATATATATATGGAAGTGACAAGCTAGCTGATTTCACTGTCCACTAAAGCACAATATTGCAAATAGCTCACGCGAGAATATAAGAAATGTCGTTATTTGCAGCAGACAGTCAAACATTGAGATAAATACGTCAGGGCTTTATTTCATATTCAAGAACAAATCGAGCCATAGAAAATCCTTTCGACCTCTTTCTTTGCAATTGCATCACATTTGACCCCGGGGAGAACATTTTGACCCAACTCGGGCTAAAAATGTTTTAATTTATGGTGCTTTGTGATACACCTCTTTTTTGGTGCAATTATGATTTTTTTTTGGCTTTGATTTAGGAGCGTTGCATAGTGGCGGGTGAATCCAAACACTTTGCAGTTTGGTACACATCATTAGCTGTTTATTGCCAAGTTGATGACAAAATCGCCTATCGCCGATTTTGCATAAAGTGAAAACTCTCAGTAGAATTGAGCCTATACTTTGCTTAAAAGAAAACCAACCGAAGATGCGTGACTTAATTAAATAGGGCACTTACGATGCAATCACGTTGCGGTCGTAGTGAGCGCAAGCAGCTACACGGTCATGTCCGGCTGCTCTCATTTTCCAGGGGTCAGCTGCAAAGAATTTGAAGCATGCCGCTCATAAGCGTTCCTTTCCTCCCTATTTGCCGATTCGTTTTTGGAAATGATGACAAAAGCGGGATATAACGCTTGGCACGTTTTAAAACTGGTGGAGACTTATCGTAAATAGGTTATCACAGTCACGCCTCACCAGGAACAAATGCAAAAGCATTCCGATGAAGAACATCTCCCTCGTGCTGGAACCATGGCATGTGGGTGGTTACGGTGCCTTTTGCACAAGTTGAAGCAAATAGGGAAGCCGCACGTCATGTTCTTTGTTGACACCTCTTCTCCATATCCCTCGAGTCATTAAGCTAGCTAGCACACTGACAACCACGAGAGCGCTCAGGAGCTAAATTTGACCAAATCCATCATGCCGTGTTGGTCATTCTTATAAAATCATCAAGTACTCGACTACAACCGTTGTTAACGTGCAAAAAAAGTTCAAAGCAAAAGGAAACAGAGCTTGACATGAATGTTGAATGAATCACACGTAAAGCCGCGTATCCTCTTGTGGGTCACTGGCTCGCCGGTGCCTATCCTAGAGGTCTTCGGCATTGGGTGGGGACACCCTGAACCGATTGCCGGCCAATGGCAGGGCACACAGGTACCAACAAAAAAAAAAATCACACACCCAATCACACCTAAGGACAATTTAGAGTTTCCGATACACCTACCATGCATGTTTTGGAACGTGAGAGGAAGCAGTAGTGCCCAGAGGTAGCCCACGTAGGCACGGGGAGAGCATGCAAACTCCACACAGGAAGGCGGGAGAGAGCTGGAATCGAACTGAGAGTTCTTAACTGTGAGGTTGGCAGACTAACCAATATAATGATTGCAACTACAACTTTTCAAATGTCCAAGGAGGAGTGATTTGTACCTAATATTTTTGTGCATGGAGGTAGTAAAGCTAATTCTGTAGAGGTATGATGTTTTACAAAAATAGTTGCAAGTTAAAGACGCAGGAGTCTGTTATGAAGCAATACACCACTGTCATTTCACTTCCTGTGTTTGCTAGCGTGCGTGTGTGTGTGTGTGTGTGTGTGTGGGGGGGGGGGGGGGGGGGGGGGGGCAGCGCGCGAGAGACGTAAATAATCGGAAGCAGCCGAGTTGAATACAAAGGTGAAGCAGAGCCCAGCCATCATCATAAGGTTGAACAAGCGCAAAGTCAAAGGCAACCAACAAAGACTGGAAAAGCTCCGAAAACGGATCTAGGTGTTCCCGAAGCACACAAACTACAGTCACTCCAGCTGTTTGCAAGTTACTCACCACGTCAGAGCGACGAAACTTGCTCCCGTCCCGTCGCGTTTCCTTCAAATCAAGATGAAGGCAAACTTGGCAAAAACACTTCCATGCCTTTTGCTCGGGGCTTTGCTTACGTTCGGTCTGTCAAGTCCGCTGGTGCGGACTGTCGCGTGAGCTGCTAACTTGACAAGCGTTTGGATTACAGGAGGCGCGCGCGCGCGCACGCTCGCGCGTACACGCACGCACAGGTGCACGCCGATTCCCAGCGAATACAAACAGAGATGCACGCGCTGCTCCTTTGCGGGTCCTCCGGAGTGCAACTCGGACAACTTTAGTCCGCCTCCCTCCTCCTTGTCCTCCTGGCCTCCCCTCCCCTCCCCTTCCCTCCCCTTCCAAGACGGGACACAAATGAAAACCACGCACCTACACTTTTTCTGTTTGCCTTTTTGATGATAATATTGGTTTGTATTCTTCTTGGAAAAGTTTTGCCGTTACTGGTGTTGGCAACCCCCTTGCAGTGACATAGTAAAGTACGGCCCATCGAAATAATTAACTTTCGATGACGTCCACAAGTAAGGTGTCTAACTTTTATAAGAGAAAGCAGTGCCGAAAAAAAAAAAGAATCAGGGGCGACTTCTTGAAGCTTAGTGCCAAAATCAACAACACACAAACATTAGGAGGATATCTCAAAGGATATGGAAACAACAACAGAGACAAAAACAAAACATAAATTATAAATAAATAACTATGCTAGGGGTACAAAACCTATAAAAATACGTTTAACTTTTTACAAATCTCGATTTGATTTTTGAGCCTTTTTATTGTCTAAATATCTAATTCAAAGAATGTGTTGTTTAACCGTCAAAAAACACATCGTTTCCTTCCAATAAATTTGAAGCAATGATTGTGGTATTTTGACAAAAACATTAATAAATTTAATAAATAAATAGATTTTTTTCCCACTATTATGTACAACAAAGCCAAACAAAACATTCTTCCATGCAATTTTGACGCCCTTTTCAACAGTCATGTAAACAAGATCACCTAATTTCTGCCATAAAAATTTATAGACGGAAGTTACTCAATTAAAATGAACAGTTTCTGGGAATTTATGACAAAAATTACAGCTCACGCCAATATATATTTTTTTAAATCTTTTACCTAAATAACTTTAACTGGGTAAGTAATTAAAAGATATTTCTTTAACCTTGTTTGTGATTAAATATTGATTAGGTAGGAGCCATATTTTCTTCCAAAGTATCTCATCCACAAAAATATTCCAATAAGAAATAACAATGGTTAAAGTTGCAATATCTTTTTTGGAACAAGGTTCTTATGCATCTGTTGTTATTTACAGGCCTTGAAAAAGACTTTGAGTTCCTCCCGTGTCCTGGCTTGACCCCAGATCGAAGGTTTGCAACCTGCGTTGGCAGCCTAAACAAAACACTGCAAGGACCACAACTGAATTGTACCGACAAAATATGAATGTACAGAAAGCCTTCAGAGATGCATTTAAATCGCTGGAAAAGAAGTGCCTTGTTTTCATTACAACCATACCTAACCTTCTGTGCGCATATATGAGAAAATACTTGTCAAACAAATAATTAACCCGTTTTCAAATTGCATAAAAGAAGCATTGACAATTATTCATCGATCAAAATATACGGAACCAACAAATGCATTTTTTCATCCAATCATCAGCTTGAAATTTAATTACTTTTATGACAATTAATCGGCAAAAGTACACAATAGGTTTTGTGCGACAATATTCAGGAGTCGCGTGAAATTAGAGATTTGCTACCATCTAAACTGCACAAACATTTGCAAAACATTTCAAACAGGAACAGAAATCAAGCAAATATGTGTTTCTCTAAGTCTAAGGTGTTCATTTTGGAAGTGACCTGAAACATGACATCAATCAAGGTACATTAGTACAATTGGAGGTTTGTGTTTTTTTTTAATACTTCGTATGTGTTGAGCAAAATGAAAAAAGAAATGTGCACAAAATATTTCATTTAATAATATTCTAAGAAATTAAAAAAATTAAAATATTACTGGTATTACGGGAATTGTGGTCGATTTTTTTCCTGTAAAAGATGAACACTGATTGCAAAGCTGTCTTTTGATCTTGAAATGAATAATTCTTAGCGGCTAATGCTGGCGATGCTGCCACTGTCCTCTGCTGCCAAAAATATCGGTGCAGGTAGAAGGAAAAATGTCAGTACAATTCAGTTGTATTTAACATAAAAAAGTAACCGTTTATTGAAGAGAATGTCTAATTTGTTATATTTTCGGTTGTTTACAATTCCAAACATACATATCATAGCGATCATAGAAACATTAGCGGATAGTGGATGTTTTAACAGATTTTGTGAGGGAAATAATTTATTTAAAAAAAAAAAAAAAAAAAAACACGCGATCCTAATTATAAAATGGGAAATAACTGTCGATTTAACGTTGGTCCGGGTTTGGTGAACTCCCCGGTCATCGTCTCGCGAGAGCCTGTTCGTTGTACTCTTGGGACCATAGGCTTGAGCGCCATCTAGTGTCCAAACCGCCGACTCATGACGTGGATTTTCAGGCAGTTGTAGAAGCAATGGCTATTCCTTATTTAGTCCTTTTATATGTGTCTTACCCGGGATATTGAGCGTCTCGACGGTGTTTTTCCGTATTGATGTATCACCCCACAATAAACAGAAAAAAAAATATAATACTTCAAATCAAAAATGGTTTTGAGACTATCAACATTTGGAAAAAGGTCTAACAAGACGAGGTTGATAAAATGCTAACCAACATTTTTTTTATACTTCAATCTGCAAATGTTGTAGTTTGACGTTATCAGTACAAAAGCAAAACTTGTCAAGGTTACTTACATTCCCTGTTGAAGAGTTTCATGCTTTTAAACTGATTTGCCCAACTGTTGTGCCACACAAACTCTTGCTCCACTTGTTTATTTGTTTACAAGAGCAACGGGACTTTTGGATTCATAAAACAAATAAAATTGTCCCGCTCTCTCAACGATTGAGTGAAAGACGACAAAAGAGAAATGAAGAATATTTTTAAAAAGCACGCTGATAGCACAACATTGCAGGAACAACCGAATACAATTTAACCAAAAATAAAACAAAATAAACTTTACTACAGTAAATTCCAGTGGGGGTATCAAAACTGCATTGGGGTGAAAATTATAATAATAATAATAATAAAAACCAGATGGATAATGATACAGTAAGACCGGAACAAAATCAGGGTAGAAGACCATCATTTCGTCCCTTTGTGCTTCTTTGCTTAGTACACTTGTCGCCACAGATCAAATCAGGGTTTCTTAAATGTTTTCTTTTCTTCATCCTCACATCATTCTTGTCACAGTGTATACACGGGCGAGAGAAACAAAGACATGAGTTCAGCTACTGTTTGCTGTGACGGTCACGTTCCTGAGGCTGCGCGTCGCTCCGATAAAGATGCATGTTTCGGAGCAGATGTAGTTCATAGAAGCCAAACATGCTTGTTCTTATTCGATAGTTTTTTCTTTGTTTTTGGTCGCGGCGAGGATACAAAAATAAATACTGTTTGGAATGCTAATGGGAAAAAAGCGTGGTACTCTTCAGTCTGGTATTAACATTTCCCTCCAGTTGAAGCTGTGATTGGGTCCATGCGTCAAAGGCAGGATGGGGGGGTCCACCAGCTGCCACACCCCGGTCTCGCCCACTTCTTCGCAAGCACAAAATCCCAAGTAGGGAATCTGCGGAGAGAGCAGACGCGCCTGAGTTGTTGATGGAAAACAAGAAGACGTCTCATCCGCGCGATGTGACGTAAACGGCATCTGGCCGACCTTTCGCACAACTTGCACAAAGTCCTTGGAGTTTTGCGGGCTGAGTCCTTGTATCTGGCGAGTGCAGGCCTCCAGGGAGGAAGCGTGAGCCACAATCAGGACCTTGTTTCCTGTGTCAAAGAGGTACAAGAAGCAAATTCCACACACACAGTCACTTCTTTGCCGTTCCGTCATCGCGTTGCGCGCAAGCTTCAGCACTTGGGACGTTAAGGATGACAACGCACGGTAGTTTACCTATTGGTAAGGAAAAAACAAAAGAGTCCACCGTACCCAGATTTTTGCACTCGGCAAGGATTTCTCGAGTCACTTGGAAGCTCCGGCTGATGTAGGTGTCATAGGACTCAGAAAGCGCTAGCTTGTTGACGGGAACATGAGGTCTAACAACCAGACATACACAATTTGTTGATGGATTATCTTCATGTGGTCAGCTCAGGGCTTTGGCTCAGCGTACCTGTATGTTGTGTCCACACTCAGGTTAGCAGCGGCCAGCTCCGTCGGCGGGATCCAGGTGGGTAAACAGGTGCCCGACACCCACTTGGTCCATTCGAAAAGTCCGGGCTCCACTCGGATTTTTGTCTTTCCCTCCTGTTGGAGACCTGCCGCAGAAAAGCCGCGTGGGGCCAGGGAAGTAATTACCGTATACAGTTCCTCACATGGATTTTGGTCCCGCCCAAATTTGGTGCGTTTGTGTTTGTGTGAGAGGTCCTACCCTGCAGGATGTGCTGAGCGGTCTGGACGCAGCGAAGTGAAGGAGAGCAATAAACAAAGTCTATTGCGGTGTGGCTTTCCAACAAGGCTTCACCTGAGAAAGAGCAACAATACTGACATTAAATCTGTGGGAAATATTACCGCATTGCCCGTGTGTGACCTCGTTTTTTGTTGTTGTTGGAAACTGAACCAACCTACAAGACGGGCTTGGGAGGAGCCGAAAACAGTAATTGGACAATCTTTATCATAGTCCCTGTGACCGCCGCTTCTGTTTGGCAGGCTGGATGGCATGTTGAGATTTGAGCGGACGTATCTGCCTGCACGCAAAAGAAGGGAGGTTAGCGGTGACCGTACAGAAGCCGAGCGGGCCGCCGGTTCCTTCTGCACGCACACCTTTGGCGTCAAAGCACTGAGTGACCCAATGTTTCCCAAACACGACGTCCATCCTCTCCCCGTGTCGACACACAAACAACCTCATCCTGGACAAAGAGGATTGGCCGGCAAGCCGCGTCACCTGCCAGAAGGACGGCGAGAGGACACCGTTTACAAACGACCGTCCAATCTGCAGGAAGTCAAAACTGGAGGAACATCTGCACCGCATTTGAGTCTTGCACCTGCATGGGAGGACAGAGGCCAGCGAGACTGGGAGCGTCCACCAGACTGTCAAGCAGACTGTCGGTGTGCTGTTGATCCAACAGCAAGCCCCCTGAAGTGCTGCCAGCGTTGGACGGGCAGCTGTGGTTGAGGATAGAATGAGACCTGAGGACCAGACACAAGCAAACGCGGCTTTTCTCAAGATGGAGCGTGTGTTAGGAGGACAATGGACTGTGCCACCAGTAGTAGGGCTGCACCTTCAAGTATTTTTGGTCTTTTGCTACCCAGAGGTGGGCACTTTGTCAGCAGTGACTCGAGGGGATAGACATTACATCAGATGCCCCAATTCAACTGACTTGGATGTTGATCTGCTATGTTGCTGCATCTTTATAGTACAAACTGCAATCAGCATGCAGTCAATATGACATGTCGCTTTACAGCACCACCAAGCAGTGGAGAAATATGTTCAGTGAAGAAAGTGGGTTGGTCTTAGTCCTGGTTTCAGGTATGCTGCTGATAAAAGCATTCTGGGATGCGTTTTAAGTAACCAATGAATGCAGACCAAATTCCATCTTTTCCCTGTTTGGCTCTTGGCCAGGAAATGCAAGATAGAAGTTTTTTAATTCCCCAATTAAAGCTGTTTTTGGCACATATCACTGACGCAAATATTCAGTATCAACGTTATTTCTTTTTTTTGGGTGCAGTGGGGTATCGCAAGGTATCGCTACTTGCGATGGCATCACAGTTGCCACATGTCACTGTCCCCTTTTGTTATATTTATGCAATTATCACCTCGATCTGTTGCGACTTGCTGTTGATGAATAGTTTGTTCCTTGATGTATCTGTGTCCGTGCAGTTGCTTTGTTAGGTCATATAGGATTGGTCTGATGGTCTTAAAGCTCAAAGTTCTCAGTAAGTTGTTAACGTCTCAAACTGTCACATAAAGCCTCATTTCTGTCTGAGTTTAGGCTCCGCGATTCAGATTCTGAGTCTAGATTCTGGGACGAGTTTGCTGTGGTTACATTAGATTTTGAATATGAAGGCTTTCTACTTTTCTACTCTCGCGTCCTGTCTCCTGCATCCAAATCGTCGTCTTGGCACGACAGTAGGTTTCTCTTTATAATCTGGGGGAGACGGAATTGAAAACCATTCTTACCCATGAACAACCCAAGTGTCGGACTCATCGGCGCGGTTGACGTAGTTTTCGGGCAGCAGGCCGGACAGCCCCGTGCCCAGGGACGTGCCGTACACCCAGCCCTCGCTGGCGCTGCTTTGCTCCATAGGTGACATGAAGATGAAGTCTCCAGGCGCCAGCTCGAGCTCGTCGTCATTCTGAGGAGCGTAGGGGTACATGACTTGCAGCGTCTACAGGGGAAAGATCACATCGTTTGCATCAGTAGTAAAGAGGGAAACTATTTGAGGAATTAATATACTGGGCTCATCGTGGACATGGTGTTTGTCTGGAAGGATGCATTCCTACCTCATGATTAGCAAATCGAATGTCCCGGGAGAAGAGCACGGCCAGCCAGTCGCAGCCTGACGACACATCCACATTTTTGGCCAACTTTTCCAAGACTGGAAGATGGCCGCTTTGGAAATGGTAAGCCAACGTGACATGCAGTTGCTTCTTATGGTGCTCAACGTGCACATCTGCGCATAAAAAAAAAAGCATGTCACCATAGAATCTTTATAAAACCAATTATCCTAACAATTATTCCATTTATAATGGAGCCATCTAAGAAAAAAAAAAAAAAAAAAAAAAACACATTTATGTTAATTATGTATGCACAATGTCACTACAGAATCTTTATAAAATGGATTATCTTAACAAACTTTCTTTTCTATCTAATAATGGAGTAATCTAAAAAACATTGTATTTTAATTCTAATTATGCACTTAGGTTGAACATGAGTTGAAATGAGTGGCTATAACTCCCCATTTTTTGTCATTGTGAGGTTCTATTTAAAATTTGCTTACGCTAACCAGTTAGCATTAGCGCTCTAGTGATTACAGAAGGTCAACGGACACGTTCGGATATACATTGGTGCACTTAAATGACTTAGAGATGACTTTTTCCCCAGCCCTACGCCGATGACGTCGACACAGGCTTTGGACTTTTATTCACGGTGCGGCAAAACGATTCACCTGCTTTAGTTTCCGCTTCACTTGCAAAATCGGCGGCAAAACTCTTGAGCACCTCTGCCACCTGCTCCTCCACAAAGAGGCCAATGAAGGTGGAGGACGTGTAGAGCTCCAGGGGAAGGGGCACGGGGATACGACCCTTCCACTTTGCCACCGTGGTCTGGAGGGCCTCCGCCAGAGCCTCCGCCTTGCCGTCTGCGCACTGGAGAAGAGAGGGAAAGGGGCGTCGTCAAATCGAACGCGAGCGGCACAGGCGTGCGGGAGATGGCCACTGACCATGAAGAACTGGCACAGGGTGATGTGGGGGAAAATGTTGTGCGCCTTGTTTTTGCCGCACGACAGGCGAGACTGCTGCCAGAAGAGCGAGAGCTGACGCAGCAGCGGGCCGCTGGGCCGCAGATACAACACGTATTCCCTGGGCAGGGGGTCGTCCAGGAAAGGGTCGTCCACGTGGGAAAAGAGCCTGCCGACACACGCGGGGGCGCCAATAGCATTCGAAAGAGCCTTTCAAAGAACCCGCGGCGCTACTGTGAGGATGATGGCGCACTCTCTCTTTCGTTGCTCACTTTTTTTCGCCCTTTGTTTACCGTTCAAGTTGATTCACATTCTCCTCATGATGACAGTATTTTCAAAAGTCATGAAAGGGTGTGAAGGTAGTCCGTATTAACTCATTCAATCCCAAAGTCATCAAGTTTAGCTAAAGGAGTGTGTGAAAATGGCTAATCAATAGTAATTGATCTAAAGTAACTCTTACCTTAGTACTTAAATAACTAAATCCTAAACCTCACTACCTAAATAGTTCACTACTATTTACGATAGTAGTTTATATTTATAGATTATAGATTATATATTATATTTAAAATATAGATTACATTTAAAACATACTGCCGGTTATTTGCAAGTTTTTTAAATGGACCAGAAACGACTATGTATGCCCGTGTATGTGCATGCTTGGCTCTCACCAATCACAAGCAGCCTGGACGTTTTTTCCTCCAGTCGAAACCAAAGCTTTCAAGCTGCAAAGACACAAAGATGAGTCAGATAATCAATAGATCCTGTTCCGCCCGTGCTGATAAGCGGGAGATTGCTGCACACTACAGGAGCGTGAAAAGCCAACACGCATCCCAAAGGAGTAGTAAAATGACACTCGATAATTCATAGCAGGAGCTCATGAAACGATATTGGCAGTGAGGGTAGAAAACATTGATTTGGGCGTGACAGACAACATTTTATGTTGAATTTCACTAGCCAACATTTCAAAGTTATGAAGGCTTGTTTTTATTCATCGTGTTGCGCATCAAATGTTTTAGTATTCTTATTTTTTGTTAAAAAGCTGATGTAGAAGAGTTTGCGACATCCTTTGGCGAACAATAATGTTAAAAAAACACAGTATTCTTTTTTTTCCCCCATTCACGATATATTTTTGTTACTTAGTTTTACATCGGTAAAACTTCTCCCCATACAGTTGATCATTTTTGCCGGCATTTGCTCATATTTATCTCAAACAAAAAATAATTCATGTAATATAGAAAAACGCAATGACAGTACATTTTTAGTTTTGTTTTTCCATTCACTATATGGTTCTGTTACTATGTTTTAAACTGGTAAAACCTCTTCACATACTCTTTATCATTTTTCAAGGCATTCGCTCATTTATCTCGTTAAATGCTCTTCTCAAATGTGTAGATTAAAGAAGTAGACTTTTAAAGAATTAAACTAAAAGTCCAAACGTTGTTTTAGAGAGAAAAACCATTGACGGCCAGTCATCAATGTTTGTGATCAGTTTGCTTTATCCAGGCTAGTATCGATGTTTCCTATTCATTCTTTTTGAAAGAACGCATTGAATTTTAGGCACAAACGCTGACTGTGCGCTTTTGTGATGGAAGTCAAACGAACACACTGTGGCATTATAATTCCTTCATTTCACACTGAAACTTTTTGTTCAAAGAGCCACAAAGCAGCTTAAGGCGTCCTTTCATGTTGCAATCTGCAACACGGCCAGCAGAGGGGGTGCTCCATCAGCTCGAAAATGAACATCTGTATGAGACGATTCTCCAAGCGTCATACAACCTGTTTTTTTTAAGTCAAAATGAAGTTTCAAACGGGGATAATGTTTCGCAATGCCATTCGGAACAAATTTCTTAACTGTATACAGACTGTAATGATGAACATAATGAGGTTTTGCTCAGTGGAAATGACTGCATAGTTGAAATGCTCCCAAGGTGACTTGAATGATTCAAAATTTCAAATTGAAAAATGCAAACGTGTAATGGTGAATGTACCATTATGACTGAATGATAACCTTTTGTGGAAATGTCTACCTCACTTGGAATGAATGGGCGGGGAGTGAATATTTGGAAAGAGAAAAATATTAGCCTCCGCGGCATTCATTTTTGGAATATTTGGAGGCCTACGTGAATAGAACGCAACTTCCCATAAATGACGCACCGCACAGTGTCGTCTTTTTGTCAATCACATCTGCTGTTTTATCCCTTGAGTTTTTTATTTTTACTGCGAAGAATGCTTTAGTACAGGGGTGTCAAACACAATTTAGTTTGAGGGCCTCATAGAGGACAATCTATTCCCAACCAGGCCGGACCAATTAAATCATGCTATATATTTAACTTTAAAACAACAACTTCAGATATTTTATTCTTTTGAATACTGACCAAAAATAGCACAAGGATAACATCACAAATAATCATAAAACTATAATGTTACTATTGCTGTATTTTCGACTCTATACAGTGCACCTAAAAACCTTAAACTTTTTCAAAAGCTGGCAGTGCGTCTTACAATTTGGTGCGCCTTATGCACCACAAACTATTCAATAAAGTTTTCAATTTTTGGTCTGAAAAAATGAAATTTAATTGCTATGTAAATTCTTCCCTTTTTACCTCTGCATTTGAGCTATATGTGTTTTAATTTTTTTTTTTTCATAACACCCTGTTTCAAATTTTGATATGCTTTGATATCCTTGCAATTTTGAAGGAATTTATATGGGGACAAAGCGCAAAAAAAAATGACGTTTTTTGTAAAAGAAAGACTAATTTTATAAATAAATCCAGAAACTGTTTTTGAATCAACAAAACAATATATTCTAGTTGTTTTTTTTAATTAAATTTGGTACTTTAGGAAATTTGATTAAAAAGTTTGTTTATTGGAATCATAATGATATTCTTTTGAACTATTGATTGGTCTTGGCATTGATCTAAACAGGCTTTGAATGACATAGAGGTATTTTTGCCCTCCATTCTTCAGATAGTAGTTTCCACAAATCTTTGTTCTTAATTTCAGATTGTCTATAAATGGAGTTATATTGTCTTATCTGACTGTTCTGTTGACATTGCCTTTTTATTGCAGCTCCACCTTGTAAGTGCATAACCCAACCCCAGGCACTATTGTAGCTTCTATTCTATGCGCCTTATAATGCAGTGCATCTTACGTATGAAAACATTTTTAAAGTAGGCCATTTGTGCCTTTTGATCCGATGTGCCTTATAGTACGATAAAAATGCGGTAATCATAACATTTTTTCATCAAATGAAAAAAAATTGAGCTCATGTTTTACATTACAAAATAATCTTGCATATGTTCGACCCCCCTGCTTTAGTATCCTTGGTGGATCTGCCGTCCTCAATCGCCGCGTACACCAAAGGCTTTCTCTTCGCCCCGAGCCCAAAAATGAGCCTGTTATTTATAGAATGCATTTCCTGCTCAAATCTAGACAAAGATGGGCTTGACAAAAAAAGTCGGGTTTGAAATAAACATTTGGAACTAAAATGTAGTTCCACACTAGAATGGTGGCCAGTCCTGGTGTTGGTTTTGCTACTCACAAGTATACTAGTGTCAAAAATGTTCACCACATATGCACTCATCAACAACTTGATGCAGCCGAGGTCAACTCCATGACTCAGCTCTCCAGCCAAATCAACACTTCCTGTTTACAAAGCAAAGGGGAACGTCATCCCTAAGTGCCCCCCCCCCCCCAAAAAAAAATAAATAAATAAAAAATAAAAAAACAGGACTGGACACCCCACCACATTTGCCACGTGGAAGCAATCTTGAACATTTTGCCAGCTTCACTGCGTGGAATTTCATGTCAGAATTTGAGAAACATGGTGGCCTTGGTGGCAGAGCGCGGTCAGCGTCTGGAACCCATTCTCCTTTTCTTGCTTGGTTATTTGTGCAAAGTCGTGCAAAGGCATTCAAAGTCACATGTAGCGACGCGCGTCACAGACACCATAAAGGAAGTGACTGGGCCATTGTGTGCCTCAACTGCTGTATGTTGTTCCAGCTTCCAGTTTTCTGCGTGACAAACTTGACACTAGCTGAACAGAAGATCAGTTGCGCAGGAAGTGCCTTAACTTAAACCTCGACTTAAAACAATGTCAAATGAAAAATTGAGTCTTTTTTTTGGGTGCTGGATTCATGACTGCGTTATATTAGCTTGAAAGTAGGAGACGTCGCGTCCTCTGCATGAGCTGCCCTCAAAGCGGCGTCTCCGTCTCAACATGACGCACCGAGGAGGTCACAAGCCACTGAGGAAACGGGCCACTTCCGCTGAGCCGCCTTCAGAACGAGCTCAGAAGAAATGCCTGCACTGGAATGTGCTTCATGTATGGAAAATTGCTGTATCGTTATTGCTAAGCCTACCTTGAATTAGCTTGAATTGAAGATTAATAGACACATTTAAATGCATGGAAATTCCATTTAACGGTTTTACCCCCCCCCCCCCCCCCCCCCAAAAAAAAAAAGTACCTGTTATGTAGAACTTAGTAGAGCTAAAAAAAAAATCATCCACGGGAATTTGGCCCCCCCTTATTGTGATTTCATTTGCGTTTATTTTCTTAACGGCAAAATGACTATTTTAGTATTTAGTATTTTTGTTTGAAGTCCGATGCAAAACTTGAGTAATCACATACCCAACAAAATATATACGGTGTATATTAAACAATAGACTGCATCTTGACTGCGCAATCTGTCAGATAGCAAAAAATTCTTCCAAAACATCGTGCGCTTGCCTCCAACTGTTCATTGACATTTGCAGTTTCTCGGTAGCAAAGCGAACACAATACAAAGAGAAGTGAAACGGAAAGGCGTTCAGTTTGCAACACGGGACATGCGGAGCGAGCAGAGGTGCCGCCGTCCTTGCCGTTGCTATCTGATTGCACCGGTCAATTCCCGAATGACTCAGCAATGATTCCGCACAACTCGACAGAAGGGTTGATTCTTGTGTGTGTGTGTGTTTGCATTTCATGCTCCCATCATCTACACAATAAAGTCCTTGTTCCCTGAAGCTAGGCCCTGATGACAAGATTTTTCTCTTTTTGCGTCTCAAACTACCATTTTGGAAATAACATGATCACAAAATGAGAACATTTACATTCATTTCTTGTAGGATTTATATGTGCAAAATAGTCAATCCTAGCTTGTACATGGCTACAAAAATTATACTTGGCTCAAAAATGATTCGTTTTTCAAAGTAAAAATAGATGTTTGCAAACGTCGTATTCTGATTCAAGACTTTCATAGAGCAATAAGGGACTCTGAGAATATGACCTCACGTGAAACTTAACTAAACTTTTGAGCATTTGGAAGATTTGAGGTGTCCAAACAAATCATCGATTATCAAAGGTCATTATCGAGGAGTTGTTCATTAAATGCTTGATTGTTGCACCTCCGAAGTTAGTGTACCTAAAAGGTAACATACATTATAGTCAATCACTTGTCTGGAATATCCATCCATCCATTTTCCAGAGCCGCAGGCCTGCTGGTGCCTATCCCAGCTGACTGTGGGCAGTAGGCGTGGGACAACCTGAACTGGTTGCAGGGCACACAGAGATGAACAACCAACAATGCCCTCGATCACACCTAAGGACAATTTAGTATGTCCAATTCACCTGCCGTGCATTTTTTGGAGTGTGGGAGGAAGTGTTGAAGCATATGTTTTGAGTTCTGGCAAAGGCTATTTTATATTGCTGCACCTGACATCTTTAAGGAACAGGTTGGAGGTTTTGGGGCAAGTCGGGTTCCATCTCACATTCAAACAAATAAGACAATTGAAGTCTTCCCTGACCACAACATTCAGTACGTATTTGGGTCATGTTCAGGATGCCGCCCGCTATGAGTTCATCTTTCCCAAAATCACGACAGAAGAAATTGCATTGCTGTTCTGAATGCAAAACTAAACAGCGCTCGGCCTCACTTTTCAAGAAAACTACATACATAACCTCCATGTTTCATTCACCCAGTAAGCCGGCCCTGTGAACGATGAATGTGGAACATCAGAAGGAATTTGAGTAGGACCCAGAGAATTCAAGAGAGGCTGGCAAGCGCACATCGCGCAGCATCTTTCTGCAGGAGAGGCGCAAAGTTTCAAGGCCACGTCCAAAAAAAAATCATATTTAAAAAGCCCTGTAGTAGAAACGCGGGGCTGCGTTTGTGAGTTTGTGAGTGTGTGTGTTGGGCCAGCGTACTCACGCCCTGGTCTTGGGGAAGCCCATGGACAGCAGCACGTCCAGAGTGGAGCCATGTTTGAGCGTGCCAGCGCGGCTCTGCCGCTGTCTCCGCGGCGTCACTTTGGCGTACACTTCCTCCTTAGCCGCCATCGTTCACTGCTCCATCGCTCCTCTGGCCTATTTCAGTTCATTGGAAAAAAAAACATGCATATTTTGCACCTAAGAAAAACGGGGACGCTAAAGTCTGGTGAGGCTTGATTCAGTTGCAGCATCCGGCAGCGCCGAGCTCGGCTGAGCCATGCCGGATCACGTCGACCCTTCCGGCCGGCTGGCCCAAACTAGCGTCCCCGGCCGCGATGGCTAACGAGACGGGCTCGAGCATCCGCTCCTCCGGATGACAAATCAGACGTGACTCAAACGCTAGCTCGGTTCCTTCCACTGCGGGTCTGACCGGAAGAGAAGAACGGCCTAGCCGTCGATTTCAGGAGCCGAGGATGACGGCAAAGTTTTTAAAAATAATCATTATAATAACTACGGCGCTATTATTTAGATGAGTTTGAGCCCATCTGGGGGCGGGTGGTGGAAAGAGTGCTTCACACTTCCTGTCTAGAAATGAAGGCGAAAACGCGCATGCGCAAATGACCCAAAAAAGAAATCACTTGTTGCTGTGGTAAAAACAGGCAAATTACTGTTTTGGTTTGTCTTGTTTATTTTTAGCGCTTCAAACATTGTATTTGGTGTTTTATCAGGAACAGAAATTTTCAATTGCCATTCAATGTTTACATGTACAGTGGCGCAGAAGGAACAAGTGTTCCTCAAAAGACTGGTTTTATCTTTAAAATATATATATCATATGCCACTGTAATATGTGAACATTAACATGTTAAGTATTGGGAAAATAATTCATGAACATTAAGATTTTGTTTGAAGCACAGGGGAATTAAAAACGCAATTAAAATGTATAATATACTTAATGTATACGAAAAAATACCTCGTGTAAATTTCTCCGAGCAAAAACAAATCGTACAAGGGGTCCGTGATGCTGGAAATGTATAGATGAAATTTTAGCTCTCTCCTGTTTTAGACATCAACAGAAAGACTTGAAAACATGTTCTTTATTTGTACTAAAAAGTTACATAATTAGGTCAATTCATCAGCTTCAAACGTTCAGTAATGCATTGTGGAAAAACTTACAAGGCTCCCCAAATAAATAGTGAATAAATCAGATATTATATGAACTCATATTATATGTAACATCTGCCCATAAAGCCTGCAAATACCAGAAAGTAAAACCAATTTTTAAGAGTTCATAGCTGTGAGAAGTCTATACAAGATTTTAAAAATGGTTGAAAATACAACACTACCGCTTCACATACCATTAATGCGCTCTTCACAGGAAATTCAATCACTGCTCAGGAAACCTCAAGTACATCTACCGTCTTTGCATTATTTAAAACCAATGTATTTCTCAAAGTGAAGTAAAAAAACACAAACCAAATAACAAACATAAGTTCATGTCTGGGAAGAAATTTTACAGTACTTTTAATGGAATGTTCATCCAAAATATTAGAACATGTCACACCAAAGGCTTGGAAGAAGGATTTTTACCAACAGAGCAAATAAAAAATACAATATTTACAGACAGCTAAAAAATAATGTTACAGAGGGAGGGCTTTGGATCATATAAAATGTATGAGGTTGACATATCAGTACAAACATTTCAAAGCAGACAGGACTATACCACAAAAGACGACTTCTGCTTGAACTCGCCCTAGGAAAGAAACAGCATCACATAGTCATTTCAATATGTTAACTTTCGGACCTAAATCTGACCAAGGAAGAAAAATAAACTTTTGGGGAAATCTCTAGTTTGCAGCACGATACTTACGTCATCATCGTCACCGGCATAGACGGAGGGCGGCTGGTAGACCACATTGGTTTTTGGCTTGCTGCAAGATAAGTTTTACAAAAATTCCATTTTACACCCATCGTACTTTTAGTGGCTTAAACCAGACATAACTTGCGGAAAATACACGTACCTTTCAGTCGTACCTGTAATAAGAGGGAGAAGAACAAGTCAGCTGTAGTCTTTGGGCTACACACACTATTTTTTTTATTAGAATTTGATGAGTGAGAGTCTCTTTGACGGGTGATCTCGCCACTATTGAAAACGAGAAGTACAGTGTATACTCACGGGGCAAGTATCCTTTCTTGTGAGCGTACCAAATTCCCAGAGCGAGCAGGACGAGCAAGAGGAGAGCCACGATGACCCCGGCGACGATGCCTCCAGTGTTGATATCACCTTAAGAGAACACAATTGTGCCAGTAAGTCAACTTGAACTCATTCGATCTCAAGAACCGCTCGGTGAGAGTCAGAGAAGAAGCCAAAAGCACCAAATCAACTGCAAAAAGCAGCGACGCGCTGATGGGACCCCCCAAATCGGACCCCCTCAAAACTTAATCAATGACAAAGTACAGCCTTAGCAGAGGTCACCCCTCACAAGAAAAAAAAAACCTACTACTTATTAATCAAAATAATCAATGATGTTAAAAAACTAAAAGGATATAGTTTGCTTGATTGTTACTGCTTTGAAGATTGTCTTAGTGCAACACTAGCTGGTCACGGTGCACTTACGGACTTCCATTTTCACAGCTCTGCAGCGTTGCGGAGGACCAGCATTGTTGAAAGCCTCGCAGGCGTACATAGCTGTATCAGTCTTTTGGACCGAAGGAAACTCCTGAAAAGACATCAACTAAGCTTGAAGAAGAGATTTGCATTACCACGTAAATAGGAAGCACTAGCGGTAAAGATAGTGAATGGAGCAGCGAGCTGGAGCTAACCAAGTTGCCATTTGCCGAGTTGAGCACGTAGGTACTGTTCTGGAAGCCGGAAATCTTGCTGGGCTCGGGGGGCAGAAGGACGTCGTTTCGGTACCACTTGTATTGCGGCGGGGGGGAGCCGTCTTTATCGTGGCAGGACAGGATCGTACTCTTGCCGGTCGTCACAGACGTGGGGATCCGACACAGAGGTGGCGACGGAGGCACTGTGGGAAACAACACGCTTCATTCGCCGACCTGTGCTTCTCATATGGTTAGGTCACGGTCCTTCAGGGGACACGTCAGATTTTAAAAGGGATTTTTCAGGTATCAGGTACGGGAACAGCACATTTTTTTCAAATTAAGAGCTAATGTTGAAACAACTTATGACTCAATTATGTTAGTGACTCATTTGCACAACATTGTGTTATTTTTTTATACAGATGCATATTGTCATTGGCGATGTAATTTCTGGCCAGTTACACGATCTATCTTCTGAAGTTGCTGAATAATTCATGCATCCGTCAGGTGTGCCACAGTGCACTGTATTTTGCGTTTTTAGTGGGCTTGGCTGGAAAACGATTTCACAGGGAGTAAGTAGATAATTGAAAAAACAAAAAAAGTCGGCGGTATAAATAGGCAAAACAATATTTATTCAACCATTTCAAACTCGTATTTTCGAAGGAAAAAAAAGAGAGGAATACGGAAATACATACCAAGAACTGTGAGCTTGACTCTGGTCTCCCCAAACTGGCTATTGACCCCGGACACCTCACAGTCGTACATGCCGTTATCCTTGCGTGTCACTTTGCTGAATCTCAGATTGCTGTTGTACATGGTCACACGATTGGCATATGGCGCTGTGAGAAAGATTGCACATTCACTGTCACCCACAGTGTACCTAACTGCCAGCTTGCTTGTGTCAAATAACTTACTCGTGGCCTTCCCATTGTAATAGACATATTTTTGTGACCCTGTGAGGTCTTTGAACTTCCACTCCACCCTGGCACTTGAACCAAAGTCCGCAGAATAAGAGCATGTAAGATCAACCCCTGAAATGGAGAGCAAATTCAATTCAAGAATACGTACAACTGTCCAACCTGGAGAGAGACGATCAAAATGGCTTTTTGAGTATTACATTTTTCCACCCCTTGCTTTTAGTCTTTAATTTTAGTTGCTGACTAATGTGTTTTAAGAAAGTAAAACTCACCTTCATTTTCT
This sequence comes from Hippichthys cyanospilos, assembly GCF_059441005.1. Taxonomy (NCBI): domain Eukaryota; kingdom Metazoa; phylum Chordata; class Actinopteri; order Syngnathiformes; family Syngnathidae; genus Hippichthys; species Hippichthys cyanospilos. The sequence continues at coordinate 6,781,754 of NC_142386.1, read as the reverse complement.
TTCACTTGCACATTTGCATTGGAAGTGGTAACTGAAAAGCTACTTTCACCTGTTGACAAAAAAAAACAAATATAGGTTAATACAAACATCACAGTGTTTGTCTTGTCCCTAAAAAATGCACTTCTATGTGTTATCATTAGCTAATTTAGCATTAGTTGCTCAGTTCACAATATTACAATATAATTTTACAGCAACAGGTGTAAAATAAAAAAATCACTCTGCAGAGCATATATTGTAAAACATTCACACAACTGCAACAAGATAAGTTTGAAAGCAAACAAGCAGTGGTTGCTGAATAATTTGATGTTCCAGTCCCTGTTAGCAATGCAATGGGAACATTTTGTTTTGATAGTGTACACAGTGTTTTTGTTTTTCCTCGCAAGCACTATGCAAGACAATAAAAAAAGGGAAACCATGTTGCATGCAGGGAACTAAGTTTGTATTTTTGTTGTGCAAAGTTATCAGTAGTGTATTGTTTATAACTGACATTTTAAATCCAGTTGTCATTTTTATTTTTCATGAAGGTATATTTTCAAAAGTGTCCTTTTTTTATTCTTTTGCTCAAATAACCAGACGTGTTTGTTGTGAAGCAATTATGTGGACTTCTACTGAAATATGAAGTACTTTTTCCTCTGCCGATAAACTTTATTTTCAAAATGTGGGCCATAGATAGATGATTTTCATGTCAAGTGGGCCATAAATAGATCAGCGGATGGTTATTGTTGGAGCCACTAAATTATTCCAAGATCAAATCACAACAGTAGGCCAAAAAGAGTGACGACACAGGTTTCAGTCGACGACTGTGGAAAGAAGGCCAAAGGGCGTGGGCACGGAAAATACTCCAACTCACTCCAGGTTGCTTGAGTAGCATCGAAACTGCAACAATGTCAGTGAAAATTCTGACACAAAGTGCCAACCCGCAATGTTGAATCATAACAGTGAGAGTCAAAACATGGAGGAATGATTCCCACAATGTTATTTTCTGTTACAGTTGAGTAGTATGTTCATTTACGAACAAGATGTACGGTGTTAAAGTAATACAATTGGAACGAATGTGCTAGTGCACAACATCACATTTTAAAATTTAAACCTGCTTACTGGACTCTGCACTTTATCTCAGTACTCGGTAGAGTATCAGTCACCACTGACATTTTATTTTGGCATTGTGCTTAATATTGTACCAGCACACAAATGAGCATACTAGTGTGTTGTGCCCACATCTTTGCGATAGGAATTCAGAACCAGTTTCGGGTTTGAGCTGATAAGATAGTCAAGTCGTACAAACATTGTGTGTTGTAGATTTTTTTTTCTCCGTGTAGTGTGCATTGTTGGAACTTCCTCAACCCACCTGAACACAAATAAACAGGCCTCCATTTTGAAAATTACCTCAACGCCGAAAACGTTGAATTTCTAAGAGCACTACTATTCAATCGTGAGGATTATTTCATAGAAAAGTTTCAAGGCTTGATCAAGAAAGTCTGGTCGACAAATAAGTTGAGTAACTCACCTGTCGCCGCAAAAGCCAACAAGAGGGCCGCAAGCAAACCTCCGGAAAACATCTTTAGCGCAAGGGTCTCTCTCTACTTTGTTTCGCTCAGAACGTTCGGTTGCCAACCAAACGAAACCAAGTCCAAAAAGGTTTCTCGCTTGAACTTCCTTAAGTGGCGTCGCGTCGTTCGGGCTGCTCAAAAAGACAGTGAAGCTCCACCTGCTAGTTCAGGTGACCAAAATTGCGTCGCTTACTTCCGGTAAGAAGATCCGCTCCGGTGGGGTAGCGACGATGGGCCGAGTCGATCAACAGGTTCGACGACTACTCAGCACAAATGTGGACAAGCTTGGGAGGAATGAGCGAACGCGTGGGTGGCCTTTTGCGGGGTTTAACTTTGAATAAATTATTGTTGTGTACTACTTCCGTTTCTATCTCAATTATGCACAATTGTTTTCTGACTCAGCGACGAGTAACGTGTGAGTTCATGCGTCATACTTTACAAAGTGAAACCATCAGGTGATTTCCAATCACTAATCGTCAGCTGTGCTGTAATTATTGAATTTCATCTCATCAGTAATAAAGACAAAAATAAATGCTCCAAATTATAGTTTTTTTTTCTTTAGCTGGCAGGAGGCACATACAGTGTGCGCAGTATACAAATAGTTGGATCAAAAGTAAAAAAACATGGTTTGTCTTAAATCAGTAACTGGGTCAAAAAGAAGCTGACAACCACTTTTTTTTTTCAACAAATAGACCAACGTAAGTCAATTACCACATGACATACATGTTCATTCAGTTGGTAATTCCGGAAAAATGTTACCCAATCGTGTTGCTGCAGTATCTATACACTGTAAGTTACTAATTAACAGCTTCCTGTTTACTTTTAAATTTAGCAGAGGTGTGTGACGTCATGCACGCTCTACTCAATGACATCTCTTTAAAACTCAAACAATGCATATATGCACAATAATTCGGGACTGTATTGTTTCCATTGTTCTCTTGTTTTATTATATTTACATGTTCTTTTTTATGTATTTGTGTATTGTACACATTTTTGTTTATTTTATATCACCATATTTTATGCATTTGTTTTATTTTTATGTATTTTTTATGTTATTAATTTCTTTATTTTCTATTTTTTCATGTTGCGTGAAGCATATAGCTGTAGCAAAAGTGCTATATAAACCACTCTGCATTTTGTTGTATCGTGTTATATTCTTTGATGTGAGATTTTCCTCGAGTATACAGCATTCTGTGACCATCTGTTACAAGGCTAAAAATGATAAAATTACAACAATCTGGAAAAGACTTTGTTTTCATGCAGGAAATGTGGTGTATCTAAGGGTGCCTTCTTATTGTTTAAAACTAATAAACTTAAGAACATATGTGATGATTTTGCGATGGAATTGAGGTCAGTGGACAAAGGTTACAATATAACCTTTTAATATAGTACACAATAGACACAGATATATGTATAAATATAACAATAAACACTGACACTCCTCTTAGTCACAACTGTACTTGAAACGTCCTGTGTAAACAGCTAGCTTATGAACTGTCTAAACAAACATCTGTGCTTTGCTTGATTGATTAAAACTTGCTTATTCGTCTCTAATCCCAGCTGTAGTACGCTTCTTGTGTTCTCACAAGAAAAGCAAACCCGGCAGGTTTCATGCAATAGCACTTTTATCATTGTGCTCATCGCAGCAACTATCCTGATAAAGTTAGCTATAGGAGCATGTAAACATCCTTTGCGTTACCAGAGATAACGTTCACTTATTTAAATAGAACCATCTATTGTATATTGATTAAACTATCATGCATGCATTCGAAGCCAGTATTGCTTATGTTATCGGACAAATAATTTTTTGGCAGAATCATTAGGTTGGGGGAAGCTGACCCTAAAACTCCTTAGCAAAGAATCATTCGTTATATATACAGTAGAATCACTAGAATGACCCATTAAACTTTTCCACCATGTTGAAATGTTAATTTCTGACCTCAGACACACTCAAAGTGTTATTTTCCTTCATTGATACATTTCGAAGAATTCCTTACTCATTCTGGCTCTCGGCACTGACCTGGCTCAAGCAGAGAAGAATGGCTTGTGACGGTAGGACAGTAGAGTCCAAACTCGGTCCTCGAGGGCCGGTATCCTGCATGGTTTTTAGCTTTCTTTCCCTGACACACCTGATTAAAATGATCAGGATCGTTATCAGGCTTGCTGATGAGCTGCTCATTTGAATCAGGAGCATCAGGGAAAGGAATTTGGACAACATGCAGGTTACAGGCCCTCAAAGACCGTGTTTGGATTCCCATATGGTGGAAGGACCCCATAGCGCCTTTGCACACCCACCTTATCCACGTTCATGTTTAATACTTTCAGGATTGGGGAGGAGAGATTTTGCACATTTGAATTGAAACAAAGAATTGGCGACCTTTCATTTTGTAGTAGCAGAGTTTGACTTTAGAAAATGTCCAAGTGGCAAAAAATGTGTGTTTGGGAGCACGCAGCCAGACAATTGTAGGACATAATTCACCCGTGGGCAGAACTATAGTTATAGAGTAGTGGTTTCCCAAGGGGACCCATTTGATAGGAGTAACAGGTGCTGCTCTGTGTGCTCTTTTGACACGTATTTTACTTTGTTGGCAGCTTCAGATGATTTCAATCTCAATAAAACACCTCTTTTGCTCCCTTCACGTCTATTACCGATGGCTACATGGTTAGCTTTTTGTTGTTTCGTTGTAGCGATTGCCTTTCGAACGACTTCGCTAAGGGTTGCGGCAGCCACACGCCGAGAGGCGCGGCTTCATTCAACGAGACGTTTCACTTCCTCGATCAAACTGTCGCTAGCGAAAAGCCTCATATTGCATACGAAAATTAATCGCCAATGTGCCATAGGTAAGATCATTGTGGAAAGGTTAAAGTCTCATGATACGGGCCCGTCAAGTAGCAATACTACAGAATACATTACATGTCATGTCTATATTCCTGAGATGGCGCTTGAACTCAGCTGAGGATACAGTACAGTGAATGCAGTTTGCGCACTAAGCCTAGCGATACTGGATACGGCGCGTGTTGGGCTCAGCACGCTGCCGCGAGAGTCCAGAGACAGCCAGCGGATGACGGGGGCCGGGGCAGCTCGGGCGCCACGCTCACAGCCAGTCGAGCGCCAGGAGCAGCGCGGGGAGCGCGGTCAAGGTCGACAGCAGGCCACCGCAGCTTTGTAACAGGACACTCAGGGCGGAACAGGGCAGGAGGAGCTCTGCGGCGACAACGCAGTGGGCTTTTGAAGCCAGAGTTCAAACGGTTACAGTACGTCGGCAGCCCGTAGCCACTTACTTTTTTCCACCACCGAGGTTTTGGACGCGGTCGCCGATTGGCCCGTTTTGATGTTGCAGGTGAAATTGGACTTGCCGTTTGGCAGGTTTTTGAAGAGCAGCCGGCAGATGTTGCCCGGGAAGATGCGAGCTTTGGCTCGGTGCTTGTAGGGGGCATGCTGTTCTTCCTCCGGGTCAGTGGTGTCCAGGAGCCTTTCTCCTTGCGTGTACTTGCAGAGCACTTGGGGCGACTCCGCGGGGAGCGAATATTTGCAATCGAGCCTGACGTGGTTCTCATCTATCGAGCAGTAGGATAATTGAATCACCTTCTGAGCCGATGCCAAGCCTGAAATGCAGAGACGTACTGGCTATGAAAAATGGCTCGCTTTTGTGTGTCCAGATCATTTTTGAGGATTAAAACGTAGGCGTGGCTAACTTGGAAGTGCTCAAGCACCGTTTAAGTGAGGCAAAGAACCCCCCAAAATTTTAAGTTATTTCTGTCGTATTTTTAATAAGCTCGGGAAGTGTTAAAACAAGTATTCTCATCATGGATTGTCAATTAAATTTGTTTTAGTTTCATCAATAATTTCTTTCATCGATTTCAAAAAACGAACATGACATTATTTCAAATGGGCAGTGCAGAAAGTGCATGCACATTATGATTCAGATGCCGGTTGGGATACTGGAACTCAATAATCAACATTTTGGACTGGATTTGGACAGTCGCAAACGGACAAAGTAAAGGATGAATCGATCGTACCAATTATTATTTATATAGACAAATGATTTTTATGGAAAAGTAGCATTATTGAGTTGGTTGATGGATAGCAAAATCGTACCGTACCGCTATAAAAAATGCCCCGCATGGGACATGCTTTGGCGCTGTCGGCGCCGCTAAAATTCTCATCCCAGAATCAGCCCTGCTGGAAACACAGTCAGTCGAGAAAATACGAGCTTACCGAACAAAAGAATTGCGGTAAGAAGGAACATTCTCGCAACTTTCCTGAAAAAAACAAACAAAAAGAAACAGCGTTTCATTTTCTTCAACATACGTATTGAGTCTAACTGGTCGGGAAGGTCCTGAGCCCCAACGGTCAAGGGTGGCACAATTGGGACCAGGCATCACGCGGTGCAGTGACAAGCTCGAAAGTTGACTGGACATTTGATGCATTGGTCTTCATAACCACACCTAGAAACGCCGAACATTCGCCAACTTGAAATTCATCCCCGAGGTTGACAAACACAGAAATTCCAAGGGCAATTTTGCTTGCACGTACTTTTCAAATACTTACTCGAAAACCCAAAGCGTCGTAAATTCATACAGATCATTGTTTGTGCGAAAAGAAATTCAATCTGATGAATCATTCATGTCAAAAAAGTCAATCTTCCCCCCATGCAAGATTGCGCAAGCAATAGCGTCTAAATCACTCTCACCTTGTCCGACGCAGTTTTATTGCTCTCCTCAGTGCTCTGCAGTGATGCCAGGGCTTGTTACAGTGGAGGTCGGCTGCTAGAAGAAACGCTGGCGAGAGCGGGGAGGGGGGGTGGACAGTGAGGGAGGGGGAGAAAGGGCTGCTCCACTCCAGTTAAGGGACATTTATCAACATTACAAAGGCATTGCTATTGATTTGATTCTCTCGCACCATCTTTTAGAGGACAGAAGTTGATCGGCCGACACATTTCATTGGCTACGCCGCAGGTCCTCATTTAATGGTGGCAAATCCTTATGGCCATGAAATGAGGATTTGGTGGACAGCACTATATCATAACGTGTAAGGTTTCTCCCGCAATTTAGCCATACTTAGCAAAAAGGTCTTTGTGGTCACGTTTTGCCATACGGACCCGCATAAATGTGTTGTACCTCAGCGGAGTTTGATGGCTTTTATAGCGTACCGGTTTGTTTATGATCCACTTGTTCTGCTGTGCTGTTATTTGTCTCCCGGGCGATGAAATGTCAATGTTGTCAGCAACTGATGTGTGACACTAACAAAACAAAGGTGCACTTACAGGCATTATTCAGCACAGTGACTTTGACCGCCATGACGGGCTTTAATGAGGGCGCTGCGCCCCGACCTGCGGTAGCTCTTGCAGATTGCATATTTTTGCCAAAAAATCTGCATTGAAGCACTGTGGGCGCAGTTGTTTTTAAACACGGAGGACGTTACCCTTGATGATAAACTCTCCGCGGTACATCCTGTGCGTACTGCTCATCCATCTTTTCAAGGACATTAGCTGAACACCTCCCGTGCCAAAGTAGTCTCCGAGGACATTGGCAGAGACGTTGCAGCCCTCTCAAAGACAAAACCCGAGCAGCTAATTAAAGCGCCTCTGCAATGTACTGTGTCAAGCATTTTTTTGCTTGTCTCAACTGATGTCACTCCCTGCCCAAGTCACAAAAATACCATTTATTGAGTTAATAGAAACTAGACATGTATTACGGCAAATCTAAAATGGGGGCGCGGGTACCGCTGGGGCTTTATCGGTGCATCTCAAATAGTGGCTCCGGCCCCCCTAGGCGGGACGCGGACGACCCTAGGGAAATGGCTTTGTTTTTTTCATGTGAAAAGTAATTGCAAAAAAATAAGAATTTTCATCTTTTTTTTTGTTCCAGGCACTTTGATGCCTTTGGTTATTTTTTTTTCAGTTTTAGACTAAGCTGTAACCCGTAATACCCTGTACTTGGCTGAGGAAAAAAAAAAAAGATTTCACAGGATGAGAGCCACTGATATATTTTCCGTTGTCTTTGTACAACTTTCCTCTAAGAGTGGATTTTCAGAAAATATTGGGACACAATTCTCATCTTTTGAACACCAGCACAATGAATTTGAAATGAACCCACACGTGCTTTAACTGCAAACTTTCAACTTTCATTTGAGAGCATTTACATCCAAATTGTTTTATTTCAATTATCGACAACAAATATACCAAATTTCAAATAATGCACAAATATGTTCATTGTGAGCAGAAATGTTTAAGTCCAGTATTATTTTTTTAAGGCTGTATTTTTTTTTCCTAATTAATGTAAATTGGGGGCCAGCTCTGCCCTCCTCTGCGTGGGGTTTGCATGTTCTTCCCGAGCCCGTGTGGGTTCTATCTGACATTCCAAAAACATGCATGGCACGTATGTGTATTAGACATTCGAAATTGTCCTTAAGTGTGATTGGGTGCATGAATGGTTGTTTGTCGCTGTGTGCCCTGCGATTGGATGGCAACAAATCCAGGGTGTCCCCCGCCTACTGCCTGAAGACAGTTGGGATAGGCACCAGCGAGGCTGCGACCCTAGTGCGAATAAGCGGCTACAGATGGCGGGATGGGTGTTTGGACGGATGGAAAACACTTCAGCAAAAACACGATGAACATAAATTGTGCATTCTTATATCGCCACGCTAGATGTCAGTATTACGGCTCTGACGTCACTTTAAGTCGAGTGGAGTGTACTACTCTATTTGTCCAACAGAGGACGCTCGTGTCGGACTGCGGCATGGCTCCAGCGTTGGAATTACATTGCAGTTTTTGAGCGCGGGGTGTGCGCAGGACTTGATGACATCATACAAGTATATAGAATTAAAAGCAGTATAAAAAAAACAAACCTACGCGTCACTCATCGACGCCCTTTTTTCTGTGCTTAGGGTGTGCGCGTCAACTTTCTGTGCGTGTGCGCGTGCGCGTCTACTTGTGCGTCGGAGCGCTTGCACATCGGAAGTCAGCGGCTGCCTGACCGGATTGTATCCAACAAGCAGGTAGGGCGCTCAGACATTTGGTGACGACGCGAAATCTGATGTTGTCAAATGCACCGCGGACGAGAGACCTGAACGTGAAGCCTCACGCAAGCTGCGAGCCGCAGTGAGCGCGAGGCCGCATGCAAGCTGCAAACCGCAGTGCAAAGTCACCGTCCGCATGGGCGTCGTCACATCTGCAGCCCGCACTCATTTGGCAGGATGTTGCGCGTTCCCATTTTGCTATACAGTACTGTCGCCACCGCTGTATATTCCACCTATAGATCTCTCGCTGTGTCTGCAGGTGAGAAGGTGCTGTGAAGGTCATTGACGTGAGCCGGGATTCCCAAATGGCGCCTTACCTCTTCACCACGACATGCCTCCTCTTGGCCAGGATCGCCATAACACACCAAACTCACAGTAAGTCCCTTTGTTAATTGGAGGTTGTCCACCTGCCGCCTGCTTGTTGATGTCCACTTTTACTCAAATTTGAAAAGGGAAACTATAAGAGAGGATGAATGGGGTGACACTATCCCAAAAGAAGTAGCGCACAAACAAAATATCAACCTATCTTTTTCCAATGACGTACCCCCTGTGAAACGTTTCTATTTCTCAGCCAAGTACTTTACTAGCCGGTGCAAAGCATTTTTTGATGAAAAGAAAAAGGTTTAAAATAGGGTGCAGCGCCATCCATGATTGGTAAACTTTGGAACTCCATCTGTAGTGGTATATTCTGCTGTATATCAGTAACATCAATTTTATTTCTGGCTCATCTGCCAGGAAATTGCGCCACTATTGATAATGTGCATCTATAAAAATAAATAAATAAAGCATACAATATTTTACAAAGAGTCACTGTAAAACAGTTTTGCAAGAAGTTGCTTCATGTTCCAGTTAGTTTGCTCTTTATTTTAAAAGAAAACCGTTGTCCTATCATGACATTGAAAAACATTTAGATTTGTAAATACTTGCAGAAATCATGTTAAATGATCTCTAATCTAAGCATTTTCAAAGTGAGATATAACAGTTCATTAAAAACCAAAGCGCTTGAAGAATTCATAACACAAAATAAATGTCATCTTAAAGGCCCTGCGTGTGAACGAGGATGGACTCAAACATTGGCTCAGTCTGCTAGTTCTTTTCTTGAAACCAAGAAGCTTGGTAACCACGAGTACCGCTAAAAGTTGATGAACGTAAACACGCCTTCCAGATTAAAAGCAAATATTTCAAAATACGATAACACAGGTAAGTAAACAATACAAATTTGAAGAGTTCTTAACGCAGGATAAATCTCAACTTAATGCTCCTGTTTGTGGATTCAGACGTCGGTTCGGTCCGCTCGCTTCTTTTAATGAAAATAATGTCAAACAAGCTGCTGTAAGGAACTCCTCTGGCCGCTAACACCCATTTGCTTCCGTCCGCTTCCGCTCAGGAAAAGTGAACAAGCTTCTCGTTTTGTTTGTGTCCGGACCTTCAGTGAGCTCCCTGTGGACGTTTGTTTTCCCGCCGCGCGGGCCTCAGATGTTTCCCTGCTTGACTTACTTGGAGCGGAACGTGAGGGTGGACTGCGAGTTTCCTGATTCGGGCGAGATCCCGGGCCCCTACTGCGAGTATCGTCAGGATAGCAGGCTGGTGGGCAGCACCTACCCCAACGCCGTGGTCTACGTGTCCATCGAGGACCGCAGGAGGAGCAACGTCAGCCTTTTTGAGCCCAACCTGTGCCGCCTCACCTGGGCGCCCATGGCCGACGAGAAACCTTACACGTACACGTGCAGGGTCTACCAAGGCACCGGCTGGAAGGAAAACAGCATGGCCGTTCACCACAGTCAGTCGCCGCCCTCTTCTCCTTGCGTCAAAAAACAATTCCATACGGGCTGGTTCATATTGTGCACTCTTTGCAGGGATCCTACCTATCTGCTCGGCCATCGCGCTGACGTTTGGATCGGCGCCGTGGATTTTGTCCTTGCTGATGTCGCTTCCTGTGGCGGCGGGTCTTCTGGACCCATGAACTTCTCCAGGCGCCGCAATCAACCTGCTTTTTGGACCACTTTAGCGTTTGTTATGATTTATAACAGGGGTGTCCAATCTAAGGTCCGAGAGCCATTTGCGGCCCACCTTCTGCATTTTTAGAACCCGCGGCATAGGCTATAAATACATTTTGACACGGCCCACAATGGGATTTTAAAATAAATAAATAAATAAATAAATAAAAGGGTTTGATTGTAGACTGCATGAGAAGGGTGAAAACATCCTCCTTCTTCACCTTCAACAGAAAGTCTTGCCATCACGGGTTTTTTAAAATACCTATCATACAGACCGTGTAATTGCTTGCTTTGTTCATTTTGATATCTAGTTTTCTGTATATGGCCCTCAAAAGAAAGTTTGGACACCCCTGATTGAAAAAAATTCACAAGAGGAAATTACATCACCAAAGCCTTAGAAGCACACACACAAAAAATCTCATGTTATGTTATCTGTTATATGTCATCTTAAAACCACAATGTTTTGTGGTCAGGATTTGGCTTGCCTTACCAATCAGTCAAATATATCAATGTGGATACAAACCTTTTATTATGGTTATTTAAAAAAAAAAAAAAGAAAACAGTTATATTGCATGTCCAATCAGGTCCAGTGAATTTATGAAGAGTTTGCGAACTTTCCTTGCATTTGAGATGTTGACTATTGTAGAGCTGTCCCTTTGCCAAGCAGCAATGTAACATGTATACTTTTCATATACAGTAGTCTTCCCACGAGCAAATAACAAGCAGCACTTCAACTTTATTAGGACACAATGATGTGACCAACTGGTCTTTGATTCATAACAGAGGCCACATTTAATGTGCTGTATTTCAAGCAGTGTATGAATTTTAAGTCTAAACGCTTAAACAGAAACACTTGTCTCAGGCAAGACAAAGTTACAAAAAGGTACAACTGTACGAGCAACATTGGAATGGAGAGGCAGAATTTACCTTTCGAAATCTTGTCTGCGTTTGAGTACAAATTGGTATAGGCAAGTTTGACAATTGGTAAGAAATATTTCAGGTTTACATGCATTTTTTTTTTAAAACGTATTTATTATGATTTTTCAGGTTGTATTATTTTTTGTGAGCAAATGAATCGATAAGATACCGTGTATTTTTAATCACCAAATACTCTATGTACTAAATGTTATAACAACGTTAAAGCAATAAACGTGTAATCCCACACATATAGTGTGAGTTGCTTTTCTCATGACGCACTTTTGTTTTTGTTTTTTTTTAATATAGTATGAGCATCAACATAGTCGACTTTTGAGCAAAACTATGTGAGGTCATGTTTTTTTAATTTTTGTATTTTTTTTTTAATTTTTATTTTACTCTGATTACTCCATTTAGTTATAACGGGAAGCAACAACGTCTTGGATCAAAAAGGACCTTATATGGAACGAAACCGTAACAGTAAAAACAGTTTTGTTCAAGCAGATAGTTGCCAGTAATCATGCGAAAGGTGGCGCAGCACGTATGCGTAAATCGCTGATGTAATGTCATCATTTGTCCAACAGAGGGCACTGTTATCCTAACTATAAATCCACTCATACTGCAAATACCAAAAAAATTCCAAGGCCCTCTGTGCGGTGATTTGCATTTAATTTCACTTTGCATTTTAATTTCAAGAGTCAGAAACTAAGGAGCCAAGGGTGGATTTCAGGCGAAGAAGCCTGTTAGCACAATAGCGTGAAAACTCGAACTTGGGAGGCCACTACGTTAATTTGCTGTGTGTGTATGGTTCTTGTTTTTTTTTCTTACAAATCTCAATTGAATGGTTTGTTGTATTTGCATTTGTCCAAACTTCCCAAGGTCCTCAATCCCACAGTTCATTTCAGTCCTGACCTCCTGCTGAGACACAGATACGCATTGCCGCTCACAAGGCGCATGTTATGTTTTTATTAGCAAAGCGCCAAAGACGCAACGCAGATAATTCCCTGGCTTCATTAAGCAGAACTCAGATGCGCCAAAACCCCTTTAGGTGAAAATTGTCTTTATTGATGCAAAAGCAGAGAAGAACAGGGCGCATCTTGTTCCCGACAGTTTGAGTGGTCCGGACATGTTTTTGGTTAAATGTACAAGAAATAAGCGAGAGTTGCCATTAAGCCGCTCGACCACCCAACATGGAGTCCTCCCAATTGATCGGTCAAGCAGGAGAGGTGACCTGACGTCCAGTCGAAAACAAGTCCCACTCAGGGAGCACGCCGCACAAAATGCCTAATTGTGTGTCAAGAGAGAGGCCGCGTCATGGGTAACGCCAACATTACTTTCGAGTGCTGGATTTGCGGCAGAAAACACATAAGAGGGAATGGATTTGAGGTATTCTTGTTATTTGTCATTGCTGCTTTTGTGTTCTGTTTGTGAGCAGATTTTTGCACAAACGTGACCTGAGTTCAAGTGAAAGAAATCTTTGTGCAACAAAGTGGCATTCTAGGTTTTTTTTTTTATCCCCTGCAGTAAAGATTCTACTGTTCCCAGAAGAGTTCAAAAGCCGGTGAGGCAACTCTTACTTTCCTTGTTGACAGTGGAAACAATAAACTGATTTTTGATTTTTTGATCAGACCGAGGTCATGTGGTGTCATTCGAGGCCGTTGCTGTCCTAACAAATAGTGTGATCTAAATGCCAAGTACAGAGCAAAGTTTTTTTAAGGACAGGTACTGCTCGAGCCATTTCTTTTATCATTTAAAGCAAGGGTCTGAGCTAAATGTTTGATCGGGAGGATGGCTTAGCAGTAGTTGCACAATTAATCAAATTTATTTGGTCATTTATCTGAAAATGAATTGAATGCACCAGGGTGTTGCTGTGGTAAAACAAAGTCGTTTTATATTAGGAATGATTGTGCAGAATCATTAAAGAGGCAAATCAGTCAGTTTACAAAACAATACATTTGAGTTTATTCTTTATATTGTCAGAAAATAATTGCTATGGAAACTAATGGCTATAATCCCCTTAGAAATAAAACATACAATGCAGAACATAAAAATTGTATTCCAAAGATGTCTACTAAAAACTAGTTTCAGATATATTCAAATGCAAACAAAATATATGTGTACAAAAAAAGTTAATAACATTTCAGCGGGAGCATGAGAATTCCTTCAAAGTTTAAGAGGTCAAATATTTTGAGGTATTTACTGTTCATATATGTATTTACTGCTATACTTTCAATTGAGAACCATTATTTAAAAAGTCAATATTGTACATACAGTACAAGATTTGGGTATAATCATAACAGATATAACTACTCGAGGAATGATTATGTACAAGTCTGACCGTGTATATACTGTAGGCACAGTGTATTTAAATGAATGAAAATTGAATGAAAATGTACAGGAAAAAAAGAACGACCCAGTACAGTGTTCATTTCAAAATAAAAAAGGAAAAAAAAATCCCCTAGTTCCTGAAATGCATTTGCAAACAACTGCGTCTTCCACACGATTGAATTATGGCATTCATGAAGACAATGAATGCACTACACAGCGACCCCCCCATATGGCTTTCCTCGTGACATAAATACAAGCCAAAGAAAGAAAAGACACACACGGCGTTAAATTTGACGACAGGTCCAACAAGTCACAAGCGTAAAACAAAATAAAAATAAATATCGCGCCGTCTACCCCTAACCCAAAGCTCCAATAAAACAGTCTGAATAAAACTAAATAAAAAAACAATGGTAAAGTCTCCTTTACCATGACAACCAAAAGTCATCATGATTTATCTGTAACAAATACAATGGAAAAGCATTATTGTCATTATAAAGCTGATTTACAAGGAAATTGGGAGCATGTTTGCAGCAGTTGTTGGACCCCACAGCCCACCACACAACTCTTTCCGTGCTAAGCATGACTGAAAAAGGCAACCCCTGTAGTGCCAGCTGACTTTTGAGCATTTTCACTCATTTTTCAAGGCCAACAGAATATTTTGCATTATGACTATGCAAACAATGTAAGGCGGTATGTATGGCTTTTTTCGCTAACGCGAGCAACAGTGCCATCCGATGGTCACAGTTCATCACTACAGTGCTCGATTGGCTTAATATTGAAACGCGCACGAGTCAAGGGAGTCGTTTCAAAAGAAAATGACGAGAATTCCCGTTTTTGGCACACAATGTAAGTTAAAACGAGAATTCTTGTCCATGGCACTGAAAGAATGAACATAGCTACAGTGCAGAGTATCACAAATCCTTTTATGTCCCAGGGTGAGCGAGGACTAGCTAGCCCGACACCCAGCCGTGCGTGGCGGTCTTCACCCTCTGGGGGAAGGCCTGAGAGCCGGCCGGCGCCTCGAAATTGAAGTCCAGCGCCCCGCCGTCCATGAGTGTGTCATAGAGGACAGACTCGACGTCACATTCCAAGCTCTCCAGCGACATGTTGTCCAGGTCGCTGGGCAGCCTCTCTTGGCGATGAGCGTGCGGCTGGAGCTCCCCGTAGCCGTTGCCGCGGCGGTAGGCCGCCGGGTGACCCCGGGATAGTGGCGCGGGTGTCCTCATTTGAGGAGGGCCCCCCGAGGGACCGCTCAGAGGGATCATGGTGCAGCCGTTCATGTCCCGTGCTGTGGGAGGAGCGTGCGGATTTACGTGACCGAGGGGCAGGCTCAGAGCGGCTCGGGCGCCGTTGCGGATCCCCGCTCGGTTCCGGCCGTCGTAGTCGGCCGGCGGACAGCGGGCCCTCCCCGCAAGAGGGACTGCCGAATCCTTAAAGGCAATCATGTTCCCGCTGGCGTCTGCTTCCGGGGGCAGCAGCTCTTTCAGGAGA
Organism: Hippichthys cyanospilos; assembly: GCF_059441005.1. Lineage (NCBI taxonomy): Eukaryota > Metazoa > Chordata > Actinopteri > Syngnathiformes > Syngnathidae > Hippichthys > Hippichthys cyanospilos. The sequence goes on along the minus strand of NC_142386.1, from coordinate 6,766,452 downwards.
CCGGCGGCGCAGACGTACTGCTTTTCGGAAGCACCGTAGTCTAGTATCCCGGCCTGAGCGTACATGCGTTCTGGGAAGGAGTTATAAGGGGCGCTCCGAAGCACGTCGGAGGAGTCCGAGGCCATTCGGGGGTTCTTGGGAAAGAGCAGGTTCATGTTCTCCGCCAAGTTCTCGATGACCATCTCCGGGCCACCCGGGCATCCGGGCATTTCAGACAGGCCGGGGAGGGGTGGGGCGATCTTAGCGCCCCCGGGGTAGATCAGGTGACCCTCGGCCTCCCCGAGGTCGTACCGCTCGGCCGGGAAAGGCGAACGCCGGCCGCTCAGGGTGCTGGCGTCTGAGCCGGCGCGGGTCCTGAAGCGGCTCCAGGGCTCAAAGTCCTCGTTGCTGAGCGAGCTGGGACTTCCCGGCCACTTGGAGTATTGTGAAGCCGGACTGCTCGCGCTGGCGTCAACCCCATCCTGGAGACCCATCTGGATGTGCGCAAATCACAAAACTCACAGATGCACACCCTGCACTGTATATCGGGGAGGTGGCGCTTGAACGTTTTTTGAAGGCTTTTTTTTTCCCAGAAACTAAGCTGTAAAGTTTACTAGAAGTCATTTTTTACTTAGACCAAGCTGTCATAGTATGCTACAAGTCTCAGTTTCCCAAAAGTATTGAAATTCTTATTTCAAGATGTGAGTTTTGATTTTTGAATCCTGTCCTTCAAAAATATGGGTTAAAAAAAGACGGTTTTCCTGTACGCAAGGATGTCAAATGAAGTGATGTCACGTTGATATCAAAGTCCAAAGGAGAGGTAATACTTCAGGTATTATTTGGCTATGGCCCATGGGATTTGAGAGCCCCCTCTTTATTTAATGAAAAACAAAAATCTTATTTTTCTCTCTGCACCCCTGTACCTTTTTCTTTGTGGCTCTTCCTCGGCTCCTGGTGAACTTGCTGCTGTTGTCCATGGAGGCGGCTCTGCGTCGAGGCGACTTGCCGTTCTTCCCTCCTTCCGGGTTCAGCGTCCACCACGAACTTTTGCCCGTTCCCTCGTTCTGAATGCGCACAAAGCGACTATGCAGCGAAAGGTTGTGTCGGATGGAGTTCTGCAAGAAAGGCAAGCATTGCAATGATGCAGTTACGCAGCTATCCAATACATCTCTTGTATATGTTTACTGTCACCTAGAGATTGGGTTACATTCCAGATGGCCTTAATACATTTTCATAAATATGTATTCAGGCTTGAGCAATATAGGCTAATGCCACTTTTTGGCAGAAAAAAAAAAATCGATTACAAATTAATCGGCTATTTTTTAAATTATATATACATACATTATATATATATACATACACACACACACACACACACACACACACACACAGTAGGCAGAGATTTGTCATAACTTGACAATTTGACAAAGAGTGAAGCCCTTAAAATAATTTGTGTTCTCTGGCATCTTTTCTTGGCAAGATCACACAGCGTTCACACAGGGACTGGCAATATCTACTTATTTGTTATGATTGTCATTCTCCACCCTCTTCACGGGAGGTGATGATCGTATGTTTCCCTGTGATGTCAGTGCAGTTTTATCAGCACATCTCTATCCCACCCATCTGCTGGCAGCAAAAGCACTCCATGAAAGTGGAAAAACAAGAAAAAAGGGGAGTCAACATGAGTACGGGAATGAGTTTGATATCGGTGCAGTTTCAAAGTGCTCCTGCGTTACTTTTGCTCGGCCCACATTGCTCACGTTTTGTGTACGCAATCATTTTTCTACAGAAAAATATTAAACATAAAGCATCCTGTTTTGGGGTTACATTAGAGCTCTCGTCTCAAAAATAAATCGCTAACTTAATTATGAATTCATATTTGTCCTCAAAAGATAATCAACATAAAATGTCAGACCTGTTCCCAAAAAGAAATAAATCTGAATAAATATTTGTCCACAGAAAAATATTCAACTTTTGGGATCATAGTAAAGATGTGATCACAAAAATAAACCATTAACTTGACAGGTGACGAGAGGTGGCATGTGACAATTTGGGTCCAACCATTCTAGTATGGGGGAAAATCAGGCTTTTTAAAATAATGAAATTGAATAATCTACTGAACATAAAATTTGTTTTATGAGCTTAAATTTTCCTGAAACAATTGAATTGAATAATTATTTTGAAATGATTCCTGCTGGTTTGATGTTTTATTTAAAATCTCAAGTACCCTCTGAAACTCCTTCAAGTAACCGCATTTGAGAAGCACTGTTGTAATAGTTGGAATCGAAAAATGGACGCACGCCAATCCTCAAACTATTCATTTGGATGAGTGTTACCGCGCGAGAAACACTCAAGCGCAGCTGCTTCACTGACTTTCATGTCTAGCGGAAAAATGGGAGCAGGCTGGAGGTTTTTGGGTTCGCACGGGGAGGGGAGCCCGCGAGAGCAACTTGTTGTCGCTGTGTGGACGGGGTCATTGAGTTCCCCGCTCGCCGAACACCGCATCAAGATATGCAAACAGGTTGGATGTAGGCTGCGCTACTTTCCAACTCGACTTCCTTCTCGGCCTGACTTTTAAGTCACTGGGCATCCGGGGAAGGATATCCTGCTAATGCGGAGCGGAGAGTGACAAAGCTACTGTACATGGGTCTCTCCGTATGGATTCAAACAAGGAGACATTCGCAGGCTCGCTTTCTGCTCTGAAAGCACAAGTGGGTCATTCCAGAATTAGAGGACATTTGGGCTGGAAAATTTCTTCACTTGTCTGATTTTCTGCTACATATTTGACAATAATAAGGGATCAACTAGCATAGGCTTGATTAGTTAAGCTTGCAGGTCCATTTTTATTACAGGATTTAATATGTAAATTGACTTATCACAGTCACAGGCATGCAAATCTCACCTAATGTTAAAATATAAACTATTTGTTGAACAAGTTGTCACTGCTGACCAAGAAGACAAACCTACTGATGTAAACAAGAAAAAAAAAATTGTCTTCTTCTGATTATACGCATAACCCATTTGCATCAAGTAGAGTGAGACATTTGAGTGAGGCGAACTATTGGATGAAATTAGAAGAGCGAAGCTAGCTTTGCGCTAACTATTCTTTTGGAAAACTCTTTGATGATGTCAAGCCCAGCGTAGCATGTGCTTATCTGCTTTCTTTTTCTTCTATCATGCAAAAAAACACATTTGAAATGCAGTGAAACAAATAATACCCCGAAATACGATTTGAATTCCATTTGTTCGAGATTCAATTTGGTCATTACAGGCTGTGGAACAGAGAAAAATGTCATTTTAGGAGATACTACCGACTTATTTAAGACAGTTAAAACTATTTTTAAGCATTGGCTTCTCTTATTTTTTGTAGATTTGTTCTCAGGACAAGTACATTTACTCAGAAACTGCATATTTTGTATATGGGGTATTTCAAATGTAAAATGTCGCCCGATTCCGGAGCCTCTGATTGGTTGGAACAACAGATGAGCGAATGCATGAGCGCTCCCCTAGAAGAGGCATTCTCTCCTCGGTCTGGCATAATCCTCGTCTGAGACCCCCCTCACCTCAATGGCAAGACCACCACGTGAAAAGGACACCTTTATTCACACGCAAACACGTCCCACTCGGGTAAACGTGTGCAAGGCCATCTGAAATGAGCCAGATCTCGAGATCCGTGCTGCAAAACCCCTCCACGGTACTGCATAATGGCAAAATATTCAACAAGTCAGAGTCAACCAAACCACTATCAGCAGAAATGCCAAAGTACCTGATTCTCAGTATCGCTCCAAATTTAACTTTCTAATACTTCTTGTACATATACTGCACACTAGAAGAAAAAAAAAAAATTCTTGAGGCCCCTCCTACTGGACCTGAAAACAATCTGAGTGACACAGCTGCAGCTCCTTGCGCAGCCAAGCATGAGCCTTGCAGTAACGGTTACAGGATGAGCAAACAAACAAGGTCTGGTCTCTACCTATTTGGACACACGTGCAGATGTTTCGCATGGTGTACTATATGGCACTAGGCCCAATTATAGATACGACGCAGAGAAAACGATCACAGGCTCAAAAGTTCAAGGGTTTTCGATTGTGCTAGGCAGCAGGAAAAAAAACTGCTATCGGCCCAGTTATAATGGATCTTTAACATTACATGTTGGCAACACTTTGAGATTTTACTGTTTGGTGATGAGGCATTTCCTGTCATTTTTCTGCCGCTTCCCCCATTTTCTGTCAGCAAGTGGACTTAAACAATAGCTAAAGTTATTAGTTCAAAGTGGATAAGTAAATGGCTTGTGTTTTTTATTTTTGGGAAAGAATGCACTTCCCTTCAGAAGAAAATTGTGAACGTCTCATCTCTTTATAGCCGTGGAAACGTACGTCATTAACAGCCAACATCACGCTGCAGGGCGACCTACTTGGAGCACCACATCAAAGTGGGGCCCACGAGAAGCGATATGTGACATAACATGTGGGCCAAATGTGGTTATGGAAATTTACATGACAGCCCGGTAAAAATGGATTTCTAAATTGTGTTTTGTTCTCACGTTCAACAAGTGCTTGCCCTCCGTGCTTATGGATGAAAGTCAAGTTCTCCTTGTTAATGATGCCGGAAATTTGATCACTCTTATTTTATTGCAATTACATTTCTCCTGACATTCTCCTGGGGGCCCCCTCTGCCCCCCGCCCAGGGGCCCCACATCACTATTTGAGAAGCACTTCTTTACACCATACAACCCCACAAATTGGGTCATTTTGTTTTGTGTCAAAGAACCCAGAAAATTGGGTCAAGTTGACCAAAATATTGGATCGTCTTTTTTTTACCCATAATTGAGTTTTTTTAAACAAATTCGTTTTTAATGACGACCCAGTCTTTTAACATAAGCATTTAAAAGTCACTGACATACCAAATTACCGTACAACAACCCAAAACGCAAGAAAAAAAAAAAAGGGTTTAGGGCAGTTGCGTTATTGGCTCACCCCAAGCTAAAATTTTTGGGTTCCTTCTTCAAATGCTGCTTTGTAAATATCCCCTTTAAACGTGTCAGGTAATCTAAATGGAACAAAATCAGAAAGCGTTTCGAAATTCCATAGCAAGGCTTATCTTTCAATATTGTTGCAGGACTGATCAATCGTGGCGATTCGCGTCCATTCAGTTGCTTGTTACTCATGCCGTTTTTGCATAATGGGTTTAGGCAAGGTTCTTTATGCGAACACACCAATGTTGGGTGGGAGGGATATATTTCATTGTTGGCCACAGCCTGGTAGACAATGCACATGCCAGGGATTCCACAGACTCACACATGGGTAGACAGCGGACTGTATGCAGGCCCCGGAGTCAGCTGAGTACTTCCCTCATTCCCTCAAGCCAGGATTGTTCTTATAAAAAAAAAAAAAAAAAAGGGGCCCTGCCCTGAGCCTCCCTTTCTTCATGAGCTTACTCGAAACTCTCAGCGGGCCTCTTAAGTTCCCAGGCGGGCCTCTCCTCTTTTAACCTTGTTATTCCCAAGACTGATTGGCTGACAGTTATTCAGCACGCCACTTTCCATTAGCACCGCGCCCCCAAATGTCCTCGGCCTCGAATGCATACAATAGATAGAAATCTCATCGACGCCGATAAAATATGCTGTTGACTCTGAGGGTAAATAAGTCCTTCACTCAAAAAGGTCAGATAAAAGATCCAGTAAAAATCATGTGAACGAGTTCGCAATTGGTTATGTTTTGCACCTGACTTGAAAAAAAAAACAAAACAAGGCTGTCAGCTGGTTTACATTTGCTGACAGATATAACCTACATGCAATTCAAAGTAAGGAATGAAAATCAATCTTTCATTTGCCACCACTTATATTTAGAGACACAGCGTACAAGCTAAAGCGAGTGGGAAAGCCCTGCAATAAATAGTTCATCTAGTTACTTATGTTCACAATGCATCTCATCGAATATTTTTCTGTTTGCCGATGCGCTTACGAGGACGCGCTCCGCAGAGAATTATTAGATGGCTGGATAAAGGGTACGCCGGGGTAACCCCCACATTTGAGCAAACAATAGCCGCACAGCCAAGGCGGTTAGCCCAACTGGCGCACCGGGGACGTCTTGAGGGGGAAGCCAGGGGCCTTCTCAGGTGCCAAAAGCATCTCCACTTTGAGAGGGAAAACAAAGCGCCGCCAAGCGAGGCCGACAGGAAGCTTAAGACGCGGCGGCTTTGGCCCCCTCCATCCTGGGCTCGTTTACGGGCGGGGCGCTAGAATCCCGCCGCCGGCCTGCCCTCTGTCTGTCATTACGCTCCGTGATGCCCAAAATATCGGCAGTGAAATAACGGAAAGCACAACATGAAGAAATGTTTAAATGGAAGAAAAACCAGCGCAAGTCAAAGCATTTTGACAAAACGCGCACAGTCTGGATGGGAGGTGGCTCCTCCTCTTTTTCCAAAGCGGAGCCTCGTGTTTTGCCGGGCGGGGATGTTAACACATGGCACTGTTTTCCATCCGCTTGCCAGGAAATGCGTCATAGTTCATTGTGGGGGGGACTGCCCTGTTTTTTTTGTTTTTTTTTTTTTAACAGGAAAGTGTAAAAATAACCATTAAGAGCGGTTCCAAGGCCCAATGAGCGAGAGTGCTTAAGTGGAGAGCTTTTGAGTTGAGATCAATATTATAACAGACTGTTTTTTTTAAGTCGACATTTACTAGTTCTTTTTAAAACACTAGTTTTGTTTTTTTGCGAACAAATTCAGTTCGGTTAAAATGGAATTTTGGACTTGTGTAGCTGGGAAAGGCATCGCTAGTCCGGTAAAAATGAATCCATAACGTCGATAGCGGCTGTCAATGGTAGTGAATGAGTAAACATTCAACAACAACAAAAAGGATTTCGTCACAAATGTTTTGGCGACAATCAGAAAGTACTATGAAGCCAAATCTGCGTTCCACGTATGTTTGTATGTCAGCTGTAGAAAATTTCAAGCTGATATGATTCAAATGAGTTAAACTTGGGTAATAAGAGTTAGGCTGGATGCGGAAGTGACGTCATTAAGAGCACCTCTTTTTTTACTCTGGAGCATCCGCTGAGGAAACTCTAGAAGACAGCTCGGCAAGGATGTGAACACAGGGCTCAGGAATGGAGGATGTTTGACGTTGTTCCCCTTGTGCCAGCCCCTTCCCTTCCCTTCCGACGCACTGCTCACCAAACCCCCGTTGAGAGCTTGCTCTCAATTATTAGTATTATTATTGAAGACGTGGCTGCACGCTGTCTGCATTTTTACTTACGCATTGCTATTGAGTTGTGAATGTATGCAAAAACGAACCGTGATGATTTTTTTTTTCTTCTGAGAGGGTTAAACAATGGAAGCTATATTTGATAGCAAAGGCATTTCCTGACATGGACAGGTTCAAGGAAGTTGACTTTGGGTTTTCTCTCATTTGCGGGTATTTTCATCCTCTTGAGTCAACGTTCACTTTACCCGATCTTTGACCCGACATCTCCTCGTCTCACACCCTATACTTTCAGACGAGAAATTACCGTGGAAATCCCGAGACCATGAGGTCCACGAGGAGTTGTCACAATGAAAAGGTTGTTTGCGCAATTGGAAAATACTATTGAAGAACTAATGTAACTCAAGCATGATATAAAACTGTAGGAAGCTATTGATGAACACCTGCTAAATATATATTATATATATATAAAACTCTGCAAGATTATTAAAAAAAGAAAAAATGAATAGGACTGAACCCATTAGACCGCTGTTCATTAGTAAGGCCCCTTCCATGTTAAAGGATTTACTCAGTCGCGGTTCTGTCTGAACGCCCTCAGGGAAAAAAAAAAAAAAAAAAAAGATTCAGTGACACAAAGTACAACATTCACACTAGCGTTAGCATCTAGCTTTGTTCTACTACTGATCAGTGCAGGTAAAGTTCTTTGATCGCCTGAAAAGATTTAGAGCTTTGCTCCGTGTTGTCTTATAATTAATTTTGTATTAATTTTTAAACTTACTTTATTGACGGCTCAGCACTTAGAACGCAGTGCTTTAGTATTCGATGTGGCATGTCTGTGAGTTTTCAACTTCTGACGTGTGTCATTTCGGGGGTACCAACCAATGTCTAAATTGAGACACTACAGGATCATTCGATCCGTTTGTTTTCTTTGCGCTTCACTGTACTCATTGAAAAGACGTTGCACATGCACAGATTTTGATTGGGGTGTTTTCCTTCTTGATATATGCCTTCCATTGTATTTCTTTCTTTTTGGTTCATCTTATGTGTTCTATACAAAAGAAGTATTTTATGAATGGGTAAAAGAGAATAGAAAATGTCCATTTATTTCATTCGACTTGATGAAATATGCTATATTGTGTTACACAGGGGACCAAAAAGGCAGTTATTTTATCTTTCTTTTACTTGTCCACAATGTTTAGAGTAGATGCCTGCAGGCAAAAATCGATATATACAGCATAACTGACACTGTTTTGAGGATGATTTGAAAATGGATTTTCCTCCATGCAGTCCATGGGCTATGATGAGTTTTAGAGCGGGGGTCACCAACACCGTGACCACATGCACAATGAAGGATCGCCTATAGTGCGAGGCCCAGGCATGTTTGAAAACCAGATGACCAGCACCGGACGTACTGTCAAAACAAGGCCTTAAATTGCCAGGTGGTTGCCTATCCCAATTCCGCCACTTACCTTCCAGCCCGCGGAGCTGTTGCTGTCTCCTTTATCCTTGAAGTAGGGGACACTGTTGACCATCCAGTCGTAAATCTGAGACAGGGTGAGTCTCTTCTCCGGGGAGCTCTCGATGGCCCTGGTGATGAGGTCAGCGTAGGACATGTTGCCCCAAGCGTTGCGGCGGGACGAGCTGGTCTTCCTCTGCTGGAGAGGAGGAGGAGGGGAAGGGGCCACCTGTTGCTGGGGCGCTAGCCGAGGCGGCGGCTGCTGCTGCAGGTGCAGCCGGAGGTGCGCCCCCGCCAAGTCATCCTGCAACAAGCGCAGGTTGTGACCGGGCGCGAAGTGGCCGTTTGCCGCCGACGGGGCCGGGGAGCACGCGCCGGAGCCGGAGCCGGGGGCCTCGATCGGCTCCGGCAACGGCCAGGTGCAAGAGCGCGGCCGGCTCAGGGGCTCGAAGTCCGGGTCTACTTGCAGCGGCTGAGCCTCGGCCATGTCGCGCGCATGCGCTCCGACATCAAGTCAGAATAGACGCGAGGTCGCGCACGAGCTCGACTCGCTTGTTTTAAAGCGTGCCATGTGACGTCCGTGGCATCCTCCTCCCCTGGCCGCCTTCGAATTGTCAAGCGTCAAGCTCTGCCCACGTGAACACGCGAAGGCTTCGCGTCCTGTCACATGCTCGCTCATTTAGCCAAACGAGGATTCCTCCTCGTGTGAAGAAGCGTCGCGTGAAAATAAAGGACGATTGCAACCATAAAAAGAGAGCGGCGGTAGTGGAAACTTTGAATTCATCTCCGAAATCGAAGTATGAAAGCGGACGATGTCAGCAGTGCCCGCAGGACGTTACTGTACTTCCACGACTGCTCTTACACTTACTGCCCAAAATATTTTAGTTTTCGATTTATTGCCACAAATCGACCTTTTTAAATCGTTGATCGACGCAGTTAGTAACGTCGCCCAGTTCGTCCGTACTCAAAACGGAATCCGTTGAGATGCTCACTTTTGTCGATGCCGCCCCCTGGCGGTTCGACTCGATTGCACCGCTGCAACCTTTTTACAGTCGTCACTCGTAGGCCCAGGTGTATAAACAAACAGGCAAATTTGCCCCCGCAATTACCCGAGTTGCCAACACATGACCATGCCACTCATGCGCATGTTTAAGGAAAAGTGAACAAAATGTGGAAGCGGCAATGTTTTCAAATGTCAAGCTCCCCCTTATGCAAGCTTTCTCGGACAATGACTAAAGCAGAGAGTGACCACTAAAAACCTCATTGTTCATATGTCCTTCGCTTGGAGAGCACTTCCTCGGAAAGGCCACGGGGTTCGAGCTCTATTTAAACTTGTACTGTAAAAGAGCCGGGGTCCAACATAAACCTACTTCACCGCAAGCCAAGAAAAACATCATCAATCAAAATGACAGACGCTTCTCAACAGCTCCTTAAACACCGGGCTTCACCCAAATGATCCCATTCACATATAAGCAGCAAACATCCATTAACCGTGTTGTTTTAATGATGTTACCACTACAACTGGAAAGAGCTTAATCTGAATGCTCCTTCTGCACTACTGTCACACGACAGTCTTCCCTTTGCGGAACTGTTTTAGACTCTTACCTTTCATAAATATTGGTGATGTAGCTCTATACATAAGGTGAATTAAATAAACAAATAAACGAGGATTTCAGACTAAATGTTCTTGGCAATAAGGACGCTTCACCACCCACATTTTCCCATTCATTACATGTAAGAGCTGTTACATTTCATTGACTTTCTGCATTTTTTTTCCACTCTGCCAAAAGAGGAAATGGTCCTTTCTCCTTGTTTCAGAGAGGTTTAACTTACATCACGTTTCACAATTAACCGAGGTAAACCTCAGCTTCTTTGAGAACTTCGTGTTTTTGATGAAAGTAGTCTCTGAACCAGGAAATGTGCTCTTTCTTCTCTTGGACGGTCAAATAGGGGTTTTTGGACAAACCGGTCACCACAAGTTCCATAAAGTGTCGTATGGGCCCTTGCCTGGGGAACCCCTCTTCCAGGTGTTTCTCCAGGAAGACGTGCTCATGAAAAGGGACGCCGGCTTCCTCCTCGAGGCCTGACGAAAGCAAAGAGCACGCTCATTCGTTGTTTCGCCTGCACAGCAGCCTCACTTATTGGCTCACCTGCTTCATTGTCAATTGGGTACTGCCAAAGTTTCCCCTCTTTGGTCCACTGGATCATTTCCTCAAGGGCGTTGCGGGGCATTTGGTTAGCAGAAGAAGACAGCTGATTTGCAAAGTCGACGTCCCACAGGGTGGGTCGAGCTAAAACGCGGCATCGTGTGAAAAAAATCCATAAAAATCAAAGACATTCGGATGCAGCACGGTACCCTAGTGATGAGCATGTCTGCCTCACAGTCAAGAGGTTCTGTTTTGGAACCATGACCTCAACGCGTGGTCGCCATATGCGAGAGTAAGTCACATAAGAAATTACCAACTGCGGTATCCACTCTATCTTCATCAGTGGAGGAAGAGAAGATATTGAGTCTCCTCCCTGCAAACAGGTTCCTCCTTAAAAAAAAAAAAGTAATGACAAACATCCGCTTCACTTGAAGACAGCATCAATCCCAAACCAGAACTTACTTTCTTCGAACGCTGTCCAGCTCCGCAGTGACTCCTCGATCATGTGTGTAGCCCCGCCCATCGTCATCGAAACGGATCTGATTGGCTGGCCAAGCGTTCTGTCGATTGGAATTCCTTCCCACTTTCATGTCAGCTATAATTTTCCTAAAAAAATATTGAGAGCTAAGTGTCCAACTAACTGACCTACATTACCAAAATAAATTTGAGTCTTTGTTTCATGAAAATCTTTTACAAATCATTTATCCTGACAGTCCATCTCATTATTACGTGGCTTTATCTTAAATTCACTTCTTCCAGTACATGAACATGGATAACACATTTTTGTTGGTTCAATAACACACCCCAGGCTGTTAATGTCGGCCTTTTTGTGAGCCTCTGTGATGGCCTCGTGCCGCCTCAGTTGCCTGAGCAGTTCAGACTCTGCCCGGACGCGGTTTGGAAGAGTGGACGCGGCAGCGGAAGCAGCTGCAAGCAGTTCTGGATCCAGAGCGCGACTAAAGAACAAGAAAGACACAGTTTGTGAAGAAACAAATACGTGTCCAATTTGCCGCTGTGATCAAGACAAGTAAAGTAAAGAACAGTTTAGAATGTGATAAAAAAAAAAAAAAAAAACACCCTCACGTCTGAGCTGATGCCTCATCTGAAGCCTTTTGGAACATGCTAATGGCACTCTCCATACCGGCTGGTTTGGACTTTGTTTGGGAGACACTTTCCTTGACCTTGACATTTTTCAACCTCCTCTTGCTGGTGACATCCACCCTCATTGCTCCCAGAAGATCAAGAAGATTCTCCTTCCCGCTCTTGGCTGCCACAGGTGAAACTCCTTTTGCCTTAGTGTCATCCATCTTCTTCATATTGTCTTTGTGTTCTGGCTCATCATGTTTGTTGACCTCACCGGAATCTGCAGTTGGTTGTTTATTCATTGTTTGGCTTTCTGAGGAGTCGGGCCCTTTATCTGCATTGTTGGAGTCGTGCGTATTTTCCCCTAATTTGGCTGAGCTTCTGCTTAGGTATTTTGCCGTGCAAACACCGGTTGTCCTAGAAGAGCGGAGCAGTGACGTCACAAGTCACAGCGTGCGAGGTCATCAATAAGTAATTTAGATGCATACGCATTGCAAATGTTGTGTAGAACTAAAAACATTCTATATTTCATTAATGCAGACGCGAATCAACGGCTTATAATACAACATATTATTATGAAGGTACTGTCCAAAATCAGGAGAACGAAAAGCAACTCACCTTAAAATCGGAACTGTAGCTGTGTCACAATCAAGAACGATAGGCGAGCCAAATTTGTTTCCCGGTGACTTAAAACCAGCGTGCAATGTGCGGGATATGAATCTGTACATGATTCAACCAAAACACGTCCTTCCTCGCTCCTTACTTGCGTCCGTGTTGCAACCGCTAAAGTGCTCCCTGTAAATATAAATACTGATCAATGTTCCGCAATCAACGGAGGCAAGGTTCTAATGCATATGAAAAACATACTTGACGAGAATGGTTGTTTCGATATATATATATAGCTATTTAACAAAGAAATAAATATCATGAGGAGAATAAAAATGTTTTCTAACATTAAAATTTCATTACGGTAGTCTCGCGATAACACAACGCTACCGGAAGTTATCTCAAAATGGCGACGGAACAACAGCGCTCGGTTACGAATGGACGTACCTATCTGTCTCCTCGGTCCGCTTGTTTATTTTGATTAAGTATGGGGTATTGCAGCAAACGGTTAGCTTTGCCCTATATGTCTCTTTGCGTCTTTCATCACTGAGTGCTCATTGTCGTGACAGAATTCGCGTATCCCCCGAGAGGAGAACGTTTAATGCAGGTAATTGAAAATCATCTACTGAAGCTAAGTGACTTAGCTTCCAAGCTAACACAACTTGTATCCCCACCTTTGCTGCAGCTTCGCAATGAACGCAACATATCACCAGATGTAATTTTTTCAATTTTATTTATTGTAGTTGCATTATCTGAGTTCGAGTTGATGTGTGTGAGGTACTTGGGTGCTTGAGTCCTTAGAGCGACTTACCCGCCTTCTTTTGCCCCACACTGTCATTCACAGTATCTCTTGTTATTACTTATTTTCATATTCTGTTGATCATTTGCGAACATTCGATGCATACATTTTTTATTACGAAAACTTTAGACCTCAGACGTATTTTTTTACTAACAATTAAATGCTTGAATTGATTATAATTTGAGGTCTTATTTCACGTACTGAGCAATCCATTTGAGTTGTTAAGTCCTATTAATACGTTGCTGTCAGTGCCTCTGTGAACGTTGCATTTGACCTGAGTCATACATTTTTGCACATGAAATATTTTAAATTGTCAAACGCTGTGCATTTTGCTAGTGATGGCGGAGGAAAGGCGCCAGAAGCAGTGCTCAGTAGTCCTCCCAACAGAGTCCATGAAGGCGATGGCTGAGTCTGTCGGAGTGGGCCAGTTACAGGAGGACAGCTGCACAGCTCTAAGTGAAGAAGTCAGTTACAGAATTAAAGAAATTACACAGGTACAGCACAGGAATTTGAGGAAAAACACTATAAACGAGTGTGGCTGTAACTCTTGACAACTTATATTGTGTTTGCTCATGTTGTGTCCATGTGCTGTTGCTCTTTTTTAAGGATGCTCTCAAATTTATGCATCACGGCAAGAGACGTAAACTAACCACCAGTGACATTGATAATGCCCTCAAGCTTAAAAATGTGGAGGTAAGAAAGAACATGCCTATTGTATGGAACTAATCAAATCATTTGTTTAGCCCCCACCCACCATTGCTTCTTGAATAAATGTTGCATTTTCAATTTTGCTCTTTGCAGCCCCTGTACGGATTCCAGTCGCAAGAGTTTATCCCTTTTCGTTTTGCGAGTGGTGGCGGCAGAGAGCTTCATTTCTATGAGGAAAAGGAAGTAGACCTTAGCGATATTATTAACACACCGCTTCCAAGAGTACCGCTGGATGTGTCACTTAAAGGTATGTGTACTGCTTTTGCTGGCTGTATTTCTACTGCGTTGGGTCTTTATCAGTCTTCTGGTATGTGCTGCACTTTTTTCAGCCCACTGGTTAAGTATTGAGGGGATTCAACCTTCTATTCCGGAGAATCCGCCACCAGGTCAGACTGCGTTCAAACGCAAAGTTATTTATAAAACATGGGCCACGATAAGGAGTGAATTCTGATCCGCTACTTTTGCAGCTCCAAAAGAACAACAAAAGGCTGAATCCACCGAACCCCTCAAAGTTGTCAAGCCTGGTCAGGAGGAGGACGGTACCATTCAAGGCAAAAATCAGGGGGCAACAGCTGCTGATGGTAAAGGTCATTATCTGTTTGTTTTTTTTTATATACAGAATAGAAACAAATGCCTTTATTGTCATTGTATAGCAGGTATGCAGCAAAACTGCTCCGATTGCCACATACTAAGTAAATAGAAGGGAATAGACGGATGGAAGAAATGGAACATCCATCTCTGAAAAAAAGCTAATTTGTTCTGGTGAAAACAATCTATTCCTAATCATGACTATGTCTGTCTCAGGAAAAGAGAAAGGTCCCATAAGATTGAAACCTCGCAGTACCCATGAACTTTCTGTGGAACAGCAGCTGTACTACAAAGAGATCACGGAGGCGTGCGTCGGCTCGTGCGAAGCAAAGAGAGCCGTGAGTACCTTTCCGTTGGTCAGTACCTTGGCGTGAAACCATTTGACCATTTTCACGCTTGTATTTTTTTTTTGCTATTCAGGAAGCCTTGCAAAGTATTGCCACAGACCCGGGGCTGTATCAGATGCTGCCACGATTCAGCACCTTTATTTCAGAAGGGGTGAGCGTCTTTCAAAACTGGTCTCATCATGTTTCCATACTATCCTGTTTAAATGCTCTCTTTTCGATGACGCCGTAGGTTCGTGTTAATGTGGTGCAAAACAACTTGGCCCTGCTGATTTACCTCATGCGGATGGTCAAAGCGCTGATGGACAACCCCACTTTATACCTGGAGAAATACGTGAGTAAAAGGAAGCGCTTTTTACAATTGCTCGGGAAGTATCAGATATTGGTATCGTTTTCTGTACATGTTCCTTCTTTTATTTGTTTTCTTCCCCGTAGCTGCACGAGCTTATCCCGGCGGTGGTGACTTGCATCGTGAGCAAGCAGCTGTGTTTGAGACCAGATGTTGACAACCACTGGGCTTTACGGGACTTTGCCGCTCGCCTCATGGCGCAGAGTTGCAAAACATTTAGCACCACCACCAACAACATCCAATCTCGCATCACCAAGACTTTTACTAAGGTGACTTTTCTCACTGCCGCAATTTCAAACCGCAAGCCGGTTGTTGGCTGCTTTTAAAAGTTTCCCGTATACCTGTACTTGTTCAAAATTTGCTCATCGGCAGTCCGATCCTTCTTTTTAAGTGCAAAAACATGTCTATGCTTAATGCTTGGAATTTTATTTGTCTTTTCAGAGTTGGTTAGATGACAAAACCCAGTGGACGACGCGGTACGGCTGCATTGCCGGGCTCGCTGAACTTGGACCTGACGTGAGTCACTGGCCGGCTTGCTGTTAGGCGTTCTTCAGCGCGGTCTCCGTTCCGCCAGCAACTCCCTGTCACATTTGTCCCTACAGGTGATAAAAACATTGATCCTTCCTCGGCTTGCTGTAGAGGGCGCTCGCATCAAAGCTGTAATGGAAGGACCGCTGATCTCCAACATCGATAAGATTGGGGCAGACCACGTTCAAAGTCTTCTACTGGTAATGCAATAAAACGTTTGATGTCTGTTCTGAAGTGTAGAAATTGGACAATGTTGTTTGCCTTCCAAGAAACACTGCGCCAGCGTTATTGCCAAGATTCGAGCTCCGCCAGACAGCGTGGACCAATATCGGAACGACTACGGTTACCTGGGGCCCATGCTGTGCTCCCATGTAGTGAAGGCTCGGACACAAGCCGCCATGCAAGCCCAGCAGGTCAACAGAACCACCCTAACAATCACACAGGTGCGCCGGATGGTCGAGTCTGCGATCGGTTTGCCCGCAAATAACGCCGTGAATAATCACCGCAAATCACCATGTCCGCTCGCAGCCTCGTCCCACCCTGTCTGTCTCGCAAAGTGGGCTCAGCGGATCCACGGGGTCTCGCACTCCCAGCATCGTGAAGGTCCCGAGCTCTCTCACCTTGATGTCGCCAAGACCGGGCACCCCGTCACAACCATCTCCGCCTGCCACCAAGTACATCGTCATGGGAACCAGTGCGGGAGCCGCCTCAACGCAGCAGGTCCTTTTAAGTTTTACCAAAATTACATTTGAGTATTATTTGGGGCAAAATCTTGCCCTCAGGCAGTACAGTATAATGTAGGTCGATGCTCAGGGCGCAAGACGCTAGAGGGCGCCAAAACTAATCTCCACACTACGTTATTTTTATTTATTTATTTTTTTTTACAGCATTAACTCGAAGTCAAAAGGAGAGTTCAATTTTTTTTAAATGCTCTCGTTCATTGCACTTCAAATGATATTTGAAAATAAAACGCCTCCATTAGTGAGTACACCGATCACTTATTTACAAAAGCATATTTTCTTATAATGTGTCCTCAATCTAATGCAAATGCCAGTGTGTTGAATTCATGTCGATGCCAGTAACTAATGTAAAGAATGAAACTTATTGATGCACTTTCAAAGTACGGAACCTTGAAATGAAAAGGGACAAAAAAGTCAAATTCAGATAAGATCTTCTGTAGGTAAATGAACCCCTTGTCAAGTCGAGATGCTCCCCAAATGTTCAATAACTTCACCACTTACGTGGATTCAAATTTAAAGCAGCGCCCAATTCACTCATTCACTCCCAAAGGCATATTTTTACGTATCTTTCAAGAGTCTTGCGCAGAGAAGCGAGCAAGTGTTGTGAAAACAAAGCAAATGTTTCCTTTTGTCTCTGAAACGGCGCCCAGTCTCGATTGATATGTGCGCAACCTCCCCGGCAGGTGATCACCATCAACTCCTCGCAGTCGGCCTCGACAGTTACCAGCACGGTGGGCGGCGCTACGTCCACCTTGCAGCCCCTGGTCAAAGTGGAATCGGGCGGCGGCTCGACGCTGCCCGCTTCGCGGCCCATGCAGAAGTACATCGTGGTATCGCTTCCCTCGTCAGCCTCCTCCATGGACAATAAGAACTGCGGAATCCCCGCGGCCATCTCCGGCACGCCGGAAGCCAAGACGGACCGATCGGATTCCCCCGGTGCCAGCGCGCAGTCCCCGCACTGACGCTTTTGAGAGATTTCGCCTTCCGGGACTATTTTTGGGCCGGGATGCAAAACTCCGCCTAAATTGTAAATGTGTTCATGCCTGACGAGAGGCAGTCCGTCACAGTCGTTCATCCTCTCTTCCCATTGATTTCATGCTCTCTTTTTTTTATACCCCAAAATAAATTTCACTTTGTATTCTTACTCCGTAATGCGTGAATGATTGTTTGAAGAATGGATTTTGTGTCGAAATAAGGGTTGTTAACTGCAAGGCAGAAAAAGCATCTCAAACACAGCAAATTCAGTTGTGGGCCGGCCTTACTTGTCCACGACGTATTATAAAAAGTTTCAGGTCTGTGCAGTTTATCCAGAACGATTACTCGGCTGCTGGCATCATGAACGTTGTCATTCGAGCTGCGACCGAAGCTGACTGTCAAGACGTATGGCGCCTGCTCAGGGTGAGTCCCGTGGCTTCCCAGGCAGCCCAGTACACTGTATGCAGACACCACAAAATGCACGCAGCTACAGAACCATCAAATAACGTGCGTGCTGCTTTTTTTTCCAGGATTTGGCCATTCATGAGAAAATGCTGGACCAAGTCGTAATTACTTGCGAAGGTAATTGTTTTTTTTTCTAATCCGTCCCATTGAGTCTTCAAGATTGCTAATATTGCAAAGAACCTAAATCTCAGATACTTTCCATGCTGGTAGCCACACCCCAATTTCGCAATTGCTAAATTTAAAGCATAGGCTATTGTGACATACAGTAGTGTCACCTTATTTTGCTTTTAAAGCAGTGAATTGTTTTGATGATGTATTTATTTTGACTTTAGAACTGCAACGAGATGGTTTCAGCCCCTAGGCTATAATACACCATCAAATTTAATACAGGGGATGAGAGTGCAATTAATCATGTCCATTTGATGGCAGTATCATGCTTTACACGACTCTGAGATGGTGGATCTCTGTTCTCATTTATACAGTAACAGCCTGCTTTACGACTATAGAAGACGGTTTCGTTAACATTTTCCCCCAAATTTGTCTAAATCTGATCTGTCATATACACTACAAGTGAAACAAAGTATTCCTGAACTTACTAAAAACGTCTTTAATTAGGAAATTAAAAAACTTCTGTCTTGCATTTCCCGGCCAAGAGCCAATCGGAGAAAAGATGCAAATTTGGTCTGAATTCATTAGTTACTTGAAACGCATGCCATATTTCCCCATATCTGCCTTTTTTTCTGCTCATGTTTGAAGCCTCAGCACCAGAGCGCAAACTAACACAAACGGTCAAATAGTCAGAGAAAGTCAGTAAAAGATTAACTACTCTATACTAAAATATAGCACGATAGCAATTCATGAGAGGAACCAAATCAACTGCCTGTGCTTTGTGGATAAGAATATGGGATGCCCGGTCCATTTGAACCCTTGTGGTATTTGTGCAGGTGTCCATAAGGAAAGGGTGTGGGCGGTTGCATTGCAAAGTATCCGAGTGCAACGTTTCTTCGCGGGAATTCTACGCTGCCAAAGGAGGGCGAGATGTCACTGTCACGGAAGGCTGCCACTTACTGCATTTTAATCAACAAGCCTTGGAGCGTCTGGCAAACGAAATGTGACAATATTAGAAACGTCTTCAATTTGAATTCGTATGCTTTTCATTTGTGTGTCTCAGGAAAATTAAACAATAAATAGTACGCTGAAAAATGGTAATTGTTCAGCTTACTCACATGACCGAATAACCCATGTCTGCTATTTGTTTCTTTTTTTTTTAAGGTCGGAAGGAAAGGTATTAGGAATCTTACTATCACATACAAGGAGGGAAGAAATTGATTTAAATGCAAATATTCAACTACAAAGACACGTGGAGATTGATCATGCTAAGAGGGCGATCAATGAGTTAAAGCAAAATATAGGCATGCAAAATAAAAAGGATACTTGATTTTGTGTTAGTCAAAACGACAGGACTTTCAGGGCTTTTTCCTGCTTCTTTTTATGCTCATGAAGGTGGCCAAAGAGAAGCATTGATATCCTGAATGATCTTTCTGCTACAAATATCCCAATGACAAACATTTTGGGAGAATAGAATGCAAAGCCATTGTTCTGATAAAAAAAAAAAACTTAAAACCAAACCAAAAAACAAACTGTGAGAGTTATCAATAATAAGAGACTTGAGAAAAGCCAAGACTGAGTCCAAAATGATCTTTTGCAAAAGAGGGTAAGAGCAGCAGGGTCTTCTGGTGATCTCAAGCTCTTCTCTTGCTTTGATTACAAAGGTTACAAAGAAGTCAGTTGTTTGTGTGTGTGTGTTTTGTGTGTGCCTCACAAGGAGCGATGTGCAAGCGATGTCTTTTTATATGATATGCTCCTCAAGCGTTTAAACGTCGCCCAAATGTTATGAAAAGAGTCCACGGCAAATCCGGCAGCTTTATTTTGAAGGTTGCACCTGTCTGCTGTGGGCTGGCCCTCGTCGCGCAGTCTACATGGTATCATGACCCTTTCAGGTAGGTGCCCAGAACGACCGGCGCGATAATGAACTTTGCTATCCGACCTGCGACCAAAGCAGATTGTCAAGACGTATGGCGGCTGCTCAGGGTGAGTCCACCTATATATATGCTCAGTATATATGAGAAGAGAACCGTTGCCTGGGTGTGTTCCTTCTTCCAGGATTTGGCCAGCCACGAAAAAATGCTGGACCAAATGACAGTCACATATGAAGGTATCGCTTGCCACCTCATTCAGTCATTCAGTTCTTCTCGCATGATACACTGACTGTTTTTTTTTTTTAAGGAAAAACGTTCTGTACTTTATTCGGACTTAATTTGGAGTCTTTTGGTCTAGACTCCTCTTGATCTTTGGTCCTGCAGTCTGTGACTCATGCAAGCATTCCGTCAATTGAGCGGCGGTTCATATGGGAAAAATCTTAGCATGAAAGTGGAAGACGCAGCTCGACGCAAATGGAAATTTATCCGCTGCTTTTAATCAAGTGATTAATCAGTAACCAAAGATAAGCCCTCTTTTGATTTGCTTTGAACCCATGTCGTCGTACAGCGCTTCTCAACCTTTTTCCGTGGTGTAACCCGTCAAAGATTTTTTTTTTTTTTAACTAACCAAAACATTTTGGGATGAAAAAAAAAAGAAATACACAAGACAGTGCTGTGCCCGCAGTGTCTGATTCAATAAGCTCTGGAATCCCAATTGTTATGGTGGATCTGGGCCTTTTTCATTCAGCAACTCCAGAAGATA
Organism: Hippichthys cyanospilos; assembly: GCF_059441005.1. Taxonomy (NCBI): domain Eukaryota; kingdom Metazoa; phylum Chordata; class Actinopteri; order Syngnathiformes; family Syngnathidae; genus Hippichthys; species Hippichthys cyanospilos. The sequence continues at coordinate 6,745,742 of NC_142386.1, read as the reverse complement.
GATTTCTCCAGGAAATTGTGCATTTGCAAAAACACTTAACAATGGTATAGGCATACATTAAAAAAAAAAAAGTCAAGAATAATACATTTTAGCTTAGTTCAGTTCAATATGCCTGATTACAATTTCATGAAATCCCTGAGGTGACTTCAAGTACCCCTCATTATAGAAATAAAAAGCCAGCACAACCACTCATTGTCTGCTTACGATGAATGCTTTTCGCCGTAGAACTGGAACGGGACGCTTTGGGCCAGAATCCCTGGTTTGAAACGCTTGTGGCAGAAGTTCCCGATGAGCACAGGTCCAAACAAGGTCAAAGGTTTTCCTGGTCATCTTGTGCAAATACAGTGAACCCCTGCTATTCACGGGGGACACCATCAAGCCCCGAGCGACATTAAACCTGTTGGCCGACCAGAACCCGCCCGCGGGCCGTATATTTGACAATTGGGCCGTATAGTAGTTGCCATAAGATGACAGTAGAGCACTAGTTTTATTTCAATGAAAGCACTCGTCGCCATTTTAATATTATAGCGCTTCGACGTGCAGATACCAAAGTGGGGGGAAACTAATTACTGCTTTGCACAAAAACAGCAAACAGGTGAGTTTTCTTTTTGACTCAAATAATGGAGCAGTTTGCAAACACTAAACAGTGAATATGTGGGGGTTCGCTATAGATGAAAAAGTAGCCGCTTCATTTCTTGTTTGTGATACTATCTCCTTGTCCCTCTAGGATTCAAAACGGTTGGTCTTGCCCTTTACTTTTTCTCATACAGCACGTGGAAGGGACGCAGCGTTTATTTGGAAGATTTGTATGTCATGCCTGAATTCAGAGGTATTTTCTTCAACTTTAAATCTGCCTAATTTTGTATTCGTACAATACTGTGGCATATTACACCGTTTTGAAAATAAAATATTTGAGCTCTAACTACTTTGTGATTTTTTTTTTTATGTTAGGGATTGGCATTGGAAAAAAACTGCTGGGCACCGTCGCTAAGGTAACCTATTTTCGGATGAAGAAAAGATCACTGGTTTTCGCATTTTTTAAAAAATTTTTTTGACGAATTGCCACTTTTGTGCAGGTTGCGAGGGAAAAACAATGTGTGCAGTTGGAATTGAACGTGTTAGGCCAAAACACCCAATCGCGAGCCTTCTACGCTGGAAAAGGAGCTCAGGACATCACTGTCAGGGATGATTGGCACACACTACGCTTTGATACTCAAAGTCTGAATCAGTTAATTTCTTAAGTGTTTTTGATGATGAAATGCATACATATGAATGTCAATTTGTGGAAAAATAAACTCCAACGTACATTTTCCTGTTGAAATTGAGAAACGTATGCCTCTTTAGCGTGGAGCTTTTGGTGCAGGTTTGCAAAATCTTCTTCTAATCAAACGAATATATTTTGAAAAGCGGATATGCGTCCTTCATATTTTGCATAGTTCTTAACGTGGACGGAAGTAACTTTGATTGCAAACATGAACTTTAACATACGTGCCGCCACCCGAGTAGACTGCAAAGACATAACGAGACTGATCAAGGTAAGTCATTCACTGGTCATTTAGTGGTGTACCAATATGCATATAAAATGAAAAAATAAAAGTTCTCGGCACCTTCAACAAAATGTAAAGATTTTTAATTTTTTTTTTTTTCAGGACTTGGCAGTTCATGACAAGATGTCAGATCAAGTGAAGCTGTCATGCGAGGGTAATATTGCAATTAATAGTATAAGAATACAACGTTGCACATTATTATTAGCTTCCAGTAATGATTTGTTTTGATTATTCATGCATTTATTTTTATTATTATTATTTAAACCTTAGAATTGCAACGTGATGGTTTTGGTCATAATCCCCTGTTTGAATGCCTGGTCGCAGAGGTACCAGATGAGCAGAAATCTAAAGAAGGTAAAATGTTTCCATCCCTTTTCGTCTTCTCATGCTATCTGTGCAGTTTTCGGTTTCCCCAGTCTCTTACAGACAAGCCTACATAATTTTCAGTCGTATTTAAATGGCTTTTTCTCTCCAGTTAAGAGGTGTGCATACTAGTGCAAACACATTATTGCTTTTTCTTATCTTTAATTCACCTCTTTAAAAAAAAATAAAATGAAATGGACTTGTACAAGTTATAGCTTACATTCATGATGGAAAAATTGTTGAAAGAACTTATCGAGTTGTCATTCTTTATAGACGAAAAAGCTGGTATTTGTACAAGAGTTTGTTTGCGCATTATAATTTCTATGATCTACCGGTTTTGCTGATAGTCTCTTTTTGCTGTTTTAGGGTTCACGGTTGTCGGTTATGCCCTTTACTTTTACATCTACTGCTCATGGAATGGGCGCTCGATGTATTTGGAGGATTTGTATGTGATGCCAGAATTCAGAGGTAAACATTTATCAATAAAATCGAACCTCTGGCAGCTGTTGGTATTGCATACATAGTGAGAAGGATGATGTGGTTATTAGAGCAGCTATGCTGTGTTTTGTGACTTTCAAAGTAAAAGCTGTTTTAAGTATTCAACAGCGCTCATTAAGAAACTTTTTGTTTTGTAAAGATCACGTGTATAGAGGGAGGCAATAATGTTTTTTTTTTTTTCTTTTTTGTGATGCTTTGAGTTTTGGACTGAAATATTCTCTCCTTCCCCTTTTTTATATACATCAGGATTTGGCATTGGAAAAAGTTTGCTGAGCAATGTTGCTAAGGTAAGTGTGTCAAAGAAGACACACGGAAAGTGTCAGACAATGAAAAGAATACAACGAACTTCGAGTTCTGTGCTGCGGTGTGTGGTCAACTCAAGCATTGGCACGTTTGTGCAGGTAGCTGAAGAGAAGCAGTGTGCAGGAGTAGAGTTAAACGTGTTGGACTGGAACACTCCCTCGCTAAATTTCTACGCCGCCAGAGGAGCTCAGGATCTCACTGTCAAGGAAGGCTGGCACTTGCTACATTTTGATCGACAAAGCTTGGGCCATCTGGCAAACGAAATGTGACAAAATGAAGTGTGTTGAGCTGCTTGATTCAAATATTGAACCACTCGCTCAACTACGACCTAGACTTTGATAATAGATATTATCCAAGAAAAATATCTCCATTGATGTTGTTGGTGTGTGTATTAACAAGGTCCTGTTGCATTCTATATCAGCAATATTGAAAAACAACCAGAAAAATGTAGTGTAAGCCTTAAGACATATGTCCTTTTTTTTTCCTTTTTCCCTGCTTACCTGCAGTGACTCTCTTTGATCTAATACATTATACTTTCTCTCGTTAATGTGAAGACAATGCACTAACCAGGAATAAATGTTCACACAGAAAGCAAATGTTCCGTTATCATCACAACACAAAACAACAAAACACAAAATAAATTTGAACTCAATAAAATATAAAACTATGTGCAAACACTTAATACACAAACACATTTTACTCATACAGGTGCAAATGAAAGAAAACACCGTCTACACTAAACAATATATAACATAATGTAATTTAATATGTAATATCATGTCTTTTTTTATATAATGAGAGTAAAAAAATTCCATTAAAAAACAAACAAACGTAAGTAGATCACATTTGTTTTGAAGGGATTCATGGAGCGCGGATATACGATTGCTGCTTCCTGTTTTAACGCGGAAGTTAGTAAAGCGTTGTTTTCAGGACTTGCTGACTCCAGCCGGTAAGTTTGTTAAAAAATAAAAATGAACTTCAACATACGCGCTGCGACCAAAGAAGACTGTAAAGACATAGTGAGAATGATCACGGTGAGTGTTACTTGCTGCTGCGGTGAACGTTTTAAGGCGATGGATGTCATAAAATAGCAGGTGCATATTTATGCCGCTTGTTTTTCAGGAGTTGGCTTTGTATGAAAAGATGACAGATCAAGTAAAGCTAAAATGCGAAGGTAATAATCATGGTTTCACACAACAATGCATTCTTTTAAATTCTGGGAGTGATTGAAGCCCACCCAAAACAGTATTTTTTTTAGATTTTCAATCAGGCAAGCCTATTCCCGAACTAAATGAAGCTGAACATAGTACTTCTAAACGGTGCAAAAGCAATATTTGAACCGAGAAATGGCTTTAGTTTGAGCGTGGACAAAGCAAATAGGTGGGATTTGGAGTAAATAACAGGAAAGGGTATCTAATAAAGCACACAAAAAGGTGAGATGATTTTGCAAGTGCAAAAGTGAGCCGATACTCTCGTATTTCATCTAGCATCTTCTATTTCCTATCCTTTGTTGTTTGCATCATCCTGCAATCACCACATTGTAAAGGCCTGTCACGTGTACTGTTCTGCAGCCGCCTTGAAACTTTTTTTTTTTTTTTTTTTTAATTCAGAACTGGAGCGTGATGGTTTCTGTCAGAATCCCTTATTTGAATGCCTTGTCGCAGAGGTACCAGAGGAACACAAGTCTGGAGAAGGTGAGATTTTAGTGCGTTCTAGTGATGCAGCTGCGATACAGATTTTTTTTAAATGAAGCATATGATTCATTCCTCTGTCCACTGACTCAGAGATTTGTGTGTGTTCGTGCAGGAGAAAGACTATAAAATTCTAATCAAAACTCATATCCCAGTGATTTTGGGCTAATTCATCAAAGTTGGATCAAATTAAAATCTTCACAATCTCAGTTATTTTTGTTCCATCACCAATGCTGCGTCTTCCTGTTTTGATGGTAGCAGTCTGTTCATGTCTCATCAGGATTCACCACTGTTGGATACGGCCTCTACTTTTACACCTACAGCACATGGAAGGGATGCTCCATGCATTTAGAGGATTTGTATGTGATGCCTGAATTCCGAGGTAAGATGCGGCTCGCGGTTTTTGCTAGTAAAAATTAACCACACTGGCAGCAATGGATCTATTTGTGCTCTTCAAAGTGGAAAGTGTCCCGTTGGGTTAATTATTCGCATTCTAGCTACAAAGCGTTTTACCATTTCGATTAACCGCACTCTCAGTATTCATCAAGCGTATGAACTATCCCCCCCCCCTTTTTTTTTAACACTTCAAAACGAACATATTGGTTGATCACATGTTGCGGTTGTAGTATAATCATAAATGTTATATAAGTTAATATGCGCAAGGTCCTTTTGTAATGCAATCCCTACCGCTCCCGGCCAGGATTCGGCATTGGAAAAAGTTTACTCAAGGCCGTTGCTAAGGTAAGTTTTCTGTGGGCTGATTCTCCAGGTTACCCGCACAGTCAGTCGGAAACAAAGCGCTTTCGTGGTTGTGCAGGTGGCCAAAGAGAAGCAGTGCGCACGCTTGCAGTTGAGCGTGTTGGACTGGAACGCCCCATCGCGACAATTCTATGCTGACAGAGGAGCTCAGGATCTCACCGTCCAGGAAGGCTGGCACTTGATACGCTTTGATGGAGAAAGTTTGGACCGTTTGGCAAACGATGCCCCAAAGAATTGAAAGGGCCTGATTTTCTGCTCACTCCGTTCCATAAAACAAACCATGTGGTTCGTCCTCCTCCAGTTTCCTCAGTATCTTGGATATGATCAGTCTTTTACAGGCTTTTTACACTGTTTTCATATTTCACAATCCTGGAATATATATTCTCTGCTTTAAATAAGGGTTCCACCTCGTCTTTAACAATTTTATCTAATACATGTATAAAGTACACAAACTTTGCCTTGAAACTGTCGGGCTCTCAATGATTTCAACAGGAACGACTTTTTCACTTTTCATTAGGAAGTTTAATCTAGCTCACTTGGACAGAAATTAAGCATTCTAAGTTAAGATTCAACCACTCGAAATGCAAGTGTGCATGTAAGCACCTCGTGACTTTAAAGTCCGCTTTTTTAACGTAGCAGTAATTTTGAAAAGTAATGACAAATTGCATCTTTGCATTGAACGTTGAGAGTTTCCATGAAATGATGTATTATTGTAATAAATAAACATCATAACTTAAAAGATCCACGTTTCCTGTAGTTGTGGTTTCACGTCTTCCCCACTGGGGAGCGTCATTACCAAATCGACCCAGTTGAAGTCTCACGTGAATCTACTGTACAAAGGCATTAACCATGATTGAATACAACTCACTCGTCAGGATTTCAACCCAAAAATTTTATTTGTATGCAAAACAATATTACAGAAGCAGAATGTATTTCGCCATGTAAAAGCTGTATGAAAAGTATAAATATTTTCCCTAAATTAATCACATTTACAGTCTTGCTGGTTTCCCTTTGAGCTTCATTCGGGGATTTAAAAAAAAAGCTTCATTTTGGGATTGCACAAATATTTGGTCAGGGTTTTTTTTTTTACCTTACAACAATCAATGGGATAGCATATCTACCAGTTGTATGAAAAATATATACAAATGTTTTAATTGTAATCTGATCTCGATCACGTAAAAAAAAAGAAAAAAATCACTTGCGTAACTTCTATTGTTCAATGCAGGTTTCTAATGCACAGTAGCTATTGCATTTGCGGCACTCATTGGTTGAAGATACTTGTTATCTTTACTGCTCTCCTACTGTCCTGTCTTATATTTACTATATTGGCTTGGGTGTAAAAAGATCACTGCGCTTTGGCGTTACAATATAGTTTTATATTCGACCACACGTCATAGTTTTAGGTATGTGACAAATTCAACCCGTCTCCGCCGTTCTTTGTGACGTCATTTTCGTGTGACACGTAATGCAGGTGTGTTAATGCTCCTCGGAAAAAAAACTATCTGATTAAAAGTGTATTTTTTGATATAGTAATCCTTTCAGTCGCCTCCTTTTCTTTTTTTCAATTTTCATGAAGTCTTTCTCTGTTTATCGCAGACATTTTACGGACAACTCATTTTAGCCCGCCTAAAAAATAAGCGCGAGCTTGCGATTTCAAGGCTCGCTCCTGACCCTTATTTTTATGTTTGTTGTTGTTTTTTTTTTAAACAGGTTTTTAGTAGAAAATTGGTACTTGAAAAGGAGACGCTTTGTTTCGGGTGTTTTTGACCAACAATTTAGGCAGTTTCTAATTTTCCACGTAGCTCGTGACGAATCTGCATTGAGGAAACACAAAAAAATTGTTAACAATCGACCTCGCCCTGGACTCGGGAGGCAGTTTATCTGGGATCCATAACACCGTGATGCTCACGGGCCACAGTATTGCTTTAAATCGTAAAATTAGGGTAATTTTTGCCAACCTTTAAAAAAAAAGTGTCTTTCAAATGTCAACTTCCTTAAACCTTAACATCTCGACATTTAAACAGTTTGCTCCCCTCTTTCAAGCTCTTTTTAGTGATATCAGTCTCCCGTTTAAATGTTTTTGTCACATACCTAAATATTTGCTAATTCCTTGTCACACGTATGCGTTTCTTCCATAGTTGCTGGGGGCAGAGCGGGAAGTAGTGGACAGCACACGCCCCCTGGAGGACGGCTGGTATGGATAAGGCCTAAGAGAGTCAAAAGATGTGATCAGACTCTCTGGCGTGACCCATTACTCAGGTAAAGCGTTTGCTTCACTACGTACACTTTTTCACCAGGCTCCTTACAAGTGCACGCACACAGCAGACAGGCACCTCCGCACAGGGCCAGTACGGCCGAGGACCAGCCGATGTACAAACCTTCTCCGATCTCGTACCTGAGCAAAACCATTCAATCTGTGTCATAGTATTCTTTAGCATCAATCAAGCATGCACACTTACTTTGTACCCGGATAGAACTCGTCAAAAAACTGCTGAGTGATGTTGGCTGCATACCAAGAGATGGCAATCATGGTGCACAGACCTAGAAAAGCACACAACATACTTAAAATGGGAAGGCAAATCAATTTTGCACCCCCAACCACATCTTTACATCCTAACACATCTACAAAAAAGGCTCTACAGCACTTTCAAATTACAATCAAGCAGCCCAAATTATGTCATCCATAGACAAAAATAATTTCCAGGCTTCTTTCATTTCTCAGTCAGAAGCGAGTGGCACATAATCTCTTAAAACACGCCTCCGCGTGACCGCATGACATAGAAAACTGCGCCAACAGGCTTTGTTTTGTCACCACAAAATGGACAAAACACCACCTCTATTTCTAGCAGCTCAAATATCACGCTCACTTCCGCTATCACGTTCGGGCCTTTCCTGTCAAGCTGAGATTTGGTTCATTGCCTTTCCACATTGTATTCTTTGTCATTTGTTTTGGTTATTGTTAAAATTAGTTTTCTGAAATGTAAATTCTTTGTACTTCATGTGCACAGCTTTTGCTGTCTGCCATACACCTGTTTCAACATTGCACTGACATTAGATAAGAAGAGGCTTTCGTGTTTGAGTACCGATAACCCTTTGAATTGGCCATCGGCTTGAAGATAGCTTGTCTCCTGTATGCACCGATTAGACTACCCTAACATGTTAGCTTTTTGGGCGTTTTGGCTAATAATAGACAGCAGTTTTATTTGCTCTTTGGAAAAAGTTTAGACGGATGTCAAATCTTCAAGGAAAATTTGTCAATCTTGTGAAATCTACACTGAGGAGTTGTTTGGGCCTCTGGAGGTTTGTTTTAGAGTAAGCGTGATGACGCAAAAGCCACTTAAGCTATTTTTTACTTTGTCAGGGGTGGGGCATAGGAAAACACGCTTGGTTCGATCAAAACATTTTCAAAAGTTTCACAATTCCTGGAATATCAAACGACTTTTCAAGAGATAGTGGTGAATGAGTTTGAAACTGGGATTTGAGTACAATTGAAGTTATTCCTATTTGAATCCATCCATTTTTGTTACCCTGTAGTAAAAAGAAGACGCCTCCAATTGCGGCAATCCTGCCCTTCAGCAGGTAGTTTTCTCCTCCGATTTTGGAACACTGCATTCCAACAAGAGTTGCCACCAGGCCAAATGTCCCAAACACGATGGAAGCGATCATCAACGCTCGAGATGCTTGGATGTACCCTGCACACAAATTTGAAGGTACAAAGTATTCATTGCTAATAAAAAAACATGCACGCAGCAAAAATGAATCCCAATTGTTTAAAGCCAATAATTTCCAGATTGCCGTGTATTGCTATTTCATTGCACGTAAATCTCTAGCTTCTTTACAAATCTGACCTCTTAAATTCTGTGCACAAAAGACGTCGCTAATGCATTACGAATTTAGCTCTCAAAATGAAAGGTTACATCATTGTGAGTTGATTGATACATATAATTTTTGCAGATATGATTTGCTAATAGCAAGCTTTTGATTTCTTGCATGACTTAGCAGTCACGAGATGTTTTAAATGAGTGACAATGGTCACAGAAAGTAGAAAACTCTGATTGCACCCCTGGAGACAAATCTCTTACATACAAGAGGACCAATACCAGGAAACGTCAGCCACAACACAAAGAAAACTCGATATACTGTATTTTGTACACCATCCAAACGTAAAATTATCTTCATGAAAATGATAACTCCTAATCACATGCTTGCCTTTATTCACAACTGAAGAAACTTTTTTTTTTTTTTTTTTTTACTGGGGCTATTCTCGCTTATCTCCTTTCATCTTGTTGTATTTTTATACTGCCGGTCTTATATTACCTGCTGTTTATCAAAGAACATCACCCCGAGAGTGATGTGACTGTTTTCAAAGACACGCAGATGACACTATTGAAAAACAGCTTCAAGAACTCTCAAAACCACCTCTGAAAAGTTTATTCAGATTTTTTTTTTTTGGGGATGAGAGCGACTTTCTGCTACAGTTATTTCAACCTAACAGAGGTTCAAATTTTGGAGCGCTTACCGCTTAGTGCAAGCAAGGAAGGAAAATCGCGGCAGTTGTGAATTCCTATGGAGTCGGTGGCGCAGGACATCCAGAGGTTCTCGTAGATGGTGGACGTGGTGATAACGTTACCGTCCACCGTCGACACTCTCCAGTATCGATTGGGAAGGGCGATGCCCACCATCAGCCATCCGAGGAAGCCCAGGAAGAAGGCAAACACTTCCACTACGGGATTCATGACTCGCCTATTCCGATTGGACTCGATTCGGCCCGTCGTAGAGCTTGGCGAAAAGAGCGAGACTTCTCGGCTAAACTATCCTCAAGAGCGAGCCCGTTGTTTTCAGCGTGATTAGTCGCTTTCCTGGCAAGTCTTGAGCCAGGATGCTACAGAAATCTCCACATTAATGATTAATTCCGAACAGGCCACTTATGATTTCCTCTATTATTGGCACATCTCCTTAGGCTTTTCAAAAGTCCATGTGTTTACCCAACCTAAGGGGAGTGAGCTTCAACCCTGACACCTGCTGACTAACGACTATAGGCACGGAGCTATTTGTCACTTTCTGACAGTGCCTTTGAACACTGTCAATAAATCCCAGTGGGGACTGATGGGATCCAAGTCCCAGTGTGGCTCCACTGGCCTCAGGGATTGGTGGGAGGGACGCCATTGGTTGCGGGGGTGAGGGTACATCAACATGTGCCCACCCGCTGATTTAAAAAAAAACAACAACATCTGCCTAAAAAAAATATAGACTTGTCTGTCAGCAGGCATTTGTCATGGTTTGAACTTTTACTCAGAAATGGTGAATTCATGGATTTGATGAGACAACATATTTCACATGTGAAGTTTGATGATAAACTGATGATATAAAAGCGGGAACCTTGGAGGTTTTATGCAGTGTTGGACAAAAATAACTGTTCTACTGCAACCAAAGTTTGAGGAGAGTCACTGGCACAAAGATGGGCAATTACACAGTTTTCCTTTTAAAAGCCAAAAAAAAAAAGAATATTTTGAGGGCTTTGCAAAGACAATTTCAAACACCATATTAGGTTTACACCTTTGTCATGCCATCTTACGGCAAAAAAACAGAACAAAAAACAAAAAGTTTTGTGAAGACTTAGAAGGGATGTAGCGATGAGTCAGATTTAGTCATTTTGTTCAATAGTTGTAGTTCCCCTGAATTATATTCATATTTAAAATAAAACAGTTTAATTTTCATTTTATTTTGATTCCTAGGATTTTTTTTTTCATTTAGACAAGCTTTGTAGAAATATGAATAATCAATCATGATTAATTATGGATAAAATAAGCTGTTTGTAGCATAATGTCAAATGAAATAATATAAAATGTTGTGGATTAAAAAAAAAAACTTTAGTGATGAAGATTTGAATTCAAATTCATGTTCAGTAAATTATGGAGGAAAGAAATCAATTTAATGAAATGCTGTATTCAAAGTGTTCCTTTTAAAAATCCATCTTCAAACCACATATCACATATTGAACCGAGCGCATTTCTAATTTGGAGTAGTAAGCAGCTGTTTAAAAAGAAAGAACATGGACGCACAGCTCTTACATAGTGCCGAATCATCGGCGTACATGCAATTGGCCTATTTTACCACCGTATTGCATTTTGAGAAGAACTTGACTTACCCGGCAGGGCAAAAAGGGATGGAAACTCTCGGCAGTCGTAGGTCCCGGTAGAATCACTTGCACAAGACATCCATAAGTTCTCATATACTGCCGAGGTGGTAATCACGCTGCCGTCCGTGGTGGATTCTTTCCAGTACTGATGTTGTAATGATACATAAACCATGATCCAGCCCACGAAAGTGAGAAAAAGTGCTGTAATTTCAATAATGTCTCTCATTTTGAAAGCAATGATCTTTGACACGCAACGTTCTCTCCCTAACCAGCCAATATTTCGCCTCCTGAGGAGCCCGAATGGCAACTTCTGTATCTGATGTACATTTTGGAGTGCGCACAGGTTTTTTTTTTTTTTTTTTTCCCCTCCTGCACTCAAACAAACTGAGACTAATTTGAACATTGATTTGTTGACTGTAGTTACATGATATGTCTGCTATTCCCGCCCAAACATGATTACATTTCACGTGCCTGGCACGTTAGCGTTGAACCGCAGGGAACTCCCCCCCCCCCCCCCCCCCCCTTTTTTTTTTTTGATTTAACAGAGGCGTGATCTTGTTAAATACATTACACGGCTTTATGCTATGCAATTGTTTCGTGTATTGCGAGTCTTTGGCTCTCATCAAGTTTGCAGTTTTTTTAGATATCCCATCCACGCTCTAAATGTTACATAGAAGCATTTTTGTTAAACGTTATTAAGAAGACATTTGCAATAGCTTTACATGACTTTAGAGCATCATAGTCATCATTTTCAGATAAGTTGGAAGTACTGTATTTCTGGTCTACTCGCTTCAGTTGGAATTTCATCATGAACGTGATCTTGTCTCCCTTTTTGAGCTTTTGGTAGCCAGGGATTTTGGAGAGGTTATTTGAGAGCAAATACTAATAAATGAAGTAGAATGAATAGAAGGCAGAGCATACATTGAAATCTGTGTAAAGAGCGATTGCGGGGTGATTTATAGGAGGCAAAAGTGTCTATTTTAGCAGTGGTTAAGCATTAACAAGTTGGAAACAAAAGATTTCTTGAAAATGTTGGCAAGGTAAATAATGTTTCTTTTTCTACTGGCGCTTATAGATTTAACAAGGAGTTCACTTCTTTTCATAGTTTGTTGACATACTGTACTGTACTACAGTGCTGTCCATTCAAAGAATTTGACCAGTTCCACATTATTTAAAATATATTTATATTAATATAACTTGTCTTGGTAACAAATCCGAATATGTAAGTGTGCAAAAAGAAGCAGATATTATAAGCGCATGTATTGAGGTGCCATGTCTAGTATTTGTGATGTGATGCAAACAAATTAAAATAAACACTGTAGGTCTGATTTTTTTTTTTTTTTTTTTTTTATTGTTTAAGTCAGTATCTTATCAAAAGTAAATTTTCTACTGTTGTCAAGTAATCAGCAGGAAAGTTCAAAGTTCTGTCATATACCTATATTATTGAGCAGACATTCAGGCTTTAAATCATAATCCTTTTTCTGTTAATATTTTATTTTCTTGCCCTCCCCTTGGTTTTTTGAAATGTGCCTTCCCTTGTGTCCGCATTGACCCCCTCGGCTTAAAGGGGAAATGGCCTTGAAACTTATTTCCTTAAAACAAGCCCTGGAAATGGAATACAAGCGCTGAATCAAAAATTCTACCCTTCCCATTATAGTTACCGTGGTTTAGAACTGCACGGCTCAAGTGTGGCCCCACCTCTAGTTTTGTCCGTCTGCACGCAAGAATTACCGTATTGACTTTTTATTTTTTTCCAACATATCCCCAGTTATTTGTTGAGAAAACATTTTTTAAATACATATACAATACCAGTCAAATGGATCAAATGATCCCAAACATATTAAGAGGTGCAAAAATTCAATATATTAACTTGGCACAGCAAATTGTGATTCCATTCCATCCCAACATAAAATTGACTAAATGGTTCTTTTTAATAGATGCTAGTGCATCAAATTGAACTGAATCATTCTATTTTTGAATATATCAAGACATGTATCGAATCATCTTTCATTGGGAGCTATACCTTTGGTGAAATGGTGCCGCTCCTATACTGCCATCTTCATTTAAATTGAATTAAAACGGCAAGAAATTTATTACATCTTACCCTCTCGAACTGAGCCCTTGAATTCTTTGAAGAAGTTTTTATATATATATATATATATATATATATATATATATATATATATATATATATATATATATATATATATATACATAAATATTTTTTTTCAAGTATTGATGATTTAGCTAACTAGCTTTTAGTCATAAATTTTTTGGGATATTCCCCTTGAGATGAAATGTGATTGTCATTCATACAGTCTGTAGCAAGTTGGCAAGAGGCTTACTGAGAGGTCACTCACAGCCAAGTGATATTGAAATAGTGTGTATACTTTGGAACAGTCATTATTTGCATATGTAAGAAGAGTTTCGGTGAGGTCACCGCGTCAATACACTGTGTAATAAATCAATGCAATTCAGCGGCATGGCTTCGGCTTTTTATGCTTTCTCCGGGTGTGCATAAATGTGATTTGAAGACAACCAGTGTGTATGCCACCCGTTTGTACATTCGGTGTGCAGAATAGTTCACCATATAAAATAAATGACTGTAAATACCTCACGCAAAATGAAAGTGATGGGAATATGCTCTTGTTGGCCATGTATGATTTCCATGTGACTTTCCGTCTTTTGTGTGCGCGCGCATTCTGATTTGTGATCATTCTACTCACACTTGTCATGCAGCAATAGCTTCACACACTATATCTGTGTAGAGGAACTCGTATTTATGCTGAGCAAGATTTTATTCATTATGCTTCTGGCTATGACATGCGAAGAAAATTTCCCATAAACGTCATGCATTCTATTCATGTTACATAATACACGCCGTTCATGAAGCTAACTAACACAAGTGCACATACAGTATTATACATGGAAATGACATTGAAATACGTAAGTACAATTTTATGATCATCGCAGGTTTTAAACAATGTTATATTAATATGATACATACATATATACAGGTTCACTATAGTTAAAGAGGACTGTACTATAATATTACAATGACTGTGTATGCTTCTTGGATATTTTGTCAGCTAAAACTCCCACGTCAAATGAGAGCTGCTACAAAAGCTGAATTTAGAAAAAATAACAAAGATTGATTTGTTTAATCGTAATGTAATTATTGATCAGATGTTCGTGTATTTGTAACAGCGGTGTAGAATTGCACTGCACCATACTCGCACTCCTTTTTAGCAAAACAAAGAAACAAAACTAAAACCTTCAAAGAATCACACACCCTCCACCTTTGGCTTCCACATAGTTTGGGTCAAGGTCATTGGGCAGCTTCCCGTTCTCAGCCCAGACGTTTAACTCCCCGAACACACCCGTCTCGATCATCTCCTCCTGCCAGGGTATTGGAACGTTGCCTGATGCGAAGTCGGCAAAGAACTCCGTGTCCTTGTTATCCATGACCACTCCTTTGATGGTGCTAAACGCGCCCACGTCGTCGATATCTTTGGCGTAGACCATCCTCGGATCGGGCACAAACGGCGGAGGCAGCATACCTTGGTCGAAATCCGAAAGAAGCGTTATTCATTGAGGAAAAGAGACATTTAGTCTTTACAACCATATCCTCCTCTGTCTATCTTTTCCAGGGGCGTGGCGTCCGCACACTATCGAGTAGCTGAATATCTTCACCGATAAGTGAAGGACTTGATATTTTGAGTGCAGACTAAGTGTACTTGAGCGCGCTGATAATTTTGCGGAAGAGCTCACCGGCCTCGAGGCGTCCCCAATTGATGTCCTTGAAAAAGGGCTGGCTCTTGAGCTCAGCGCACTCGTTGTTTTTGAAGCCCAGCCGTTTCCCCGGATCCTTTTCCATCAGCCCTTCACAAACGGCTTTGCAATCCTTGCTAAAGTTGGCCGTGTACGGAACCGGGTCGTTCAAGATTCTGCGGGCCACCTCGTCATTCTCCACCTTAAGAGCGACACGGTTAGCAAAAAGGTTTTTCCGCGTTCTGGAAACACTCTAACCTTCTCTCCTCGTATTCTGAAGGGTCCTTTGGCTGCGATCATCTCAAACAGGGTCACTCCCAAAGTGAAATAATCCACTGAGTAGTCATATTCCTTTTTCTGGAGCAACTCCGGAGCCATGAAGCCTGATGAAGCGTTTCAAGATGTCATACAGTAAATAAGGCCTTTTTTCACTTGCGTTTTTCCGCCTACCTGGAGTTCCTGCGTAACCAGTGGTTTTGTCTTTTCCTGGCGGAAGCTCAACAGCCAGGCCCAAATCTGATAGGCGAACATGTCCTAAGTGATAAAAGATATTGTTGCATCACTCTAGGGCTGCGGCTCACTAATATTTCTATCGGTCCGCCATTCTATCTTTTCTATCATTTCAAAGCAAAAGCTGTTGATTGAACAGAAAGATGATGGGTCTGCATTCATGGAGGATTGGTGAGTAGTCTGAGGATTTGGAACATATTAAATTGGAATAGGTATTTTAGCGATTAATCGACAATCAAAAATTAATTCAACACTTGACTTGTTGTCAATTGATCATTGCGCCTCCACGTTAGTAAGACTGTAAGTAAGACAGGGTCTATAATTGCATGATAGCGGATTAAGTCGAGTAAGTCCCGCTGAAGGCTCGCTAAGCAAACGTACAACCAGCTGCTGACCAAGTGTGCAAGCAGAATTGAGGAAGTAAATAAATTGATTGCAATAACCCCCCCCCCCCTCCAAAAAAAAAAAAAATCCTATATATATCATATTGATAAAATGATAATCAGCCTGGTTCATAAAAATCTAAAGGAAGAGGCTAAAACTGAGTATTTTGACAAGTTTAAGTCTCTTATAGAGTAATTGTTATTTTGACGATTCGTATTTGTCTAAAATATAGCGAATGGATCTGGATGGAAGGCATTATCATATCTCTGTTTTTTGAAGCAATTTGTGCATTAAAAAACATGTTTTGATAGATTTTTGTGCTTTGTCATTGGGTCCCCATATGATTTTATTTGATTCATTTATTCAGCACCTTCCTCGGTTGAAATGGAACACAGTTAAATCCAAAAGAGGGATGAAATTAGAGCGCAATTATGTTTGTGCTGGTTTGTTTGTAGTCCGTGCGGATGTAGCAAAAGCCTTTGCTCCTAATGTGTAACCTGCATCATCGAGCAGGACGTTCTCCGGTTTCAGGTCTCGGTAGATGATCCTGTGCTGGTGAAGGTGCTCCAGCCCGCAGATGATCTGCGCTGTGTAGTAAGAAGCTCTCTTCTCGTTGAAGCCGGGATTTTTTTCATCCACGTTGTACATATGAAACCTGATGGGCAGGTGGAGAACATGATGTAGCTTTGGACTCAAAGGCGCCTTTCGCCTCTTAAGAACTCTTACAGTCTGACTTAAAGTGTGACGCACCTGACGGCCTAGTGTGTATATTAGCTTTAAGGTTTATCTATACTTGAACTAATTAGCAGACATGGGATTGCATTGGGGGCAGCGCAGTGAATTAGTGGTGAGTACGTCCAGGTACCGGACTATTACCAGGACGCAAAGGAGGTTTCAACTTTGTGTGTGTTTGTAGAAAGCACCTGAGATCCCCACCATTCATGATGGTCATCACCAAGCAGAGGTCAGTCTTGGTCTGGAAAGCGTAGGCCAGTGACACAATGAAGCGACTGTGGACTTTGGCAAGAATGCGCTTCTCCACAATTGCGCCCTAAACATGGATAAGGACATCATTAGAACGAATGTGCTTTTTCTTTTTCATTGAATTGAATTCATGTGAATAATCCCCTCTTTGGTCAGAATCCAATCGTTCTGGAATTTCCTGGTGATGGGTGTGTGTGTGTAGTCTAACTTTCATTGAAGTCGGCTGGTCTAAAATTCAGACCCTGAATAGGGTCAAAATTGCTATTATGAAAGTATTACAGCTCCATACATTTGAACTGGTGTCATAAGTTTTAAGTTGAACTCATTCCCTCCCATTGACCAATACACTAGTCAAAAAAATCCCCTTTTACTGGACTGGCAGTCTACCAGTTCAACTCTCTTGCTAGGAGACTAATCATTCGGCATTTTAAACCATCATATCTACAGTATCTGACTTTTTTGCGGTGCTTCTCTAGTGTCATAATGCTCCACTGGTTTTAGAAGCCCTACACTGAGCTGCTTTGTGCGTCTTTAAAAGAGTCTCAAGCTTCTTTGCACTTTGCCGTCATTAGTAAAAAGTAAAGCTCTAGACCAGTGGTTCTCAATCTTCGTTTAGTGACGTAGGCCCTGCAAAATATTATATTCAGTTAAATACACATGAATTTACCGGCGCACAAAAGGCATTTGAAGGATTTCAAGCAGAGCACTGTGCTACCCAAGTCGGATTTATTAAATGTTGGGGTTACATTTGTCTCCAGGTATTTTATTTAGCCACTCCAAAAGACGTATCGTGCAACATCTGTTTTATTTCTGGCTTGTCTGCCAAAAACTTGTGTAACTGATGATAATGCACGATCGTATAAAACTTAACAAAACAAAGATATACAACATTTTGTAAAGAAGTCACCGTAACACCATTTAGCAAGCTTCATGTTTCGGTTCATTTTCTCTCAATTTGAAAAAATGTATACTCCTCCTGTTTTGTCATTAAAAAGCAATAAATTCGATGAAATACTGTGAAAATTTCACGTAGCCCCTGAAGTGCCCTCACAAGATTGCACTCGCTCTCATTTCCTGCTTTGTGTTAATATATCCTTTCTTTTTTTAGCCCTTTGTGTACATTGGTGCTTTACCTCGTAGCCTTTGCGTTTCTTCAGTCGCTTTTTGTCCAGCTTTTTATTGGCATACATTTTCCCCGTGGCCTTAGCCTGGCAAGCGTAGACTTCGCCAAAACCTCCCTTGCCGAGGACCCTGAAGTCCATGAACCACTCCTCGTCAACGGGTTGGCCCTCCAGCCACTTAAACTGAACGTAACGCAGGAAGTACATGCTCTGCTTGAAGCCGGCCATGGCCTTTGCCTCCAGATGTTTGAGGAGCTGCTTCTCGCTCTCTTTAAATAAGTCGCCGTGGACGTTTTTGTAGTCCTCTTTCACTCGGGTGATAGCCTTCTCTTCCAGGAAGCCGCAGAAGTTCTTGGATGCAGACTCATAGTATTTATTGACTATTTTCTGTGCCTTCTGAACTCTGTCCTTTTCTTGGCAAACGACATAGTCTTCAATGTCCTTCCACAGCTCTCCGGCGTTTTTGTGGGCCACGTCGCTCTCCAGAAACTGCTGGAAGAGCCGCTTGCCGATGGGCTCGTTGACGCACGTGCTCTCGAAGGCCTTGCCCACGGATGCTTTCATGTGTTCGCAGTCTCTGATGTGCGGCAGGTTCAGCCTGGCTCGCATCTTTTTGTCTCGCAGGGCGGCGGCCGCCGCCCCGTCCACGCTTCCTCGGGCTGACACGTAGGCCGAGTTGGCCACCACTGTCTCCAAACCACCGATGTCCATGCTCGCTCTACTCTTGGCTGCAACAGATGAGGATGGGGAGGCCAATTACGGAATCACTAGCTTGAGCCACCGGGTGACGCTATATTGCTTGGAAAAAGTTACCCGTCTCCTGCATGTTAAGGGATCGAAAACAAATCTCTAAGTAAAGTTATAAAAGGAAAAGTACAGCTCTCCACTGACCTGGCGCCACCTATGGAATATGCTTAGATGGTCTAATTTACCTTGATGTTTTTTAGGCTGAAAGTAATTTGGGACTTTGAGTCACTGGTGTTACTGGTGTTCATCTTCAATAATTAAACATTGGAAAAAAACAAACATTAAAACACAGGCTAGGACAAAGATTTACATACGGATCAGAGGGAAGTGCGGCTAGCGCTGTGCTGCACCCTGCTGTTTGAATACCTTAAATGCAAAAAAAATTGTTCTCCTCATTCGGATTGAGCATGTATTCACAATTTCAATGTCCCAAAGATTATTCTGTGTGCAAAATCTCTTTGCAACAAAATGGAACAGGAGCAGGATTGTTTAATTAATACTTCCTGGGTGTAAACGCCTTGACCTGGAACACTTGTGTCAGGTGAGAGTGCAGGTGCCTCCCTCTTTCCACCTAATCCAATTAACACTGACTGTTGATACTTGAGATTTACAGATGATTGGCCTCAATGGTAATTAACCCACATTCTTGGATTTACATTTTGAACAAATACAGTATAATCCCATCATCCATTCAGGTATCAATGTCTGTCTCTTTTAGGATAGCGCCAAAAGTAAATGCACATATGCTGCGCTTGATATTCAACATCCATTCAGCCTTTCCATTCTCTCCTGGGAGAAAGTGATGGTGATTTCACACCCCGTGAAGGGCCGTAGAAAAAAAGATGATTTGGAAACAATCTTGTTTATTTGCCGTATTGACTGAGAGGAGCAAAAATGTGTTTTTGCAATCAAATCCCCAACAGCACTCTTAATACTTGCTACCCCCATGTAATTCTTCGTAGTAATAATGTACAGCTCAACTATTCCGTCCATTCATCCATGCTGCCGAATTTTGATTAGCACTCACCTTAACTTGCTTCCTCAAATCAACAGACGACAGGAACTACTTTCACGTTGCTCTTTGTTTTTCCATCAACCGCAAGAGGTAAAACTGGTGTCCAGCAGCTCCATGTAGACTGTCCCCTCGACTTCCTCAGCAAGTGTAGTGAACACATCAGTCGGTGCTTTACTGCAACGGCTGAAATCCAGCTCGGCACTTCATTTGCTGACCGGGATTACACGTGGGGCCACTTGACACAAGCTATTAGTGTAACTAGTAGAATGTGGGTTTCCTGTTTCGGAACCACTAACTAGGCGCAATTTCTGATCCATCCAAAGCAATCGCTTTGACTGTTAACCAGTGTATTATAACAAGAATAAGGGCTTTAGAGTGGTTCAGATTTGCATTAGAGTCCAGACATTGGCATTAACAGTGGCGTAGCCCATGTAATGTCATGTCAAAGACTCAATAGAAAACAAAAAAAAAAATAGATATAGTGTATGCCATTGACAACAACCACACTTATTTAAAGACGTGAAGGAAAAACCCACTTTTAAGAGGTTAGTAGTAAACCAGATTCTATATACTGAATCCAGCTCAGTGACAAATCTCAAGCCAACCTACCTATTGATTTGGTCCATTTCCACCTATCATTTTTCTTCCGCTTATCTGGGTTTGGATCATCTCTTACAAACGTGTGTTGGACTTCATTTCTTTTAAGAATACATCTCTTTTGCAGAACTGAATTTGCTGGCGAGTATTTTTAATGTTCCGGTTCCTAAGTTTCTTACGTAGCTTGACGAGAGTCGCAACAGGATACAACAGCTCTCAGTATTATGCATTTGTCTTCTTTTGCATTTTTGCTTTTATTCATACCGCGCGAGAGGGAAAACCCTCTTACGATCGCACAAGCACAGTTGACAAATTGCCGAGCCTCTACACCCAGCTCAGTCGTATAAATCATTTTCAACAGATTAAATGTCAACTTGTGCTTCATATCACCGTCATCACTCAATTACCTTTGATGTAAGTGTCACACAGTGGATAGAAAGATACAAATCTCCATGCAAATGCCATGCCAATGTTTTTGTGACAAAACAAAATAATGTTAACATAAATCAAGGTAATCTCTAGTTGCTTTGCATTTTATTTGTTGTTGTTTTCTTTTGCGTGTGCTGAGTGATTTAAAATGTGTCAAATAACTGAGGTCATCCTAACCCTCCAACCGATCAGTGTGCTCCATGTTGTTAGACTTTCCAATTTTTCTGTGGAACCCCCATCCTTGTTCTTTTTCTTCTTTACACGATTTCTTGTTCTTCTTTTATTTATGATGGAAATGCAAGCCTTCTTATTCCTCTTTTTGTTTTTCCTAGTGTATTTGGCATACAGACCAGAAAGTCGCTCAGCTGCACTCAGAGCACAAAACGCTTTCGCAAAGTCTTCTCTCTTTGGCTTTCCGTAACTAAAAGACGGCGGCGAAACATGACGAGCTTCTGTCAAAACGGCACCACCCCATGTAATATAATTCAATATTCCTAAACCAACAATTATTTGAAAAAGTACTTGACCTGATAAAACACACTTATTTGTTATGTTAAAGAAATGTATTGCAGGTTTTAAAAACGAATAACGTTTGCTCATCATTACATATTACTGTTTTTTTTTTAATATGATTTTCTTTTTTTTTTTTTTTTTAAGTGAGACGACAACGACGTAACGGGTAGATTAAATCTTAATTCAGACAACAGTTTAAATGCAGGCTGGTCACACTTTGTCCAAATATTCTTTTGTTTTGTATTAATACCACACGAATTGTGAAGCCACGCGCAAGGGAATTATTATTGTAATAAACATGTCGTCTGACCGGTATTTTTTTTTAATCTAATTTTTATTTTCAAATAAAACGTAAATACTGGGGCGTCCGCGAAGCCATCTTGCGCCATGTAACAGCGTTGGGCTTTGCGCATGCGCGTACGTTTGGCACGTTTTCCTTTTTAGGAAGGGGAGGAGAGCTAGACGCGACCTCCCAGAATGAAGGGCAACGAAGTTCACTAAATAAACAAACTAAAATAAAACGCTGCCCAAGCTTCATCGGAATCGGACAAGAGCAGCTCCTCATGGATTTTTTCCTGAGCGGGGTGGCGGCGTGCGGAGCGTGTCTCGTGACCAACCCGCTGGAAGTGGTCAAGACCCGCATGCAGCTGCAAGGGGAGCTCCAAAGCCGGGGCGCCTACCCGGTTCATTACCGGAACGTCTTTCACGCGTTCTATACCATCGCCAAAGTGGACGGAGTGGCCGGCTTGCAGAAAGGCCTCGTGCCCGGACTCTGCTATCAGTTTTGCATGAACGGCTTCCGACTCGGCTCGTACGCGATCATCGAGTCCTCCGGCTACATCCACACGGATGGAAGAATCAGCGGAGCCAAGGCCGTCGTAGCAGGAGCGACGGCGGGGGTGGTCGGAGCAGTGATGGGCAGCCCAGTCTATTTGGTCAGTAGTCCCGTCTTTCAAAATAGGAAATGGCCGTTTGCTGTCCGCCGATTACGTATCTTGAAGGACTAATACACCACCACCAGAGCTACGTTTAGTCTGGGTTCATACTACAACTTACAGAGCGTCTTTGAAGTTTGCATGTGTTTACGACCACTTCCAAATGGTCAGCGTTAATTTCAAGGGGAACGCCGAAAGAGCAGAATGTAGTTATTAAAAAAAAATCGAATAAATCATCAATCAGCTGTTTTAACATAGGGCTCTGCTTTATTCTCATCCTTGTTCTCATCGGCAGGTAAAGACTCATTTGCAGAGTCAGTCAACTGCATCCATTGCTGTGGGACACCAGTACAAACACCAGGTAACAACACATCCACATACTGGCACCATCATTTTGATTTTATAATACGCATGTTCCCTACAAATGCATGAGACTTCTGGCATCACGCAAGATCTCGTGTGTGTAGATGATCAAAAGAACGTGGAAGCACAACAACCTTGAGGGCGGATGTCTGGAAGTTTTGGCCTTTTCAAAACCACAAAGAAACGATTGAAACTTTGGGAGACAGTCACTGGAATGTGAATGTCATGAGTGCCTTTTTAACACTTTATTCATACTGCCGTCTTTGTTGTTGGAATTTATTGGAATTAAAATTTGGTCACATACCATAAAACATATGGGTATTATAACACATTAGGTTTCATTTGTATTTTTTTAAAAGTTGCACCAAGAAGTTTCTTCTTACCTCATTCAACCCCAAAGACATATTTGGACTTAATGCAAAGGCGAGGAAAAGCTTGAATTAAGCTCAAGTTTGGGCACACTGCTGCTGCCATGCACTAATGCTATCGCTTTGTTCAGCTATCTACGCTAGCGGCATATGGCGTCAAGCAGAATAATGAAGTGCACTTCCACTGCCATCATGCATCACTTTATTTCAGTATACTGTGCATAATATCTCTTAAGACATTCTGGGGATTGGTGGGAATGACTGAATGAACGAACAGAATCAAGAATGGTCGTATTATTGTGTTGTAACGTTTTGGCTCCTTCTGCAAAAGGGAATGTCGCACGCCTTAGTGGCAATCTATAAGGACCACGGCATTCAAGGACTGTGGAGGGGTGCGAGCGCCGCCATCCCCAGGGTCAGTGTGGGGTCAGCGTCTCAACTGTCCACTTTCTCGTCGGCCAAAGAGCTGGTGCTTGATCTTCAGGTTAGAGCACGCGATTACCCAACGTCAACATCTTGCACAGGCTGTATGTGTGTTTATCCAAGGGATGTGCCCAAAACGCCCTCCACAAAAAATGCATATCCAGTCTTCATCTTTGTAACAGTGTTGGTGGCGTTTCAAGCTTGAGTCCACGCGACGCTGGTTTTTACTGCCGTCACGTCACAGTGCTCCTAAAATCAAAACAGCTTCTATCAAAAACATGTTTCATCGCCGAATAAGGGGACCTACTGTCATGATACGCCGGCGTTAATAACTATGTATGCAGTGCAAGTGATGCATTCAAAGACAATCACACATTCAAAGTCAGAGAAAAAGTCTGGCAACGGACCTAGGTTAGATTTGGCATTTCAAATAATGAAAAAAAATGATGAAAATATCGGCTTGGACAGAACTCATTCACAGTTGATGACCATTGGAATCAGAGTTATTGTGACACGGACAAAGCCGTAGACAGTGCAAACTTCTGGAACAGAAAGGTGACACCTTTCCGTGCCCCCACCCCACCCCACCCCCGGGGCTCAAAAACAGCTTACATAACTACAACATCAGAGTTTCCAGGGTGCAAATGTATCCATTGTTTTAAAAATACCCGCAAAATAAAGCCCAAAAAGATGTTACACCATTTCCCTTTTTCTTCTCTCATGGAGCTAGTTTAACTACTCCGAGCCATTTCCACCTCTTGGGAACACACCCTTTGTTTCTCTTTATTAGTCACATTTTTTTTTTTTTATTAGCACTAACTGCTTGCTCAGCTGGCTCACATGTCAAATACTTTAATGGGTGTTGCAAGTTTCAACCTCCTGTCCAAAACAGAAACAGTGGCAGACAGGGAAACCATGTTTGTGTATGCTGGTGAGTGAGCTTATAGGCTAATAATAGAACATTTATCCACTACACCAAGGCTTTGCATAGCAATGCTACGTCAAAGGTATCAAATATAAAGCCCGTGGGCTTGATCCGGTCCTGCACATCCTGAAACTTTTTGTGTCTTTTTCCTTAGATATTTCCAGAGGACAGCTGGTTGGTGGCCCTGAGTGCCGGCATGATCAGCAGCGTGGCGGTGGTGCTGGCCATGACACCTTTTGACGTGGTGAGCACTAGGCTCTACAACCAGCCCGTGGATCAGCAGGGCAAGGTGAGCATGCTGGCCTCCTATGCACATTCATGGCACAAAGATGAGCTTGTGTTCGCGTGGAGTCTGCTTCAAATGTAAACAGTGATGTTGCCAAAGAGTAGGAGCTTGAAGGGGACATTTTTAACGAGGCTGAGGAGAAGCCAGTTTTCCCAGTTGGGCTGGCAAATGTTTATTTTATTTTATATTTTTTCCCCCCAGCTGGAGACATCAGAACTTTTACACGATCCTCACTGTTTTAATAATATTCCTGTGTGAACGAAAATGGACTCGGACAGTAGTTCATTCTGCTCGCTTCTTTTCTTGGCAAAAATGCCATAACGACCTCGGCCAACATGAGCTGCCCATACATACATACATCTATGACTGTTCAAAAAGTGATGCATTATTATTACTTTTTTTCAAAATACATTTTCTACCGGAGATTGAAAATGCATCAAAGCTATACAAACCTTTTTTTTTCCCTTTTAGGGGCTGCTTTACAAAGGCTTTAGTGACTGCTTTTCAAGGACACTGAGAAAGGAAGGGCTGAAGGGACTCTACAAAGGTTTGGGAGCCTCATATTTCCGGATTGGTCCTCACACCATTCTTTCTTTGTTCTTTTGGGATGAGCTGCGCAAATTGTCCCAGCCATTCAGATAACAGGAAGTTGAAAATGGTGAGCCGTTAAGCTACGAGCCGCAGGTTCTGAGGAATTCTCATTAGAAGAGTTTATATAATGACGTTAAAGGAAACCCAGGGATTGTTTTTGTTTCTCGCAAAAAGCAGGGAGTCAGTATAATCATTAACGTTATGAAAAGGAAAGGGAAATTCAAGTTGAAAATTCTAATTTGCACACTGTTACGATTCAACGGATGGACATACTATTTGCGCACTACCTCAACAGTACATCATTCCATGCCGACCTATTGAAGATCCGCCAAAGAGAGGAACTTTTCCGGTACCAGCCGGGACTGTGACGTAACAAGTGCGGTTGAAGTTAATTCATGTTCACCTGTGCTCTTCTTAGGACATCATTCATTTTAGTGCAGTATTTTGTAACTGAATGAACAAGTCGACGTCAGTTGATATTTTGTTTTCTACAGCGGTTCGCGTTGCCAGAAAATACAACACTCCATATGGTCATACCAATTGAAAGTATTGATTATATCGGCTAACCCAGAGGTCTCCAACTACTAGTTTCAGGACACGTGAGCTCACCTCAGTCATACAAAAATAGAATCCGTCATTGAATCGAAGATTCATTTTGAGTTGTGGAGTTTTTTTTACATTAGATGTTGCTGCTAAACCGTTTTTAAAAGCCGCCTATTATATGAAACGCATTCTTTTAATTCAGTGGTGCTAATTCAATGCGTCGCCTGCAATCAACGATATACAGCGATATGCAGTCCAAAAAAATTAGAACTTCTATTTAAAAATGTCAGTCGTCGCTTGATTTTGTCTTTTTTAACGCTCTGAATTGACAGTTTGAACTTGATTTCAGAACAGCACCAGGTTGCTTGAGCGTTGTCTTGACGATGCAGCCAGGAGGAACTTCGAAATCAAAAGGTCACAAGGCCGTTTGTGTCAAGTTACGTGTAAGATATGCAGTTTATTTTGAAGATTCTCTGGTTTCCTCACAACATTAGGCTTTTCCTCTAATACTGTGATTTAGTGGCTTGACAGGCAGCGCAATATCTTATATATCTCGTAGCACTTCTAAAAAAAAAAAAAAGAACTGATCACGTCATAAAAAGGTTTGGGCAGCCCTATCTTAAATGTTTATAAAAATTGAGATGGAAGGGTTTTTTTGTTTTTAATCTCATATTTATGAAAAGAATGTTGAACCTCCATTGTATGTACAAAGCGGGATCAAAGTGTCAAAAGATTTGATTGTTTTTTTTTTCTTGTGAAATCTGACTAATGCCATCATAATAACAAAGGCTGTGTGTGTGTGTTTTAGAAGCTTTATGCTTTAATGCACTGTGGAGTTGTCAGAAGTGAAGGGCGTTCACTGTAGATATAAAAACGCAAACTTCCAGATGTCGAATAATGAAATGTTCAGGAAATTCCTGATATGCTAAAATTGCTGTGCCATTGCTTCTTCCCCTGGGTTACTTGAATGTTTCTGCAAATGTTGATTAAGCAAAGGAGGTTCAATTATGATAATTTTCAAATATTTACCGAGTTCTTTCAAAAAGAAACCTTGGACCACCTTTGATGACTTATGTTTAAAAAAAAAAAAGACCTTTTTGTTCACCTTATTAACGTTGACTAACTTATTTCTATAGTATTTGAAAATGGTGAAAGAAAGCCTCTCTAAATGATTGAATGGCGGGTAGCGATTCTACAAGAGGTTTCTTCAGTCCAATGATATTAATGGCCTATTACATGCAAAAGCATGTCCACAGAATGTGGTGTAAATTACACTGTCTTGATTTTGGAAATTCCTGTTTGTATTCAGGACACAATACAAATAAATCATCTTTGGACTTAATATGTGTTTGTGAACTTTGTGCCTCCCTCCTCCGCTCCTAAATTTCTTTGGAAAAGTTTTCCACTAATCAGGTTTTCTTTGGGGGATGACACACAAATTCATTCAAAGATTGCATCATCAAAATTGCACCGAGGTGTAACTGGTTATTTACAATGTGTGCCCTGCGACAGACTGGCGACCAGTTCAATACCTCTTTTTATTCCATCTTTTTTGCAGCATCAGTGTCGCTCCTATAGCAAAGAACCTGCACCAGCAGGATGCAGCTCAAGCAGGCCGACGCCAAGTAGCTCACGGTGGCAAGGGAAATGCCTGTGTCCTGCAAGCACAAGATTAGATTCTCTTGATTAGTAGGAGCAATTGCTGATGAGTGCAAAACAATTGATTCGTACTTGCATACCCGCAGTGAGACAAAGATGAGGCCCAGGGCGGCCGCGCATGAAAGAAAAATGGACGCGGAGGACAGCTGACCCGTGTGGCCATTATTATAGTTAGTTCCTGCCTGGAGAACCTAGAAACAGAACACATAGTAAGCAAATCTTCTTTGTACATTGCACATTTACTTGATGTATTAATCGGCTCCAAAATGGAACTTTTGGGGGGGTGCTACCTTGCTTGCAATTATTGCTGCCAGACTGGACGACTGCATCGCTGAGATAACTTGTGGAGGTGCATAAGATGTCAGGAGGAATATCAAACCACCGTAAAGCAACATCAACAAAATTCCTGCCAAAAAAACATAAAATGATCTGATGTGATGTCATTTTTTAAGGGTAATAAGCACAGCCACCAGGTGGAGCAAGTGCTTAGTTATCCAAACACCCCGATTACCGACATTAATATAAATTTGCTTCTAAGGACCGAAAGTGCCAAAATGAACTATGATATTCCGTTAAACTAGTTAAATAAAATTTAAATGTTTCATTAAAACAGGTTCAATCAAATATGGAATCAAATAAGCACAGAACAGTACATATATAATGATCTATTTAATAAATTATTTCACGGTCTGCTGCGGAGTTTCAAGAATTCATTTTATCTGTCAAACTCTCGTCAAAGTTTGATGGGCGGGTCCTGATACCTGGATGGTCAGCAGACAGGGTAACCAATGAGAAGTTCCTCTTGCGAACTGAAAAAGAATTTCACCGTGTGGTACAGTCCTATACGCGTGCCAATAAGAATCTTTGAATTTTTATTTAACGATGCATTTAGTGAATCATTTATTTAGGTTCATATTCAATTAACTAAACATTTAATTCACGACAATTTGATTTAAATATTAAATGAAACATTTATTTAATGTTGGCACTTGTGGAGGTTAAAGCAACCGTAACATTTTGCAAAGTGAATTGTCAGTATGCGGTCCACCACTAGAGGACGCAAGTGAGCAACTATGGCTTGGCTTGAAAAAACCGTTCAAACAAACTTGTTCTAAAGTACGCCCGTCACGGCGTTAAAGTATTGATTGTTGTGCCTTCACTTGTCCTGCAGAATGCACAGATAGATTGACGCTCACCTCTAGCGCCGTCCCCCCGATAATGCATGATAAGGAAGAGAATCATTGCTGTCTGGATGGTCAATAGAAGCCTGTCACCCCAGGCACTGGAGGGCAAAAGGTATGCAAAAGCCGAGGTGATGTTCGGTGTGGAGAACATGAACAAACCTGTGACAAGGCGTAGCCTCTTTTTTGCTGTGTGTGTGTACATTGTGTATTCATTGTGGTGCTCGTTACGCTTTTGTTAGCGCATCATACTAAGGAATATTGTGCTCACCTTTTTAAATACAGTACAGTATATTGAAGTTGTTTCCAGAACATGAAAAAGTCCGTATGCATCGTATTCAGGTTAATTACTTACAAAAGTGGGAAGTTGTGGGTCATGGCGAACAGGACGGGTCCAGACGAGGCGTAAAGTTGCAGGAGGATGGAAGCGGAACTCACGCCCTCCGCATTCCGTCGCCGTAGAATTTTTAGCAGTTGCAGGAGCTGAGCTGCAGGCATAATGCTGCATTTTCAATTGGGGGCAAGGTTAAATGTTTCATTTTTTTCTAAATGAAAGCCATGACTTAAGCTTTACTGTGTGTTTCTAATTATTCGCTACTAGTAGGATGCTTTATCTTTGACAAGTGTAAGCCATTTGGTGGGATCTTAGTTCAGGGGTGTCAAAAAGGAAGGTTAGGCTTGGGGTTAAGAAGGCCCCATGAGATAGATAAAAGCAATAGAATGGATTCAACTTGCAATTTGAAAGGTTGAACACCAAGTCTGTTTGATCGATTGAGGCTGGATTTTTCTCCTTGAACTACATTCCACTAACACAATATAAAGAATTTGAGCGACTTTGAGGACATCAATGGATCTCTTTGGTGGCATGTCCTTAACTATGCGTTTTTTTATATATTTTATAGGAATGGGTGGAGACGTATTGGCTGGTAAATTCTCTTTTTTTAAGTCTGGCATTTAACGAGTTAATGAGATTGTCGTGTTTTGACTATTCAGGCTGCAGAAAAGATGTTATTTGTAAAGAATGTTGGCAATTCCCTTAAGGCAAAACGCAATCATCATGTGCATAATTCCATTATAGTCGGAATCAACCCACAAGTTTATCAATGGCAAACTAAAAAGTGATGTTTATGAAGACATGGGAATGGTTAGGTGGTTTTGCAGTGATGTTCACAAAGGCTTCAAATAGAAGCATCACATGTGTCAAACCTTTCGTCTTACCGAAAAGTATGTCCAAAAGAATCCACACTCCAACGATTTTGTTGAAGACTAACGTCAAGCATGGCACTGAAAGTATAGAAAATGAACCTAGACTAGTCGCACACTCACATTAGCTCAGAGTGAACTTGAGTGGCCCGCCCCGCCTCCCGTCTCGGAAACGACGGCATTTCTGCATGTCTTACAGCAGCCATGAAAATGTGTTGCCGGTAAGCCTCACCATGGAAGTTGAAGTTGACGAGAAGCTCGGCAAAACATTTCTCCGGCATGAAATGCGTGACCAGGAAGTGTTTGACCGCAGAGCTTGACATGTTGAGTGTGCTGCAGATGAGGTTAAACTAAGCCACGCCTTCGGGAGGAACGCGCCACACCCCCGAATCCCAGCAACAGATCTTTTTTCTACATGAAGAAGCAACAGAAACTGGGCAAACTTTGAATGACATTTTACTTTTGTAAAGGACTAGTGTCAAGAAGCAAAACCTTTTTTTTTTTTTCGTTTTTTTTTTTAACCGCAATTTACTTGTATTCATAGTTGTCTCCCTAAAACGTCATCTCACAATAGTGATGTCATTTTAGTCTAGATTTAATCAACTAATGTGTCAGGAAACTTTATCAACTACCACCACGTCCACTCCCTTTGTTACAGGTTTGTTGATGAAGAGTATGATGAAGGTATTGGTGAAAGGATTTGACACCCATCCACTAATTTGGCGTTTTTGTATTAAAAAAAAAACAAAACAACAACAACTGTTGAGATCGCCAAAGCTGCGTTCACAGTATGCTTTATTTAAAAAATATGGTAACTTGTCACCAGGCAGAATTCATGAGTATGCTGAAAGAATGGTTTCATTAAATGATGCTCTGACAACTAATCATTTCCTTTTTATTCGATAAAAGACTGATGTTAAATTCATCGAGATTTTTATAAGGAATGTCTGGTTTACATTGTCAATGCGAAACGGGTTCTACCATTGGGTTGAGGGGATAGTCTCTCAGTTACAAATCAACTTTTTGTCGGTGCGAAATTTCCATTAGGAGTCTCAAACTAAAAAGGCTGCTTACTCTGTTGAATTAATAAATGTGATGATCTGACAGAAAGTGGGATTCTTTTATTTGAAATTCCATAGCATTAGGCAAGTATGTAACCGAATTATTCATGCCTGAGATTCTCGTGTCACAATAGGACAAACATACCATTCTTTCGTCTTTGCTAGCATTGATATTCCCTTGTATATGGCATACCATTCGTGTACAATGAAACAGACGGGCTTCTACACCGGTTTAAGTAATTAGATTATCCATATTATCCTGTTTTCTGCCCCTTGTTATTAACAATGCAATAGTTGTTGTTGACTAGGACGAGAGCATTCGTTTAGTCGGGAGTATTTGGAGAAGGCGAGAAAAGGGAGACATTTGTACTCCTATTTGATTTGAAGTGCTCAATATAAACTTTTTTTTGGTCCTGGTAGTCTGTAGATGATTGAAAACAGTAATACAAGAGAGATATTCCATGGAATGATGGCACAATAAGGCTTCGTGAGTAATGGGAATTTGAAGAGCCGAGAGCGCGTCGGAAAACGGGACGAGTCGTCTTCAATTGTTATGATTACAGTAAACGCGGGCTAGCGGTGGAGTAGTAGGGAACATTGTGAGCCGTGGTCGATTGCAGCCGAAGATGGGTTTTGTTTACGAAAGGTGGCGGGAGGGCCGGAATGTGCGGGAGGCGATCTGGTCTGAGGGTGGGCCATACGAGTATCCTCCTGAAACCCAGCCTCTTCGTTTGCGTCCAACGTTTAGTCCACCTTGTCTCCACGCACCCCGGGACGTCCTCCTGTCCTCAATTTGTGCTCGACGTTTCTCAGAACAATGTGACTCACAAACAGGACTGAAAGAGCAGTCTGTGAACTTACTGACCAATGCTTGGGTTTGACCGCATTTTTTTAATAGTGTCCTTGCTGTCTTTGTATATAGTATGAATGACATGTTGGCATTCTTTTTTTAAACAGAGAAAGGTAGTTCCCCAGGCAGGCTGTGGGTTGCCAGGAAGGACATGTTTTGCTACGTTTCCTCCTTCCTAGCCCGTGTGATTCATATTCGACCTCAGGGCTCATTCATAAATGTTTTACCTGCAGCTAATGTCAGTGACATTCTTCTGGCAACACCTCACAGTGCGCAAAGTCCAAAATGCCGAATGAATCTGGAGTCCCAATCTGGGCGCATGTCAAACTTGCTAATGTAACTTGCAAATGTTGCCGTGCTCTCGACAAAACACCGATTGTCTCCAAGTGGAATGAGTCACGTTTGCTTGTGGCCGCCTATCCCAGGTTTTGTTTGTCCATGCTATCTGCTCGTCATTCCACCTCCCACACGCCCTAAAGTCGCTCCGAGTGAACGTACAAGTGCACACGCTCTTACCCCGCGCGGGTCAGTGTCCTCAATAGAAAGGGCAAGGAGGAAAGGAGCCGCCTCAACGTCCTGAACAGGAACTCGCAGGAGGCTTTTTTTTTTTTTAAACCCCCCCCCAAGCTTTCAACTGCAGCAGTTTTACAGTGGCAACATGTGCACCGGGAAATGTTCGCGTTGCATCGCTGTGACTTTATACCCGTTAGCTCTCATATCCATCATTTGCAACATCGTCTTGTTCTTTCCTGATGGGGACATCAAGTACGCCAAAGATGGACATATCACAGAGGAGGTGAAATATATGGGAGGACTCATCGGCGGCGGCCTAATGGTAAGCTGTCTACGCTTCCCTCAGGGCTGTGATGACAAGCCGTTGCGCATTCCTTTCTTGGAAAAATGCTGCCTTACGACGTCAGGGCTTTCAACACGCACTCGCGTTTGATACCGGACACTGAAAACAATGCAATACAGCGCTTTCTTCAAAACTGCCAAGCTAATAATGGCCTGTTATCAGAAGATGCCTTAAGAAATGTATTAATACATGTATATGTGGTTTAACGTCTCGGCTATTCAAATTGACACCTCGGGATGAAGTGAAATGACGCTTAATTGACGCTTCAACTTTCAGGTTTTGCTGCCAGCGCTTTATATCCATCTGACTGGAAAACAAGGATGCTGTGGAAATCGCTGTGGGGTGAGTGAGACATTAGGTCCAACACTATTTACGGTTGAACCCCATTAGATCGTGCTGGGCGCGCAAATCAGGTCGATACATAGCCAACGACGCTTAAAATTCATGGGTGAACGTATGTTAAAAATCGCATTATGACGAGAACCAAATTAAAACGAGACGCCATCGTTACTTGAAGAATTGGAATGTGTTGTGTCCAAGCTCTTGCATTGCCCTGGATATTCAAAAGAAATCCAGCAAATCAATGTGAGCATTGTTGCATAGTCAACCGCGCATTTACGTAACGTCAATGATAACACACTACTTTGACTTTAGTCCATTGTTTTTCATGCCAGCACAAGTATTAGACTTTTGAGGCCCACGTGTATGCTAAGAAAACAAAAAAAAGAAAAAAAACTACAGGAAGAGCCGCATGTCTTCTCGTGGCCGTTGCACACTTGTTTTGGCCGGTGCGGCGCACTACTCGTATACTAAACAAACCACAGCGCTGTAGCATGAGGAATAAATAGCAGTTGTGAAGCTGTCTGATGCTGAGAAGGTGAGAAATCACTCATAGCTTTCCCGACATTCTTCAGAGTAATAACTGTTGGAATGCTGTGAAGAAGGAAAAAAAAATGGAACCAATGCTGAACAAAATGAGAGAAGTTTAAAAAGCTGATTGTGGAAAATAACAGCAGCTGAAAATAGAAACGCCACGGGAAACGGTTGTGGGTGACATCAAGGTCCGGAAGGCAGGGGGTTGACAATCGAGCGTTTACAGACTTGATGACTTCATACAGGAAATGATGGCAACTACTCAATGAGCAAGAAAACGAGGAAAGCACAGTCTTTGCGCTTGGGACTTTCAAACAATGTGCAAGGATGAAACACGTTGTTGACAATGAAACTTATCTTATCCATCAGCATGTTCCTAAACCTTGCTTATCTTTTGACTTCCTCAGATGTTCTTATCAATTCTCTTTGCGGCAGTGGGCGTGGCCGGCGCCCTGTACAGTCTAAGTGTGGCCGCGCTGGCTTTGAAGAATGGACCGCTTTGTAAAGTCATCTTGGTATGGACCACGCCTTTCAAAGACAGGTAACAAATCACATGATAGCTGCTCTTAACGGTGATGTTGACATACTTTTTTTGGAGAAGTCATTAGAAAAGAATACATTTTTTTTTTTGTTTAATTGCCTGAGTAAATTGTTTTTGTCTCTTTTTTTTAAATCATCATATGCACAAGAGGTGCCCGTAAAGCCCAGTCACAATTGGTGCTTCCTAATAAAGGTGGTGAAGAGGAGTCAGGCCAACTACATCATGGTTGAGAAACAAACGTTTCACAGCAAAGGGGGTTACGACACAATGCAGTGATTTCATCCACTGCCAAGCAACTCAATAATTTAGCATCTAACAAAGACAAAATTTGTACCACCATCTAGTGGCCGAGAGTAAAATTACATCCGAAACAAATAGAAGAAAATGGTTATAAACCACATAAATGTGCACGCACACACACACACACACACACACACACACACACACACACACAGTAAAAATTCACAAAATAGCATGGCCACAATCTTTGCTGGAGGGGTGTTACTGTTTACCTTACATAAAAATGACCAAATTATCATGCAAAGTGATGCATGACTTATATGGCATTGCTATGGAATAGATTAATCAATATACCAAATAGTGCCTTGGCTGTTTGAAGTAAATATTTAACTAGGGGCGGACGTGTTCATGTACTACCCCTGGTTGCGAGAGATATAAAAAAAATATTTGATAAGGTTGCTCTCCAATATAGTCATAAATGAAGGTGTCGTTTCAGCCGAATTAAAGGAATACTTGTGGACGAAGGAAGTTAACCAAAATGAAAAAAGTTACTTTCTGGAACTTTTTTTTTCAAATATAGTATTGTAGTTACTGTGATGCGTTGCTTGGTTTACTACGTGACTGCTTGTCCGTTTTTTTTTTCATTATTTCAGTGTCCTGCCCGCTTTTATGTTATAGCAGTTGTTATTCCACATTTGATGAGAAATTTCTTGTTTGCGTCCAGCGAGCCGAGTTACCTGACCGACAGCTCAAGGTGGGGCAGATGCACGGAGCCCAAAAAGATCGTGGAGTTCAACACGGGCTTGTTCGGCACCCTGCTGGCCTGCAGCTGCCTGCAATTGGTTCTGTGCGCCGTCCAGATGATCAACGGCCTCTTCGGCTGCCTGTGCGGAACCTGCGCCACCAAAAGCGTCATCTGAGTGGCAACGCACGTAGGTTGGAACTCGCTTTGATTACCTGAAGCTCCGCTGTCTAAATAATCATGGCTCAAGCCTTTTTTTTTTAATTTGTTTTCGCTTTGCAGCTGCAGCGCGCCCCCTGCTGGCAAGCAGCTGCATCGCGTATTCTTGAAAATATTTCCAGCTCACGCGTGTTTTGTACTTTTTTACCCTCCCTCGTTATATCACTCTCACCAAGTTTCTTGCTGAAACATCCTCTACTCACAAAAGGGTCAATCACGTATGGTTTTGGCACTAGAATCCTTCAAGAAAGCTCAATATCTTTGAATGTTTTTTGTGAATATGCACTAAAATAAATGTTCAAAATTAAGAAGAATGTTTCACATTCATTGTAAGAATGTTACTTAAACGCAGCATGAAAACGTTTCCTATCACTGCCATATAGATTTGGCTGTGCAGCAAAAATATGTTCAAGTTGCTAAAATACAACCCAGAAAAATAAGATGCTTCACTCAAATGTTTATTATTCATATACACAATATTCCAACATAGAGTTCAGTTGTTAGCATTTTCTATGTAAAAACATCTATTAACAGGGATATGACTGTATTGCAACTCTGTCCGTGGAGTGCAAATAGTATATCAGTGTTTTTTAAAGGAGTTTTAAAAGGCAAACTTTTGTATGAAACTCAAACACAAAAGGTGAAATCAATTTGAACCAAAATCAGAAGGCAAACAGCGAGTTAGTTGTGAGAATTGATTGTTTTTGTTTTAGTCTGACGCACTGTTATTGCAATCCAAGACGCCAGTCTGTGCGCAAATAGTCAAACAGCATAAAACTGCAAAACAAGATCATCAATAACTCCATTTCTAAAAAAACACAGTCATCAGCAGATTTTCCAAATGCTGAAAGTTAGCCCGAACGGCATCATTAGACCGCTGACTCTAAAATCATACATTTAAAAGGAGTGTGTGGGTAGAATGAGATGCTTCGAAAGGCCTCAAATACTGTCGTTTTTGTGCATTTCATAACACAGAGGTAGGCGAGAACTTCGTGTGAACAAGACCGAGGAAATATGGGCTGGCGGTCAAACTTGGTCGGGACAAACCGTTGTACGCTCTAAACAAAAGCCTCATAGGCTGTCGTCACCTGCGAGAGGTGAGGCCGGCTCTCACGCCCTTCGCGACTCGTTTGTAAAGCTGCACGTCAGCTGTCGAAGCGCTTCATCATGACCTTGCGGCTGACCTCGTAGCCCAGGAAAAGCGCTCCGTTAGCGGGAAAGGTGCGGACCATGGTGGGAGCCAGACCCGAGTAGAGCGCTCTGATACCTGCCCGAGAGTAAAAACAGAGAAGCCAAACAAATGACTCGAAGCGCTTGAGAGAGAAGAACGACTCCATGAGACGGAAGTACGGACGGACCTTCGGTGCGCGCGATGCTCGTAAACGTCTGGAAGAAGCCGCCCTGCTTGCCCGTCATGGACATGACCTGGATTCGAGACTTGACGCAGTCCATGGGGTAGACCGCCAACCACAGGCACGCCCCCCCGAAACCGCCGCTGAATACGATGGGAGCCACGCCTACACCGCAGTGAGATGCGGAAAGCTTCGTTAGCGTCGGCTCCCAGAAGGCTTTGCGGCGGCACGCTCACCTATGTCATCCTTGTGGCACTTCATGTAGTCCGCAAAGGCGCGGCGGCACAGCTCGTAGGCGCCGAAGAAGCAGAAGTAGCCGGGCACCTCTCGGGCCACCGTCGTGCTCAGGCCCTGGAAGAAGCCCCGCGGGCCTTCCTTCTTCAGGACCTGTTTCACCACCGACCACGTGGAGCTGCGCGCCACGCAAAAGTCGGGACAAGACAGAAAACTTTGTTTCTGTGGCTAATGAAAAGAAAACCCCCAAAATAACTATCGTTGATATCATTTTCAATATATTATTTGTATCACAATGTCCTCCCTTGGTATCATAGTCAAAGAGAATTCATGAACTTGAATACTTGAATACAAACGGCGCAGACAGAGCATCCTTGAAACACGATGTTACTGCAGCTTATTGGCTCAGCTACAGCGTTTGTAAGAAGAGCGTTTTTAGAACGTCGGAGGAAGCCGGAGCGGCGAAACAAGCCAAATTATTTTGTGTGTCGACCAAGTATCCGACGACTCGTTTAAAAGGGCTTACTTGCGACTCCTCGCAATCTTGCCCGACGCCTCCATTTCGTGCATGGCTTGCAGACGGCACTTGACGAGCTCAGTGGGGCAGAGGACCAGCGAAGAGAAGATGGACGCCAGCGAGCCGGCGCACGCTTTCTGCAAGTCGCTAGGCGGCCAAGGAGTCACACGCACAAAGTCTCGCGCGCGTTCTCGGAAGCGGACGCAGTCGACGCGGTCCTACCTGAGCGGGGCGTCGGCGCCGAGTCCCGCCGCCGCGCCGACGAGCCGCTGGCAGAAGCCGTAACTCATGAAGAGCACGGAGTTCTCTGCGACGTTGGCCATGAGGGCCGGCGAGGTTCCCCGGTAGAGACCCCGGATGCCAACTTGTTTGTACGTGGACACCATGCAGTGGACGAAGCCCCTGTAGAGCGTGGGAAAGGTCTGCATCTTGACTTTGGCCGTGTCCAGAGGTTGGCCGCTGAAGACGCACGCCGCCCCCCCTAGGAGGACACCATTTATACCACTTGAACATTAGACTACACAGGAAAAGCTACTCGGCAGATCTTTTTGCCCCAATTCTAATCTTTGCCGTGAGACGGAGCCACGCACACGTTCTTGTTCGTTGACCTAAAAAGGCCCCAGAGAAGGAGCTCGCCTCCCTTACATAATGAATTCAAGACGAGGCCAATAAGTGGGCCCGATGCTCCGCAGACAGACTTTAAAACAGCCTGCAAGATTTGTTTCCATTCCGCTGTAGAGTAATGGCTACTGTAGTAGCGTCTGATTGGTTTTCGTCAGTTTAGGAGAGGCTAAAAAAGTGCATCAGGTTACCTATAGCTCCAGCAGAGAGGTCGATGATGGCCTGCACCGCTGGATGAGGCGCCATTGTGTCCAAAACGCTCGCTTCCTGCCAGTCACCAGACAACCACCACAAGATTATCAAGTCAAAACCGGAATTATGCACTGTGTATTTTTTCAAGTAAATATCAGATTCCATACACTTAGTGGAATGTCATGTGGTTTGATGTTGCAATTTTGATTAACACAGCTTACTGTTGAGAGAAAGTGAAAATTCCAAAAAAAAGAATCATTTAACATATACCCGTGGTCTTATATTTACTAAAATTATGCATTTTTTTTCTCGCAACAGTACGATTCAGTACGCAATTGCAATGTTTACCGATTGTCACAATTTGCTGTTGCTCAAGGCTTTTTTTCAGTGATAGTTGTGTGAGTAATAAATTAGGTTTGCACGAGTTTTGTCAGGGAAGGTCCATATTAAAATATTAAATAATTTTCCCCGTCAAAGTGGGTTCACTGTGTTTCTCGTTCGGTTAAAAGCCTTGCTTCATTTCCCAGGATTAAAGGGCCGGCATAATAACATTTTTCTTTGCAAATCTACTCGTCATTATTTCCAACATTTAGAAGCAAGCGTCGTTGCAAGGATCGAGACTGCCCCTGAGGTACTTGGGAAAGTTGCCAGCAGCTCCATGCTGTGCATCCATTTTTTTATTGTCTCATCTAAATAGAAACGTTTTCTACTTGTACTTTTTTATTATGTTAAATTTTAACTTTTGCAAAAGTTTCCTGTAGTTCGCCTCTGGGAGACTCAGTTCGCAGTTAAAATCGGAGACCGATGGACGATTTGTGCGATCCTGCAAACGAATGCAATCCGTGGCCTACCTTTAAAAGGGGGGAGCGAGCACTTTCTCTGCGAGTGACCGCAGTGGCGGATCGCGGCTGATTTTCACCCGGCCACTTGCATGCTCCGGCAACACTATCACGACCTCAAATGTGATGCCTTGTGCGACATGTGTCCCCACCCCACGCGGCGCGGCATCAACGGATAAATGAATGAATGGGCGACGAAGATAACGCCGCTGATGGGAGTACAAATAATAACAAGACTGCATTGGCGACAGGATTTCAAGAGGTCTCGCTCTGCTCTACTTGCACAGTACGTAAGTCTTTTTCCCTTCTACTATTGAGCTGTTCTGGAATATGATTGACTTTTGTTGAACGTTCATTAGATATTATGATGTAGTGTTCAAATAAATAAAAATGCGGACGTTTTTTTTAACCATTAATATTGTTTAAATTACACTAAAAATAGTTTGAGTAATCCTCGTGACATAAAATTCGTGGATGTGACAACTTCCGGTTCAAGGTAATGTTGGGTTATACAATTTGTTCGCGCGCCCTCTAGTGTTCATTTTGTGAAACGCGCGACAATACCACTTGATCTCTTGCCTTGGACGATGGGAGGGGATGGCACCACTCATTCGCCGCAAATCTGTTGCGAATATGTGCAAATTAGTGTTGGTAGCGATAAACGTTGGTGTTATGAAAAGTGCAGAAAGGAAAAAAAGGTCAAAGCAGTATGGACTGTCCAATGTTTTGCTGTATCCTGTTCTCAGAATTGACATGGCAGCAGCATCTATTAAAGAGCAAATTGAGGAGCAAAGTTCAACGGTGTATACATTTGCCATAAAATGTGCAAACGCAGCATTGGGACGTGACAGTCGAGAGTACAACAAGGGCCACAATACAAACAAACACAGAGAAATGTTCCAGCATGGGGTCAATGTGCATGTGTCATGTGACTAAAAATATTGATGTGGCAGATGGATTTGTTCATGCTGCGTGTGTGCGTGCGCGTGCACAATATTTGCCTTGATACGTGGGTGCGCTGCGTCAACTTTTAACAAACTATCTGAAGTCAGAGTATGGCTGCGCTGCTAATAGAAAGTGTAACAATTAAGTAATACATTTTGTATTCATGTAACTGGGGAAAAAAAAAAATTGTATCAAAATCACAGTTAATAATTCTAACTGATGATTGATGTCAAACCTTTCCTGCCAAAATAGGAATTACATTTGGTAGTAAAATAAACCTTTTGAAATAATAGCAATACCGATCTTGGCCTCTCGGAGGCAGTGTGGTGCGGCGCATGCTTGGTGATACACCTCTACATTGACAAAAAAAGTAAAAGAAGAAACTTGCGATTGAATTCATTAAATGGGCCATGAGATGATATCAAAACCGATTCCACCGTGTATTACGTGCATGTAAATTACCGTAATTCCCTAAATATAAGATGCACTTTTTGTCCAAAAAATGAAGGCCAAAATTATGAATGTGCCCTATAAACAATGACTTAAAGAATGGATATAGGAATATTACTAAAACGGACAGGATCATGTAAAAGTTCTGATGTCTCCAGCTGATTCAATTAAGAGTGACTGCGTGCAATTTTTAGAGCACACGGAAAGGTATTCCATTTGACTGGTTATGAATTATGGTCTTTTGGCATATACACAATCATAAACTTGATGGAACACAAATGCTGCACAACTTTGTATTTACGGTAAAATAAACTCGCGCTACATCGCAAGGAGAAGGATGAACAGCTTGTTATGAATACTGAGTTTCCAGAGGGGCTTCAAAATCAGTCCCTCTGGAAACCCAGGATACATAACAAGGTCCACATGGGTTATTTACTACAGACTTCGATTGTCCGACTATGTGCATCCAAACACACATTTTGGCCATTCCAGCATTTTCTAGGGTAAATTTGTAACTAATAAATGAAATGTTGCTATTTACTAGGCCGACCCGGTGCAAAATCTCTCCTCCTCAGCTACGGACCCAAAGTGAAACTAATATAACTTTTCTTTCACATTAAAAAGGAATACGTAGACATCATTATCATTAAATTACCAATTTGTATGTATAGTGCGTAAATGTCCGTTATTTGTAGGAATTTCTTTTTTTACTATCCCATCAATAGGATTTCTCATTCGTCAATTACAGCATAGAATCATGACATGGCCGGGCCAAAATACCATCTGCTAGACCAAAGGAGCCCGGGATTAAAAACAAAGTCCGGCTAATACCTCGACAAGTCCGACTGCCGTCTGCGCTCGCAGGATGGAAACATAACTGTTAAAATATTCGCACAAGTCAACAAAAGACTCACAAATGTTGTTTTTCCCCCACTTGGCTTTTATATAGATACTAAAACAAAACAAAAAAAAAGAACATTGAGCTTGTCCACATCACAGACGAGTATGGTCAATATTCTGTTTGAAAAGAAACCAACGGAAGTTCAGTCTTTGTACACCAACGTCAAAGGAGAATGGATATCGTTCAAATACATCAAACGCTCCGCTCTTTGAATTGTAATTACAGGCGCCATTTTGATTGTGCATCCGCTATGGTTTCCCACATTCACAATGGGCCCCGAAGCGCTTTTGACCTTCCAATTGCTATTTTTCGGACCGCCGACCGTTTTGTCGCTCTTCAGATTAGGAGCTAGTCGGCAATCCCTAATTAAGCGGAGTGGCGCTGAAGAAACAACAAAGGGATTTGAAAGGAGCGCTCGTGACTTGGATTACGCGCGAGTGTCAGCGCCGCTCGACGGCACCTGCGCAATCAGAGAAATGACGAGCGTGGACGCGCAAAGTCCCGCAGCTCTCTTCAAATGCCAGCTTTTGCAATTTGTCTATCTTTCAATATTTAAACTACTTTTCCCGTGATCAATCGCCATAAACCGCGTTCGAAATAACTACTGAATGAGCGCGTAACAGATGTTGACGAGTTAAGAAAACAAATCTATTTTTCTCATGAGTTGTCAAGCAACTGTTTAAAGTAAAATAGTAACTTTAAAGTAATTCAAGTAACTCTCCTCTAAGTTTGGTTGCCAAGATTAGAGATCAGCTGCCACAGGAAATAAAAAAGAACGCTTTAAAAAGTTTACATTGATCTCCAAAGTTATCACGTTTAACTTTTGACACAGCCCTCATATACAATTATATTTAATATTTCTTGGATATAATACATTTATATAATATATACAAGTGGTTGTCAAATGGGGGTACTTGAAAGAATTTCAGGGTGTACTCGAGATTTTAATTGAAACAAAGTTGCAAAAATCCTTTAAAAATAATTATTGATTTAGTTAATTATTATTCAATTAATCAAGTTCATGATTTATTTTTGTGAACACATCTCTACTATGATCCCAAAAGAGGACACTTAAAGTTGAATATTTTTCAGTGGACAAATATTTATAATTATTTCTTTTTGAGAACACGTCTGACACTTAATGTTGATTTATTTTGCGGGGATAGATATTAATTAATAATTAAGTTATCGATTTATTTTTGTGAAGAGATCTGTACTGTAATCCCCAAAATGGGCGCTTTATGTTTAATGTTTATCAGTGGACAAATATTTATTTATAATTATTTCTTTTTGAGAACAGGTCTAACATTGAATTGTGATTATTTTTTCGTGGACAAATATTGATGAAAAATGACGTTAAAGATTTATTTCTGTGAACAGATCTCAACTGTTCCCCCAAAACAGGACACTTTATATTGAATATTTTTATTTATTTCTTTGAGATAACATATTTCTTCTATGATTCAAAAGAAGAAAGATTAGGTAGATTATTTTTTTGTGGAGCAATACAAATGAAGGGTCAAAAGTTTAATAAATCAGACACCGATGGCCTGTTTTACGTTTATTTCTTTATTTTAATACCCAAAAATGCTTTGCACTGGTTAAGGGGTACTTGGCTGAAAACATATTTCACAGGGGGTACATCACTGAAAAAAGGTTGAGAACCTCTGATATTTACAGTACTGTATAGTTAAAAGAAAACTTCTACCGCCATTAAAGTGACCTAAAACCTGTACAACTCAATTGAAAAAAAAAAAAGTTATTTATTTATTTGTTTAATCTTTTCAAGAGTGGTGGTTG
Source organism: Hippichthys cyanospilos (assembly GCF_059441005.1). Classification (NCBI taxonomy): domain Eukaryota; kingdom Metazoa; phylum Chordata; class Actinopteri; order Syngnathiformes; family Syngnathidae; genus Hippichthys; species Hippichthys cyanospilos. The sequence continues at coordinate 6,702,661 of NC_142386.1, read as the reverse complement.
AAATATGCAGTTGAAGTGGTTGCACAAGTGTGCACACTGTTTGGAACTCTCTTTTAACATACGTTTGCTTCCATCTGAATGCATCTTTTTTTTCTTACCCTCTTCAATTGAGTTTGAGTGGTTAAAAGTCAAATTAATAGTGGAAAAAAGTTTTTTTCTCAAACCTGGCATTTGAACAGAAACGTGTCAACTTTTATTTCCCATTGTATTTGGTGAGCCTTTTTGGGCTGCGTACAGTTGTGATAGAAGAAAGTGTCAAGGGATGGTAAGAAGCCGTCTTAGGAGACAACAATAGTGCCTGTTTAGAAAAAAAAATGTATCTCTAAAACACAACTTCTTGAGGTCATTTTTTTTTTTTTGTGTGTGTGTGTGCGTGTAAATTCATCCAAACAACACAAGTGACTTGAAGTCAACATTGGCTCATGGTTTGAATCCTTTTGGCTTGGGTATCATCCTTGATGTTCTTCAAGGGTCCTTGACACAAATCATTGTAAATGTGGGAAAAGCTAGCAGCGGAGAAAGCCTTCTTGTTTTGTACCCTGTTTACATGCACGGCCGGAAACATTCTCACTTAAACCTTAGCGTGGCCGCGCACTGCAATTTATTTAAAATCAGAGTTGAGATTTGTTCACAGACGAGAATTTGGGGGAATATAAACAACGGAAATAATGGAACTTGTGGCTTAGGAGAGGACCGGAGCGGATCTTGGCTCTGACTAAATACACAAAGGAGCACTAGTCACCATTTGGGGACTGAAGTCGCATCCAAATGTAGAAAAACGCGTCTTGACGGTGTTGTAGCCCAGGTAAACACTTAGCTGCTCTGAAGAGTTCAAATCACCTCCACTCGTGTTTGCCTCAAGCTCCGAAATACCAAATCAATACATACATGTCGTTTGCAGTCGTATATCAGCTGTTTTTATATGTACTGTATATACTGTGTGTGTGTGTGTGTGTGTGTGTGTATATATATATATATATATATATATATATATATATATATATATATATATATATATATATATATATATATATATATATATATAATAGAGAATGGCAGCTGTCAGGTTTTTTTTTTTTTTTTTTTTGCTTCACTTTGGCAAAGTCAAACAAGAGTGAGGGAATGCTTACATAGCGGCTTAACTGTTAGGCACCCCAAAAAATAAAAAGAACATTTTCACCTTTCAGATAAACAGTAAGGCAATTTTAGAAATGATTTACTGATAATCGGCGTATTTGTTTGCTCTTTTTTTTTCACAACCCATTTTAAGATTACCTGTGTAAAACGGCTACAATCGAAAAAGAGGCACTTTATAAAAGAGTATATAGATATCTAGGCTAAATAGTATTCATCAAAATACTATATGGAAAGTGTATATCTTCAATAACTTGTCACATTATATTTGTGTAAACCGTGATGCAGATGAGGGAAAAGAAAGCTGCAGTGCTTTAAATGCTGTTTTGCTTGTATACTGTACAGTACAATATACAGATATATGACATGTAAAAAGCAGTTGCCAGAAAATCATGTACACTGTGAGAATGTTGCTTCAAAACATAATAATGTTCAAACGGGAACCTCCAAAAATTCCCTCTGTAATACGAATAACTGTACAGGCTTATTATCGTCCTATGATTTTTTTTTTTTTTTTTTGGGGGGGGGGGGGGGGGGGGGGTAACCTTTGCAACCTTATGTGAGGTCCCATGGCGTTCTGCTGAGGACTCGCTGACCAACAACGCTGCAGAAGAATCTTATGCAAATACGGCAATTGTTATGCGCTATTTGTAGCTGGATGCATGCGCCATAAAAAACCTGGCCCTGGCAACTACCACTAATGCATCCTCATTTCATCACATCTGAGCTTGTTGAAGCATCAGGTGCAATTAGGCGCCAAATGACCCTTTTTACCATAGCAAAGTCACCAAAATGTTAAAACCCGGGTCTTGGTTCCCACCTCACAGCAAAAACCAAGGGCACACGTTTGCACGTTTTTTTTTTTTTCTTCTCATTTTGGGGACATCCCATTAACATGATGCATTGGATTTCCGAGCCCCTGAACCAGGGGTGTCAAACATACGGCCCGCGGGCCAGTTCTGGCCCACAATTGGGTTTAATCCGGCCCATGAGGTGATTTTGTAATGTAAAGTATAAAGACGAATCGAATTTTGTTCTTTTTTTTTTTTTTAAGTTGTTAAGTTATATAAATACATACCATGATTTAATTGGTCCAGCCCATTGGGGAATAGGTTTTCATCCATGCAAGCTTAGACGAGTTTGACACCCCTGTGGGGCTCTGACAACGCCTGTCAGTATTTTGACTTTTTTGTACTTTTATCTGGGTTTTTTCTATGATTTCCGTTCATTCGGTTTGCATAATTTTGACCAGCAACTTAGCCGTTGGAAATTTCCATCCAAACGCTCCTTCGTTGTTATTTTTTGTACGAGGTGTCACAGCCATAAGAGTACACCAAAACAAATGCTTGTAGGTTTTTAACAGCTAAAGAAAGCTCCCGAAGAAGCATTATGGCTTTAATGGCACCGTTACATATAAAATTGGCATCCGTGACAAAGTGTTATCGTAGTGTGAAAGTCGTTTTACGTCGACGCCTCCCCAGAAAAAGGACCAAGGGCGGTGTTGCACACGGGACAAAAAAACAAAGCCTTTTAGGATTCCCTGGACCAAACGGATGCCGCATTTGACATTTCATCCCATTTGCTTGGCTGCCCATCGCAATCGTGTCAATCTTGAAGGCAATCCGAGCAAACGGCGGACATTTTTACCCACTTTATGGCTTTGCCCGATTGTCATAGTGCTTTCATCCTGTCAAATGGACATAAAGCCGACCCTTGAACCCAAGCCATCGCGCGTAATGCTTTATCAAGTTCTTAGGTAATCAGGGCAAGGCGTACAAACACTTTTCCTACCCCGTGTGTGTGTCTGTGTGTGTGTGTGTGTGTGTGTGTTTGGCACATGTTTGCTTGTCAGAACATGGCGGACGGATGAGGAATGGCTTCCCAGAGTTCCAGTGATTAGGACTCAATGTACAACACTTGAACATTAGGCTGCTCCCATCGTAGACTTCAGTCCAAATCAACAATCTGGAGGGAAACAAACAGAAGCAAGAATTTAAAACGGGCCCTGTCCATTCTTTTTCACGCTGTATTCATTTCATTGTTACAGGTTAGGCGCTGTACGAAAGATCACAGAGTTCTTGCAAACATTTCATCCGTGGCTGCCTGCGTAAACATCACGTGACGCATTTAGTCCTTTGAAAATGATTTCGGTGATAAGAAGTGTTAAAATTGCGCAATTGCCTCAGCAGCCCCATGCCATCAAGAAAACAAATGAGTGTAGCAATAATCGGCTTGCGGTGGCTAAAGTGATCTGCGGTGACTAAACCAGCCGCTCTTTATGCAACAACGGTCTTTTTAAAGCAATGATTTTTGACCTCAGTTATGGGTCAAAGTGCCCATACGTCATCTGGACTCAAGCTGGCCAATTGCTGGATGGTGAGGAACAAACACACACATTTGACTTATAAGCTCGGCTTATGTATGAGCAACATATCTATTAAAAATTGTGTTGATTAGGGAGAAAATTTCAAATAACACTCAGGCAAGGATAAAATTCAAACACGATCTGAATTCATTTAATTAAACATTACGTTAATGTGTGAGTCATAAGCCGCTTGTCATCGCGCATGCGATGTCTCAGGCCGAAATATTAAGCGCATACAATATGCAACATATCGTAGAAGCGGCACAGCCAATCAACGGGCTCAGCGGGAAAACCTGTGGGAGGGATTGAAGGAATCTTTTCCCCTCGTTTGTGTTTAATGCATAAACACGTTGACGTAATAAGTACTAGGCCATTACACTATTATGATCGCACAAATCAATTATGCAAATGTGAATGGTCTGAATAAATAAGGCGTGCAAATTGTGTGTTCCTGATGAATATTTGATGTCCCTGGTCAGCGTAACGTATGCTTCCAACAACGTTTCTGCACAGGATGCAGTGGAGAAGAATTCCATTTAAGAGCTTCTAAAACGCGGATAGTAAGGTTCATTTGAAATGCTTATTACAACTGCATGCTGCTGATAGTGATGGGAGAAACGCGATGCATTTTGGGTGACCTGGGAAGGAAGATTTCAGAGCACTCCCCAAACAACTCTAACCAATAAAAATCTGATCTAACTTTGCTGTAATCTTGGTACCAAGGAACTAAGCTGAAGTTAGTTGGAGGAGTTTTGTTTCGCTGCCGTTTTGTGGCATCGACAGGCAGTTCCAAACTAAGGTGTGGCCCAGTGAGCCCTTACCTCCATCATCCTGTCGGCCAATTTGGTGTGCTCTCAGTTCCTCCGACTTATAGAAGTCGATACTGGCGTACGTATTGAGACCGGAGCCCACGGCGCCGGCCACAGCGGCCGCGCCCATGTTGTAGGCTGCCGCTTGAGGGCTCTCCTTGAGGGCCAAGTCAAGGTCGATATAGTTCAGGCCTTGCTCCGCCGAGGCCGGCGGAGGCGTCGTGTCAGACAAACTAGCCGCCTGAGCGCTTTCCCAGAGCGAGCGCTCCAGAGCGTGCCGGTGGCTCGCCGCCTGGCCGCCCTCCGGGAAGACGTTAGCGGCGGAGGGTGGGCGTCGGATCGCTGGGGGCGGGGAGTTAAAGGTCTCCGAGCGGCGGATCCACCGACCCTGCGCGTCGACCCGGGCGAGTCTGCCGTCGCGCTCTGGAGACTGGAAGGTCTCGGCGGGAGTAAATCCCAACCCCGTTTCCCCTTCCACGCGTACGGGCAGACCCGAGTGGCAGGTGGGTCTGACTGGAAGGCCGGGTTCCGAAACGCTGCCGTCAATGAACGGACGGAGGACGTCTTTTGCCGCCTGTCCTTTAGACGGACATACTGAGATTCCTTCCGTTGCCAGTGGAGATGATGTGCCGTGGGGGCGGCCCTTGGTGGCCGCGACGGGCGGACCCTGCGGGGGGCTGAATGTTGACCTTAGGGCCATTGACGGCTTCTCCACATCCACGCTCACGTACTCGGCAGCAGAGGACAACGGTGCGGAGAAGCTGCGAGGAAGGTCAGCGGCATCGTCAGTAACGCGAAGGGGCCGGTTTGAGGGCCGCAGGGTTCCGTGAATGACTGGCTGCTCTCCGCCCGCCTCTGCGCACCTTCCGCCGCCTTCCTGATATGAGATGCTGACGTACTCACCGACGACGTGAGCCGCCAAGGGGGGCAGATTGTCCCTCACCCGAGGCAAGGTGTTTGCTTTCGCAATGTCCGAAGACGTGCCAAGGGTGCGGTTCCTCCTTTGCTGCTTTGGGCTCTTGCAGCTGGAGCCGCGTTTTGGGAGGTGACGGCTATCTTTGGTGCACCTTCCAGCGCTCTTGTACAAACTTAAGCCTTTCCCCGCTGATGCCGACTTGTCCTCCAGGCTTTCGCTGCTGGCTGAGCTCGAGGAGAAAGAAGAGGAAGACATGGAGAGTTGGAAGCCTCCGGCCGGTCCCGCTCCGATCTTGTTTCTCTTGTTGTGCCCCGCTCCCCCGCTCATGCCGGCGCCGTCATTGCTGTCCTTTTCACACTCTCCTTTGTTAAGGTCCTCCTCGAAGCGACCGCAGAGGGTATGCTGGTAAGCCCGGGGCAGAGAGAAGTAGGAATGAAGCATTTTTGGTTGCGGTCGGCGCTGTTCGGGTTGGGAAGGTGGCGTGCTACAGGCGGAGCGGCTACCGACGGGCGAGATGTTCATGTAGTCGCCGGCGACCCGGCTCTCCACGCTCGCCCCGCTATCCCACGTAGCCACCCCGTGCAACTCTGCGGAGACGCCGCTGTTCGGGGACATGACCATGTAGCCTTCCGAGCCGGGCTGCCGCATGTGCTGGGGCGGGGACACGCTGCTGCTGGGCGTCATGGCCATGTACTCGTCGTCGTCTGCGGCAGGAGACGTGACGCCGGGCAGCATTGACATATAGCCGCTATCCAAAGGAGCTCTGGCGTCCGCTTGTCTCCTTTTGTCCAATCTCTTGGCATCCTCCCCAGCGGCACGGGCTCGCCCGCAGCCCGCCGCCAGGCTGCCTGAACCTTCTCCGACAGCACTCTGCGACATGACCGCATACTCCTCGTCGTCCTCGTCGTCCTCTTTTCCACGTGGGGTGAGTCGTTCCCGAGTGGCCAAAGGCAGAGAAGCTCTCTTACTTAATAGCCTTCGTTCGGCCTCGCAATCCCGACTGGACGATCGCCGAAGGATGCGCCTGCCTTTTGAGCGGCGATGGGAGCCGAGGAGACCCTCTCGCTGTCCCATGACGATGTAGGAGGGCCCTTCTCCGTGCCCGTGATGAGCAGCCATGCTAGGCACGAGCAGCGAGTGTTCACCGGGACTGGAGCCGTATTCGTCGGAGGAGCCGTAGTCGCTGGGCGAACCCGAAACCGAAACTCTCTGGGACACGCGAGGGTAGGAACACACCGTCATCGCTCCCGCCACCGCTCCCGCCAGGCCACATTCGGAGCCGTGGCCGGAGCTGGAGGAAAGACTCGGAGCGGGAGAGGGAGCGGGGTTAGGCGTGTAGCGCGCCAGGCTGAGGGTAATCTTTGCAGGGGTGGGGGCCCTGGTGGGCTTGGGCCTGAGCGTCGGCGTCGTCGAGCAGGATCCGTTTAGACTCGGGCTGGAGCTGGCCCACGTCGACCTCGTGCTCGCGCCGCTCTCCTCCGACCTGGCCCCGATGCTTGCCGTCCGGGCCCGCGGGAATCCGTGACGGGATGTCGGCGAGGTGCTGGTACTGCTGGCCCCCGGGGTCTCCGTGCGGGCTCGCCTGGTGAAGCCCACCTGACTGGGCGGCAGATTGGGATGATGTCGGCGACTGGGAACACTGATGGGGTTCGAGGCGGTTCCGCCGCCGCATGACGTCCCCACCGACTGAGATTTACTGCGTTGACGGAACTCCTCGCTCAGCGCTTTCATGGCTTCCAGCAGGGTCTCGTGCATGTTCTGGGCCACCACAGAATCGTCGACCTGCATCCAAAACTCTCCGGGTCCGGTTATGGCCGAACGACCCACCTCGATGAAGAAAAAGTTCTCCGAATGGCCGCATCTGCGAACGTTCATTAGCTGCAGCACGACGGCGGCCACATCAGAATTGAGCTTGACGAAGTTGACCGTCTTGTCAGTTAGGCACAGTCGGTAGATGCCTACTAAGTTCCTGGCGTGTCCAAGACCTTTTGGCCAAACTTTGACCTGCCACACTTCCTTAAAAGTCGGAATCGGAGAAGGGGAGCTACACTCTCCGCTACTGCCGTAGTCCTCAGGAGATTTGCCTGAAAATAGGGGGGGGGAAAAGAGATGAATGAAGACCAGGAAGCTTCTCCCAGACTATCAACAAAGACCAGCATAGGTCACACAAAAAATTGCATATTATCAAATGAATCCGGTCTACTGATGCCGTTACTTCTTCACCCAATTCGACCGGAAGCCTCCCTCACCCCGGCAGAGCGAGAAAACGAACCCCCAGTTGGTCCTGACGTTGCGCCATCCGTAGGTCAAGTAGGGGTTACTTGTTTAAAGACCAAAAATTTTGAGCCAGTCCTCAAAATTTCAGCCTCTCAACAGTAAATATTCTTTGATGTATTTTCTCATCTATCACTGCAGACTGATATTATCAATGTAAAATAAGAAATCATTTTTACAAACTTCTGCTTTTACTTTGAAAAACTAATATAATATGCTGCTTATCTTCCCAAAACATTATGGACCGAAACAGTCATCTGTTTTTAATTTCTGCTCTGTCCATTTAGGAAAATGTCCAGTTTCCAACCATATATATATATATATATATATATATATATATATATATATATATATATATATATATATATATATATATATATATATGAACAGTATATTACTGTGAATATGGGCAGTAATATACACATACATATATGGGACCTCTTAATATACGTGGAGAAAAAAAACAAACATTTGAAGCCTATTGGTGAGTTGTAAGGAACATGCAGAAGGCCATAAATTCAAGCAGATTGCGAAAGGCGTAATTGTAAATCTCCAAGACATAATTTTGAATAAAACTACACTGAGCACGCACCAATCCGTTCATGTATAGTGCTTGTGCTGGGAAAGGCCGTCCAGTGGGTGCAAAGTGAGGGGAAAAGAAGGCGTTGTGCTTCTGATGTCGCGTAAGCAACACGAGGAGAACCGCACAGAGATATATTTTATTTTATTTTATTTTATTTATTTTGGTGGGGGCGTGTTTTTTGTTTTGTTTTGTTTTGTTTTTTCCTAACGAGCAGCCGAGCAGAGAGCTTGCATGCGCGCACGGCGATGCCGCCTCGTGCACAAATGTAGGTTATTGCAGGCGGGCAGGCGGGCGGGCTCTCGGGGCTGTGCAGAAAAACAACAAGACAGGCTGGAGCGGGAGCGCGCCGCGCCGCGATAGGCTGGCGCTATATGATGCATCCCGTCGACGGTTGTTGCTATATGCCCTCCGCGCCGTGCAAAAATACGACTGCGCCTCATTTGGAGTATTCCTACGTGCTCTGTTTGGCTGGGACGGAATCAATTCCTAAATTGTACAATGAGCCCACGTCACCCTGAACATTGCTTTCAATTGAGGCTGTTTTTCGAGCCTAATAATTAGACGCGTTTAGAAGCACTATATGAATAGCGCGGCTACGAAAACATGCCCAATGAATGACCCGTGCACGCGGGCAGATGGGGGGCAGAAAAAAAAAAAAAAAACGAGCCCCAGGCAAGATGGGCCCCGATGCGGGGAGAGCAACGTCAACGAGCGGACTTTTACCGCCTTACAATTGCACTGGAGGTCCAGCATGGCTCGGTACCAGTCGTTTTGGACCTCCTCGCTGTCGGCGGCGACGGCGAAGCTCTCGCTGCGGGTGTAGAGCACGATCAGGTGCTTGTTCTTGGAATCCGCCCGCTTGTTGATGTTGAAGCACGTCTCCAGGTTCAGCACTTTCTTGGGCACGGGAGATTTACTGCGGAATTTCTTCTCGTTCTCGTAGTACTCCAAGCGAGCCGGACCGCGTTCCGAGGCCGTCCTCAGCACGAAGAAGCGCCGGTGCATGGATTTGTGCTTGCGGAGGTAGCCGCTCCTCTGCACGTCTTGCTCGTTGTGCAAGTCGGCGCCTGGGTTCTCCATGCCAAAACGCACAAGTCCATGCGCTCCACGTTAATTAATCCATTGCAACTACATGCCGCCTCCTCCGCCTCCCCCTCCTCCTCCTCGTCCTCGTCCTGCTCCCCGCCGCGTCCTCGCCGAAGTCTTCAAGCATGTGCGCGGCGCCCAGGATGGGGAACCGAGACGGAGCGTGCCTCCGTGCGGCATCCGGCAGCTGCGGGATGATCCCGGCAGCGCCGTCCGCGGTGGTGCGGCCCGGTCCGAGTCCCGAATAAGGCCGGGCGCACCGAGTGGCGACGTCTGTGCTCTCCTCTCCTCTCCTCTCCTCTTCTCCACCTGTCTGACCGAGGCTGCCCCGCAGTCTGCAGACGCACTCGTCAAGTTGGGCAGATTCAAACGCGGCATCCTGCCGCGCTTTTCGACAATAAAAGCAGCGCTTGCCCGGCCAAGCGTTGTTCTGTGCAATGAGCCGTAATTAGCTGACACGTTGAGTTTCATTATTATTTTTTTAATTAATGCTACATTTTCATAGACTATTTAAAAAGTAACATTTTCCGAGCCATTACATGGACTGCGCTTTATTCATAAAATGTTTGTTGTGGTCCATTTACAGCAGTGGTTCAAAGATGTGCCCCATACGTTGAATATATTAAATGCATTTGGATTTTGTTCTTCTATGAGGGGGTGGTAAAAAAAAAAAAAAAAGTGCTGTAGCAACTCTACAGGCGTATTTGATCAGCAACTTCAGAAGATAAACCATCTATTTTATTTCTGGTTCATCTTCAATCCAGCACAAAGCACAACGTGCATCCGTATAAAACTTAAATCAGACATACAACACTTTGCTAGGCACCCTGGCCAGAAGTTGCTTCTTGTTCGGATTGATTTGTTCTTAATTTGAAAAGAAAACAGCACTGTTCCTGCCACAGAATTGAAAAGCAATAAATTCGATTGTCTTAGTTGAGCCCTGCTCTTCATCCATGCCCTTCATGTCACTCATTTGCATATCTTGCTTTGGAAGCAACGGAGGTTGGTCAAGTTTCCTCGCTACTTTCATGTCTGTATATGTGTGTGTGACTCGATGTTGTGTGTGTTTTAATTTACAACGCAAAATACGGCCACATTTGCCCCTAATTTTCAGGATTATAGTATGGTATTTTTTACGCTCTTGTTTTGAAAGAAACCTTCGTAGATTTCCGGTTGCTTTTTGGGTTCCTTTAGTTAACTTGACAACTTTCTGTCAGACGGCACGTTTAAGCTGGTGCCAGTCAGGATTCGGGGCGGCTTCAGGACACCGAGGTGCGCCCGCCGTGGAACACGATGTACGTCTGACATGCGGGGGCGAAACCAGCACATTTTCTCTCTCTTTCTCTCTCTCGACAGTTATTAAGCCATCATACAAAAATCGCAAGCTACTTTTTGAAACGACCACCTATGCAGTCATATACCCAAGCCGAACAACAAAAAAATCATTTCAGATACATATTTGTACTAAGAAGGCACGCGCTTTAGAAAATGGAGGGATGGTTTTAATGCCGTTTGCACACTGATCCTCGTTACAGTTGCGTTTCACGGTTTGGTCAGCCAAACAAAGTCAACCATCATTTTCCCTGAAGCCATTATTTATCTACATAAACGACAGTGTTCCCCTTCAGAAGGATCGACATATGCTTTTGTCGGGTGTTTCTATGGTATTTGGCAAAAAAGGATTCAAAGTCTATAAAAAGAAGGTCCTACAATTGCTATTCAAGAAAATAGGTATTTTAGCGAGCGCTCCGGTCCATGCTGTAGCTCTTTTTTGTTTGCGGACCAAACCAATATGTTTACACAGTCATGGTACACACATGCAATGATGACAAGTAACCCCGAATTTTTTTTTGTAGCTTTTTTTGCAGTTGACTGTTCCAACGTGATACGATGTTACAAATCATCACAACATAGATGCTGCATTGCGGCACAATATATTGCCGGTGGGCCTTCTGGCCCCGGGGTCCTACGGTGGTCATTTTTCTCAAACGTGGTGCGACCCGACTTCAAAAATCATTCAGAGATGCTCACATGCCCCCTTTGGTCAGGAACGGCGAGCGGAGCTCCGCACGTTACGACGTCCTCACTTTTGGCCAGTTGAACGCCGTTCGCTCCTTTTGCACGGAAAACCCATGCGGCAAGCACGCCGAACGTGACTCGTCTAAGTTTTAGCATCTAATGCGAGGAAATCTTACTCTAGCTGAGAGCAGGTGCGTCATGGCTTTGTGCGGCCTTCCTACAAACGAAGGGCACACGCTGGTAAAGCGGCCCCTTCCCCGAACGGCTTCTGGACTCCGTTGGGACATACGGTATCACGGACAGTACTATGCCAAGTCGGTTTGATAACTGGTGCACGTCAACAGCTGCAGCTAGCCCATCTTCTTCTGTCGATCCAGGAACTTTTGTCTTCTGTCGGGGGGAATCTCATCCAAACCGATGCCGTGGTTGCTTCCCCTGAAAGAGACGAACGATACGTCCATTTGAACGGCGCGTGTGGACTGAGCTGCGCGTCCAGAACGTCCGCTGTTGGCCTTACCCTTGGAGGTCTGGCGGAATGGGCAGAGGTTTCTTGAAATCTTCCTTCCCCACCAACCAGTATGTGTTCTCAACACCTTTTCCCTATGAAACAAAAGATGGCTCGGTTTCACGTAGGTTGCACGTTCTTGCCTTTTGTAAGGATGGCGTGAGCTTCGTCTGAATTTACCTTTAATTCCGTAAGACCTCTAACTTGAATTTTGTAGCCCTGCTTCAAGCTGTTAAGGATGTCCACTGTAGTCTGGTTCACGTGTATTCTGTAAGCTACGCAACACACCGCAAACAAATCACAGTTAACGCGGGCCCCATCACGTCATTCCCAGCTGATCGGAATCGGGTGGGAAAGGATTGGCTTTTGAGAACATTTCCTTTACAGTAGTTCGCTCATTTGTTTTATTTATCAATATTATCCAATATTGCAAAAAGAAAATAGATATGGGCAATGGCCATTAGAATGAGACTGCTTGGTGAAATTTTCAATTTCCATCCGTTGTGCTTTTGATTTGTTTCTATTTGTTATTCGCAAGGAAAAAAACACGTCAAAATCTCGTCTCCATAGCTTCGGAACCCCCGTTTTGTGTAAAAGGCGAAACTACTCTACTGTACTTTTGTCAAAAACGGCATGAAAAATGAACCGACACCGCGTCACTGTTTTCATGGCATTTTCCCCAAGGCTTTTTTGACTTTTTGTTGCCGCAAAGTCCAATTTGGGTTTTTATTTTGTCATAGTAGTTTACGCAGCGAAAGTAAACGCACCCTGGTCCGGAAAAGTTATTAAGCTCAAGGGGTTACTCGTCTTACAGTATTAGCTTGAAAAACGAATGGCCTATCGATCATTTGATTCAGAAAGAAATATACCAAAAGCGCTTATTTTTTGAAACTTTCATTTATGACCCAGGCAAAACTGAGCTCCACCCTGACATGTTAAAAAGCCAGTAGTAGATGTATTGTTTCAACCACTCCTCAACACAAATTCATACTGTGAGGGCTTTGGCTCCATCTTGTGGCACCTTTGAGCACCAAAAAAAAAACCTGAAGATTTTTGACATAGGCAAGAGTTCCGTGATGGTGGCACTTTTACACAGATTTTTTGCTCTACCTGACCAGCATCCGTGGACAAATGGTGGTCCACCAGGATGCTTGGATCCACTGAAATGTAAGCCCAAGCCATCTTGATGGCAAACCCCCACTGAGTGTGCCATTTGGGTTCATTTCCTTGAAATCGTCGTTCCAGGAACCTGCACCGGGCCACTAGCTTATTTACAGTCAAACTTTGAATTGACCTCTAATTCTGTTTATAGTCTTAAGAGATTAGAAAGGACTCGTCCCTTAAAGCCCAGTTTAGCCTCAAGCAACATGCACACACCTGTCCTCAGCCACATGTTAGTCTTGGGGAGGGTGGGGCACAAATTCTGCCTTCCTCTAGAGCAGAGGAGGGCAACTCCGGCCACCCTGCATATTTTTGGACGTTTCCCTCCTTCAACACACCTGATTCAAATCACGATCACGGCTTCCCAAGAGCAGAGCGTTTGAATCGTTTGAACGCGGCAGAGGAGGCACTCACGCAATCCGGTGGACTCCATTCGAGACGCTGTGTTGACGGTGTCGCCGAAGAGGCAATAGCGAGGCATCGTGAGGCCCACGACTCCTGCCACCACTGGGCCTGAAATACACGCGCGCTCAGTAATTGCAAAAAACTGTTTGACATCGTACTGAATGAAACAAACAAACAACAAAAAAACATTGACAGTTACTCCATTTCCCACTTCATTTAAGGTCAAAATATGCTTCAAGTGAAAGCGTTTCTCCATCGCCGGCTGAATAGCGTTGACTCGACTTGTGTCGGATGCTGTGTGCGTTAATTGGATGACGGCACCCTAAGTGGATAGCGCTCGACTATTCCAGTAATAAGTTCCAGACGAGGATCAAAGTGATAAAAATACTCCTTCTCCCCTTAGCGGCTTGTGTTAGCTCATGCTTAGCCATCCGCAACAAATCAACTTTTTGTCGATCGCGACCAACAGTTCTCATTTATGCGCCTCAGTCAGGGGCGGAGTTACATGCCTCATGTCACTCTCTTTCCACCCCATTTGCCCCCTCCCCACACCAATTTTTCATCCCTTGACGACTCTCAGTATTTTTAATAACTGCCTATTTCTATTGAAATGTGGGTGACAAAATACAATGACTTTGTAACTGTGCACCGCACACTCACTGTTTCGAAACATTATTGTAAATTGTGTGAAGGATTTAAGGTGTGTCTACCTTCTGATAAAAAAATCTATGAGAAAGCTTGCTTTAACTACCTCAATCATCATTTTTACCAATATACATCAAACATATTCACACCAGCCAGTAGTAAAACTAGTTTTATGCACTTTGATGCACTTTTTTCAGCGGTAACCCGTATAAATGCTGTAAAAAAATAATTACGAGTTGTTGAAAGTTTATATTGATTTCTTCTTTACAGGTTTATACAGGTTGAGGTAGACTTCTACAATTTTTATGGATAATAATCTTATTTATAGTCAGCGCATCGAGTGAAGGGGGGCCCCGAAAGGTTTTCTTTCCCATGGGGGTTTGGCAAAATATAATCGATGTAGAGAGTGTGTGCTCATTCGATTTCTAAAAACCGAGCGATGCGCTATGTCCAAAATGCAAATGACTGTGTGCTCAGCGTGTTTTATGACAGAGTTCAAAAGAAATCAGTGAAGGGTGAAAAAAGGACCCTACATCCCAACGTTCTTGGTCGTTTTGTTCAGAACAACCGTAAAAAATGAAGCCGCATTTTGGCTTTTTGTCTTTTTAAATCCAATTTTTGACCCAAGCGTGTTTAGGGAGGTGGTAGGTAAGTTGTCCGGGTTCCCCCCCCCGCGTACGCTCTGGAGGCCGCCACCGCTCACCGGAGTGCAAGCCGATCCGGATTCGAACTCGTAATTCGGGCATGTGTCTCATCTTGAAGGTGCCGATGCAGTGGAGGATGTCCAGAGACATGTTGGCCATCTCGGCCGCGTGCCGGTTGCCGTTCCTGTTGGGGACCCCGGAGGCCACCATGTAGGCATCCCCGATAGTCTCCACCTAAAAGGCGTCAGGCGATAAATGGCGCGTGCCTCCCCGGTCCAGGCGGGGCCAGCCTCACCTTGTAAACATCGTGCAACCCGATGATGGCGTCGAAGAGGGTATAGAGGTCGTTGAGCAAGTCCACCACCTCGATGGGCTCGCTGAGTGCCGAGATGGTGGTAAAGCCTACGATGTCGCTGAAGTAGAGCGTGACCTCGCTGAAGTGTTCGGGTTTGACCGGCTTGCCCGTCTTCAACGCCTGAGCCACGGACCTGCGGGAAGCATGGAGGTCACGTATTGTTTTCTCGTGGATCGCGAGTTCAAATGGTTTAGATCGTCAGCTACGCACCTTCAGCACTCTTTAAAAAAAAAAAAAACGGATATTTTATTTTAGGATTAGTCACCTGTATAATCGTGCCTTTGCTCCAACTTTGAACAGTTTAGTCTCAGCCCCCTTTAAAGTACTTATAAAATCCATATTTGAATGTCTCTAATAATACTATACTATATATGAAATGGTATTATATTCCAAGTCACGTGACAAGTCACTAAAACGTACATGTCTTCCGTTATATTTAATGCAGAAATGTTGTGTGTCCTTCAGCCTTTAATCGCCGATTGGCTGGAATAAATCACGAGATTCTTGGGTCTTGTAGTGAGTATGTGGAGTCCAAGTCAAATCCGGACTGGCTTAAGGAACCCCGCCCCCTCCCAAACCTAAATGGATGGGCAAGGCGGTGGGAGATCTCCCCCAAGATTTTGGATGGAGCCATGACTCACTTGGGCAACATCTGAGCCACTAGCTGGTCCGTCTTTTGTCTCTCCACCTCCAACTCCTCCGTCCTCTCCCGAATAAGATCCTCCAAGTTGGAGGAGTACTGCTCCAGCATGCGCAGCATGGAGTCGATGATGTTGGTCTTCTTGCCTTTGGTGATGCTCTTAAACTGTGGAGAAGACAAAACGGAGTCAGAGTGACAGCCGGGTATACTTAACGTGTCCTCCGCCGGATGTGTTTTCCACCTGTTTGAAAATCTCATGAAATGTGGGCCTCTTGTCGGGTTCTTCGCTCCAGGCTTGTTTTATGACCTGGATGACGTCTAGGGGAGCCTCGTCCACTGACATGGAGGGCCGGCACAACGGAGGGGGCTCTTTCACCTTGCTGATAATCTCTAGCAGAAAGAGAAAAATGGAGGACACGCGCATATTGACTGTCTTTTGTCAACATACTGGCACTGTGAAAGGCGGGCGTCGCTGTCGTACGGCTCACCCTTGGGGGGCATGTCCAACATGCAAAAAGGTGCCGAGCGGGAAATGACTTCCTGTGCAATGATGGAAAAACTGTAGACGTCCCCCGGAAACGTTCCCCTTCTCCTCAGAGAAAGACTGCGTAGAAGCTCGGGAGCGGTCCACAACAAGTCTTTTGGTGGAAGCCGGACGTTTGGAGATAAAACAAAGAAGACGGAAGTTTGAGAACCTCTTTCATAGGGAAGGGGAAATGAGGATCTGAGATCCACTCACCCTCAGGCTTTTCTTCCTCTATGCTGACGTTTTGGGCGCTGAGAAGTTGATTGAAGCCGTAATCCGTCACCTTCAGCACAAAGCGCCCGTCCACAACGCAGTTTCGGGATTTGAGGCGGCCGTGAAGGATCCCTCGATTGTGCAGGTACTTCATTCCCTGTTGAGGCGTCATAGATGGCGTCACAAACGAAAGGAGGCCCTGCCATCACCGGCGCGGCTCGTTGTTTCTCCCGTACCCTGATGAGATCCATCAGCAGGGACGATTTGAACATCCAGTCTAGACGTACGTCCTCGTTGAGGAGCAGGTCCTCCAAGCTGCCTCTGGAGCAGTGTTCCGTCACCACTCCGAAAATGCCCGAATCGTGGAATAGTCCCAGGAACAGATTGAGATTCTCATGCCTCATGTCTCTTAGCTGCGAGAAGGAGCCACCGGGTTTCGGAACGGAGCGCTAAACATCCCCCCTCATTCCTTCAGACACTGACCTTGATGAAGACCGACTCGGTGCTGCTGTTGATGCTTGATACGGCTCCAGGCGGGCCTTTCTTCAGCCAAACCCAATCACCCTGAATTTTAAGGGAAAACACACAGATGTAAAAAAAAAACGTGCAGAGGAAACCTACAGTAGCTACTGGGCGTCCAACTCGCCTCAAATACGGCCACGTTGGAGCTGTCGGGTGTCGAGGCCAAGTAGCTGCGACCCGACACCGAGTGGTGAGGCGTCTTCATGTCCAGCTGACTTTTCATGATGCTTTCGTCGTTCAGCTTCTGCTATCACAGATATCTCAGCACCCGGAGGAGAAAACGCTACACTCCCGCTTCTATTTCTCGAGCAGACCAGAGCCCATCAGCATTTGACATCTTAGATCGTTTTTTCATGGCTCGTTTTTGATTGAGCAGTTTTGCAAAATTGCCAATTGTTTTTCTGCCCCGGTTGGCAGTTTGAGAAGCGCGACGGATGGCCGTCGCATTGCTCCAGTTCGTAGCAAAGCTCAGGTTGTTCAAAAGCTTCAAAACATGATACCAAACACCTTGACAGCCATTCAGTGTCCATTTTAGGGTGCGAGTGACCATTTTTTTTCCAACCCCCAACAACTCGAGAATAACAAGCCAAATGCATGAAAATGCATTGAATCCGCATACAGAAAGGTAAAAGTTAGAGACTAGAGACAATCGCAATTAAAATGCTGCAGAAAAAGCCAGTAGGGTAGAGCAGAGCCGAGTAGATTTATCGGTGGAAACCGATTTTGTCGAGCAGGGTAGAATAGGCTAACTTGAGTGGAGACCAGGTTGTGTCGAGACATTTTATCCAAGAGCAGACTCGGATTCAGGCCGTTTGCTCTTGAGGTAAGAGCATGAACCAAAAGCCATCAAAATACTTTGCCAACTGACCCTTTTGCTGACTTGAGTGTTAATGAAGACCAGGTCATCCAGAGTGAGGAGGACTTTGGTGGATCCGCCGTCGTCTCCAAAGGTGAAACCCACTCTGCCGCTCCTCCTGGATGTAAAAGATCGACAAATTAAAAGGCATCAGAACACGCACGTTGGCTGGATGAGACTTTCAACCTATACGCACTTGAAATGTATGATTATGTTTAAGGCAGCAGCAACCAATAGAGCGAAGAGAAGGAGAAGGATGATAGTCATGGAATCCACTCCTACAGAGGACAAGAAGTTCATGATGGTGGAATACGAGTTTCTTGTGCTGACCCCGCAGCAAGACTCACCCCCGCTGCAGGCAAAATAAGGACTGAACCAACAAGTGGAGTCCGTGTAAGGGGTACTGCCAGCAAAGTGGATGGAGCGGCCGAGATATTTCAAGCCTCCAATCCTGCCGTCTGTGTGCGCAGCCTCCAGAAGATGAGTGGAGTAGAGAGAGCTCCCCATCCCGCTGTAGTCCAGCACCACGTAGCGAGCCTGCATGCCTTCGCCGTCCCGACCCGCCCTCAAGCGCTGATTGAAGCCCTGGAACTCAAAGCCGCCCTCGCTGGCCCCCAGCACCTGCCCCGTCACCCAGCGGCCGCCGCTGACGCGGGCCTGCTCGGTGGCCATGGCGATGTAATACATCATGTTGTAGATGGAACCGAAGAACGGCGAAACCTGGAACGGAGACGGATGGCCGTCACGCGCCAACGTAAGCGGTAATGGGTCGAGCTTCCCGAAAGCCCGAGCAGATGTTCTTACGTGCTCGGCTGGGGTGCTGCTGCGGATTTCGTAGCTGTCCTGAGCCTCTTTGAAGGCCTGATAAAAATTGCGCTCTCCGGAGTCCATGGTGATGGTCAAAACCCCATCGTAGGCCTTCCTCAGCTTGGTGTCATTGCCCAGGGCGGGGTAGAAGGCGTCAGTATACGGCAGCGCGTAGAGCAAGGTGTCGTAGGGGATGAAGACGTAGCCGCGATCGATCATTCGCATGGCCAGAGCCGACATCAAAAGGTCGTACTGGGATCGGCCGCCGATCAGTACGGAAGGCATGCACATGATGATCACTGTGAGGAGAAAATGGCTGCATTAGCCGCTTCGGAGAAGGAGCTTTTTGCTGTAGGTCGACGGGGATCTCACTCACCTCTGACCCGATCCGTTTCCCGCACTTTTGTCAAAGCCTTCCTGGGCCCATCCTCGCCCGCCTCCATGGTCACCACCGGCTTGACGGGCAAGCCCAAAGCCCTGAGGGAAGAAGCCAGCTCATACCCGGTGGCCTCCCAGATGTCGCTCTCCTCTGAGACGATGGCCACGTGGGCCCAGCGGAAGTAGCGCAGCACAGAGAAAAGGACATGTGAAGACAGTGGCTGCGGGCGCAGGAAAGTGGGGTACGTCCGTTCTTCCATGTTTGGGTTCAAGCAACTCCAGGAGGCAATGCCCACATCCCACTCTTTGGCGTACAAAGCGGCCGAAGAGCAGTATCCCGGGTTGGCCGGGCCCAGGAATGCTGCGCCGTACCCTTCCAGCTCGGCGAAGCGGGCCATGGCGCGGGACGATTTGCAGTCCTCGTTGATCAGGACGTAGTCGTACCAGTAGCCTTTGTTGAGGTGGGGGTCCTTGTTGATGCGCGCCACGGCCAGACGCGCCGCCGTGTCCGGCAGAGCTTTGGAGTAAAAGGGCTCGCAGGTCCAGGGTCCCACCAGGGCCAACTTGAACGTGGTGGCCCAGGCTTGACATGGGAAAGACCAGATTAACAATAAGGTCATTAGGAGCCGGCTGGCCCAACGGCTCTTAAAACGCCACGCCGGGGACAATGACCACCACGGCCTGAGCGCGGAGGACGGCGCGGGAGGAAACCAGCTACGAGCCACGTCACTGTTTGTCCGCGTGCGTCTTTTCTTCCTTGGTTTGAATGAGTCGTGCTGCCATCGAGGGTGGTGGGACAGCTTGTGCAGGAGACGGGGGTCTCTGTGACTCGCCATTCCCTCGCCCCGCTTTCAGGATGGATCCCCTCTCGGAAGGGGAGCTGGCCAACGAGGTTGGAGGTGGGACGGCGGATGCTGGGAGCTTCTCCCTTGGCACTCAGCGCTTTTTCAGTCCTAAGATGGACGGATGTCCGCAAAACTCCCAGGCATCACTGGAAAATATGTGGAGGCACTTAAAGATAAATGTGTAATGTCGCCAGACTTTGCGCCGATCTCATTGGCCGCGGCGCTTCGCTAGATCATCGGCCTTTTGTGCGAAATTGCCGATCGGCTATTTGCCGATCGATCAACTGCACCGTTGATCGGATCATGAAATATAATATTTAGGGCAGGGGTGTCAAACCCAGTTCAACTGTGGGCCAAATTGTACCCCTAGTTTCTGACGGAGGGCCATTATGACGTCACATATTTATCTAGTTTTCAGATCAGAGGCCAGTAAAAACTGTTCCGAAAAGGGATTGGTCACAAAAAAATGCTCATTGTTTCCCCCAAAACGTTTTTAAAATTGAAAAAATGTGATATTTAGTCATAATTACGTCTTAAATGGCATTTCGCGGGCCACTTAAAATGATGTGGCGGGCCGGATTTGGCCCCAGGGGCCTTGAGTTTGAGAGGATGCAATTTGAACATAGCATCCCAAGCTCTGCCCAAGAGAGCACGGTATCGAAAATGATGTTTCTGATGCAGAATTACTGGCATGCGCTTAGCAAGCCTATTAGCGCCGCCGCCGCGGCTATGCACGTACAGTAGAGTAAATCTTGCCCTAATGTGCATTTGCTTTAGCATTGTTTTTTCCATCCAAAGAATCAATCAGATTAACCAACTTAAAAACAAGCTTCGCAAAAACGGTCTCCAAATTCGTATTGGCGCTCCTGAAATTATTGAATGGTTTCCCAACCGCTCCGAGAAATTACGCGCATTGGTCAAGCTTTGCTCAAACCAAGGTCACTTGCTAATTTGTCTTAACCTTGCTGGTTTCCGTACATTCAGAACACTTGAATTGTTTTGCGCGGCTGTCGCTCCGATAAGATTTCAAGAAATGAATGAACAAAATTGACAAAGACGAATGGCCTGTCAGATGCCAGCAGCTTTTACTAAAGCATCGATAGAATTTTCTCTTGGTTTTTTTTCTGTTTATTTTAACCTGCCGCTTAAGACGACAACATTGTTAACTTGACCCTTCAATAGGATTGCAAACGTCTTACCTGGATTGCATCGCTATATCGAGGATCCATGTCATTGGCGCATGGTGACAAACGTCAAAAGTCATTCCAGAGAAAAAAAAGAGAAATATTTACTTCCTTCAAATTGATGTTGTTGTTTAGAAAATGCAGTCCTCTCCATTTGATAAATTTCCTGTTACTTGTTGCTCTCCCCGCCTGGGACTGGGACCCTCCCCAAACCTCAGATGCTGCATGAGCAAGCTAAGATAAAAAATCTAAACATTGAAAAAAAAGGGGAATAAGGAGAGGGTAGACTGGAAGGGCAAAAAGAAAATGGAGAGGACCAGGGAGGACATTCAAGCTGTGACTTGTCAGCCTTCTTTAGCTTTTAATCCATACGAGCGAGCGGGCGCGGGGGAGGGCTCAAGGAGATGAGGTGAAAGTGGCCATGTCCACGGGCCGCGCATGGGATGGGATTCCCACACGATGGGACGGACGCCATCATGACCGTTGACTTCTTCATCTCAACATGCTTCTTCGCCTGATTCCACCTTCGCTCTACCAGAGCTGTCGGTTTTGCACCTGGTAAAAATGGATCGCAAAAAAGAATCATCATTTCATAAATATTGTGTAAATATTTGCATTCATACTCTATTAACAGTATAAACAATATTGATTGAAAAGGGTAACTCAATAGTGTATAATAAAGTAAACTACCAAATTGGCTTTTCCTTATTTTGTACGGATGTATAGAGCAGCGCAGGAATAAATACATTTATGGGATATTTTTGCAACATTCATAGCAAAACCAAAAACGTTCAATTCATTGTATATTCTATTGTAAACTCATATACAGGAACCTTTGCGTCAGAACCCCACCGTCAGAATTGTGAGGCAGACGAACAATTAATTTAACTAAGCCCTTGTCCACTGGCCCAGAAAAAGAGTGAGAGTGAGATAGCAAACGGTGAAGAAGCTGAGCTGCGCCACCACATCAAGTATCATGCGATCCGCTGCTGACGGCTGAAAACAAAACCGTTTTCCCCAGCTTAGGGAAGCTGGATATGAGGCCCCGTTGTGCCAAGAGGCCCAAAGTCAGGGCCGCCGCACATTCAAGATGGCCTCCGTGGCGGAAGTCGACACGCGGCGGTCGTGCGATGTGTTTGTCCTGACTTGCGCAGCCATAGTCGCCACTAAATCCGATTAGTATTTAGCAAGCCTCTTAGCGACACGGCTAGCGGCGCTGACGGAGGGTCTGCCCAAGTCAAGTCGTTTGAGTTGAACGAATCGCCTGGCGCCAAAGATGAAAAAGACGAGCATGACAGCATTCTCTACCTGACATCACCTCTCAACTTTGCTTTTCCGGACGTTTCCTCGTTCGGGCGTGCCGTGGAGTCCGTTTGATCAGAAAATCCCTCTGGGAATTCTATATTCCCTACCGGGAAGCTTCTTGCCTCCAGGAATTAATCAAGCCTTTAGCCAAACGGTGGCTTAGAAATGTGTGCCCAAATTTGACCTCGGCTCATCACTGAGGATAGGCGCCGCACGCCTCTGTCCACAATCACCGCTTCACAAAATGTCCTTTATTCTTTGTACTTTTGGCGCAAATCATTGCGCATGCTCTTTGTGTCTCTTATTGATTTGTTTAACTCAAGAGTTGAAAACACAGAAAGTGAATGCTGAATTTAAGTTGACAAACTCATCAGAACATACAAATGATTTCATCTAGACCTACGACAGCGCTAAAAGTAAAACTATAGTATTGTAGTTTAACCCTTGCATTTTTTATTATTGTGAACACTGTAAACGTAGGCATAACAGTTCCAATTTCATTGTTTAATTTAATTGATTATTTTGTTCGTATGGATGTATATTTTTGGATTTTACAATGAATAGTTGAGTTATTTACATGCATACGTTTGTATATACGTACTGTAATTGTTTTTATGTCAAAGTTAATTGATGGTATAATATCGCGATGTTTGGGGAGACATGTACTTGCTTCGCTTTTCCATGCGCGCACTTCCGGGTTCGGGCAGTCGAGACGGCGAGAAGAAATCAACAACAGCAAGCAGATATATGATTTATGAACAAAAGGGACTCTTAGAATTCCTTCACAAGCGGCAGCAGTCAAAGAGTTTTCACGGTGTGAGGAAGACAAGCTTAAACCCGTCAAAGAAAACCACTTGTGCTTGTGGTGCCTACGAGGAAGTTACAACTACGCTTATTGATGACGTAGGCCCTAATTACATGGATGACTATAGTTATAGCTGTGTCACAATTCAGGACTAGCTGTGGCTCCCTCTAGCGGCCAACATGATCCCCCTGCTTTGGGCCCAATAAGAAACATATACATATATACTTCCCAGGAAATGAAAAGAAGTAGTAAAAAAAATATCACTTGTACATTTTATGGATTTTTTTTAGCTATAGAGAAGTACTTGTACTTGTGCCTACTCCTCTTGAACTTGTAGAAATTGTACTAAACTCCTATGTATTGATACTGTATGTATTAATATGTTCAATAAATCAATCCGACATTTCAGTTTTAATCCAAAAGGCTTATTTAATTCTGGATTTTTAGATTTGGGAGAGAGGAAGTTTTTTGAGTGGGATTGTAACAAACGGCGCGGGCCCGAGCGAACCTTTGTGGATTGGCGTGACCCCGTTGACTCTGCGCGCTTGAATGTTCTTCACCGGTGTTGGGCCCCCGCCAGAGAAGGCACGAGCGTACTGTACGCATTGTCTTAACGGAACGCCTTGCCAAGATAGACTCAACACCAACGTTTGCTGGGCCAGACACAACTTGTCTTCCAAATATTATCATAGTAGCGTTTCATCGTCAGCTTAGTTGGCTTATCAACGTGTGGACGTTGTCAATGTCTCTCTTGATGTCAACTTTGCACTCTCTCAGCAAAACACTGAAAAAAATATATATACAGTATATATTTGTCCCCAAAGTATTGCATTTGAAGTCGGAGGTGGCCTGCGCAATTTGGCGTTTCTCACATGTTTAGTCTGCCTCTCTGATAAGCGCAGTAGAAAACGGAGGCATGTACGTATTGTCGACGAGCGAAAGGAAACGTCTTCTCCAATCTGCGGCGATTAGATTGCCGCCGCGTATTTGACTGGATGTCAACCTCGTCGGCTCAGTTTGATGATGTCATTGTGATGTAGGGGCGCTTATCTCTTACATGGGCTTTTTCACAACAAATGTTCAGCGTGGTGATTACAAACTTTGGAGTCGGCATTGAAAGCTTGTGTGCTAGATTAACAACATTTAGAGTTTCAGTAGTTTCAATACATTTGATCTACGTCCAAGCGACATGCTAATCTAGCTTCAAAAAAGCCAGCGTTTTGGAACATGAGCTAACTAACCACACTCAAAAAATTGTTTCAATTGGGGAAAAATACTTACGAGGGACAATTAGTTCTGTTAACTCTACAGCTGTCAAACTAATCAATTAATCGACAGCGAGCGGATCATCAAATTCATTGTCGGCCCTTTTCATAATCGAGTAATTGTCTTGATGAAATCGCAAATGATGTTTCACGAAACTTCTTCTCACAGCCTTCCAACGGTATAGTTGTTCACTCATTCCTTTATTCATTCATTTGTATAGTCCTTCATGAAACTTCACGAATTATCTGTTATGTTTAATTAGAATAAGACATTTGCATCTGCTTCTTTTACTTTGAAGGACGATAACAACCTGTAAACAATATATATATATATATATATATATATATATATATATATATATATATATATATATATATATATATATATATATATATATATATGAAATAAACAACAAACTGGCAAATAAACAGTAGTGGAAGGAGAAAATTTTGAAAAAAATGATAGCCCATCATTCCATTTATTAATTGAATAAAACGTTTTATTGTGACGGTCTTGTTTAATTCTTTGTTGTGAAAAGAATATTGTCCTTCAATTTGGAGTTCACTCACCTTTTTTCTTTATTTACGATCACACATTTCACAGCCATTGACGTCTTCTGATAGGTTAACTCGTTCACAGCCGTTAAGTTTGTACGGGTTTGTTTTTGCCCTCATGATTATTTTTCTTAACCTCAGCCTATTCTTATGTCCAATCTTGTGTCCATGTTATTTCAGCAAGACAGCAAAGTTTATTGCACACTAGGGACATGGTTGGAAAAACCAGGAAGTCCTCTACTGAGGACACCGGGATTTAGTAGGGTGATTCGCATGAGTTCCAAGATATAAACAAATGTGGACACAAACAAATAGGCCAGGTCTCAGTAGCATATTAAAATCAATGCAGAGCAACGGGTGCGTGCCCGTGGAGGGGGCGGGTTGGATTCCGGCTCCGCGTGATGTGATTGGCTGGCAAGCGGTTGAGGGCGTACCCCGCCGGCTACTCAAAGACGGCCGGGCTAGCGACTTTTGAGGACAAGCGCTTCAGATAGCGGGTGGGCGCAAGCACGATAAGAGGCGGAGTAATACGGGAGGAGCGCAGGTTATCAAGGAACATAAATACGGCTTCCTCTCTCTCGTCAGCACTTCAAGGTGGACCCCGCAAACATGTCTTGGACCGACGCCTTGGTCGTTATTGGCGGACTCACATTAGTTGTCTTCATGATAAAGGCGGCCTGGAAATGTTATTGCGGATTCGCTGAGTTTATTTTATCAGAGTTTTGGCAAGTGGATTTGAGGACCTACGGCCAATGGGCGGGTAAAGTTCAGTTTTGTCTGTAGAAACTTGAGCTTCACAACATTGTATACAAAGTATGCACGTTGTAGTTCTCATCTTAGTTTCATTCTCTTTTCAGAAACTCTTGCAATGTGTGTTTTGTTTTCCTGGCTTGTCAAAAAAGTGTAAAAAAAGAAATCTCTTCATTTGCCCCGCAGTTGTCACAGGAGCCACGTCGGGCATCGGCAAAGCATACGCAATGGAGGTGAGCCATGGCAAATCCTGCAAAACGGAGATGCTTTGGATTTGATTTCATTGTGTTTGCATGTGTTCTTGCCTTCAGCTGGCCCAAAGAGGTCTGGATTTGGTTTTAGTAAGCAGATGCGAGCAAAAGCTTCGCCAGGTGGCCAAAGAGATCGGTGAGCAAAATAACGGACGGCCCACAGACTCGAAAGGCGAATGAAACATCGCGTTTGCTCCTCAGAGGGCCAGTATGCTCGAAGGACTCGCACCGTTCGAGTGGACTTCACGCACGGCCAGCATATTTATCCTTTGATAGCCAAGCAACTACAAGGTCTGCAGATTGGAATTCTGGGTAAGTGGTCTCTACCGCCACCTACTGTCTTTAGGTGAAACACAAGTCAACAAATAATTTTCTGTGTTGCTGACATATATATGTTGCAAAAATCGCAGGAAAATTAATGTCATAAATGCTATCAAGATGCATCTCAAAAATTGTAATTATAATGGTTTTATATGGTCCAAAATTTGGATAATGATCATTTTTGTACACAAAATCTAGAACGTCCAGCTGCAATCACATAGAAATGTGATAATAGTTGCATTTTGACATTTTACATGTTTTAACCATCTGCTGGAAATTTCAGCTCCCTAGTGTTTTATCCTATTGATTCTTTAAAATAAAAATCTAAGGAATTTCCATCATTTGTAACATAATGCCAAAAAGATTAAGGGAGCTTCGTAATCATCTCCATATGAATTTGGACTTGCAGTAAGCAATAATATTCTTTTTTTTTTTTTTTTTACAGTTAACAACGTGGCAATGCCCTACTCTGACGATTTTGCTTCCTTCTTGGAAATTCCGGATGCCGAGCAGGTACCGCGTGTCCACATGAACGCTCTTGCCAGTTGTTGCTGTTGTTGACAACCACTTTCCCTTCTCGTCGGCAGAAAATCACAGAGCTCCTCCACTGTAACACGCTATCCGTTGCCCAAGTAAGACGCGGACGATGCGGTCGTGTCGGCATTAGCCGGAGCTCTCATGGTTTGTTTGTTTTCTCTCTTCTCCCTCAGACGACGAGATTAGTTCTTCCCGCCATGCTTGAAAGGTATGCTAATGTTGCTGTCGCACCTTGGAAAGGACTGCCAAAATGTTTCCCGCTTGCAGGAGGACGGGATTGATCATCAATATCTCCTCGCAAGCCGGAATCCATCCGCAGCCTCTGCTGGCCCTTTACTCTGCCACCAAGGTCCACTCCGTTTTTTTCAGGGTCGCTTCAACTCTTTCAAGCCCAGCTTTCAATTATTCCTTGCGTTTGTTTCGTTGCAGGCCTTTGTCACATACTTCTCTCAATGTCTGCATGCTGAGTACAAAGCAAAGGGGATTACGGTGCAGGTAAGAGACAGTCACGGTGGAAAAAAAAAAAGTTGCAAATTGTGCAGGGTCTTGTTGTTGCCACAAGAGGGTAGCAAAGCGCACATTTTTGTTTTCATGATGCCCCTGAACTCATTCAGTCTAAAATACCAGACATTAAAACCCAGCTAAGACTTTCGTTACTACACTGCTACTAAAGTGCACTTAAGTTTAGTACATGGGTGTGGATTAGTACAAATTAGTTGTTTTTTTTTGTTCATTTTACTCAAAATTCTTAAACTAAGTACACATACAAAGTAGTTCTTGAAAACGACTTTCTAAGCTGCCGACCACAAAATTACTTGAATTTTAATCACAATCACAATATTGGCTGCCACGATGAATTAAGCTGATCCTCAGCGATATTAACACTTAAAAAGCCAGTACAGTAAATGTCAAATCAAGCACTTGGTCATCCTACCACCAGGGGGCAAAACTACTTATGTATTATTTACCAGTGTGAAATGGTGTTGATTTCTCACCTGATTCCTCATAAATACAGTGCTAGCTGTCAATTGAAACCCAAAATTGGAATGAATTTGGTTTGAAATGGCTGAAAATGTCAATTTGACTGCTAATTGATTCAAATTTGCTTAAGAGTAACTCATGTGCTTGGTTCTAAGTAGGCTTATTTTTTTCATTGGTTTGTCCTCAGCAAGTAAGTTAGCCATGTTTCCCCGTATGTTTTTGCCATCAATTATCAATTACTTTATTTATTTAAGTTTATTATTATAATTTGTAAGTAACAAAGCATGAAGTCTTGGTGATATACCGCTTGTTTAAAAAAAGGGCAATAAATAGACATGTTTACCCAAACGCGATGAATAATCCTGATTATTATTGGGGATTTCAATCATATAATGTTTAGCGTGGCGGGGCGGCTACTGGGAGTACACAAGCTAATCGACCTGTGGGAATGTTTCTCCAGTGCGTGGCGCCCTTCCTGGTCTCCACCAACATGAGCAAGATGAAGAGCGGCGGCTGCGTGAAGAGCGCGGCGGCTTTCGCCCGAGAGGCCTTGAACACCGTGGGTCACTCCAGCTACACCAGCGGCTGCCTCTCGCACGCCCTGCAGGTCGCCGTCGCCGCCGCCCCTGCTGCGCCGCGCCGCGCAAAAACGCTCAATCCGGTTTTTGTGTTCCGGCCACAGAGCTTCGCTATGGACCTGCTGCTGCCCGACTGTGTGCGCATGTCCTCCTTCCTCGTGGCCAAGCTGCACGACGGAGCGCAGCGGAGAAAAGTCCAAAGACGAGTGCACCAGGGCCTCGGTACGCATTCCTGACTGCGCTTTGCGATGGAGGCGAGCGGAACGCCTTTCTACAGCCAAGCATTGTGGCAAAAACAAACTTATCAACCCCCCCGAAAATCCGTACAAATCCAAATAGTTACATTACAACTTGAAAACAGCGCAGGCACACTCATCATGTAGTCCATTTAAATGAGCGTGACCTGATCAAAACCATAAGTTCAATTAATTCCGAATGCAATGCAGTTGTTTTTTAAGTGCCTTAAAAAAGGCCTGACTAAGCAGTATGTCTTTTTTTACTACATATGTATTTCAAACAAAATAACTTAAAATTGATTTATCTTTTTTGTGGGGGGACAAAAACAAAAGCCTGTTATACATATATTTTTTTTACTAAAAGCTTTGCTATACATTGCCCTTTTTAAGAAAATAAAAGTTTTATAAAACATTGTTTTTGTTCTTTTTATTTGAACCTTTGTAAAGGTGTGAGTGTTTGTTTGTAGGGTGCCCGACTATACATCTTTTTTTTTACTATACATCTTATTTTTCTTAGTTTTTTACATGAAAACCCCTTACCAAATATCTGGATTTTTTTATGGAATGCCTTACTATGCCACACTATGCAAAATAAGTCTCACAATACATGAAAGCTTTACTATATATGGTTGTTTTTGTGAAAAAAAAAAGCCTTAATTTACATGGTCAATGTCGGGGTTTTTTGTCAGACGTTCTTTTTTGTGAAAAAAAATAGTCCTTACTAGAGACTGTTGGTTTTTTTTGCGAAAAATAGCCTTACTATAGACTTGTCTTAAAAAAAAAAAAAGCCTCACTATAGACTTGGGTTTTTTTTGGAGAAAAAAAAAGACTTACTATAGACTTGTTTTTTGTGAAAAAAAAGCCTTACTATAGACTGTAGGGCTTTTTGTTTTTTTTTGTTTCTTGCGAAAAATAGCCTTACTATAGACTGTCTTTTTTTTTTTTTTATAAAAAAGCCTCACTATAGACTGTCATTTTTTTTTTTTTTGAGAAAAAAAGCCTTACTATAGACTGTCGTTTTTTGTGAGAAAAAGCCTTACTATGGACTGTCGTATTTCTGCGAAAAAAGCCTTACTATAGACTGTAGGGGTTTTTTTTGCGAAAAATAGCCTTACTATAGACTTGTCTTTTAAAAAAAAAAAAGCCTCACTATAGACTGTTATTTTTTTTTGGAGAAAAAAAAGACTTACTATAGACTTGTTTTTTGTGAAAAAAAAAGCCTTACTATAGACTGTAGGGCTTTTTGTTTTTGTTTTTTTTTGTTTTTTTCCGAAAAATAGCCTTACTATAGACTGTCTTTTTTTTTGATAAAAAAAGCCTCACTATAGACTGTCAATTTTTTTTTTGAGAAAAAAAACCTTACTATAGACTGTCGCTTTTTGTGAGAAAAAGCCTTACTATACTATAGACTTGTCTTTTAAAAAAAAAAAAAAGCCTCACTATAGACTTGTTTTTTTTGGGAGAAAAAAAAAGACTTACTATAGACTTCGTTTTTGTGTGAAAAAAAGCCTCACTATACTTTTTTTTTCTCGAAAAAAAGCCTTCCTGTGTTTTTTTTGTGTGAAAAAAGTCTTACAGACTGTTAGTGTTTTGGCAAAAAAAAGCCATACAATAGACTCTCTTTTTGTGGAAAAAAAAAGCCTTACTATAGTACACCTTTCTTGTTTTTGTATTTTTTTAAACAACAAAATAAGCCTTATTACATGTTATTAGTAAACAATAACAGAAAAAACCTACTTTTTTTTTTTTTTTAATGATATGAGACATTTTTATTCCACTTAAGCCTTCAAAGATGACCGTACACGTTTCCTGTACACTCTTTGGCCAGAAGATGAAGGAAGGAGACTGAAAACGTTGCTGAATGTCCATCCCAAACTTAATGAAGCTAACAGCGTGTCCAGTTGCATCTGCGCCCGTCAAACCGAGAGCTGATAGTTAGCAGGCCGCATGGTCGCCGCAAAAGATCACGCAGCCTTTGTTTCTCCAAGTCTCTGCGTGGGCAACAGCAAGCGACGACGCTTGCTATCGAACGCTCGGAAGCATGCGAACATTTGCGAGTTGACATTTGGATATGGTTGCATGTACAGCGTTACCTCTTTCTATACGAGAAGTATTTCTGTAACAGAAAGGACAAAATGAACGGAGACATGAAAAAAAGCAGTGCCTTTCAGCTGAGACATTCTGACTGCAATTTCCTGCGTAGTGAGTTAACATGCAGTATATTTGAGGTGATACAATATGTAAGTTTACACTTTTTTTTTACAATCTTCATTTGGTCACCTGATCCCATTTAAGGCTGAATTAGATTTTCTACAAGGAAGCACAAAAGTCCCAACAAAATATCCACTACTTGTTCCCAATATTTGTGTAACGCGGCTCCTTCAATTGGAGCTCACACAGCTGACGAAAACAAAACAAAAAAAACGTGGTCCAGCGGTAAACAAAAACATATTAAAACAACATCACATTATATTATCTATTAAATAGCACAGGGACATCCATGAAAATGTGACTTTTTTGGGGCGTGAACACTGGTTGAAAGCGTTTGCTTTTCAACAACTGAACGGGAGGCGGACAAAAGGTATTAAAAGTGATCCCAGTTAGCATGGTTTTGACGAGCAGTTCAAGTGCGCGGAAGTAGGAAAGTATCCTAGAAAAAAGCGGAGGGATCCAGCGTTGACAGGAAGTCAAAGAATCCCGCAGCGGACCCTTGGCTATTTGGTCCAAAAGGGGAACGTTGGTAAACGTGGGAAAAAAAGCGCATTGCGCTCAGAGCCCCGTGTAGGTGACCGGGGTGACGCCGTGGATGAGGAGCGTCGGACCCAAACCGGCGCTCACCGCTTCCAGCTGGGCCAGGTAGGTCTGGAAATGCTGGGGGCCGGCGGGCGGGCGCGGCAAATACAGGAAGCGAACGGCGGCCTGACGACTGTGCTCCATCAACATGGAGTTGACCGCCGACAGGAAGCGCTCCCCCCCGCCCGCCGCCGCGCGGTGGCGCACCACCGAGTCCCACGGGACGATCTTGATGGAGGCCCGGATGCGAAGTTTCCCCAGCAAGTCGCGGAAGGTCTCCTCGTCGGGCGCCCAGCCCCGCTCGCCGGACTCGGTCTCCACGTTGAGGAAGATGCGCATCCTGGCGCGCCGCCACTTGCCCGACATGTTGAGCACGCAGGCCATCTGCAGCAGGAAGAGGCTGCACACGTCCTGGTAATCGCGAGGGCCCGGACGCAGCAGGTCGAGGGGCCACACGTCGATGGTCCGTTCCGGGCCGTCCGCCCGCTCGCCCTCCAAGCGGAAAAAATAGCGGCCCAGGCACACGTTCTTGTTCATCTTGACGGCGTCCGAGACGATGCCCACGTACTCTTCGGGCGAGAGCCAGCGGGGGCTCTCCACGTGACGCACGGGAGGGAAGTGGGCCTGCAGCGAAGGCATGTCCACCCCGAAACTGTAGTCGCCTCCGGGGCCGCAAAAGGCCAGATCTTGGAGGAAGAAGTCCTCCGGGGTGCAGCTGTCGTAGAAGCCTAAGATCAACGTGTTGGGCTTCATGCCGCCTGCCGGGGACATGACAGAGCTTCGGGTCAGCAAGCGGTGGGGGCGTACACCAAGTCGGGTCAGCCGACTTCAAAAGTAGTAGTAGACTAAAAATAGAGCCATGTTAACGCCGCCGTATTCTACAAGGTTTGCGATGGCGGCAGGGGAGACGAAACTGTTCGGGACGGTTTCCAATTTAAAAAAAAAAAGGAAAAGACCTCTACTAACGAAAGCCTCTCACTTTAACAATGACATCAGACAGGAAGCACTTCGCATGACCCCAAACTAAAGTCAACTTACACGCTCAAAATAATCTAAAAAATAAATATTAATGGTCCAGTGGACTTGGAAATGAAAAATAAAACGGTACAAAGCGCCATCTCAAGGCAAACAAGTGAACTGCATTCATATTGTCAACTGCTACAATTAATATGATTAAGCTCTACTTATTCATATCACGAAATTACTTCCGGAACAAATTCATTTCGTAAGTAAAAGTACCACCTCACTACTGCAAAATGCCAGCATTAAGAAGTTTGCTAAATCGGACGATGGAAAAAGCTCGGCGCTAGCTAGCGCGGCAGGTTCGACACGGATGGATTTAAAAGCAGAACATGAACATGTTTGGAAAAAGTTAAAAGGACGGCGACGCTCGTCTCACCGAGTCCCGTGATGCGCAGCAGGTGCTGCGTTCCCTGGCGGACGGACGGCGAGAGCGTCAGGTCCACGAAGGCCTTCACCCCGAGCTTGTCTACCAAGCTCAGCCAGAAGTTGTATTGCTGCTGGACGGGATCAGATGCCACGGAATCTGAAACGAAACCAAAGTCCAAGCCGCACGCATGTGAACGTGCGCGCTTCTGCAGATGTTTGACTAGTGAAAAACGTTTGCTTTTATCATTTCATTTTCAGCTTTCTTATCATTCACTTAGCTTTTATGAATTTTTCAAACTTTTTCGGTCTGGACGTACAATAATATCAGATAACATATATTTCAAATGAATCTACGGTGCTTCGGATGAATGACAATAATCTAATAAATTTGGGGTTTTATTCATGTATTTGTTTATTTTTTTTAAGCGTTTTCGTTTTTATTTTTTTCCCAAAATGAAAATGTTTTTTTCTTTTCCATTTGAGTTTGTTATCCAGGTAGTTTTCATTAAAAAGCCAGATGATAACTACCCCTGATTGCCACCAGGGGGCCTGAACACGGGAACAGTAAATTGTAACGTTGGGATCCTGATGCAAAATATTTTAAAATGGAGATAAAGACGCTTGATGAAGCATTTTCGATATGGTTTAGAAGTTTAGAGAATCTCATTATCATAACATATTAAAACACAGCAGTTGAATTCCTTATCACCAATGTCGTTTTAACAGAAAGTGAAAGCTTCTGGGATCAGCCAATCCAAAGCGTCCGGCACTCCGAGAAAACTATCTGTCCCCTTCCTACTTATTGGCGTCCAGTTTCGTGGATTGGAGGTCTTACTTTGCTTATTTTCCTGCAGGAGGAGCCGCGGGGCACTACATCATGGCCGTGCGGAACTAACCGGCGTTCATAGGCCAAACAGGAAGTGGAGAAAGGCTAAGTTGTCGCGCACCTGCCGTCACGCTAAACGGAAGTCATTTAAATGGGAACTTGCGCGTGTGGTCGGTCGAAAACGTTGCAATCGCTTAGCGTGGTTAGGCGCGGATCGTGGGGGTAATTACCCAGATCGCCCAGCTGCACGTGGCCCAGCACATACAGTCCGCCCTTTTTCAGCTGGTTGACAAAGAGGATGAGCTGGCAGGAGGAGCGCGGATTGGCCACCATCAACAGCACCTGCGGCCTCCAGAACTTCACGTGCTCCTTCCTCACATCCAGCATCAATAGGTACTTGCGCACCTAAAAAAGACTCAGAAAATCAACTTCATTTGGTACTGGACATGTCCACTGATTGTTGGGAATGTTGGAATTGCTTCAATATGTAAAAAATAAATAAATAAAAAATTGCGAGAAAAATATAATAAAATCCTATTTTGTTTTTAGTGTATGAAATCTTGGTAAATGGGGTTTTTGGACAAAAGTAAAAATAAGATCAAGAGGTTAATGTTGTATCAGCTTGAACCAGAAGAGATATCGAAACGGCCATTTTTGTAATTTTAGAGAAATAAGTCAATAAACTAAAACTACAACAGAAAAACAAACAAAAAAAACTTTTGTAGCTTGTTGTTTTTGTAGCATTTTTTAACAGTAAAAATGTGAGGTTTTGGAAAGCTTTTTTTTTGCATCGTTGGGATACGATGAACATTTTAATGTTGGAACTGCTTTTATCGGTAAATTACAGAAAATGTTGAAATGTTTGTTTTTTTTATTGGTGAAAATGTGAAATGTTTAGTAAGTGCGAATTTCCTGCATTGTAAGGACAAGACGAACAATTTCCAGTATGAACAGGTCATACAATGTAAAAGTTCCAGGGGAAAATCGGAAAAATATTAAAAAGTGTACAGGTATTTTCTTCTAGGTGAAAATGTTGAATTCTCTGTCTTTGGAATGGGTCTGGATAATGTGAACAGTTTAAAATGAGAACAGCTTGAATATGTCCAAAAAGGCTCAAAATCCAGCCTTGAAAAATCAACTTGTGGCCTTTTCAACAACATAAATGAGGTCTTTGGGCCTAGAATGAGCAAAGAGCGCTCACGCGCGCTACCTGATGGAAGATGAGGGCCTGGCTGATGTAGCCCCAGCTGCTGGTGGGAGATCGGTAGTGGAGGAAAAGCAGCAGGAGCAGGAGCAGCACGATGCTGCCCGACGAGTAGACGGGGTTAATGACAAACATCATCACCAAACAGCTCAGGATTCCCAGCAGACACGTGTGCCATGAGAAAAACTGGAAGGTGGGCCTGTAAAACAGGAAAAAAAAAGGACACTGGAAAAATTTGACGACCACTGTCCCACATGAATGTCTCAAGCTTTGCGGTGACGTCTGTGTGGCATGCGCGAGTTATTTTTACCACGCCCATACGATGGCCCACTCTTGAGTAAAATGTGGTTGCCTGTCTCAGGACAATAAAGGAACCGCCGAAATTATTTCGGCATGGTTTTAGATGGCAGAAAGTCGACACTGAGTACCTGAAATTTGGCGCGGACGCCCACTCAAGAGCCAAACAAGCCAGGTCGACTGCCGCGTAGGCAAGCAAGTAGAAGACGGTCACCAGGCTGGCAACGGCATTGAGCTGGCCTGCAAACACCACACACTGACCCAAACGCAAGTCAGTTAGAAGACAGAGTATCCACAAAAAAAAAAAAAAAAAGGGCTAGCAAGGGCCTGCCAACCTGCGCTAGCCCCCAGGTGTAAAGCACCGCCATCCACGGATTCCCAGAGTTTGTGGTGATAGTAGCAGGTGCTAATGGCAAACCTGTGAGAGGAAGGTGAGAAAAAAAAACTGCTTTTAGGGAAGCAATTGAGATAAAGATATCTGTGTTGTCTCGAGGGGATGAACTCATACCAAAGAGGTTATCCACAGCAAGAGCGTGCAGGATACGCGATGCTCCTATCATGGAGCACATTGCAGCAAAAAGAGCTCCGCAGTATATACCAATGGTTACAAATGGAGGCCAGATATTAATTCGCTGGAGGAAACCATAATCCTGAATCAAAAGCGTTCTAGAAAGATTTTTAAAAAAAAAGCACACACACACACACACACACACACACCAGGAGTGCTTAACTGGAGTGGAACCAAAATGAAGTTTCACCAAAGACTCTCACCGGTCACAAGTAGCGCTGACCAAGACGAAGAATAGGACGTAGACGATGAAGGTGTACATGACGGCCACGATGGTTCCTTTGGGGATGGACACGCTTGGAGTTTCCAGGTCACCTTCAGTGGAGAGGACAATCATTGGCCTTAATAGTAGTTGACACTAGAAAAGCAACAATCCCTTGATGGAAGGCCTTTCAAGACTTTAAATGCATGATATGCGAGTAGTACTTAGGGATGCATACAATGTGCTCATAAATACGCTCAATGACAGCTGATACCTCTGAAATTTGCTGGAGGTCTTTTTTTCTGGCCGCGGATACTTGGAGCCACGGAGGAGGGGGGGGTGACACTACTTGGTGGTTTTTAACTTATCGTGGCTGGTCTTCCGGCCCCCATTAACCGCGAAAAACGAGGGATTACTGTATTTACCATTTCAAATTAAGAGCAAATGAATTGGAACATGAAGCAATTTATGGCAGGGTGAAAGGGTGGCAGTAGTAGATGAGTAATCACCTGACATGTTGGCTCCAGCCATGATTCCAGTGCAGCTGGTGAACATGACGGCAAAAACGGTGGCGAACGACATGACCGAGTTGGTGCTGTAGTCCAACGAGTAGCCGGCTGCGGGGCCAAAAGGTACGCGTTGATTGTTTTGCTCCGCAGCGGCGGCTGGTAGAGCACATCCAAACACTCACCGTCCAGATTGTTCTTAAGCGTGGTCACGTTGAAGCCCGTGTAGCTGGCGTTGTAGCGCAGCGTCTGGTTGCCGGGACCCGCGTGGACGATGACGAAATTCAGCGGCGCCACCGCCAAAGAGCTTACGAAGACGGACAGCAGCGATACGGTGACCAGCAGGAGGATGCCGAAGGCCAGCCGGGAGTAGATGTGGGCGCCCACCAGGCACACCAGCAGACACAGCAGGAGGATGACCGAAGAGTAGAGCACGCTGTACCAGTAACCTTGAGGGAGCACGCGCACGCCCTCCGACGTGGACGTTTCTGTAAGCAAAAGCAGGATGGATGCAACATGAATCAAAAGATTGGTCCAGCTTGGTTGATCTGCAAAACCAGAGCCACAGTCGGAGACCTTTAGCAGAAAAATCAGATATCTACTCGCTTTATTAACCAGCAATGGCTGAGGGAGAGGAAAACGTTAACCAAACCCCCCCCCCCAAAAAAAAATATGACCCAACTCACCAGCATCCACACCAAACACATCGAGAATGGCCTCCACCAGACCAAGAACGTATTCTCCACATGCAAAGACTTTAGCTAGGAAGAACATCAAGCCAATACTTCCTCCAAACTCGGGGCCCAGCGATCGACTGATCATGTCTGACGAAGGCGCTCAGGCTTTTGTAACACAAATGACAAACACAATGTTGATGAGAGAGGAAGGATACAGTAGGCGCCGCCTCCCTGGATGGCCCCGTTGGTGGAAATCGCGCAGATGGATAGGATGGTGAGCGTGATGATGACGTAGGCGACAAGTACCATCAGGAGGCCTTGGAGGAGCCCCGCGTGGCCCACAACGAAACCTGCAAGGTGAGCTCCAGTTCATTCAAGCCGATCCGGACACGGGCCAAATATGGCTCACCTGTTCGCAGAAACAAAACGATGCTGAACATGGACAGGACGGTGGGCACCATCACGCCGAAAAACGTGTTGAGCTTTCGCGGCTCTTTACTGGCCGTCTCGGAGGCGGAGTTGGCGGAGTCGGCCGACGGCTCCGCCGGGGTGCCGCCACCGCCGCACGTGGCCACCGCCATGCTCAGGCCGCACGCTCCCGAAGTGACGAGTGGGGTGCGTTCGCTTGACATGGCCGCTCCCGGGAATCGCTTCAAATCAAAAGAACAATCAAACCGCGGCCGTATATAACAAGCATTTCCATTCATCCGGACGTTATTTTGGCAACCAATAATATCTTTTCAAAATAAATTGATTTATTGTGATGTGTGTCACTGTAAAATAGGGCAGAAGTCTCCGGTGTTAGCGCTAGCCGCTAACTACACGGGGGAGGTGTTCAAATGCAAACGGATATTGCAAACTCCGAAAA
This sequence comes from Hippichthys cyanospilos, assembly GCF_059441005.1. NCBI lineage: Eukaryota > Metazoa > Chordata > Actinopteri > Syngnathiformes > Syngnathidae > Hippichthys > Hippichthys cyanospilos. The sequence goes on along the minus strand of NC_142386.1, from coordinate 6,664,875 downwards.
AAGAGCCATCTATGAATTAAATGTGCTAATATCAAAACAATGCTTCCTATCGATCTATAAACAGACCTATATCAAGATCTATATCTATATCAAGAATAATAATGCGGGTGAAATTTCTTGGATATTTTACTTAAAGGGACACTGTGTAAGACAAGACCGTTTTTCATTACGGACAGCAGGAGGTGCTGCATATACCATTGCTTGTAGCTAGAACAGACATGGCTGCCTCAGGAGGAGTGCCACCCCATGTAATATCATTTTATGATAACTAGACCTACGATTATATTAAAAACATATAAAGGACACATTTATTTGCAAGTATTTGAAATCGATAATCATTTCATTTTTTTACCTTTTAATGAAAAACGACCAAAATCCCTTTAAAACATATTTTGCCACTTGCTGTCGACTGAAAATGACGACCAATCACGGCTCACCCTAGTTCTTGGTTTGCTCACGTGATGTTCGCAAACTGAACTGTGATTGGGTGTTACATGTGATGTCATTTTCAACTTGACAGCAAGTGAAAAAGTATGTTTTTGACGGTATTACCTGTCCATAAAAAAGATTTAGAAATCTAATTAAAGACAAATGACGAACTTTTTTTTTCTTCTTTTTTCTTGTTCCTCCCCCAACTTAAAGCAATGAGCTTGCAAATTTGCAACTTTCACGTTCTATGACACTTTTGAAAGGATTTTTAGAAATATGATTCTGGCTTACTCAAAGCTGAACTAGCCACAGCGCGTCACATGTCGCGCACTTCCTGAAAACGAGAATCGACCGCGTCAAAGTAATAATCCATCGGTCAAATGTCTTTTTAATCCTTCTTAATCCTTCCGCGCTGAACTTGGATCATGTCTTCAGTCCCGAGTTTTCATGAGCAGCAAAGTTCACAAACAAAGCATGCAAATGCGGACACTTGACCCGTCATGTTACCGTTACGAAGACAATTGGATACGCTTTTTTTTCTGCGTTTCATCCTGTGTGGACAGCAGGAACTTGTTGCGTAGCCAAGTTGATATCGTTAGACACACTTTGCCGTGCGAGGCGCTTGACGAAAGCCGCTCACACCTCACTTTGGTATTTGGAGGCAGCTGACTCACAGCTCCGTGCCTCCTTTCGCATCAAACCGAAAGAGCAGAGCGGCAGGAATTGCTTCCGTGCTTTTGACCCTTTGGACGTTTCTTCAAAGAGCAACTGGATGAAGGCAAATTTCCTCTCTTCTACCTCACATTTGAACATTGGTCAAATTGTCAAAGCGGTGCTGGATTGAGTGGGATTTTTTTTTTGCGCCATAATTTGCACTATTTGGCCTTTTTTTTGCAGGATGTTTACTGACACAACTTGGCCCATTTACACGAAAGCCGTCAGAAGTAGTAATTAATTAGTAGATAAAGAGTAATTGAGAAAATATGTTTTTAATACACTTCATGCAAAATATATTTTTAAGACAGTTATTCCGTTAATCGGCGGAATAATGGAGAACTGATTGTAAAAATTTTTGATCGGGACGGACCGACAGCCCTTAATAACGCTTACAAAATCCTACCGTATGTAACGTTAGCAAAAGTGTGTGGTAATGATCAAATCAGAAAGTTTGAATATTCACTTGATGTGACTGTTGGACAGCAACAGAATTGATGTGCTTTACTGTACATGACAGCTATTCTGTTCTGCTCAGCAAATGTTATATATTGGAGAATCAGAACATGATTAGAGAAGATTAAAGTCCAATAGTAGGTTAAAAAACAGGCACAGAAGAAATTATTTCATTAATTTTGTGTTACAGTGTTCCCTCGATTTATTGGGTTATGTTTCCAAAAATATCCACAGTAATCAAAAGCCACAAAGTGGACCTTCAACTTAGTTTCTTTTTGCATTTTTCCACTTTTAAAAGTTTAAGATTTTTTTTAATCAAAAAATAAAAACAAAAAGTCAATGTTTTTTTTTTTTTGGTCTGGCTGGATTTAGAAAGAGGAAAATTATCAAAAATAATATCAAGTTAAACCTGCAAAAGACATTGTCATAAATGAAAATTCATAGAGTACAGGAGGATTTTTTTTCCCAATAACTAAAAAGCTGTTTCTTGACAGGTCTGACTTATATAAAAAAATAAAGAAAAAAAACTGCAAGGGAAATAGTGATGTAAACCTGCAACAGAAAAGGTTATGGTAATAAATGAAAATACGTTAAAGAGTGAAGCCACAATAACTGAATGTGATATTTAGCACATTGAATTGGTATTTCTAGCGAGGGACTGCATTATTGCTGAATCACACACACATATATATATATATATATATATATATATATATATATATATATATATATATATATATATATATATATATATATATATATATATATATATACAGTATATATACAGTATATATATATATATATATATATATATATATATATATATATATATATATACACACAGTATATATATATGTATGTATATACAGTATATACACACAGTATATATATATATATATATATATATATATATATATATATATATATATATATATATATATATATATATATATATATTCGATTTGCGCAAATTAAATAAACTTGAAAAAGAATCTTGTAGAATAAAAAGGAGAATCCAATTCCAAGACTACACGAGAAAAGAGAAGACAACAAATGATGCGAGGCTTAAAATAGGAAGGACGAAGTGCGTTTGGATATTTATTTTTTTCGAAGCTATCTTAAATGGACTCTAAATTGAGATGTGTATGTACTCGTGGTTGTGGTCAGTTGCAGGCACTGAGGTTAGCCGTGGGAAACATGCTATGCTATGCTAGGCTAGAATGTTTACAAGAATTGTCCATTTTGATGTGCAACGCAGTTGTGGTGTTGCTGATGCTGAAAATAAAGGATGCAACTCAATCCGGATCATCGTCGAAACAAAGTGGGCTTAGTTCGGGGTGCGTCGGAAAAGTTTTCCATTGATAAGAGAAGCGGAGAAAAGAACTCCCTTGTCACCGCTTTTTTTTTTTTGAGTCAGGAGGAAGTGAAGCGCGGCGGCGGTTGTCTGCAAGCGGCGTTCAAGAGCAAACGGAACCGAATGCGTCCACGAAACGCGAAAAGAACATTTGGGACTGTCAAACTCACTTCCTGCTTGTCAAGCGCCGAGCCGAGTCGTGCCTTCGACGTCCGCCCTCCGCTCCACTTGACTGTTGTGGCGAGCTAGGTCCCGTGGGAGGAAAGCTCCGACAACAACAACGACGACGCGGCGTAAAGGAAAGCTCCAAGAACAACGCGGCGGCGGTGGCGACATGACACGCCTCGGCCTCCCGATTGATTATTTGCCCCAAACAGTCAGGGCAGAGCGGAAAAGCGACCACGTGATCGACGAAGCTTTTTTTTTTCCACCCTCCAAAACAAGAGCGACGTTAGCCACGCCCCTTTACCTCGCTAAGCGGAACAAACACGTCTAAAATGACGTCTTTTTATTCATTTATTCACTCATATCCGCTTACTGTACTGCACTAAAAGTCGTTAGTGCGCATCAAGTCGAACATGTTCGTCTAGTGCTGCTTGTGGACACCAGGGGGCGCAAATACGTTGCTCGGCTTATCTCGGTCACACCATTAGGTACACTTTACACTTGCACAGGCTAACTGCAGTAATGTGGCCCGCAGAAATCGGAGGGCCCATTTCGACCCACTTCATAATTACGTTGTCAAGACCCCCCCGACCCTAAAAAAAGCAATACTTTTATCAGTGGCAGTTGTTTTTAAAGTATTGACCAATTTATGTTGAAAATGACTTGCTCTCTTTGATGGTCTACTGTTCAAGGTTGAACAAGCAAGCCATTTTTTTCTTGGGGGGGGGGGGGGGGGGGGGTCTCGTGATTACGGACTATTATGGAGGCACGAGGTTTTGATGCCGGCAGCATGCAAAAACGCAGGGAATAAAAACATGATCATGCAAAGGGAGCTCTTGTATATTTACATTACAAAATATAACTGCGTAGATCTGGTATCATTATCTTCCAGAATTTATGTACAGCACTTTAGTTTAGAATGATCCAAATATTTGAGGAAAGCACATTTGCAAAATAAATGATAAACATCATCATCAACCGGAGGAGCTGATGATGAAAATGGCTCAGTCTTTTCAATTGATAGCAATATCAACAACTACCTCTTTTCCTTTTACACTATTGGAAATTGATAGTATTACACAATAATATAGGATTCCAACAATCGTCAAATATGAAACGTACACGGCAAGCTTTCAGTATAATATAGCAGTAGTGGTCAATGCAAATGAGAACTTTGTGAGGCCATCTTGTTCGGGGAGAAAATATTAAAAACAAACATACAAAAAAAAAACAACCCAGGCGTGCTTGTACCGGAATAAGAAATAGAACAGTTGCAGTCACAGGCCCTGTCAGCTGATGTGACCGCTAATAAAGTCTGACCGGAAGCCATTCTATTGACATCATCGTCGTCATTTCCAAATGGGAATACAGTCAAATGAATGGGCGTACCAAAGTAACATGCGCTTGCTTGCATGGGATATTTGTGCAGAGGCTTGAGCTCGTCACGTCTGCCTACTTCCTTATAATGAAATGGAAAGTAAGAGAAAAAAAAACATACATGTACGACATATTGGCCGATGAATAATAATAAAACGGGGTTATCTCATGACCAGCTTTTCGCCGGTTTGCCTTCCTATTGTAGCTTTTAGGCGAGTGATGAAGAAGAGGAGGAGGAGGAAACCACTGAGAGGAAGGAAATGAAGCTCACGTCACGAAGAGCAAATTCCGAGTGAGAAAAAAAAAACGGGAGCGAGTGCTATTTGACGCTCCTTGGCCTGACAAGAGCGTGGAGCCGACTGGAGCTTATCATCCTCAACCAACATGTTGTCGTGGACTTGTTCGGCGTAAAAAACGAGGGGGGAAGCCTTGGATTTTTTTTTTCTTGTGTGGAAATGTGTGAAGACCTCCTCCTCTTCCTCCTCCGTGTGCCTGCTCACTGACGCCTCTTCGTGTGCATCTCTACATATTTTTTTTAAAACATACATATCTCAAATCACACGAGAGAATTCTTCTTCTCAAAAGCACGGGATTTTTTTAATTAATTAATTTATTTATTCGGGGGAGTTGTCCTTTTTTCACGACAATCGGAGGAACATCGGTGGAATTAACAGGTAGCCACCCACCATTCAAGTCAATAGGCGAGTTTTCAATGTGTAAGATGGCTCGGTGCTTGATGATGATGATGCTCTATCCATCTGCATTGAAAACATCTTGTTGCTATGACTGCCTCCGAGGGCCCGTTGTCCATTTTGAATGAGGCGTGGAGCATTCGCCTTCTTCCGTGCTGTACTCTCGTGTTGTCACTCACGTTTGGTCGACTTGAGGCCTGCGTCTTTGACTGAGCACTGTGTTCCACTCTTCATTTTAGCTGCACTTGGAACCATGGTGTGCAAGTCAAAGGGGTGGGGCAGCGAAAAAAAACAGCCATACAGTGTGTGCGTGAGAGAGAGAGAGTGTAATATATATATATATATATATATATATATATATATATATATATATATATATATATATATATATATATATATATATAGTTACCCAACTACACACGGTATTGGAACCTGCAAGGCGTCTCAGCTTCTCATTGGTTACACAAGCAGAGGTGTGAGGTGGTACACCCCCTTTTTGGCTTCTCATATTGAAGGATCTGCAATTAACGTCAACAATCGAAGCCACGTTCCAGATTTGAATACACACTTCTTTATGTGTTAGAGTCAACCCAGTTGGCCTCAAGTAAAACGAGGACGTTTGTCCACCTCTGCTGCGCGTCTTGGCTCGGTACGCAAGTGTAACAGGTCCCTAGGGCTTTTGTGGGAGTGGTCCCTCGGCATCTTATGGCTGCCGGTGATGCACGCTGCCTCTGTGGCAGCTCAAATGTGTACAGATTATTTTATTACTCTGTGGTTCAACCGGGCACCCTTGTAAAGGGATTACAGGGTTTATTCTCACTAGAAGTTCGAGATTAAATAAAAAAAGCAAGCATGGCTTTTTTTTTCAAATATAATATCCAGATTAGGGATGAAGAAAGGCCATCATTTGATTACATAAAATGGATTATTTAGATAAATCATGCACCAGACACTTCATTAGTTACCCATAATGAGTTCCAATATAAGATCTGAACGGCAAATCCAGCCTTTACAAATTTCATACAAGTCTGAATGCAACTCTCCGTATGCAACTTTTGTATTTTTGTGCTCGGTTAAATCATCCCGTGAGGTGTTTAATATTTTCAATGACCACATCGAACTGCAGGTGTCCAGACAATGCAATAGCAGTGCTTCTCAAGTGATAGGAAAAGGCACTTCAGGGGCTGGGTGCGATGTGAACCAGAACAGGGCATTGGTTTTCTTTCAAATCAAGAGCAAATGAATTGGAACATGAAGCAACTCCCCTGGAAAAACATTGTGTATCCTTTAATACTGATGCACATTGTCCTTGGCGACGCAACGTTTTGGCCAAAAATGAAACATGATTTGACAATAAGCGGTTTCAGAATGATATATTACTCGAGATACCATGACAAATTTAGCACAGCAGTGCTTGTTAAGGCTTTATCAAAACCAAGACAGATTTTGTTACTAAAAAGCATGTTTATGATAGCAAGAACCAAAAATGGTGCAGTTACGTTAAGGCGAACAAACAAAAAAAAGACTATACCTGACTGATTGTTTGGCGTTGGATATGATTGGTTTGCGCAGACGTAGCTGGTGCTGTTGTCCGGTGATCGTTGGCCAGCGAGCGCGCCTCTCTTCGCTCTTCTGCTGTAGTCCGGCCAACGGGTGGCACCTGCAAAATGAGTGAGCTGGAGCAGCTTCGCCAGGAGGCCGAGCAGCTGAGGAACCAGATACGAGTACGTCGCCTCAAGTTCCGTCCTTCCGTTTGGTCTGTGCCGTTTCGTGTTTTCCCTCCGTCCTCATGTTGTGGCCGTTTGGCAGGATGCCAGGAAAGCCTGTGGGGATTCCACCTTGACGCAGGTGAGCGCCGCAGAATCGTCCCATGAGATCTCATCGGCGCATGGCGTTGTCAAGAAAAGCGCGCCCCTGTCCCGCTTTTGAACCCCAACCGTCCTCCTAGATCACGGCCGGCCTGGATCCGGTGGGGCGGATCCAGATGCGAACCCGACGCACCCTTCGGGGCCACCTGGCTAAGATCTACGCCATGCATTGGGGCTCCGACTCAAGGTGGGCTGACGGCTACTGCTTCTTGCTAAAAGCTATGCTGTATCGTTGTTTATCGTTGTTTAGCGTTTTTTAACGTTGCTTTTCCCCAGTAACGTACCTAGTGTTTATTATAGTAGCAATTGCAGCACCAGTTAAAGCACCCGGGATTTATTCCTCACAAAATGCTTGCAAAATACGTTGTGTTATTACATGGCATAAGGTACCGGGTGTAAATTACAAACCGACCGATTTGGAAGTTCCCCAAATTATTTTTCAGCACCCGTAACCTACTTTTTGTCATATTCTGGTTTGGCTGTGGGACTGGAATTCCACACCTATGCATTAAGATTTGAGGGGGCTTACATTTAGTGAGGATCAAAGATTTGATTTCCCTTGCTCACTCGCTTGCATTTCGGGCGAAGATCCAAAAACGACTGAGCTCAAATGGTTTTACAAACATTGAAAATGCATTTGCGGTAATCACACCACGGCGCTTTGAGCGAGCGCCGATCACATGACGCAACGTGTGTTTCCGCAGGCTTCTCGTTAGCGCCTCTCAAGATGGCAAACTGATCGTGTGGGACAGCTACACCACTAACAAGGTACGCTCGCTGTCTTCTAACACCTCAATTGGCAACATCAGTAACGTTCTACTTTCAACTTGGTCGCCGTTCCGTGGTCAGCTGATTGGCCTTACCTTTTGGGCTTCTTTGTTTTCTTTGTTTTTTTTGCTAGATCCACGCCATCCCTCTGCGTTCTTCCTGGGTGATGACCTGCGCGTACGCCCCATCCGGCAACTATGTGGCGTGCGGGGGCCTGGACAACATCTGCTCCATTTACTGCCTGAAAACACGCGAGGGCAACGTGAGGATCAGCCGGGAATTGCCTGGCCATACAGGTGATGGATTTTTGCTCGTGATACGGGCGCGTCCATCGGACTGACATGCGCCTCGAAATGCAGCCCAGATTTTGGCCTCATGGTAACTGCAGCCAGGCCAATGCTTGTGGCTGATTTGGCGGCATCTTTAATTTCTTTAAATTGGGTCGGCCGCCTGAATAAATGATGTGCCCCGATTAATCGCTGGGCCGCGCACTTGCAAAAATACACGTCACGCCTTTCAATAAATTCAAGTACGTACTGCCCAAGTGTCCCCCCCCCCCCCCCCCCCCACCAAAAAAAGGTGAAATGAAGAAAAAACAATTGATTCCCCGATATATATCCAAACACGTACAACGTATTAGAAAGAAAATTCTGGTTGAACTTTTTGCAGTGTTTTTCAGTCAGATGTTGCGTTCTTTTCACCCCCCCCCCCCAAAAAAAAAAAAGAAAAAAAAAGATGCATGCTAGGTTCAGTGAAGAGTCTAAGTTGCCTGTAGGCGCAATTGTGAGTATGAATGGTTGTTTGTCTATATTTGTGCTCTGCCAACGGCTCCAGTACACATGGGACGGTACTGAGGAGAAACTGCATAGAAAATGGATGGAAATGAATTTTTCCGTCCTTTGGTTGTTAAGAGCAGGTTAATTAATCCAAGATTAATTCCATAATAGATCATAGTCAATAATAAATAAAGAAATCCATTAGAAGCTAGTCGCCAACGTTAGACACTTGTGCTAACAGTGACTGCAAAGTGACTTGATTTTTTTTTTTATTTTATATGTGGGTGGGTACTCAAATTACTGAAGGCGTCACGTGATTATCACAGCATGCAGAAGAAAAACGTAACAAGAGAGGCTACTATGCGGGCTCACGTGAAGTCCCGGTATGTTGTAAAAAGCCCCGTACGCTACAGGCTAAAATTGACAAGAGCTACTAAACATTTTTCTTTTCCTGAAAACGATGCCATGAAAAAGACACTTTATTATATTCTCCTAAAAATTGGTGCGTATATTTAAACCCTGGGAAAAAAATTTGACCCATTTTGGGTTTTTTGATGTGTGATTTCGAAGGAAAAGCATTGAAAACACACTAGGAACCAAAACAATTGCATAGATTGTCAAAACATGACAACTTTCAATGTGCCGCGCTGAAAGTAGAGGGGTTGAAAGTAAATCTATATTTATATTAGACAAAGTTATGACCCTTTCAAAGTCAGCCATGTTGGGCCGTGCTAGTGAAAAATTCCCAGACACACAGGAGTTAACTCAACCAATCATGTGGGAGTGACGGAGCGGCAAAGAAAAGTAAAATGGCCACCTCTGACTGTTTCTACGACGCCGCTATGGACGAATGGACAAAGTGAGCTTAGGCACGCTCATGTTTTGTTGCGTGAACGTCGTTTGTGATTTTAGCAAGCGTTACCTTGTTTTCTTTTTCTCTCAGGTTACCTGTCCTGCTGCCGCTTCATCGACGACAATCAAATCATCACCAGTTCGGGGGACACCACCTGGTGAGTGGCGCTCGCGTCGCGTTTCATCCCGCAACGGATGGGAATGTAAGCCCCGCCCTCTTCGGCCCAAGCGCCCTGTGGGACATCGAGACGAGCCAGCAGACCACGGTGTTCTCGGGCCACACGGGCGACGTCATGAGCTTGTCCCTGGCGCCGCACCTGCGCACCTTCGTGTCGGGAGCCTGCGACGCCTCCGTCAAACTGTGGGACATCAGAGACAGCATGTGCCGGCAGACCTTCACGGGACACGAGTCCGACATCAACGCCATCTGCGTGAGGGGCCGAGATGAGTCTCCCGTTGGATGTTTTTGACGTGTTTGCGCCGACCGAGTTTGCTCCGCTTTTCCGGCTCAGTTCTTCCCCAACGGCAGCGCCTTGGCCACGGGCTCCGACGACGCCACCTGCAGGCTGTTTGACCTGCGCGCCGACCAGGAGCTGGGTCTCTACTGCCACGACAACATCATCTGCGGCATCACCTCGGTGGCGTTCTCCCGCTCGGGCCGCCTGCTGCTGGCCGGCTACGACGACTTCAACTGCAACATCTGGGACGCCATGAAGGGGGACCGAGCAGGCCAGTTGCACTCCTGCGCCGCCTTTTCCGATTAGCCCAGAAGCCCATTTGCGCAAACGCAACGTCAAAGGTCGCTCGGGATGGCTCTCATAGGGTGTTGATGTTTTCGGGCACAAAGGCAGTCGCCGGTTCAAGCTACAACAGTAAAGCCTTTCATATTTGCACATTGCCCACGTTATTTCGCCATCCGATTGCGGCGTCGCGCGAAACACAAGGCCCGCTGTGTTCCGCGCGGCCTTAAGACGTCTCAAGCGCCGAGCGAGTAGAGCGAGAACATTTGAAGGTGAACAAGTCTTCTTTTGTCCAGCAGGAGTCTTGGCCGGCCATGACAATCGTGTGAGCTGCCTGGGCGTGACCGACGACGGCATGGCCGTGTCCACCGGCTCCTGGGACAGCTTCCTCAAGATCTGGAACTAGCGCGTGCAAGGCTTTGCGCCGCACGTACGCTCCAACAAAGTGCGACAAGTGTACATAAGACATATAGTATGAAGACCTAGTTAGACCAATCACACGTGTTTACTACCTTCAGCTGACCAAAGTGCAAAGCTGCATGGTTACACACAGTTACACACAATGTAAAAACAAACAAAAAAAAATGTGACCAAATACGGTTCCTTGTATTAAAAAACACGCACCTATGACCTGAAGCCTTTTCAAATGTTATCAACTCTCTGAGACTCCCCGAAGACGCCATTGGACAATTATCCTTGTTTACAATGAAGGCCGAAATGCACTTAAGGAAAAATACTACTGTACCTTGTACTTTCTGTCTGAGTGCCGCTTGTGTGGCACCGATGCTTTTCAGGTACAACGTGGAAGAGAATCAGAACATCAGCCTACTGGGGGTGGGGGTCAAATGAAATTATCTTTTAGAGGGTTATCATAGTTCAATGGCCCATAAGCAGTGCATCATTTTTTTTCCACTTAATTTCTTCATGTTCTCCCCTTGTGCCTCCGATAGACTTTATAACTAGATAATATTGCTAAGGTACATCGCGAAAGCGGCTAAAAAGCAAAAGCTTTGTCAAAACAAATCTGAATGGAGTTAGCCCTCCAAACGTTCATCCGAATAATCATCATGCTCAAATTGTACATAATCTTAATAAAATAGCCTCTCATGCCAGTCAACGGCTCTTCTTTTTCTAAGCGCTGATGTCAATAGCTTTGTGTAACCTTTCAATTTAAACTGTTTTACGAGGTCGTAAGAGGCCATTGACTGCCAATGTGGGAGGAAGCTAAATTTTGCTAGCTAACTTGCTAACTTTTAGGAACGCATGTGCTTATAGCAACAATTAGCGCAGAGAAAGAAAACAAACATCTGTGGACGAAACAAATCAGGTAAACATAATTCTTGAATTGGTTAGTGGCGAGCGCACATTTTAAAACGAAACAAATCAGGTAAATATAATTCTTGAATTGGTTTGTAGCGAAAGCACATTTTTAAAACGGCAGCGCCATCATGTGGCAACATAGCAAAATGCACTCGATTTGCAACACTTCAAAGGGTAGACCGGTTTAAAAACAAAAAGGTTCTCTCAAGCGCCACAATCAAGATCTTTTAAAAAGTGTATTTTTTTAAGTAAAAACATTAAAATAAAAATAAACTACCGTAACAGACCCAAAAATTTAAAAAAAATATTTGAACGTTAATTAGTTCGAGTCACCTGAATTTGAGAATCTGTTGATGTAGTCCCGATTCGGGAGATGGTTCCAACTAGTCTTTTGTAGGTGTTTTAGCATGTCATTTATTGTTTAAAAAATGTACACAACCTTTTTAATGTTTAGTTTAAACCAAGTACATTTGAACTTTTACCCAATGGCTGTGTTTACTTCCGCTTTTTCCATGTTGCGTGTTTTACACATTTTTTAGGCAATATTCTGTTCTTTTCTAGCTCTAAAAAACGAAAAAGAACCCATAACACAATAAAAATGAAAACGTCTTACAGCTTATCTATTCTCACTATTCCGAACATCTGAAAATGCTGTGATATGGCGCCTAACATCATACTCCACCGTGGTGATACTTTTGCATACCACGAGAGGGCGCCCACAGTTAGAATTACCGCAGCATCGTATAGTACAGTATTTTCCATTACATGCTTAGGCATCACTTTGGGACAGTCAGTGGAAGGCAGAACAAGCTTCAGTAGGCAATACAATGAGATGAAGACATTTTTATTCTGTTATTAGACATGAACACAATCTTGTCAAACTTCTAAAGAGCTTATGAAATACACTCTGGAGTTAACCTCTCACAAATAAGAAACACTGGCAAATTAAAACACTGCATTGTTTACTGCCATTAAAATAATAAAAAAAGAACATTCAGAGTTAAAAAGCGTCGAGTTGTTGGACTGTACGAGGAAAGATTTGCTCGTGAAGACGCCGAGCTTGCTTTCATACACTTCTGTGTGGAACTCAAAGGCAACCCAGATTGACTGTCACTGATTGTGAAAAGCGAACAGAAAAGCCAGAATACCTCAAGTTAAAAAAAAAAAAAGATGAAAAAATTATCTAAAGCAAAATAATCATCTTAAACAACCATAATGAGTGCGTGATTCATTATGACTGGGCTAAATACTTCCTGAAGCCACATTCAGATGAACTGAGCAAACGCTTGTACAGTATTGCTTTTTCTTACATTATTTTGTGCGTCCGCAATCAATCTCGCCGCCTGCTTTTGAAGGCTCTTAGCTAAGAAATTGAAGCCACATGGAGCAAGCACGTTTACGTCATTAATTAAGTGCTATAAAACCACATCATACCTCGACTAGAGCGATGAACTCATTCAATCCCAAATACTTTCTAGAGACCAGACATTCAATCCCTGGTATATCTTTTCAAGCGGGATTTCATGAGGTATTAAAGTACTAAAGTAACCAATTACTTTTGTGCTTATTACCAAAAATATTTGATTACTTCATGAACTAAAGTAATCAATTGCTTAAGTACTTATTGACAATTACCTTAAGTAATTGATGACTTTAGTACTGAATTCCCTTAATACCATTTTTAGGGGGGGGGGGGGGGGCATAAAAAAAAAAAAAACAACTGTGGTCTGTGATTGAATGAGATCAAATGAAGTCAGATACGATATGGTACGAGCCGCACGCGAGCCGATCAAGTAGCGGTTTGTTTGAGGCCCCGCCTCCGGAGCTGACCGGGGGAAGATGATCCGCGTGTAGATTTCAAGTTGCAAAGCAAAGAGCCTTGCCGGGGCGAGCCAAGAGCCCGCTTCACAGCGAGCGAGCCTTCCCTCATCAGAATCGGCGCCAACAAGCGTGTGTCCTATCATTCCAAAAACTCCAAAAATATACCATCGCACACATTGTGCTTTGACTACACACTGTGTTCGACGCAAATACAAATCTCTCGGTACATTCACGGTTATTTCTCAAGACAAATTTACATGTGCTTTTTTTTTTTGTCTTTTTCATAAAATACTTGTGTAAATATAGCGGGTCACTACATGACGCGAGCGACATGGAAGGGTAAGCGGCCGCTTGATCCACGTGCAAGGGGACGCCACCAGACACTTGCCGCGTATGGCTTTGCTCGACCGACGCCAGCTCCCGCTTCACTCTTTTATTTGGCTTCTTTCTTTCATGAGATTCCATTCTCTGTTATTGCCAATTTTTGAATCTATACCCATCATGGATGAGTCCTGTTTATGTGCATGTCAATTGGCATTTCAATGCTTTAAGGGCACTTTAAGGGGCAGATAGACAATCAATAGCAATCCCAAAGACATACTGCTGGCACACAGCTAACTTGCTGAGTGCAAACCAATGAAAAAAATGAAGCCTACTTCAAACCAAGCACATTACTTACTTTTACTAAGCTAATTTTAATCAATTAGCAGACAAAATGTCATTTCCAATTATTTCAAACCAAATTTATCGGATTTTTCAAAATGGGTCTCAATTGACAGCTGGAACCGTATATATTAGGAATTAGGTGAGAAACTCAACACCATTTTACACTGGTAAATAATATATCATGGTGAGAAAAGCAGAAGCTTTTGTCATGCAAACGTGGGAAACATTGCCCCCTGGTGGTAGGTTGACAAAGTGCTTGATTTCACATGTTCGGTAGCAGGCTTTTTAAATGTTAATGTCGCCGAGGATCAGCTTAATTAATCGTGACCATGATTAAAATTCGATTCATTGTGCAGCCCTAATGAACACGGATGCTTGTTTTTTCTTGACACAAAAGTCTTTATTTTGAAGTTGTTACCGGAAGGTGTTGCGTGCCAACCGCTGGCTTTATACCACACAAGCAGTCTCAATCGCCAATTCAGTGTGTTTGATTGTATGCTGCCTGCTGCCAGCATTCAGTGCAGTTTCTAGCATATATTCTCAAAACTCTCAAAAATGAAGTCCGAATATGTCTTTGGGATTGAAGGAGCTAATAAGAAAGTGGGGGGGTAGAGGCTTTATCCCATTCAATAGCTTCTAACATTGTCGTCCCAACTCCAAGGCACTGCTTAAACTGTAAACATGGCAGATTGATTAAAATAAGCGCAAACACACACACGCCAACAGCCCTGTTGGAAAGGTAGGCCGCGGGCGGCGCACCACAACTAATCAAGACAATCTCTAAAAAGGGGAAAACACTCTTGAAATGGCTTCCATGCACGCTCGAGCTATAGTACATTTCTATTATTTGTACATCTATCGCTTTTGGCTTGACAAGACATAAACATGTTTTCAGCGTCATCGCTCCATCCTTTCAAGACGAAGAATACCCGCCAACCTTTGTGCATGACAAGTGCCGTAAGAGCACCAAAGCTTCCTGCAGTGTTTCTATTTCGAACCAGTGTCTCACAATACAAAGAAGAGAGAAGATCTCGGGACTTTTCTGGGGAGGTTGAGAGTCTTCTCAAGCGACCCAAGTGCCCGTCTTAATCCCCCACGTAGCAGTGTACACAGACAGTCGGTCCCGTTACCTTCGGCCATCCATCAAGAAGCGGAGACGGCGTAAAACCACATCTGGATGTCGCCGGACAAATACTGCAATTCCCCAAATATAAGAAGCGCTTATATTCACACCATTCGAGGAAGATTGATCTGTCACCCACATGAGCAAAAGTTCACGCACACGTGCGTTTTTATAAAATACTAAATACTTACATACAATAACTACCGTAACGACACGAGCTAATGAGCAGACAGGTGGCTGTTAGCAGCAAGTGCATGTTGCAACTAACAGAGGCTAGTCTTAGCCGAGGTTGTCACTGTATTATTTTCAGTAAAAGAAGCGATCATACTGAACCACCGTCCGAGTCCATCCTTGGTCACACACAGGAACATTATTGAATTATTACTGTCGCCAGCTGATTCAATTAAGAGTGGCAAGCTATGCAGCCGTGTGCTCGGGTTAGAGTACACAGATATTCCATTTGACGTATTAATCAGCGGAACACAAAGCGTGCGCGACTTCAAGTATTCATGGTAAAACAAACTCGAGCTGCAGCGCGAGGAAAAGGAAAAACAACTGCTTCGAGCGCATTCAATGTTCCACTGGCGAGGCGTTGACTGACCGCTCACAAATCTGAAATTCTGTTTTGCTATAGTTTTTACATTGTTTCCAAACTCTTGGTGCGTCTAACATAGAAAATACCAGCATTTGACCCTACAATTAAGCGTGCATCCTATATTTGGGGAATTTTGGTATTAGCCGTGACTCCCAGCGGATCTACTCCACAGCTGGAGGATACGTCTGCACTCATCTGAAGTTTATTACATCATCGAGCCGGGCTAGCGCCAGCGTCGGCCACGTGGACCGGTGCGCTTTCCTCAGACAAAGACCGCACAATAACAGCATATATTGCAATGACAGTAGAGCAAAAATCAACAAGACCAGTAATTCAGAATAACTACAACATACAAATATCACATTTCTTGTAAATCTCTGAAAAATGCTCCGTAAATCTCTGAAGAGGCCGACCGAAGAAGAAAGCTAGAAGTTTGACGGTACCGAGCGCTACGCAGTCGGGACGGGTTCGCGCTTTATCAACGGCCAATCCAGACGCAGCTTCCGGCCGGCTGCCAACATTTTCCCCGTAAGCCACTGTGAAATCCTGGCGAGCGCCAAAAAGCCGCACGGCCACGATGGGGCCCGCCGCAATTCACTCCGGCCGGGAACGTACCGTACTCGGCGATGGCGCGACGAGCACTTACGGCTGAGTACGCGTTACCAAGCGCGGGTAATCGAGACAAAGAATAGAAAGGGGGACAGGCGATTTGGAGATGGGGGAGACCTTTTCGTCACGGGGACGGTGAGAAAGGCTTTTTTGGATGGCGGCGCTGATCCGACAGGGTTTTTGGCAATTTTCAAATCGGGGCGTGTGTGCATTTTCAAATGGGCGCCTATCTGGATGTCTGCGTGCGTGTAAACGGCGTGCGAGCGCGTGGGGGAAACTGTCGGCCGCGCTCGGCCTGCCGAGAGGCTTCACCAGTTCATGATGCAGTTTCTGTTCAAGGTCATGAAGTAGACCTGGCTGCTGCCTCCCGATCGCACTGAGGCAAAGAACACCTGAGGACGACACACGCGGGAAAACCTTTGTTGGTATTTTTCATTCACACTTCAACGGAAAATCAAATACAAAAAAATATATATATCTTTATAAGAACTTTCATTGCTGCCTACAAATCTAAATATTATATATGTGCTGGCGACTGAAAATCCAGCTCGGCTAACCACCAATCATCTTTTAGTGGAAGTACACAAGTATATATGTAAAAAAAAAGTTAAAAAAAAAAAAAAATCAAAATAGCCATCAAATTGTGTGTGAGAAACCGTTATCAATCGTACGAGTGCAAAATAATTTGCTCATAGTGAGAAAATACAAACTAATTTAGCTGCTGAAAACGGCGGAAAAATAAAGCTATACTTAAAGCATTTAAGTGACGTATTTCTTGCCTTGTCGTTCCTCTCACAAAGGAACTTGAGCCTCTGAGCTCTCTTGTGCATGAAGACGCCATCCAGATGCCCGGTCTCCACGGAACGGATCTCAATGGCTTTTTCTCCCCAGCCCATGATCTGATTGGAGCAGATGTGAGCTGCGGATCAAAAGGACAGCACGAACTTAGCGACTGGTCAAGCGCAGCTGCTTTGAGTCCACTTTTGCTTTTCGGAGCCATACCGACGGATGTGGGCATTTCTCCCCACTGCAGGACCACGTCCTTGATGATGCGTCCATACGTGTTGACATAGACGCCCTCATCCTCGTAGCACAGAAGCATCTCCATGCCGTCGGATGTGGGCAAGAACACGATGGCGTGCGGGGTCACTTGGCTCTGGATCTGTTTGGGATCCCGAGGCATTTGGCTTTCAAGTCAGCCAAGATGACTCACGCGATGACTCGGCGAGCACTCACGTGGACCGGGACGTAAATGTCGTAGTTGTTTCCAGAGTCCACGTCGATGGCGTGGAAGCCGGCGCAGGAGCCGTAGATGACCTTCAACCTCTGACCCTCCTCCACCGTCAGGTCCACTAGGACGGGCCTGTGCGGCAGATCTGCGAAGGACTGGTGCGCCCGGCGCGGCAAAGCGTAAGTCGCCACAGAGAGATAAACAGGCGACGGACGGCGTGCGAGCGGCTACCTTGAAGGCCATGAATTTGTGATAAGGCTTGGGCGCCCAAGCGTACACTTCCACAGCATTCTTCAGAGCAATCACCAGGAACTTTATCCGCTCGTATTTCACTGGAGGGAACAGGCGCGTTACGGGCGGCGGGATATGGCGCAATCGGTCAAACAAGGCCGCCTTACAACTTGTCGTCGTCACAAGTCAGAAATAAGTTGTGCGGCTCACCGACTTTGTAGTGCACGCAGCCCTCCATCTCCCCCACCGTGGTCCAGCCTTGCTTCTTCTCCACTTCGGGGTCATTGTGGAGGATCTTGTTCCTCAGCCAGGCCAGGTAGTAGACGCGCACCTTGTTTTTCTTGCCTTTGGGTGGAACGGGCGCAGCGTCAGATTTTTTTCTCAAGTCAGTCACATTTGATGAATACTGATAGCACTTATGACTGCAACCTAAGTCCAGGGGGAAAAGAAAAAAACTCTACAAGGCTGGGGGGAAGCCAAATGCATATGTAGTAGCTGTTCTGACACAGTACAAAACATATAAACAAATATTTGATTTGAGAGAAAAAAAAGCACAAATTACTGAAAACACTTTAGAATGCAAAACACTGTCCACGCTCCCAAAATAAAACTAAATTAAAATCAGTCATGTTATGAAATATTGACAGGCCCTAATATAATCATACAACCACACCACTTGGAAAGGTTATTGGGCAAAGTATTACAAAAAAAAGCTTGTATTTTTCATTTTCTCGTGGGGAATGGTTACCAAATGTTAGAAAATGTTATAAATCACAAATTTAGGAAAATTGAGCAGCGTTTCTTAGAGGAGGCGGCCACATTTTCATGTCCTCTCGCATGCAAAAGCAAACGTGGCGAGCCACCTGAAATAGTGATGAGCAGGTTCAGGCCCTCCAAAACGTCCATCTGCTGGAACCTGCGCGAGTTGATGAGCGGATAAACTTTGCCCTGTCCGCTGCGGTCCAGCAACTTCAAACCATTCTCTGTCCCCACCAACAGGTTCACACCTACACACACACACGCACACAAACACACGCACAAATTATAGTTGGCCTTAATGCCATTCGAGGCTACTAAACTATGATGTAAATGTCATCGGAATAAAGCGGCTGTGCATTTGCTGCGTCTTATCAGACCATGAACAATCCTAATCAGGCATCGTCGCCGAGAGAGATGATATTTACGCTAAATGGCTTTTGAGGAAAAAAGGTCAAAAGAGCTTGAATAGATTCGAATGAAAACGTTTGACAATACAAGCTGATGCGCTTTGTTCTCTCAACAAGCGTTTGTTCTTTGTGTCACAGGAGCAGCCACCTAAGATCTCCATTTTTCCAGCTTTGGTTTTTGGTTGCTTTGTGAGCGCCCGCACTAGTGGAGTGATTCCCGCAAAACTTACATATACATATTTTTTTGTATTTATTGAAGGTTTAGGCTTAGCCTTACCCCAAAGAGCCGCACACAGGATCTCAGAGTTGAATCTCTTCTTGTACTTTCGGATCTCGGGTGTGTCTGTAGGAGGGCGTGTGTTGGTGGGATTCACGTTCACCATGGATCCTTTCCTCACCTCCATCTTCAGCTGTTCAAACCTTGAGCCTAAGCATAATTAACAAACAGTGCCTGACTAAGAAACCATTTTGCACTACAGTCGACGGTCTTAAAATGGGGAAAAACATTCGGACTCACTGGCGACAGAGATGTTATCCCCGGTACCTGCCGGTGCCTGGTACATTCCAAGGTCCACAAAGGTGGTGAAGGAGGATTTGCCGGGTGCCTTCACCAAACATCTGGACTGATACTGGAAGGAGAGAGAGCTTGGATGAGTGCTAAAAAAGCATTTTTGTGTAAGTTAACAACATGGACATTATTGTAAGGCCATTTTGCACAAGTCGCATCAAGGTGCACAATTTGTAGAACGTTTGCATTGATAAAGCTCAAATTACCAGCTGTAACCATCAAACTTGCAGGCATTATAGTCTACAGTATGTGAGTGACACGCAAGTATACTGCACAAACAGGCGTCGTACTTACATCGTACATGGAGTCCTTGCCGGGGGAGGAGCGAGCGGCCGAATCCGTGGGGGAGGGGGAGTGGGAGGGCTGGACCACATCTGGTAAATTCGTGTAGCCGTTGTGGCTCCGCTTCTCCGGGCTCTTTAAGATACAAGAAGAATCACCCGCACGTAGCAGAAAAGCAAAACACTAACCCAACATATTGATGCGGAAGACATCTTATTTCCTTGTTAGTCAAGAGGCCTTCTGGCCACCTGGCTCACTTCTGCTTGGCGACTCACCCTTTGTACCAACATGGTCTGATCCCCGTAACCTTCGGCTTGCTCTCCTTCTGCCTCCTCGCCTTCGTCTTCGTGGACCACCATGGTGTTGACCGAATCCGTGTCTGCGTCCCTGTGACCCCTGCGAAAGCCAACGAGGGTGAAGCAAATCTTTTCCCGCGTTGCCCGCGTATTGACCATATTACCGATCGGTGGGGCTCTCCTCCTCTTCTGCTCCCTCTCCGTTGTCGCTCTCCTCACTACTCTCGCTACTCTCCGAGGACGACGAGTAATCATTGGCCTTGACTGGTGGCCTGGGCTGCTCGTCGGCGCGCTCTTTGGCAAAAAGCCCGTGATCCTGCAATACATAAAAAATTATTTGCGCCACATATTTGGTCACTGAAAATTTTGGGAATCATTTGGCAATCATGCTATCATTTTATGACATGGCGCATGCTTCCAGCGGTAGCTGGCAACTAGGTATGTGATCCATGCAGTGAATTTAAACGCAGTGGAAAGAGATACCAAGAAAAAAGTTTCAGTGCATGAAAAATGTTAACAAATGCCTTAGGGTGGGCCTCTTATCAATCTATAAAATCTAATTTATAAAGAATGAATGGGGTGTACAGACAGCTATTTTATTGAATTAAAATGTATGGCCGACCAAGCCACTTGTTTACAAGGTTTAGGCTTCTGTCTTCCATTCTCGCGGTTGCTATATCAACAAATCAAAATGAGTGAAGCTGCCTTGTGTAGAAACATTCTAAGATTTAGCACAAAAAAGGGTGCAGATAAAAATGAGCTCCTTTTAAACTTATGTTATAACACTGAACAAGTATAATATTCTAAGTCATCATTTGCAGTTTCATTTTATTTTCATCAACGCATTGTGACGTTAAAGTCCTTTCCTCAAGTCGATTGTCGGGGCCATGGGCTAAAAAGTCAACGCGTTTCGGACAAACGTTTTGCTTGGTGGTTTCATCCCATTGGCGTATCCCTAATTATTAATAGACTAGTGCAAACATAAAACGATCGCCTGGTATTTCATGATGACATTGAAAACCCCTTTTTTGAAATGTTGAAAGCAACATCATTCAAACACATAAAAACTTCCTTGAAAGTGAGCCAACATGCAAGGCATGCAACTCAATCTTTGCACATTTCCTTCAAGTCAATGCAGATGAATGAAGCCTGAAGACGTCCAGACACCCACACATACACAGTTGATACTGACCTCTCCTATAGCTCTCTTGTAACTCTACAATTGTCAACACACATTTAGGAAGCGGGAGAGCATGATGGGGAACAAGTGGAAAAGGAACGTGAGAGTAAGGAGAAAATATAAGTGTTAATAGGCAGGGCAATTGTGATCAAACGCAAGACATGCAAGTTACTGATCATAATTGTAACATGTTAGAAATGGTATCCCGGCACCAGTGTTAAAAGTAGCGGATTACACCACGACACTTACGGCGGGCCGGCCCGGGCGAGACGACGTGCGAGACTCCCCCGGCTTCTGACGACTATCGCGCGACAGTACGGGCGAATCCATTTTGGAGGAACCTGAAAAGCGTCATGTGCTCAGGACTTGATGAGGTTATGGCTCAAACGCCCTAGTGGAGCTAAGGGGAGTCGGGCCTTCGGGACACGAGTACTGACCGAGGATGCGATGCCTCTCCAACGAGCCCGTCTGCGGCAGATTGGAGACGACGCTGACGCTATCACCTCGTTCCCAGCGATCGTTTCGGCTCAGGTCTGGATTACTGCGCAGAGGACGCCATTTGAGTCATTAACAACCTCTGTTAAATTGCGCATGAATGCGGCTTCACCATCCGAGGCGCGAAAGGTACCTGGCTCTCACTGGATGGCGAATGCCGGACGTCAGGTTGCTGTTGAGCGCCGTAGCGATCGATGCTGTTCTCTGGGGAATCTGAGGGTCGATGTTTAGTCAGAACTTTGACAATTCTTTGGCCTCCTTCAGCAAGAAACAAGAGGAACGCAAGTCACCTTGGGTGGGAGTTCCACATCCGGCAGACGGATCCAGGGGCCGCGCTCCTCCCTGATTGGGTGCCCCAGCGGCCCGGGGGTCTCGGACGTGGGGTCAGAGTTCTGACGCACCAGATCCCTGGAGCGGACGGCTCGGGGCGCGGGGGCCAGGGAGGGCTCCTGGGTAGGGAATGCGGACATGGTCTTAGTGGGCTGGTCGCAGAGAGACTGGGAGCGTGGGACGGGAGCGGCGTAAGGCTTCAGCGGAACCAAGTGAGCCATCTGGAACTTTACGGTGGCGGCGGCGCCAGCGGGAGCGCGGGACGACGGAGAAGGCCCAGAAAGAGAGTGCAAATTCCCAGCGCGGAGGAAAGAAGGAAAACGCGTGTTAAAAGGTAGCAGGAGGCAGGTGGCGGCGGCGCGTTCGGACGCAATCGCCGGCACAGACCTTGCCCTGTCCTCCTTGACGTTCCACGGGCCTCTGCATCGGGGGCGTCTGAGCAGGCTGCGCGGCTCCGGGCTGACCCGCCGAGTCCGAGCGCGACTGGATGGCCGTGTCCGAGACGGCGGTGCAGATTTTGGGAGAGCCCTGTCTGTTGAGCTTACTTCGCTCCTCCACCTGGGGCGCGCGTATGACGGCCAAAGTTAAGGCTATGTTTATTGCGACCTTTGCTCTCTATACTCACTTACACTCTGTTAACCCAAGTGTAGTATTTTGACCATTTGGGGGTTATTTTCTTCAGCATCATTCTCCTTGTATTTTAGCCAAGGGATGGCGTACTCCTGCTAGTGTGAGAATAACTATAAGCGCTCGTGCCATGTGGTCAACACCCGGGTGAAGTTTCAGCTCCCTAGCGTCTTCTGTCAATGCTTTCCCTTTGATGTAAAACGCCGCTGATGCAAAGATCAAAGGATTGGACCAAATACCGCACAAGGGTTAAGTCAAGATATGCAGATTGATTTTGTCGTGCCTGTACCTCACGGGCCCATGTGGGTTTGTTGTTGGGCTCCAAGTTCTTGTTATAGTGGTAGAGTTGGGGCTTCTTTTCCTGTTGCTGTTGCTGCAGAGACACCAGGTAAGCGTGCTCCTGTTGGAGCTGCCTCTGCAGCCGCTCCGACTGACGCTGCTCCTCCAGCTGCTTACGCTTGTACTCCTGGGCCCAGAAATGCAGCGCAGTCAGCATGCCGCCGGACCAAAAACAGCCAATGACACAAACTTCCTATTTTCAATCTACCCGCGCCAGATTTTTACGTGATCATCCAGTATGGATGGTCACACAGTCAATGGGAAGGGGGGAAAAAAAATTAATTGGTTTCACAAGAGCGTAACTGCTTCATATTGGTACTTGACCGTTCATTAGAAGCTTACATGCATCACTCCTATGTTTGACGTCCGTTTCCGCTCGAGAGAAAATGCCAAAGGAATGGAAATGGATTCAACCATGAGGATAATCACATTCATATGCATCCAAAATGCACATGCAATGATTGATATAGGTGACATATTTGAACAATATGCACAACAGCCTTCTTGGTATTTGAACGTCAACTGTCTCATATGGGCCTTGGACATAGTGAGAATACAGGGTAACTTGAGCCATCTACTTTTGGCAACACTAACAACTGCCACCCAACTGCTTTTTTTTTCTTAATGCCCCAGTCTACCCAGCGTTTGCATGCAGGCAAAAAGCATGTGCACTCAATAGTCACCTCTTGATTGTACAAGGTGACGTCAAATTCAAGAGCTGAAGAAAAATTCTGCGTTGGCGACTAGAATCCATCTCAGTTGACAAAAGTGGCCCTTTTTTTAAACAATGTTTGATTGTAGTGTTTAGCTGGCAATGTTGTATAACTGCATTGCATCTTAATGAGATCTATTTCTACCGCCTATGTCAGTAAAAAGGGAGCCGGAATTTAAAACAATATCTTGTCATTTGTAAAAGAATGATTCCTAGTTTGTGTGTAGACTCACAGTAGGAGCCATGCAGGGTTGAAACCAGTATGATCCCGGCGCCCGCTTAATAGGGTACGCGTCAGAAAAAAATGGAAAAGCTAATGGCAGCAACCATTATTATCGCTCAGCATGACAGTTAAAGGCCCCGAAACGGGACAAGAAGGCCAACTTCAAAATAAACCTTTGGGAGTGACAAGGATGGAAAGGCTTAGGAATGAATACGGCACATGTTAGAGGTTTTAGAGGCCAGACTGAGATTGTTCCGACATGTCCACAGGAGTGATTAGCGTACATAGGTAGAAGGATGCTGAGTTTTGACTTGCCAGGCAAAAGGCAGAGAGGAAAAGCAAAGCAGAGGTTTCCAGATGTAGTAAAAGAGGACATGAAGGTAGGTGATGTGAGAGACAATACCAGAGACAAGCTTAGATGGAGGATATCGATCGGCAGCGGGAAAGCATTAGACCAAATATGCAGTATATGGACACGAATCTCGTGTATTTTGAAGTTGTTCCAGACAGCGTGTTACGGCCACAGAGCATGAATTAGCCGCTAGCTAGCATCGCTTGAGAGCTCCATTTGGCTGGACGCATATGACTCAGTCGCCGTTGCTCTTGAAACCATGCCAACTTAAACACACTTTTCACGCTGGCTAATTCATCTCAAAGACCAAAGTTTACGGCGAGAGATTTGGAGGAGCAAGTTAGTGTGCTGCAGGTACTTGACATTTTGATATGAATTTTCTGTAAGCTATCCAAATAGACAAAACGAGGCGTCCGGCGAGTCTGAGGTCTGCTGTACTTGCGACATTGGAAGACCATGAAAAAAAAAAAAAAAAAAAAAGAAAAGCCAATAATAAGGGCAATTTACCATGAGCAGTGCCTGCTCCTGAAGCAGCTGCTGCTGAAGGATTTCGAGCTGCCGCTGCTCTTCTTCTAACTTATGTCTTATAAACTCCTGAGAAAAGGCAAGGAGGCCGGGAGGACAGGAATAAAGGTGTGAAAGGAGAAACAACATGTATGAGAGGAGGGGGGAGGACGCAATCATAGTTATGTAACGTCCATACACTAAGCAAGAAAAGCCACAAGATACGCTATAACAAATTCAACAAATACAAAATCAGCACAATTGCTACTTGGGAATCAAATGAGAAAAACAACATTAAAAAAAAAAAAACATTCGATATGTGATCGTGGCAAAAAACTGAGTCTCAGTTAAAAAAATTAATAAATAAATGAGCAGGATGTGCTAGTGACTGTGATCTGATAGCAGACAGGATCAGACTGGAGACAGGAAACGGCAAGGGGGAAAAAAAAAAACAGGGAGCTCACCCACGGAAAACTCATCTCTGAATAAATAGACTAATTTGAAGCCTTGCTGCTATGGCAACCCACTCATGGAATTTCACCACTTGCAGAGTGCTGCTGTTGGACACGCCCACACTTCACCCCAATTGGCTGAGTGGGCCGCTTCTCCCGCGCGGTTGGTTACCTGCTCTCTTTCAGCCAACCTTCTATCTTCCTCCCGTCTCATATCGTCCAGTCTCCGATGGGGACCTTTTTCTTGCTGCCTCACCATCTCCCTCTCCTTTCTCTGTTGCTGGGATGACGGCAGAGAGAGAAATGAGCGCTTGCACCAGACAATTTATAACACAGGGCCTGCCTATGAGAGAAAGCACCTGCAGACTTGAGAAAGCAACTGAAGAGAACGCAAGAAAGAACACTACAGCTGCACAAAAAAAAAAGACAAAGCGCATTCACCATCTTTGAAACCTCAAAACAAGATCCGTTTTGGACCTGCAGGAAATTTTATGCCGGCAAAACTGTTTATTGCCGACCGTCGGCTATGAGCACCCGGGCCAGACTCGGGTGTCTCGAAAGGCCTGGCTCCCACAGTGTTGCTTTTACCAGAACGCCATCATTTGGAATGTACTCCACTCCTGTGAATGGCGCTCCCCAACTGCGCAAGTACTGTTTCAGTTGCATTTGTTTCCTCCCGGGGCGGTAAGGAAAGAAAAAGGGAGCGCTCGTCACCTCTTCCAGTCGTCGTCGCTGCTCTTTTTGCTCCTCGATGCGTTTCTGTCTGTCATGGAGCAGTTGCCTCTTGTGCTCTTCGGGGTCCCTGCGTTGAGCGGCCAGCTGGGCCTGCTGCCTCTTGTGAGCCTCCGACCGCTCCTTGTTCTCTTGCTGCAGACGCTGGAAGTCCCGGCGCAGGGTGGACTCCCCGGGCACGTTGAGGATTGAGCTGCCGATCCGTCAATGATCAAAATGTCAAATGAGATTGTTTCATTCGCAAACGGGGATGGAATCGTCTTCCATTATGGAAGGCGGGCATCTTGAATGGGAAAATCGCATTGGAGAAGGAAAGAAAAAAAGCCAGAAAACAGAAACCGTCCATAGACGCGTTTGACCCCAAATTCTTTGCCTTGGGCCATTTCACATTATATGTGAAAGGATCTGACAAAAGGGTCAGAAAATGAGCTCTTCATACATTCTAATCCTATATGGAATTTCCTTTAACCCTTTACTGGGCACAGCGCCTGCTTTGGCTCACAGTCTAAACAGGCAAAAACATTATTGGGGACACGTTTTTCTATTAAGTACTAAACGGGCAAGAATTTTCAGGATTTTAGGGCTGCATTGGAATTCAAGCAATGACCGTTAAGGATGCTTTCGGACGTTTTGCCTTTTCAGATTCGGCCGTCCCCGGATAGGTTGAAAATGATATATCATATGTAAAAGTATCTCAAAAACGGATGATGTTACAGCCATTAAAATGTTGCTACTTTTGAGAAAAACACAATTTCAAGTGTTTCAAAGTTCTACAGCAACCGGTACCGTCACAAAAGGAGATTGGCCTCAAACTTTCAGGGACTGTAGATAGACCGCTGAAAAGTCCATTTCAATAGCAGGAAGCCTTTAAAAAGTGAAGTTTGACCGCTCAAAGGAAGATATTGGGCAAAAATGGTGATTTGGCTTCCATCCCAAAACAACTTTGAAGATCCCATTAAGCGCTCGTTTCATCTTCTAATGAACTTAGATCGATACAATCTACCGCTCTCGTAAGGACGACTTACGAGCAGGCAGAAAAAAATGCAATTCAACAACCGCTTAGTGAAAGCTCAACATTTTTTTTCAAATGCCACCACCAAAATCCCATTGATGTTAAATTGAGGAAAAAGGAATACCTTGACTCTCTGTCATCGCTCCGATTTTCATCGTCTTCATCACTGCCGCTGTACTCATATTCTGTCTCCTCTGTGTGGAAAATCACAATAAGGGATAAGAATACATGTGGAATGAAGCCTGTGATTCTGGGCTGTTCCCCATTTGATCGACTGACCTTTCTCCCCCCTTTTTTTGCGCGTGCGGTCAATGTGGTCTTTGAGTTGGATGCGGACCTGCCGCTCTGTCGGCTGGTCCCTGATAAAGGCGTGCTTGAGCAGTTGCTCCGTGGATGGCCGACTGGGATATGTCTTCACAAGGCAGGCCTCGATAAAGTCAATAAATTTCTTGGACCTGGGAGAAATGTCAGTAACAGGCTAAGAGTTAGTTGCGCAAAATGCTGGTACAAGTGGTTCCCAAGTCAATAGCTGCCAAATATGTGTCTTTTTTTTGGCAGAAACATGCAACAAGCAACGAGGTATTTCGCAATTACATAGCTTCCATTCCATGACCATAAGGCTTGCAGAATTATTGCATGACGTACTATGAACTATGTGCTCTTAGCAACCAATCATTTTTTTCCCCTTTTTCCATGTCAAATCCAGTGTTCCTTTGATACCGAACCGAGCCGTTCTTCCCGGCCACAGGTACGACATGCCGACTTTTAAAATGAAAACCATAACATTTCACTCACCACTTTTTGGATTTAAGTTTGGGAGGCGGGTTTCTGGGAATCAGGAAGAGGGCTCTCATTGGATGCATGTCACACAGCGCTACGGAAAGCGAGACAACCCGATTTAAGTTTTATGACGTCATCAATTTGCACGTAAAGTCAAGACAAGGCAAATCAGAATCAATCATTTCTAGCAGACAGCGGCTTGGAAACAATACCGATACTCAATGCAAACATTTCTTTTCGTATCCTCAAACATGGGCACTGGCGGTGTTATCCAATCTTTCCCAATGCCTCAGGCCTATTGTTATAGCGAATGTAAGAGCAAGGCACATGAGTCATGTTCCCAGCGTAGGTAGCTTGCTAAACCTGACTGGTTAGCTTTCAAGTTTCGCAGTAGAGTACAGAAGCTATTATGAGGCAAGAAACGTGCTTGCTGCACAACAGTTCAAGCTAAAGACCAAAGGAAACATTCATTTATGCAATTCAGTGAGACACATTAAAGCTCAGGGATGCGCGCTTGCGAATGTTACACACTGGAATAATTTTAAAACGATTCAGTAGAGCTAGCCCTACTTAACATTAATAGCATGTGCAAAAAACAAAACAAAACTGTTCATACGGTGGCTTGTGTATAGCTTAAAAGTCACAAATGAGTAGTTATCGACTTTGACCTGTCATCCGGCCACATTTTGCCTTTTCAAACTGTCCTTTTTTTCAAATGACAAATTGGAATCAATCGCACGACGTTTGGCGTGAAACGGCAGCCGACTCAAGCGGGCGCGCGCATGCGAAGCAACGGACTCCGACTTTGACGTACGCGGCGCTCCTTCGGCCATTTCGATGGCGGTGATTCCCAGGGACCAGATGTCACTCTGAAAAAGAGGCGGGGCCGCGCTTGAGTCTCGGCCTTTGGCAGAGGGAGCACGCAACCATAAAGAAGCTGGGCGGCCTTACCCTGTAGTCGTAGGTGGAGTCGGGGTTCTCGTCGCAGGCGATGACTTCCGGCGCCATCCAGTAAGGCGTCCCGATGAAGGTGTTTCTGCGCCCCACCGTCCTGTCTAACTGAGCGCTCACTCCAAAATCCACTGGGCACACGCAAGGTGAAGCAAGCGCACTTAAAGGGGAAAACTTTCATTCAGCAGAACCCAGCGCACGCCATTTTGCGCTTTCACGCATACCGAGTTTGACCTCGGCATTCTCCGTGAGCAGAACGTTCTGGCCCTTGATGTCTCGATGGATGACTTTATGGGCGTGGAGGTGGGAAAGGCCCTGAACAAAGACAAGATATAATACAATCACTTTTAATACACGTAGACAACCAACATCAATTCATGTGGAATTGCAATGTGCAATTGACCAAATTATTTTATCTTTATTTGTAAGTGTCAGGACACTTGTGTAAAGAAGTGAAATAAATGTTTGCTATTAAAACAATACCGTAATCCTATCTATAGAATGTAGTGTTTAAAGGGAGTACTGTTTTTGTAATTTTTCGCATGCACCCACGAGGGGTTCAGGGGCATTATGGTAAATGCAGCAATACACACTCCTACAGCTGTCCGTGGCGAGAACAGACACTGTGCCCTCCGGAGGAGTGCCAGGCCCTATGTAATATTATTTAAGGATAAGTAGACCTACGATTATATTTAAAATTAGGTTATTGAAATTCATAATAATTTAATGCATCATTTTTAATGAAAAAAATCTTAGATATTGTCTTTAAGTGTGTTTCTAGATCCTGTTAAAATACTTTTTTCATTTAGGAAGAAAACAAGTCAGACAATGTTGCAGAGTGCATGTTTGACTGCTGCAATAGTCCGGTTCTTGGCCCCTCACCCTTAGGATTTCTCTGCAGATGTACGCTATCCAGTCTTCTTTGAGCGAGCTGCCCTTTGTGTTTTTCACCAAGTCGGTGACTGAGCCAGCCCCGCAGAACTCCATCACCAACTGGAAGCAAAAGCAAGCGTTTCATCGAGCCTGCTCCAATAACAACGCCGCGCAAAAGGGGCAAAGGACGGACCCAAAGCTGGTCATCGTGTCCCGGCGGGCTCTTCTTGACAAAGGCACCGTAATACGTGGCGATGTTGCGGTGGTGGCTGTATTTCTTCAGCATGTTGATTTCGGCTTTGATCTCCTCCTCTTCCTCCTCTGTGACATCCATCACCTTGATGGCCGCTAGCTGGCCCGTCTTCACGTGGCGGCCCTGATTTCAACGGCCAATTTAACGTCACATCTTTTGTTTCTTCTTTTTAACAGTATGATCAATCTATGTCTGTCTGTCAATGGATGTAAACTACCTCTGCTGTTGAAAAGGCGACCTCTAACAATCCGATCTCACCTTGTACACCTGCCCATACGTCCCATTGCCGACCACCTCTACCAGCTCGAAGATTCCGGCGGGATCCTGACAAACGCACAAACACATTCGCATGTCAGGAACCGTTCACAAACGCCAAGACGCTCAAGCATCATTACGGTCACAAATCAAAAGCTCGGGTGTTATTTTGCTTTGGATTTGAATGTGCCTGTTTTATTAAAACGATTCATATGATGGAAAATGGGCTTTATAATTGCCCGTATACAGTCGCGCCTGCTGAGTGCTTGCCTAACCGTGTAGTGTGAAATTAAACAAGCAAGAAAAACATCTATTGTTAGCAGCCAATTTGTGAAAATGAGCCATTTAGAAATTTGCAGCTCATGTCATTGCCATTCAGGGAGGGGGTTACGGTTCAAAATAGGGCCTGACTGGTCCATGTCCATTTAGCGCAAAGAAATTAATGGGGCAATTTATTTTAAAAATGATAACATAGCATTTGTTTCCTCCTAGTGCATTTCAATAGGAGTCAGTTATAGTGAAATTTTCTCACCATTCATCCTGCTACCAGAGTAGCAGGGTTAAAAAAAAACAAAAAACAAAAAAAACACTTTCCTTTTTTGTTCACAAAATGCATTGTGTGGTACTGCAACTCAAGGACATTATTTTTCGTTATGTGGTTGTGTTAATAGTATTTGAATGGGTGTCCTACTTAACACATTTCCTCAATTTATGTTGCAGAATGTATCTTATAAGATCATCAACAAATTTTATTATATACACCATTATTCACGGTTATGGTACGGATTTCTACGTAATGAATAAAGACACCTGTGTCACTTGTATACAATTGCTGTAAACCGTTTACATAATTAGTACATAAAGTTAAAATAATCTGCAAATATCAGCCATCTGAGGCATTATTTTTGGCCAATGCTCGAAGGGCCATCATCAGCCAATAAATTCTTTGGTGGGGTCCTTGTTAAAATGGCTGACGGTGGCTTTCCACAAGCGCCATTTGTTTCTTTTACTTTTCTAGTCATCATCAAATATGTTAAAAAAAAAAAAAAACCCTCACACATCTCTGGAATATTTTTTTTCTGATGACCGCTTACATGGTTGCGGTTGGCTCATAATTATAAAGCTTAACAAATCTCCCTTTGATCGCTTTGTAAAATGGAAATTTAAAAAAAAAGCTGTATCATAATCAGCAATCGGCAAAACGGTTATTTTCGACATCAGCAAGGGTCTAGAAATTCATGGTGCATTTGATGTCAATTTCCTCACCGCCCACCAGCATCGTCCAACCTCCCATCGCTTTAAATAGAGGAGCGCGGCGACAGCACACATCCTAAGTATTGACACATACTACGGTGGCACCCACCCGACATTTTCATGTTCGCTACGTGCAAATTTAAGCGCAAGCGCATCCACTTTCCCATATAAGATGTGTGGGTGCTGAGACTGCTTCTTTCGTCCTATTCCAATGACGACCTCTCTGCTACAACAAGGAAGGTGGGAAAGGGGACAGGAAACATTCATGGGAAAAAAATCCTTTGACAGGCAGCAGGAGAGAAGTGGCGTGACTGACCAACGTGCGACAGCTACAAAGAGGAGGAAGCGCGCAGTCGTAGGTAGAGCGGAGCGACAATTCCAAGCAAAACAGAACGTACTGATTATGGAGTGGGTGGCCAAAGGCAGAGGCGCCGCTCACCCACGTCCGGCACACGGAGAAGAGGAAGGCCTGCACTCACATTCGCACTCAGATGCAAGCAAATGGTGGGCACATACAAAGCGCAATCCTGGAGCTTGATGATCTTAATTTTTGATTTTAATATTTTGAAAATGTGAATTTAGCGCTGCAACTAGTGGGTGACCAAGTCAGGTAGGTCAACTTTAAAAAAACAGGTCAGCGCATTTTTGCTATTTGCCCCCCCCCCCCCCCCCCCAAATTCCAAAAACATGCGATTGATGGACGTTCTCAACGTCATTGTGGACTACAGGCATTAGATCAGGGGCCCCCCGACGTGCTTCCTGGGGGGCCCCAGGTACCACAAAGTTCATTTCGGTATGTATGGTATATTACTTTATTATTTTTGGGACATTTTGTTTGCTGGTGGGTTGTGACATTTTCTTTTTCTGAATGTAACAGTACCTTGGCTCACTTAAAGAAAAGGTTGGCAAACACTTGTCTACATTTAAAAAATGCCATCTGTAAAATTGAAATGTCAGAAGTGCATTTATAACCACATTGTAATATACTAAAATCGGACACACAACCACAGAATTGTGCTTGGTCTTAACATAGTTAACTTATTAATATTGCTGTAGCTTGACTTAAATTTATGGAAAGAAGCATTACATTTATTAAACGAAAGTAAGTAAGAAAGTATTGTGTTGAAAAGGATGCACCCCCAGTTTTTTTGACTCTATAAACAAAGTGCTAGTGCTGCAGCAATGCAAGATGATGATTGGTAAACAACTGTCCTACATGAGAGGTAGAGCTGTTAGACACTGCTTAGTTGTTTTTAGACTGATACCATGAATATAGGACTTTATTCCTGAGTAGTCACTAATACCAAGTGCCAATACAACTAGTACTTTGCTAAATCCATTTCTAGGGGGTGCCCCAAAGCACGTATGATACCAGTATGTATACACAACTCATTAGCCACCCATACCAAGTAAGAATATCACTTTGAGCCCAAATTCCACACATTTTTCTTATAACTTCATCAAATGCATGCAAATTTTGTTTTCTTTTTACTTGTTCTTTCTAGTTAATTATTGTAAAATTGCTCATTGACAATGGTCAATACTTGTATCGGCTGCCAGGTCCAATACTAGGCATATTGATACTTCCCCTTCATCAAAATTAAATAAAACATGTTATCAAATCTAATTATTTGTACTGCCCCAATTCTGATATCGGCTTCGATTGAGGGTAGCGATAGCTTGAAATAAGGCTGCTATCAGTACTCGCTTTTCCCTAATAAGAAATCATGAAGCGTTCCTGGGGAAACAATCCATTTTTCCTCATCACTATCAGTACTATAGCTTGTTCAGCAATCTATGGCAATGACATATATTGGCAGGCGGAATAACTCCAACAGGGCGCCAAGCCTTGCATTATTCTAGGAAGGAGCAACAGAACTTTGTTGCGTGGGCGTGTACTATTTGCGCACTAAAGGTTGTGCTCTGCCTGGGCCTGGCGACCCGGACCATGGCTCAAGCGAACCGTGGTGGAGACAAGTTGCCAGCCTTCCTGCCTGCCTGCCTCCCTCGCCCACTCACTCAGTCAGTCAGTCACCAACTCACCCTCAGGGCTGCCAGGTCGATGTCGTCCAGGCTTCGCGCGGGGGCGTTGTCAGACATGGCCGGTCCAACTCGCAACTTAACCAGATTCAGTTGTCCACAAGACGCACTTTGCGCCTACCGAGGCCGCACCTGCGCTTTTCTCCAACGGCCGCGATCGGCACGTCTCACGCCAGCCGACTCATGGCACTTTGGCTGGACGGAGCACGCCACTCGCGACTCCCTAATGTACCGTCGGAGAGAATACAGCAGCGAAGCGGCGGTCGACGCCGACGACAACACGGATCGGAGACAAACTTTTACGCCTCCGCCGCGGAACGCCTTGCCGCTTTCATTATAGCAAGACGACTTGACTTCAACGTCGTAAACATCCCAGCTGCCTTGTACAATCCATCTCGTGGTCAAAGGGGGTAAATCCTAATCAAATATCACTGATATGTTGTTGTTGATGATGATGACGAAGTAAAAAGAAGGGGGAATGCGCAACGTTTTTAAGCGAACGCAATGACGTGATGGCGCCCGAGTCTTGTCGGAACCGCACTGAATCAAACGCGCAACAGTAGCCAAACGCAAATACCCCCGAGAGTGCCCTCAATTGAGTCCGTGGTTGTTAAACTTCCAAAATAAGGCCACATTCAGTAGGCGCGGCTTTTAGCTATCGCGGCTAAAACAGAGGGCTTAAAACGCTCTCTCCTAGCACGAACTTTCCTCCGCCTTCCATTTACGTGTTGACAGTCGAGCCCAGCGATGCCAGCCAGCCTTTCCGGAAAACCCAAGAAAAAAAAAACTAACAAGACCAAAGACTGGTTAACCCTAACCCTACGCGGGCCCTCGTCGACTCTTTCAAGTTGCGCGTCGCCTTCGAGTGCAGCGTCCAGATTGCAGCAATCGCTAGCTGTAAATCCAACACTGCGGTAAAATCGCGTGGGACGGGGCCCACTTGTTATCTGGCCGCGTTTTGCCGGCAGCCTGCTTGGCGTTCAGCGCAGCCCGAGCATTTGGAGCGTTCGCGAGCTTGTGTCGACGATTGGCTGCGGACGAAACTCCTCCAGGGTTTGTTTGCGTCTCTGTGGGCGGCTACGGCAACTTAGCAGGGACATATGAGGCCCCCCCGCAATCGTCATTCCGGACTTTTATAACGCGTTTATATGACGTCATCACGTCACGCCATTAACTAAACAAATCTTTTACAGGAGTCATTACAGTCTTTTGAGAATTGCAGTCTACTCGAAATCGCGAGTGTTTAGTGACAAACAAGATATTCATTTGGAAAACCAACTATACATTTCATTAACATGCACATAGATGTGCTCCATAACCTCAACGTTTTATACATATGTATGCATATTATTGCATGGAGTGTGCTGCTCAAACAGTAGGCCGCCATGGTTTGCTACCATATTTTAGCTGGTCAGCCAAAGAAGGAAAACTTGGCAAATGGGATTCAAAACCACTTGGAAAGTCATTCGTGTCTTTAGTGTAACAAAGTTTCCCGTTTGTATGAAAATATCAAATACGGTTTTCTTAAACTTAAAATGTGGCACGCACCCTTGTATTTTACCTTATCAGAGCACACCACCAAAATTACAAAAAAAGTTCCAAAAAGTATATCTAGTCCCTAAAAGTAGTTGGAATAGAGGCCGCAGCTGTTCAGCAAGAGTTCATGGAAAAATTCATGTTGATGGGGTGGTTTTCGCTGCTTTGTTAAACATTTGAATTCACCCAACAATGATAATGTTTTACATTCAAAATGCAGGTTTATTAGGTAAAAGGTTAACATACAGTAAGATAATTCATACAGTATATGTGTGAAACCCTGAGCATTAGTGACAATTCATTAGAAGGAATGACCTAAACGTTGGAGATATAAATCCATTAAACACATAAGTACAGTAGTGATACATTTATGAAGTCTATCAGAAAAATTGTGGTTAGTGCAAGAAAATATTCATCACAGAAAACATTTGATAAGGTCACTTGTCAGTACAGTATATCAACAGGCATGTAATGGGGTAGTGTAGACGTATTGTAGACTGAAAGACCGGCGCTTCAGAAACTACGGTTAGTGCGCACCCACTCGAGTCAAAATACGCGCACGCATATTTGGTAAATGATGAAAGGACACGCAAGGGGCAAGTTTGTTTGCTTGAGCTTAACTTTAAGCGGGAAGCAGGCCAGCCCGAGGCATCCGCGTGGACATTGTTGACAAAATCAAGGACAAATACCGTATTTTCCGCACTATAAGGTGCACCTAAAAGCCTTCTGTTTTCTCAAAAACTGACAATGCCCCTTATAATCCGGTGCGCCTTATACAATGAATAAACCTTAAATTTTCATTTTTGACGGATGAAAAAATAAAGTAACTTAATCACCACGTAAATTCTTACATTATGAAAATGAAAATACGTTATGAAAATAGGACATTCAATGGAGGTGCAATTTATAACCCGGTGCGTATTATAGTGCAAAAAATACGGTAAGTTAACCATGATCTTATGATGGACAAAATGAAACAAATAAAAGAAAATGTCTGCTTCTACTGTCATTTTAAAAAGGAGTGGTCAGTTCCATCACAACGATCAAAGCATCACCGAGTGTACCCTCAGTGGAAAGAAGTATTAGTGCTTCAAAACCATCGACTGGAATTTCTCTTGAACTAATGCTGCAAAACATTTGGCCTATGATAGTGTTAAAATAATATGTCAATAACAGGCTTTTGTCTGGCGAAACTTGCATTTTTTAAAAATATTTTTTTGAAGAGCTGTTCACTTTTTTTTTCCCCCAGTCCAGTTATCAGTACCACTAGTGCTTTTGATGGACAACCCCCAGTCCTGAATCATTTTAAAAACCTACCCATTCCAATAAAAATATTCCCCAAAATCTCATGAAATGAATGGCAATTTTCTAGTCTTCTAATTTCTAGTTTGTTATTGTAAAAATGTTCCAAAAGAGTAGTCTCGGCTGCTGTCGTGATTACCAAGTCCGATACATGGTATTGACACCAACCTGGCCTTAACTAATTATCCACCATACAAACGGAAAGTTACTTACAAAGAATATTTACGGCAGTTTAATTGTAATTGTGATTATGACACACTAAACCTCTACTATATGCTGTCACTATCAAAACTCTACAAAGAGTGGTGTGCAGTCAACGTAATGCCCCTACTGTACATACGATATAACATGTCTTCCTACATTGTGCTCAGAGTTCAAAATGGAGATGACACCAAGGCCAAAATGAATTCAACATTTCGGTTAGGGCCCGCGGCCCCTTGGAACACATACAAGTCAATCTGCAAACACCGTAATGAAAATATGATGCCATAAAATGTGCTTGCATAAATGGACATGTCTTATTCCCACTTGTATCACCCAGACTATTTCTCAGTTAATAACCTGCCATTTCTTTGTGTCCGTCACCATAACGACCACACATTTTCTGACAGATTTGCTGGCACCGCAGTGAGAGGCGAAGCCTCAGAGGGAGAGAGAGAGACGGAGAGAAAGAGCCACCCATTGAAGAAACGCGCTCAAATACATGTACAGTACACCGTGTACCCAAATCATGTGAGATGAATGAAGAACAAAGTAAGAACAATGCAAAAGAAACTGGCCAGTTTGCGTCACTCGTCTCACATTGTGTCAGTCATAAAATGAACATTTCGGCGGCTAATTTGAACATTGGATTTTCCTCATCACTGAATTGCAAAGGCTGCCGACCTTCAGCGAGTCTGCTGAAGAGAATGCTGGCGTTACCTCCTAGCGGGAAGGGGCCGCGCTGCGGCTATGTCCACAGGCCGACGGGGGCGATGCCCTCTCGGGTGGCCAGCGGAGGCAGCAGGTTTTCTTCACACAAGAATTTCAAAGGGAAGTGGACCAACAGCCCTCGGACGGCCCCGAGCTCCTCCCTGGCCTTTTCGGGCTCTGTGTCACACAGGCGCGGCTTGCTGGTGTACTCCTTCAGCTCTTGCATATTGTGGACGGAATCGCAAGGTAGGCAGCAGAAGACCTGTAGCCCAGCCGACAATGTTAAGAAGAAGAAGAAAAAAAAAATGTGCCTAGCTCTATTTTTGTACCACAAAATAGTCAATTTGTATGAATAATACTACTGGTTCAATGTAAAGTGTTTCATAAAAATAATCATTCAGCAATGTGTTTTTGATGGCGGTATATTGATATTGCTTCATCAATACCTTGTTGTAAATCGTGGCATTCAGTTTGGCACTCGAATTCCACAGCAAGAAGAAGAGATCATCGCTGACTGGATCGTCAATATTGATGCTGGGGCCTGAAGCAGCTCCAAGAAGAACACTGAACGGAAAGGAAGTACAACTTGGCCGAAGAGCTACAGCTTGTCGTTCGAGCGTTCAAGCACAAGCCGAAAAACTATTGGGCCCCCATCTACTGGGAAAACGGATTGCGACTGACGGCATCAAATCATCAGACCAAGAATGTGAGTGCGCCTAAGCCGACTGACTCCAAACAGTTTTCAGTGCAGGTGTCAAGCTCCCTGCCGCACGGGTGTGTTAACCACGTACTTGTAAAAGGGAAACGGTGATTTGAATTTGGATAAAACTCCAGGAGCATGAAAAAGTGTCCTTACCCGAAGCACTCTTTGCGCAGAGCTAGCGCGAGGGGTCCTGCTTGGTACTCCTCCCCTCCCATGACGGAGGGGATCCTCTCTTCATCCTCCACAAAGACGGCCAGCTCGCTGTCTCGGCTCCCCAGCATGCTGCGATCGTTGATGTTGGCCGATCCTGGCGTACGAGACGCGTTGGGGCGTCAGCGGGTTCCGAGTGCGAAGCGGCCGGTTTCTAGTTGAGCTGCCGACTCGGCCGTCGGGTGCGCGCTTCGCCACGATGTCAAAACGAAGCCCTGACTTCGACTCACCAATGATATAGCAGCGGTCGTCTGCAATGAGGGCCTTGCTGTGAACATAGATGAGCTCGGTGACCAGCGAGCGGGATAGCTCCGCCTTGGTTCTCAGGCCACAGACT
The DNA here is from genome assembly GCF_059441005.1 of Hippichthys cyanospilos. NCBI lineage: Eukaryota > Metazoa > Chordata > Actinopteri > Syngnathiformes > Syngnathidae > Hippichthys > Hippichthys cyanospilos. Next base: position 6,626,412 of record NC_142386.1, on the reverse strand, counting down.
GTGATGTACTCTGTCCACCGGTCCTCCACTGGCAAAGCGCCACAAAAGCACATTGACTATTTGACAGGACGTTCAAGCAAATTCCCGCTTGAATACATACTGTATTTAAAAGCCGGTGAAGAATGAAAATGGAGATAGACTGGGCAGATAGCCAAGATCGGTAGAGCCTTCGTTTAAAGGGGGCAAAACCAAAGGAAGCGAGAGAAGGAGGTTACGAGCAGGACAGGTGCACTTTGATGACATGAGACGGATTGAAGAAACCGGAACATAAGATGACAGGAACACTCACGTTCACTGAGTCTCGACAGGATGGACTGCTCGCCTCGGCATATCGTCCTACGACATTCAAGGAGAAGTCAACCCATTTTCATTTTCTATACAACAATATCTTCTATGCGGCAGCACGGTGGAAGAGTGATTAGCATCCCAGCTAGCGTCGGCCTTCCTGAGCACCATTCAGAATGTCGTGTTAAGACTAGCGGGAGTGCATATAACAATCATGTATAGAAGAAGCTGTGGGTTGACATCCCCTTTATGAAGCAGTTCAAAGTAGTGTGGGAATAATCTAAGATGTTAATTGCCCGACTGAGCAAACATTTTTCTCCTCCTTCCACGCGTAGGCTAGATTTACAGGACAATTACAGCAGCATAAGCATAATACTCGATATTTATATGCTATGAAATAAGCATGAAATTTTTAGAACTACTAATTGTAGGCCATATATTACAGGACAGGCTTGAGCTGTTGACTTTAACAATAAACGCGAAGAACGAAAACATCCCTTGCGCGTCATAATTTCCTAAAACGAGCATGTCTGCGAGCGAGTCGAGTGTAGAATTTAAAAGTGAACAAGAGATGACGAGGCTCTTACCTGTAAGTGAAGTGAAGAATGGCTTGGATGGCATTTCCGCTGCCAGTACTGAGGTCTCCCTCAAACCCAGGTAAAAGCGGGATCACCACAAACACTCTATATTTCTTCTGCTCTCTGGTGTAAAAAACAAAACAAGAGTTTCTGCTATCTATGCTTCTTTTATTCAGTAAAACATTGACAAAATACTCCAATTTTTGTGACAGCGGTCAGACCTGAAAGCCCGGAGGATTCTGTTGACAATGGCATCGCCGATTCCATTGTAGACCGTCTTGCCGTCGGCGCAGCTGATGAAGAACTGGTTCTAACGGCAGCGACAAGCAGACGGTGGCTTAGTACGAGGTAGCCACGACCAAAACAGGCAGCGCTAGCTTGCCTTACATTCATAGTCGGAACGTGTCATTATTGGACTCACACGATGTGGCGCTACCATAAAACGAATGAGTAGCAACATTGTGAGCCCGAACAACACGCTTGCACTTCCTAAGGGCCAGCTTCGTGTCAACTAACATGACACGGGAATACCAAAACGCATGCCGTTGGGTTGCGTGAAATATCTGGACAAGTACGACACCCGGCACACATTCCAACAGTGTTGATTCAGCGGTAACAGGAAATTCTTTGTTACCTCAATGTAAACGTAGTGCTGGCTGTTCTCAATGGTATGGATGTAGGCGTTGAGGATTGAGTTCTCACAAGTACCAGTAGACCAACGATCGGCAGAGCGCAACACCTGGCAAAATGAGTTGTCATCATTACACTTTCAAAATATTTCAGTGAAAACATCCAAATGTCTCGCTAATCATCAATTTGAGGAGCAAGAACCTGAGGGCAAGATACAACAGTATGGCAATACAAAGAATTATAATTATTGTTATTACAGTTATTAAGGTTCAATGCATCGATTGTCATTTTTCTGTATGACTTTGAAATGTCAAACTGCACTTGAATGCGCCACACGCCTCGTCCTCATGTCAGCGTCTACGAGCGATTTGGGTGTGTCAAGCGAAATGAAACGCAAGCAGTGCTCAACGGAAAAATGTCAAAATAAAAGCCAAGTAAGGCTATTGCATTGGTGTGTTTATTTTGAACTTGGCTTAGGCAGGCAATTTGGTAGCGTGTTACGTTATGTTGCGTGACGGCTCCTCCTACTCTTTCTCCTCGTTCCCTGACAGCGGATGTGCAACGTCAGCTGAAAACGCAGCATTCACGAGCGCGCAATTTATTTTCTCATGAGCAATAAGCGAACCATGTGCAGCTTGCCGTTTGTTCTGTACCAACGTGGATCAAGTCTAACGAAAGCTGGCACTCTTGAACACAAAATGAAGTGTCTCTTCCAAAACCATTCAAGACTGTTGGCGGGTGCTTGATTCTCAATTTAGCTAGCCCGTTATTTTACATGAGGCGCAAAGTCCAACATTTACAGAGCAAACCTGCTTATTTTGAACCTTGATATACTGGAATTCACATGTTTTCTTCCAGATGATGAAAACTGGAAAATACGAGTGCACCTGAACTGAAGAGCTGAAGGTGCGTTTCTAATGATTGTACTTTCCATTTCCTTCTTCTAACATGAATCGGTTACCGAGCGTTGTTATGTATTGCTGCTGTTATTGCTGTCAGGTTATTTGTTGGCAAGTGTGCAAACAAGCCCTAGCTCAGGGTTACCCAGTCCTGAAAAAAGGTGAAACATTAGCCGAAACCTGTGCCCGATACGCTGCTGCATAATGCGCTTCAAGTTACATACAAAGGCAAACAACGCAATTAGTAACTGACACATGGTGAGCGGCCTATTCTTTTATGGCTACCTGCCTAATTTGGCTGCGAGCGTTACTAAAAAAGTTTCCCATGAACTCGATAGCACGTACAGCAAATCCTGTTGAAAAGTAGATCTACTTCTGGGGCTGATTTTGCGACTGGTCAAACTTTGTTAAGTTCCATTAACTCTGTCACAGCCAGCTCAATTAAAAGTGATCCTTGAATTATATACCGTCAATGGTGGAGAATGAGTTAAATTATTCACCACTGCCTCTTAAAAATAGGATCTTTGACGCAAATTCAAAGTTGCCATACTTGGGACTGTACATTGAAAAATTCCGGTGTGGGAACAAGCTTCACCACATGGCTCCAAGTGATTGTGTGCAGGATAAAGTATGGATTTGTGAGGGCTTAAAAAGCGCAATGCAAAAATAACTGACGCCGGCAGTGATGGGGAGTTACATGTATTAAAAAAAAAAAAAAACGGATGGAGACCCCTTCAACAAAGAGGCCGCTTTGCTTCATTGCTATAAAACATGACACAGCGAGTTTTGTCTTCCAATCCGCTTCAGCTTTCTCAAAAGTTAATATGTGCCTGCAAATACTATACCTGTACTTTGGCCTTCTTGGATCCAGGCACAGTGAAAGGCAGCGTATCAGCAGAACAATGAGATTTGGGCAGAAGGTAGGGGTAAAAATCGTCCTTGTACTTGTTTTTGAAGGTCTGAAAAGACAAAGAAAATACAAAAAATAGCCAGGTCATTTTGACCTTCCTCTCAATCGGGAAGTCAACCCAAAACTGTTCAATGTTTCAATGCGGGCCCACTTCTGATGAGGGGGGCACACAAATAAAAACAGGTGAATTCTATGCTTAAAACATATTGCACACGCAATATTCGTTAGTAAAATTAGTGATGTGTTTTTCCGCCGCTACACATTTTAGCAAACATAATATCTTGCTTACTAGAAATATTCGCAATTATTGCACACAAACTAGGATGAACCTCCTGTATATCATTAAATACATGCTATACCTTCATAAAAAAGTGCAGGATCAAATCCTGTGCAGTGCAACAAAAAGTGCCAGTGCAAAAGGTAGTGTGGAGCTCTGATCATGAGAAAAAATAAATAACTATTGCAGGGGTTGTCTTCCCTTTTCAAATAAGCAACCAAAAGTTGTCTATGTGTACTGAATAGTTAAACAATTATGCACATGATTTGTGCCGCTTCATTGTCAACACTGAACTATTTTCACAACCTTAAGGTCCTAAAAAAAGCACGCATCTCATAATGACTAAAAATGTGTCAGCAACTGAGCTGGGTCACCTGAATATAAAGTGTTCAGTTTATCAAGATGTTTGATAGGGGCGAAGTAAGGTGTCCTAAATCAGACCTTAGTGAAATTCCAACGCTGGATGAAATGGCGAGCCACATCTCTGGCAGCCTTGCCGTGAAGAGCAGCGGACAGATCGCGCCACGGCATGCGGGGAACTGTCGTCCGGTCGATGTTATCTTAAAATGTAAAAACTTCGTTTTATTTTTTTTTCTAGTTCCAGGGAACCACTGTATGTTTCGATTGAGTTTGTAACTTTACCCTCAAACGGTTTGTCCAGCTGGACCCAGTCTTTCTGAATGAAGTTGCTGTAGTCTTTGCCTAGCCACAGTTTGGTGTTGCCTGTCAGGTCCACAACCGCTTGTGTTTGAACGTCAGATGGTTTTGGACCAGTCGAACCATTTTTCTGGAGAACGCGGTCAGAACGGAACGTGCAAAGTCATGCAAGAATCAGAACGGTAAGACCAATCACTACTGAAGCACCAAAGAAGACTCGAAACATTCTTACATCCGTCTCTGCTTGCGGCTCCGGATCCGTCATCTTTTCAGCAGCGTCTGTGGAGCCAAGGTCAACCAGCCGGTACTGGCTGTCGTCCCAGCGCCCAAACGCCAGGTCGATCCCCCCGACAAAGGCTACGCTTTGGTCGATGGCCACCATCTTTTCATGGTGGGCCCAAAGAAACACCACCGATGACACGTGATCGGGATGCCTCATAACCTGTTGGGTAGGGGTAAACAAAACATACATTAAAAACTGTCTTTTAGCTCTTTTTTTCTGAAGTAGACTTGAGCCATTATCGGTTCACAGCGGTTTTAAAAAGTCAAGGTTTCAACAACTATTGATACAGTGTGTTACCACTCGAGCACTTTTCGGAGCGGACATCTAAACAGGGCACAATATAATTCAGTTGTGTAATGATAATGACATGCCAGTCGCCTTTTTTCTCTCTCATTGTTGGCGCACGGAGGAGGAGGACAGGCAGGTTTTAAATACAGCTCACTAGAGATGTGAAACTGTGACTTATTAAAAATCAAAACAACAGAAAAGGGTTGAAATTTATTTACATATATATTTAAACACAACATGGTCAATGGTTCTTCATGTACCACATATTCAATGTTGTGTTTAAAAATAAAATACATGGTGTTCAATGGGAACGGAGTTGTTTTTATGAAGATTGCAAAAACGGACAGTCATGACTTTAATATAGCGATATTTTTGCTCACTATTATTATACCATAAGATTCCAATACTTTTGGAACCCAAGTTTTTTTTGGTAACATAATTAGAGAAAGGGCTAACAGACCTTGATGTTTGGGTGCATATCCATAAGAGTCCTCTTACTGTGCTCGCTGTTGATGCCAAGTGCGAGCTCCACCTCTTTGTAAAGCAGAACACACACTTTGACTCCTTGTTCCTGCATGGGAAGGAAAAAAAAAAAAGAAGAGTAAATGCTCAGAAATGTTGCAGAACTAAAAGCCAGACAGAAACAAAGGGAAGACGAGACAGCATGCAAATTTTAGCAGCTGTCAGCCACCCCCGAAATGCATAAAAACTGATTAATCTTCCTGATTCATATTCCACAAAGGCAATATTAAACAAAATGCTGTGTTTACAGTTGACTAATGGGGCACATAAAAGGTATTTCTGTGAAGAAAAAAATAGAATGTATTTGACTTCATGTGAGAAAGACAACATTTTGGAAAATAGAGATCAATAAAGATAATAAATAGTGCTCACAGCTTTGCGTTTCAGCACGTTATCCAAGCGCCAGACGTTATCAGTCGCCGGTCTTTTCAGGAACACTTCGGGGCTGAGCCTAATGTTATTTAAAACAATATATTTTTGAGTATTATAAACATGTTGGGGGGCAGGTTAACCAAGCACTTACCACCAATCTGTGATAAAGATTTCCTCTTTTGCTTGCTCGAGTGCGTCGGCAAGGTCGGCAAAGTAGTCTCTCCCGTTGACATACCTTGAAAGATGGCAAATCCCAACAAATGATTCTCACGTTGACATGACAAAAGGGCGAATATGGCAAGTTACCATTTAGTTAGTGTGTTGTCCCGTGGAGGGGCAAATCCCTGGAAGCGTTGAACTGTGAGGAAGTGGCAGCTTTCGGCCAGCCGCTTGATTTCATGACTCCACCAGTGCGCTTGTCTGTAGCTACCGCATTTGATGATCAGACTCCTAAAAGCGGCAAACTTGTATCACAAGGTGAACACAAACAAAGGAATGCGAGTCTGATCAGCAAGCAAACGCCTTTACCGAGTGAAGTTCTCGATGCATACTCCGTATTTAGTGGCCGTGTGCGCGCGGCCCACTTTCACATTGAACTCGGGGTCGAACAGCAAGACAAAATTGATGCGACCGTTGTCTCGGTTCATGTACATCAAGAAAGAGTCTTTCACCACCAGCCAGCGCCGCGACCAGCGGTAGCAGAACTGATGATGCCCGATGCAATTCAAACCTTGGATGCGGTGACCCCCTGACCTCTTGAAGATAGGCCCTTCCCTGGAATGACAAAAAAAAAACAAAAAAACCCCCCGAAAAAAACACGGACATCGACAAGTCATTTCCCCGCATGCAATGTCCATGTAAAAAGCACAAATAACTGTCATTTCAGGGATAATCCACTTGTGGGTCATTTTCAGCAGTAAAATGTTCATATTTTGCCTATAGTTGTTTTCATAATGAAACTTTTTTTTCATGTATAATAAATTCCTTCAAAACAACATTTTCCCACTTGCTATTATCATCACATGTGCTCCAGGCTGACAGCTCAGTTTAAAAGTGTCACATCAGCCAGAAAATAGGTAACCTGTTGGTTGTGTGATATTCACAAGCCAAGCGTTGAGCACATGTGATGTCATTTCTTGTCAACAGCATGTGGCAAAAAAATGTTTGAATGGTATTAACACAATTTTTTTTTCCACCAAATCAGTTATTAAGATGTGCTGATGTCCCTATGTGCTCCCTGAACTTAAAATTTGACAACAAAAAATGAAAAACGCCAAAAAGTCTGAAAAAATAAATAACGCAAACCGTTCAACAATCGCATGCTTGTAAGAGTTGAAATAGGCATTTTTCATTTTAATTGGGATGGCAATAATTGTTTTCCTTCTTGAGACAAACGAATAGCGGCTAACAAACGATATCAGCCGGAAAAAGAATAAAAAACATATTGGTCCATCTCTATTAATTCTAGACAAAATATTGGACTTTTTACAGCTGAAAACAACTACGGCTTACTATCCAGCGCTTACAGGCCTTTGGGCCCGAGATCGGCGATGAAGGACAGCGCGCCGACCGAGAGGAACTCCAGCTTGGGAGGAAAAAAGAAGAAGAAAATCACGCCGATGAGTCAACATCACGCACACGATGACGACGCACACGTATTGTTTTCTGGCTTTTACCATGCTGTGGTCGCTCCGAAAGAACTTGCTCTCCAGCAGATCGTTCAGGTACTCTTCAAGATATTTCTGCACAAGAGAAGTAGAAGAAGAAAGTGGGAGTTGAACTGGGAGAATGAAGATCTCAACTCTATTTGGATGAATAAAGACTAGCGCGCTGGACGGAACGGAAGAGGAGTAAGGCCAGTGAAGGAAACACAAGTTGACAAAAAGAATTTGGACTTTGAAGAAAAAAATTCTCACTCACAATTCTGACTATTTTCAGAAATCTGATTTCGAGGTCAGTCATTTCTTACTATTCTCAGAACTGATCACGTGAAAGTCAAAATGCTGACTTTATTCTCACGATTCTTACGTTAAGAGGATGTATTCAGACTTCATTCTGGGGCTTACCATTTTTGCTCATTTTCAGTGCCGAGAATGATCAGAAAAGGCAATTTCTCGAGTACCGGTATTTTTTTTAGCTTTTTAACGCATCTTTCAAGGTCGACAGAATATTGTGTTCCATGTCTATGTAAATATGGGTGGTATCAGATGAAAGTATGATCACTGTTCTTTACTTAGAATCACAAGTATGTATCATTTGTGTAGTATGGCAACACTGCCATCCAGTGGCCACAGTTATCACTACAGTGCTCGATTGGCTAAATATTAGATACGCGCTAGTCAAGGGTGTCAGCTTCAATTAGTCAAAAATGTATTTGACTAGAATGTTATTATTTATTCTTATTTTAAAAGACGCAAATTCTCATTCAGAATTCAGAAAATAGATTCAGAATTCTCACTTTAAAGCCTGAAGATCACTTTCAATTCAGAATTCCAACGTTAAAGAGAGAATTCGGTAAATAAAGTCAGAAGTATGACTTTAAAGTGAGGATTCTGACTGTGAGGTGAAAAATATGAAAAATCTGCATTCAAGTCAATGTTATTTATGTTTTTTGTCTTCACTTTCCCCAATCCTCTTCCATCGTGTTGTGCAGGGAATCTGTTTTTGTCTGATACCATTTTACTGGAAGTCCGCCTGGTCCGTTGCGTCCCACGTAAGCTGGGCATTTCCTCAGACATGGCACTCAGTTGTTGCCTCTCCTTTGCAAATCTGGTAAAGGACAGTAAACAACTTCTGAGCGTTTACGTTTCAAAATAACCGGCAACTCTGTCAAAGTTGATTTGCATAACGAGTTGCGCCGACCTTTTAAAAGGCAGAAGGTGGATCATCATCCGGTGGTTGTAAAGATCTCGATGCAACTCCTGGAAGTGCTTGTACTTTTTCTTTACCGTCCAGTGGAATTGACCGTGAGTTAGCATCACCGTGTAAAGCGTGCCTACGTGCACCTAAAGAAATTCAAGAAACGAACACGTCTTATCAAGAGATATTCTCGCGAGGGATCGTGGGCAGAAGAGGGATTGGTTGGATCCTTAAACGGCTACTTCAATAGGAGGAAAAATCGTCGATTGCATAAACATACTGTGTACTGTACTAGTGTGTGTGTGTGTGTGTGTACCCATCTGTTATTGGATTTTGGATGCATTATAATGTGACCGTTGTTTTATTCGTCATTTTATTATTTGTTTTCTTCTTTCAACAGCACTGAATTTGGTACAATTCTCGAAACAATAACAATAAATCTTAAATTCGATTGAATTCAATCTCTGATGTTAGGTCTTTAGCTCCGGGCACTTCTATTTATTTTGTACCAATTTTCTAAAAGTGCAATACATACTCAAGTTTGAGGTTGAAATTATATCGCCCAAATATTTTGAAAATGTGTTTCTCCTTGCAACAATTGCTGACTTTAGCTCTTTGATTAAACAGTATCGCATGATCGAGTCTCCTCTGACATTTTGTACTAAAAATGAAGAAAAGCATGCATCATTTCAGACGGGCGTCGGACAGTATTCAAGACTGCAATTTTAAGATCATATCAGCGGTGAAAAAGCTGCAGAGTAAAAATGACGGTAAAGTCTGCAGCTCAAGTAAATGAATGTCAGCAGCCATTTTGGGCGTACCTTAGAGCGAGTAGTGTATCTCTCGGTGTTATCCACTTTACATGAGATAGGGACGCCAGGTATTAAAAAGGGTATGCCCTCCTCCTTAAATTCTGGAAGATGATGTATGACGCTAAAGGGACGTCCCTCTGTTTTGAAAAAGCAGGACAATTTAAGCTTCAATTCTTCCGGAGGCATTTATAACTTCGGAAAGCGAGCGAGTAGCTCTTACCGGCGGGGGACAAGAGACTGTCAATCTCATCAGGGCCCAGAATGCGAAGGTCGCGAGAGAAGCGTCTCTTGTCAAGGATTTGGGCTGCGGAGGCCTGCGAGGGTGGCTCAACGTCATCCTCCCAAGCGGCCATTGTGCTTGCGACTATCGGCGATATGGCTGCAAAGACAAGCGGCAAAGGGATTCATCGCACGCGGCAAAATGCACAATTCAGTAGTTCTGCATAAGGGTTGCAAAGGTTTTTGGGGAAGATATAATCTGGCACAAAAATGGATTCCATCAAGAGTTGTTGTACTTCATTTCAGTTTGCTGGACTAAATCTGTCCGCGTCTCCATCTTCTAATGATGAAAGCAGAGCCCGCTCATGAGGTCACTCGAGTTCAGCTTTTTTTTCCAGAGAGCTCAGCGACAACGCCGCTTGAAGACAAAAGGCGTTATCAGCCGCTTGGGTCATCAGTGTTGAGGTTTACAAAAAAGCAATAAGAGTGAATGAGGGAATGTGTGTAAACGCTTTTGTAAAGTGTGTGTGCATGTGCGCGTGGGTGGGTGTCTTTTGAATGTTTCCTGGGAAACGGAAAAAGGCAAGGGAGGGCCACTGTGTATGCGTGAGTGAAAAGAGAGAGCCAGGCAGAGGAAGGCAATCAAAGATTAGGCAAGAAAACGACCGCCTTTCACACAGCATTTCACTGTACTCAAATCATTAATAACTAGGTCCTATTGTGTGAAGGCCTCGTCAGCACGTTCGACACTTTTTAATGCTTTGACAGGAACAGTATTTTTCTTTTCAAATTAAGAGTAAATAAAGTGGAACAGGATACAACGTATTGCTAAATTGTGTTACGGCGACCCCTCTGTAAATGGTTATATGCCTTGATAAGTTTTACACAAATGCGCGTTGTCATGAGGGGTGGTGGATACACTAGCGTACAAAAGCACGATTAGGATTTTGGTTGCCGTTATTGAACTGCACTGATTCACACCGTGACATTTGTATTGCTTGAGTTACACTTAGAATCATGGCAAAAAATCAAAATAAGTGTCAAATGAGGTTGCAATGTATTGCTTGCTTGGAAAAAGAAAAAAAAAAAAAAAAAAATATATATATATATATATATATATATATATATATATATATATATATATATATATATATATATATATATATCACATTAACTTACAATTACAATATGGAAGGAGAGAAAAAAGCGGTGGCATAATTTTCAAGTTCTAAGTTTAGTTAATTGCAACAAAAACTTCCACTGTGCAGGTGTAGCTCAAGAATTGCCCCCTCCCTAGCTCCATTTTTATTCTAGCTCTGCTTTATATTGATTTGATCACTGTTTTACTATTATATTTGTGCCTGATAACTTGTTTTGTATTTTAGTAATGGTGCAGCACTTTGGTCAGCCCTTTGAGGTTGTTTTTTAAAAGTGCTTTATCAATAAACTTGACTTGATCGAAGTTCCCCATCATGCGCAAACTTTTTGGAAAGCAAGGAATTCCAATTTTAGGGCGTAAACGACACATATAGTTGTAGCTGAACTTTCCAAAGTTGCAAATGCGAAACCTGTTATGACGTCTCCACCCAATCTTTTTTTTTTCCGACTAAGTCACGATGCGTCGAATGCGGCAGCGACAAGCGACAAATACGTACTCGGCAATCAAATTTGCAGATTTCATCGGCAAGAAGACAACATACGAATGTCGCGGGTCGCCGAGTTTGGGCCCAGCGATGCCGTCGCTTTGCAATACTCACTTTCAGCTCAAAAGCAAAATGCAGCAAGTCGGCATATTCGACATCCGCGACGAGCTCAACTTGAGCGCGCGTTCACGTTATTTTCTGCCATATAGCCTTTCGTTCGGGACTTCTTCCCCCTGTATCGTCGGTACGTGATGTACACTCTAGTCGCCTCCCATTTGGCATTCGAGTCGCGGGGAGAGCTGGACAAGAGAGAGGAAGAGGAGTTTCCGAAAGAGCGCGAGGGGGACGGGGTTCATGTGTCGGCAGCAGCGCGACTGCGCCGCTGTGCGTTTGCCACTAGCTTACTGTGTCATGCTAGCGTCAGGCGCTAAGCGAGCCACAACTTCACCTTGTTGTGGGCGCAACCACGAGCAGCGCGTGCGCGTGATATGCAAAAACACTGGCGATTAGAAGACGCGTTGAGACAAGCAAGCCGCAACTCGTTTGCTCGGCCAAAGCTGTCACGCTCGCCCCGAGGAATGTGTGATTTATCGAGGGGGAAGATCACGCGAAGGCGCGCCTTGGGAGCGGGCGGCGTAAGTCACGCAAAGTATCACGAGATTTCAGAGACGGCCGCAACCGAGGAAAAGACTGAACATCCGTTCATCGTTTTACGCCGTTTAAATAGTTTGTATCTGGCGGCATTTTCATGTTCGGCCAAAATTGCGAAAAATGCCCCCGTGTGTGACATACAGACGTGCGAGTAAGCCTAGGAGCTATGCTATGTGTTTGTAAATTTCACTGTTAAAATGAGCCATTTCGCTCTCATCTTTCTTGCTACTCAAAATTCATCTACATCATGTGTTCAAAACCGCAAAAAAAAAAAAAAAAAGAGAAGCAAGGCCATCAGGTAATATTTTGCTGTCAGTCACAATTCATTATATTGAGATATTGTGCTCTTCTCGGAATGGTCAAAGCTCGCCATATTTTTTTTTTTAAGGCTCTCGTCACTATACAAAAATTCTGGCATAACAATCCCAATAACGGCGTTTTCTTTTTCTTTCTTTTCTTTTTCGAACCCTTCAGGTTCGAATTCCCTTTGTGACCACCAAGAGGCGCCCAACCTGCGCAAGATCGATAAAAGAAAAACAAATGTTGCACAAATAGTAAATAAATAAAGCGTTCACAATTGTGAGTGTATATATAAAGGTATATCAGCAGGTCATAATGTGTGAATTTAAATATTTATTTTGAAAACACAGCACAATGACTTCAAGACATTAGCTCTCCCAGAGAATGTCCCTGCCCCTATAAAGCATTCTGATAAATAAGAAATCATAACAATAAGGTTTTGATGAATTGGCTGGCTCAAGTTCCACACCTGTTCTTCAAATAAGACATAGTACTGCAAAGAAAAATTCAGTCTTGTTCAGAGATGCTGGCAATGCAGAGCTTAATAAAGGCCCACACAAACAGGGCAAAGTTATGATACAGTCTAAAAAAAAAAGACCCCCGTGTCAATAAATACTTTTCCACTTAATCATGTTCCATCCACCTCATACAACACTCACAATGAATTGCCTTCATACCTCAAAATGTACAACAAAATAACAGCATGATTTGCACGAGGATGACAATGATCAATATTTTTAACGGAACCCGATGCAGTTATTATGTGTCCAACTAAATAACTCACACTGGGGTTGAGGTTGCAAGTCTGCCTGAAAAATCAGAGGCTGTGCTGGTATGAGATGTGATGTTTTACATCTTTGACCTGTGTGGAGATCATCCTCACACCACGGCGCCCAGTTACATCGAACCTTGGGGAAGTCTCAGGCTCAGTAAATGTGCATTTCTTCTTCTATTTTATTTTATTTTTCATTCTGGGGCATATTTTTTGTTCTCTCCAGGAAATGGCCATTCGGGAGCTCTGTTGAAGTGTCCAGTTAGGAAGATGCCCACTGTGCCGATGATGAAGAGGAGAATGGCGGCCCAGAAACACACCTTGTCGATCATCTTCCCGATCAATACCCAGCTTTCAATCTCCTGTTTGGAATCAAAACAGGGGTGCGTAAACGAGAAATCACGCGAGAGAGACATTGACCGACGTGAAAATGACACTTACAGAGCCAATGTCATTCTGTTGCCTTGTGCTCTCTGCAATGAAATTGCAGGCGTCCACGCACTGCTTGATCTCGGGCGCGGCTTGAGCTAAACTCTTGTACAGATTGGCTGTTGTGCTGGCGTCAACGCCATCTACTGGAGGGGGGGAAGGCGTCAGCATTTCAGACGCGCTCGGACGAATGGTGGCGACGAGCGGACGTCTCACCGTTGGCCTGCATCAACCCGTGCTTCTCTTTTTGCTTGTCAAACATCATCTCACTGCGAGGCTGTTTGAGCACGTATTCTTCGGCTCTCTGCATGAGGCCGAAGGAGTCTCGTCTACGATCTCTCGTGCCGTTGGCCTCTGACGTCACCTCGCCGTCGTCCAGCAGAGGCGACATGCCCAGGAAGCGGGGCACCGTCTCCAAAAACATCTGGAAGTCGAGGCTCATGAGCACTTCAGCGTTTCCTTTTCTCAACTTTTTTTTTGTTTTTTACTTTTATTTCCTAGTTGGAAGGCATATCTGTGACTGTACTTTGTCAAAAGAGGCCTATTACTTTTTTTCAACATATGGCAGGAGAAGACAAGGAGAAAGATAACGTCACGTTCTGGAGGAATTTGCGTTAGAATCGGTCCCTATTTTAGCATTTTTCACTTGTCATTACACGTTAACAAAAAGATTGAGAATTGAAAAAAAACAGAGGTAGTGAATGCACATTCATGTCAGGGTTCGTTCAAAGGGCGTCATCGTTTTGAACATGAAAAATTCCCTTGAGACACCAAAACCCATTTAGAGTGTTTCCAAACAATGAAGGACCACTTTAGAATGTCTTAGGAACAGCTTAAGAACAACTGGGAGGTTGGACCAGTTCAGCATTAAAGCACATTCCTTCAAATTTCATGAATGGGAATTTTTTATTCTTGTAATTTAGAATTCTTAATTTCTGGTGGTAAAACTACGAAAAGACAACAGGCGAAACTTGTACCTTCATTGAACCATTACCTTGAAAAGGCCAGTACATGAGGCCAATGATTTATTGTTTTAATTGTTATTTTTGGAAATGAGTGGAAAAAGACGTCAGTTGACCAACATTTTAAACCATTGGCAGCAGAATCAACTTTTGTTTTTTTGAGTGAGATGCTCAGGCAGGGCTCAGGTAACAACCAATCAGCGCGCACCAGTTTACCGAGTTCGATCACGTGACCTTGGCGAGCCGAGCCGTGATCGATTGCTACCCGAGCGCTCCAAAACTCACGTGCTTGATTTGGTGAGACATGGTGTGAGTGCTGGGGCTCCGCAGGGAGAAGTTCAACACCACAATTTGATTGGTAGCAATGAGCGTGGTCACACACATGACAAAGATGATGTACCTGAGGAAAACATCAGAGAAGGACACTGAAAATTGGCGTTTCGGGCTCAAATATCACTTGACACCCGCTTACTGACTCACTTGCCGATGAGGGGGACAGAAAGGGATGTTTCGGGGAGCTTCTGAGCGATAAGGAAGAGGAAGACGGTCTGGGCCAGCAAGACTGAGATGGACACCGTCAGCTTTTGTCCTCCGGCTATGCAGAAGCAATCACATGTCGTTTATACAAAAAAGTCAAGTGCAATGCCGGGAAAGCGGCACAAGTTGGAGCTCAAACTAAATCACAGCGCACTACTCGTTGGTGGCAAATTTTCTCGCTTACCTTGCGCGGGAAGAAAGTATGCTAACACAACCAGCGACGAGATGAGGGAGCAGGGCAGGATGATGTTGATCACATAGAAAAGAGGCTTTCTCTGGATGACCAGATTGAAACTGATCTCCTGATACTCCAGGTCATCAGGGGAGTAGCGCGGGTCTATCATCTTTCTGGCTGGACGATGGACGATGGCCCACTCGCCGTTTTCTAACAGGTAAAAACATCAGCTACGCAAACTACAAATATGCATTTACTACTATATGAGTTTTTACAAAAACAGTCTTGCAGTATGTTGCGGGGATTAGTATTGAATTATTGATCACAAAAATACAACTTTTGACAAGGTCCATTTTGGAATTTCTACAACAACCTCTTTAGGGCCTCAACTTTGGTTTCCAAGCAACCAAAAGATTCAAATTACAATCAAAGTGTATGGAAATTTGGGATTAATAGACGATGCGCACATTTGGAAGATGAACGTGTCAAAACCTAAAACAGGTTTTCCTCCAAACAAGGCATTTCAACTTGGCTATATTCAAATTGTTGTAATGTGGTCATTACTGGTTCTTAAAGTACCTCTTATTATGCGTAATTCAACAACTGGTACTATACACAATTCAAAGGGGAGTTCATTGTAGAAGTAGAATAAACCAAAATATCATTTTTTATTTTTGGAGACAGCAGTTTGATTTTCTGAAAACGCTTCAAATGTAGATAGATTTGCATGCATAACTTACACACTAACACATGTATACATTATACAGTATACAGTATGTATACAGTATATTCGCATACATATGCGTATATAGATATACAGATATGCATACGTATATATTTGGCAGACATACAGCTCACTGGTCCATGCGGTTTTTTTTTGTTTGTTTTTAAAAGAGTGCGCGGGAATCCAGAATGCAAGGCGTTTGGTTACCAGTGAAAGCCTGAGGGTCAATTTCCACCCACTCAATAGTTGTGCCCGTTTCTGCGTCAACAGCTAAAATGAGGTCCACTTCGTTGGCACTGTAGGTCTGCGATCTACCGACATCAGAGACATTCAGATGTGAACGATTCGGTGTGGGGGTTTGCCATTGATCCAGTTGTGACTCGTGTCTTACCTGAATGCCAGCGTGCAGTTTTGATAATCAAAAGGGAAATAGGTGATCTCGATGGCGCACGTGCTGCGATAGATAGCGGGAGGAAGCCAATAGATGGAGCCGTCGTACGAAATCAGGACATTGGCGTAGTAAGCCACATCGAACTTGCCGTCGATGCTGCGGGGTCAAGAACGGAAGTGACGTTTCAAGAAGGCTGCTGAAAGAAGTTCCACGCTGTAGAAACGGAGCGGCTCACTCTTACTTGTTTTCAAGGACGATATCGGGGAGCCACACGGATTTGCAAGGGATGCGGATCACGTCGATGCCGTAGTGCTCGGACGTATTCCACGCGAGGCGATAATCGACCCATTGCTGTAGGGGACATTTTCACATCTTTTGACTTGGCCGAGGGGTGAACAGCACGCCAAGGGAATGGAACGCAAAAGATTCAACTCACTATTTCAATCCACACATTGGTTGTCAGAGTCTCTTCCTTTTCGTTCTATTGAACCAGTCAAGAAACACAGTCGGGATCATTTTTCATTTCATCACACATTGCTCGTTTTCTGCTAGATTAGGGTGACCAGACGTCCTGGGACTGGCTTTTCCCTCAAGGAATTTACTGTCACTTTATAGCGGAACTACACTTGTTTTTTGTGTGCCACTGTGGGCTCATGTTATCTCAGATTGATGAGCAATTCCATTTGCCGTGTTCAAAGATGTGACTTGCATCTTTCAATTTCAGCAAACTTGCCTTAAATTTGCACATGTGGTCACCCTACGCTAGATGCTTTTAGTCCTCCTGTGCAGTCGAGCGAGCGCCTCTCTCACCAGAGAGATGAGGTTGGTGAGAGTCAGCTTGATCTGAACCTGCAATTTGTCCTCAGGATGAACCACCGGACGAATGTTCTTGTTATAGTTCTCGAACAAGCCTCCGATCAACTGCGTCTCTTCATTAGCCCCGACTGCAAAGACCAAGAGAAACAAAGGGAAACATTGTCGGTCGAGTCGCGCCATTATATTTTCATTCGGACGTTGAGAACGCGCCAAAGCAGAAAAGTGCGGCTGAATGCCGCCATCAGTTTGTGTGAAAACGCTATAACATTTCTGTGAAAACAAGTCCAATGTTGGGTGGCATTTACAGACACAGTTGCTTGATTGTGTCATGGAAGCAGCCTCTCAAGTGCTGTTTGACCATGCCCTCATTCACAAAAAGCCCAAATTTCTCCAAATGCCAAAGGAAAGAGCGCCAGAGGTTATTTGTGAGCCATTGCCTCTTCTCTCACAGCTGTCACAATCTTAGCTCAGATTACACCACAGATGAACACTGAAAACCTCACGTGAGAATATCTCAATCTGAATACAAGTGTGGATTGTGTTTATAAAAAAAAAAAAAAAAAGACTTCTAATGTCACCCCCTGCACAGCTCACAGGGCAGCTGCTTAATAAAGTTCTATTTGACGTTTGATTTAATATCAGGTTTGTATGTGCAGCTGCTCCTCTAACTGTACGGAAACTAAATGAGCGACATCTGCTTCAGCTCAAGTTCAACTCGAGAATTCCGCTCAATGTTATGCTCAAGACAGGAAGCTATGTCATCCTCAAGTGTTCATTCTCCTTGGCCTCCTTCCCAGCCCGCTGCTTGAATCCCACTCGCAAATCTCTTCCAATCCTTAAAACAAAAACAAAAAAAACAAAAAAACACGTCCCGCCAATGATATTCAACCACAGAAGCATTCGTGAATTGATTTCAATTGAAATGAATAGTTCAGCGGAAAGTAAAAACGTGTTTATGTTTTGTTTATCTAGTTATGAGAGTAGTACACTATTGAGCTGTTGACAGCAGACATTCCAGTACGACACCATGCCTTCATTCTATAACATGCAATGAAATAAAAATGCATCTGGACCAAAAATATTTCTATAAACAATCAAATGCATTGTTCATTGATTAAATATGTAACAATGTACTTAAAATTGATGAACAAGTGGTTACAGCTAGCGCAACTGTACAATGTTTGTTTTAGAATGGGAGAAGCTAGCATACAGTATGCTAATATTCAAGCTGAGGTGCTACTGATAAGCTAACTTATTGTATGCCCTTAAGCAAAAATGGCAATTAAATGCACAAAAACATATGAAAGTGACAAAATGTAATGATTGCATTTGCATTTTATGCTTGAGTTTGTTGCGGGTTGGACAACAAAAGCCAATCCCACTCTGAAATGGAGGCGAATTTGCTGTCATTGAGTTTGGCAAAACCTGGTAGGCTCCAGTTGTGGGTGGGAGCAAAGTTAGGAAGACGTGGCAATACCGAGTCTAATGAATGGAAAGTTTTTTAAAAATGCCCCGACAGCGCCTTTGATAAAGGTAAAGCGGCATGTGTTCTTTGTAAGAAGACGTTTTCTAGCCACAGATGCAGCTCGAGTTTGGCCTACCGCATCAACGCAAAGCCCCAAGCTGCGACTGATAACAATAGCAACAGAGATGCTAGCCAGAGCAAACACCCCACGTTTGAGCAAATCTGCGACGGACAGAACGGATTTTAATGTTATTTACTGTTTGGCTGGACAACAACAAAATTAAAGGTCGCAATCAGTACTTGTTGGGATTAGTCTCAAATAATGAACAGCAGAATGTAAATGGTTGCAAATGCATTTGTCTTTCAATGAAGTATTGGAATAACATTTTACTAATGACATATTTCAAAATAATTTTTTGAATCTCTTGACAGCAGTACTTTTGTTTGCATTTTCCATTAGCAGTGGCTCGCATGGCTACAATTTGTCGTTAGTGAGGGAGCGATTCCCACTCAAGGGCCATGCCTAATTCCAGTGACTGGCCACCGGTCCAAGAGCTTGGTTGGCTTTGCTTTTTTTTTCCCCCTTCGGTCAGCGCTTTACAAAACAGACGGATGGATTGCTACTCTACTTAAGAGTGCCGTCAAGTTTGCTCCCCGATCCACTCCGACGTGCGCATCGGTGCGACAGCCAACACGGTGAGATATAGTCGCCGTTGCTCTCTGAAACGTCATCTGGAGAGTGCACGTCACGGACGGAAACCTTCACCAACAATCATGAGCTCGCTTACCTTGCAGAAGCGCAGTGGCCAGAAGAAGGCCGATTCCGAGAAATTGTTTCAAAGTGCATGCTGCCATCATGCTGGGGGACCTCCTCTCTGTAGTGAACTGTATTGGAGCATAAAGTGTGACGGGAGGTGGGGTGGGGGGGTCCCCCCCCCCACCAGCAAAGCCTTGGACTGCGCCCACCCCGGCTGTCGCTATCCGCCGACTCAGATTTCGCAACAGCTGTGCGCACTAAAGCAGGATGTCAAGTCACAGTCCAGTCCCCCGCAATAATAATCATTAGGATCATTAGCGGCCAACTATATGGACTGACGCCAACATATTGATTTCAAATTCAAGAGCTCTATTTGAAAATATCACAGAGAGTCGGTTGTGCTGGATGCTGTCAAACTACACTGCATCATATGAAGTTAGCCAACCGGTTACTTTGTTTAGCTATGTTAAACTATTGCAAGTTGCGAGATACAAGGCGGAGCAGTTGCGCTTTTGTTTTCCCGTCGTCCTACTGGACCAGGGGTGCGCAAGCCACGGCTCCAGAGCCGGATGCGGCTCCTTCGTCCTTCTGCCGTGGCGCTTGCTGACTTTGAAAAATAAGGAGTACTTCATTCAAACTGAAACCCTACTGAGGAGAGCCACTGAGGTCAACTATTATTTACCGTTATAATGGTTATTGTTTTTGGTGGGGAAAAAGGTTTAGGCAGCTCTGATTTGATCAAGGAGACTGTGAAAATGTAATGGAAAAAATGAGAATGCTCGAAAACAGCCGGCAGGTCATCTTTCCTTTAACGCATGGCATTAAAAGAGACCTCTGACGTCTACAGTCGTCAATGGCAGTGAATGAGTTAAAAAATATATATACCCAATCCAGATATTTTTATTGCATACAATCACCTGGCAAAACAAAATTTGTTTGGATTCAACACACCCTTTTTTTTAGTGCGATTTGCAAATTAATACTGGAGTCGATGTTTGATATTCAGAATGTTTTCGATTCAACGTAGGCATCCACCCAACTTTTTCTAAGTGTTGCAAGCTTGTTGGTGCCTATCCCATCTGACTTTGGGCAGTAGGCGGGAGACACCCTGAACTGGTTGCCAGCCAATTGCAGGCCACACAGAGACCCAACCACACCTAAGGACAATTTATTATGTGAAATGAAGGAGCAAGACAGAGTGCCCGGAGAGAACCCACGCAGGCTCGGGGAGAACATGCAAACTCCACACAGTATTTTACGTCCTATGTGCTGCCTGCCAACCTCCTCCATTTATAGCAAAGCAGGCAACCGTTGCGAGAACGCCAGTCATTTCTTCAAAACAAACTGTACCATAACTTGGTGGGCTTTTATTTTGAAGTTCCTCTCGATAGTCGACGTGATCGCTTTCGCCTCAAAGGGAGCAAGAAGCTCCGGATTGGGGGGGATTGCGCACCCCTGGCCTACAAGGGACGAGCATGCAAGTGAGCATGATTTCTCTATGGGTCACTTTGGGCTCTCTCGCCCACCAACAAGGCAAGAACGGGCGCGGCGTCCGTGCAGCTGCGCGCCGCGGATAGCCCACGGGCGACGAGGGCCCGCCGGCGTATTGAAATAGACACTCAGGAGCCTGGCCGCTTTGCGAGCGAGTCAGACGCTGTTCGCAGAGCCCAAAAGCAGATGGCTTAAAGAGCTGCAGCTGGAGCTCCTCATCAAGTTACATTTCGTTACTTTGTACGTTATCAACAATTGTAAAGAAGTAGCAAACGTGCACGTAGGAAACTGGCCAGACCTGACGCATTCAGTTCCACAGACCGCACTGGCTATTATAATTAGCGCCGTGAGTAATAAGAGTCGTGTCAGTCACTCTGCGGCTACAAGGGCAAGAGGCTGATTTTTGGAATGTGCCATGTGAGTTGCGCACTATGTGATGTACTTCTAAATATACAATTTGTGCAAGAGAGATGAGCTTCCTTCAGGTCACTGGAGCTGACACAAGGCAAGTGAGAAAAAGCTTGCGTCCATCCAAGCAAACAATAATCTTTCGCAGGGAACACACTTGTTTTCTTGAGGCTGCCAATCCTATCTAAGCTAGCCAACGTGCTACGGACAACGGCATCCGTGAGGCAAAAAATGCGACAATATTATGAATACAATATAAACCTGCCGTTTGGAAAATCCGTGCTGCAATTTTTTTCCTCTTTAGGTGAGACCACTACAATGAAATAAATAACCAAATCAAATGATGCCTCGATTGAGGAATGAGAAGCACAACTTACAGGCTGTTAAAAAAAAAAAAAAAAAAACATGGCGGTTGAATTTAATGAAATGTATTGAGAGGACTTTTGGCTCTATCGCTAAACAGTATTGGAAATATGCCCAAATTTGAGAACTTTGTGTGTTTTCCAGGATGTATTTTTGCAAAGTTATGCAGTTTTTTCTTCAGCAAGAACTAAAACAAGCAGGTCTCTAGCTCAGATCCAAAGTCAGTCACCTTTGACCTCACCAATGCTATCCTGTAGATGACTAGCCACCCCTGAACATCTTGTTCATGGCTTCTCGCTGGGGAGACCAAATTTGAGAACTTTGTGTGTTTTCCAGGATGTTTTTTGCAAAGTTATGCAGTTTTTTTTTCTTCAGCAAGAACTAAAACAAGCAGGTCTCTAGCTCAGATCCAAAGTCAGTCACCTTTGACCTCACCAATGCTATTCTGTAGATGACTAGCCACCCCTGAACATCTTGTTTGAGGCTTCTCGCTGGAGGAAACCAAGTGTGTGTTTCTTTTTTTTCTTAGATCTGATTTCATCTTTTCAACATCTCGTGGTCACTATCTGGTGTCCGTCGTAAAACAATGACGGAGAAAGCCAAGGTGATGCACCCAGCATGTAACTTGTGCTGCAGCGCGCTTAAATGTTTTGAAACTGGAGATGTTTTTCTCACTCGAGTAATGCTGTGCCGCCACAGGGCGGCATAAACCCACTCGGGTGAGCGATTGATGAAACGCCCCCTTTCCCGCTCCTCGGCAATAGGCGAACCTCGGCTAGAAGGCTTTTGGAGCACATTTTCCACGTTTGTTGCATTGCGCAAGGCACAACAGCCGCTTCCTTTTAGCCTTGATGTATAACGTATGTTTATTGCTGATACGGGGCGTAAATCACAGCGGTTGCTAAGCAGAGTCAAAGAGCTGGAGGCTTCTTAGACGGTCACATGTTTCCCGCTGGTCGGGGCCTCCCCGTCGTTTGCGTGGGAGAAAAGGCGCATGAGCGGCCCCTCCCAGCACGCTTTGGCTTTTTTGCCGCTCTTCGCGCCAATGAATGGCATTGTAAGGCCCGTCATGAGGAAGGGGCACGTGCTTCTGCTTGAATGGGTCGAGGTCAGCGCCCGTCTCTTGCATTCCCCAGGGTTAAGGAGGCAAAAGCCGCTCGTGGACAAAATGGCCGTAGGAAGTGAAGCTCCATATCCCCCGTTTGAGGCCACGTCTCACATTGGACCGGCTTCATTGGAGAGGTTCGCTTGGTTGCGCTTAGGGTTACTAAGACCAAAAAAAATCGGCTACATCCGAATGAAACGGCGCCCCAAAATAAAACCTCCAGTTTCTTCAGTCATTCTGGAGTTCTTCCTTTCGGTGCCTTTCTGGGAGCTTGGTTCGGAAGATGCTGTCACGGATTCGCAAAGAGAATCGTTTGCGATTAAGGGCTGTATGCATATTTTTCACTTGAAAGCAGTCACAATTTAGCAAGCCATCAATCAATTTGCTCTTAATTTGAAAATGTGCGATTCCTGTCTCAGCAGTCAAAAGCTTTTAATTTGATAGGCTGATACCTGCAGATAGCCTCTTCACATCTCACCGATAGCCCATTCGCCAACAGCTTCGTTTGATTTGTTATACTGTACAAGATAACGGACACGCAAAGTATTGAAAGTTTAGCTTTCCTACGGGGACTGGTTACGTGTTTCCTGTTGAGCTTCGGACTTAATGTTTTCCACCACGTGATATACGTACGTTGGAGACTGTAGTGCCCTTAATGGTGCGTGTGTGAATGAGCGGGGTGGAGGGGGGAGTAAGAATAGGGAGGGTGGTGGTGGGAGGAGAAGCAGTTAGTGTTTACTCAGGAATATAGCACACACGTACCGAAACGCATGTGGAGCGAGAAGAAGAGCGATGGGGGGGGGGACACACGTCATCTCGGCTTTATCAGCCGAGCGCCGCTGATCTGTGGACCCTCTCGCGTTGATCAAGAGCAGCTCGCTCGACGACTGGGACACAAAGGCGGTGAGGGAGGACACGTGAATGAGAGCAAAGGCAAGTGCGAGTGGCGGCGTCAGAATCGGCACGGGCGCCGGCTGGCTTTGAGCCAGAGCAGAGCTGGAAACAACTTTGGATCGGTCCGAGGCTTTGGGGAGGAGTAGGAAAGGTTGGAGGGCAAAGGGCGGGTGGGGCGGGGGGGCTTGCGAGGCAAAGGGGAGAGCGCGGGGACAAGCACTTGTGCGAGACACCCGAGAGAAAGGACGGCGAAGCGAGCGGACTTGGAGATGGGCGTGAAGAGCAAGGCCGCCTTGGCTGTCTTGGTTCTGCTGCTTTTCTTCGGCACCCTTTGGCTCAGTGAGTCCTTTTCTCCCTCTCTTGTGTATTATGCCTTGGACTCATCAACCCGCGGAAGGAGGGAGGGAATGTTTATGGTCTACTCTGAATCATGAATGTGTCACGTGTGGTAGTGGCTGTGAAGCGCAAGCTCGCCTCGGGGCGTATTTCTTCACAAATAAGCGTTTGATTCAATTGGCGTGCCGGGGGAGAAATGTGCCATGTAGCTTAAGGCCTTTATGGGCCAAGCAATATAATTGGTAACCTCAAAAAGCAGATCCATTTGCCGCCCGCCAACAATTTGTTTATGCGAGTCAAATATCTTTGGCCGGTTTTCAGACACGTGCCAGCTTTGTATTGTGAGAAAATTGTCATTTACGTCGAATTCATTTTTCTTCCGATGTCAAAGGAGACCTTGTGACCTCTTGTTTGAACCGCCCAGTGGTTAAGAAGCAAGAAAAAGCACGAGACGGGTCGGAAGGCTCAATTTTTCGTTCGCGGATGACTCGGCCGATCGATCGAAAGTCAATGGCAGCTTTGTGGCAAAAACTCTTAAGTTGTTTGACATTTGATATCAACTTAGCTCTCCCTTTTTGAAAGCCGCTCAAAACATTGACAGACTATTCTCATTTATTACAAAACTTGAATGATATTGATTGATTGAAAAAAAGGTGTGCATTTTTAGCTCAACATTTTACTATAGGCAAAAAATATTTTTGAAACGAATTAGTCAAAACTGGATATCTTCACTTCAATTCCATACTGTTCGACATCCGGTTGTGATTTACCACATGACATGCGTGAATTACCGTTAAGCAGGCATGTCCAAAGCCGATCCTCGAGGGCCGCCTATCCTGCATGTTTTTGAGGTTTCTATCTTTCCAACACACTGGATTCAAATGGTCACCTCATCAGCAATCTCACCGGAAGTCTGACAACGATACTAATAATTTGAATCAGCTTCAGGGGACGACGAAAACATCAAAAACATGCAGAATTGGCGGCCCTCGAGGATCGGCTTTGAACATGCCTGCAATAAAGAGAGTATACCATGTGTCTGCAACCAATAGTTCCAGTGGCTTGCGAAAAGAAAAAAAGAAAAGAAAAAAAGCTTCCTTCAGACCGACGACGTACGGGTTAAAAAGCGACGCATTTGAATTGGAGCCAACGCAGGTTGCCAGATGGGGCAACAGGGCGACAACTACGACGTGTTTAGAGCGACGCGGGATAGCCAATCAGCTTCGGAAGTGAAACAGAAAACGGAAATATAGCGCGGCCTTTCAGATTAAAAGTATTGTATACATGTCAAAACCTGACACGAGTAAACACAACAAACTAAAACACCTGACGAATTATTAAAACAGAATAAATCTAATCTTTATGCCCTTGGGCGTGAAAAAGTATGGACTCAGACTCAGTCTGCAAGCTGCTTTTATCGAAAACAATGCGGTAACAGCCTCGGTTAACGCGAACACTGCTGAGCTGAATGACGGAGAACGACGTAAACAAGGAAATTGAAATACCTACAGCTTTTCAGATTAAAAGCACACACTTCAAAATAAGATCTTGGTACGTAAACATTGCAGACTTAAGCGCTTGAAGTATTCCTAACAATAAATCTAGTTTATCTCACGTCATCTCATATCTTATCTCCGTATATTTGAAACCGCTGCTTAACCTTTTTGTTACCGAATCAGATGAGCTCACAAATGGCGGCAGCCTAAAAAGTTTTATCGAGGTCTGTAGTGGATAAAAAGTTTGGGGGCCACTGATCTAACCTTTACAAGTTAAGTTTGTTTCTATGCCTGTAGTGAGTCTAATTTAGTTATTTTATTCAGCAGTTGTATTCTACAGGAAAAGAAACCTATTCTCGGATCGTGTGTGTGCGTGTGTGTGTGTGATTTATAATTTAACCCGTCATTGACCATCCAAGTTCAAATTCGTTGCGGTGTTTTTTTGTTTTCCGTGGAAATCGGCTGCCGACGTCCTCGTTGATTTGGCCTGCGGCTAATGCAGACGGGGCTTTGGATTACCACTGGGACGCTTGTCTTAAAGGTTACAATCGAGCAAAGGAGGTACGTGCTCAGTGAGCTGGTAATGACGCTTTCGTTTGATGGGGAGGCATTCAATGTTGCTTGACCTTTGTCATTTGACCCCCCCATCAGCAAGGGCATCCGGCAAACAGCAGCGCCGGGGAAGGGACGGAGGAGTGCCCCGGACAACGCTTCCAGGCGTCTGTGCTGCTTGCCCAGCTGCTGGCGTCGGCCGCCCCGACTTCGGACGTGCTGCTGCAGCCTTACCTGTCCAGCTGGGACGAACTCGTCAAGTAGGAAGATCGGCTCGAGGCCTTAGCGCGGCGTCGCCGGCAACCTTCTCATTCGGGGCGGAAACTAATTGTCGCGCAGGTTTATGGAGGCTCTGGGTCCCATGGTGGGCCTGATATCCAACGAAATCCAGAGCAAAACCTCCATCATCCGGGAACTGGCCCGGGCGGCCGAAGCCGGCCCCGAAGCCGAGGCGGCGGACCGGCGCCCCGGCGCTCGACACGGCGGCGCTTACCGCTCGGTACGCTCCATGATCCGGGCCGAGCTGGAAGAAGGCTCGGTGGACTTTGAGCGACCGACGGACTCGGGCTGCCGCACTCTCCTGCGCCTGCACAGGGCCCTGCTCTGGCTCAGGCTCTTCCTGGACAAGCTGTCGGAGATCCCGGCGGCGGCGGGTCGGCCCGGGAGCCCGTCGGAGCTGTGCCGGCAGGCCTACGAGATCAGCCTGGCCGAACACCACTCGTGGTTCGTGCGCAGGGCCGCCGCGCTGGCCTTCGTGGCCATGCCCGACAGAGGATTCTTCTTCAGGCTGCTGTGTGTGCGCGATCAGGAGGGGCTGAGCAAAGTTCTGCGACGCCTGGTCCGGGCTATCGCCGTCGTCTACGACAGGACGCAGGAAGCTCTGCGAGACAACGGCATGCTGGACTTGCCGTGAAAACCTCCACTTTGCCGCTTTCTGCCCCTCAAAAGAAGGAGCGATCAAACTGACATTAGTGGCGGAGCGGTGGTCTTAAACTCGCAGTGCAGGGGTCATTCCAGGCCTGCCGGATTATATTTTGGGGCCCACTTTTTTTGACAGTCAAATGAGTCAAGTTCAGTGCCGACGCGGTCCCCCTTTTGTCGTTGCTGCGTGGCCGTCACCGTCATGTACTTTTAGAATCAACTAATCGAACATTCGCGTAACCTTATTTCACTCAAGTGTTTTCTCATTTTGAGTTATTATTTATTTTGTATTGTTTAGTGCTAAAAACAAATCAAACATGAAGCCATCTTACACTTACAGTAAGTGATTAATGCTGCACTCACTTGACTTTTTGAAACGGATTCACTCACTGGTTGAGTCATCGTTTTCCAAAAGTGAAATCAAATGTCAAAGCAAAGCAAAAGATAAACAACAGCAGGGACGACTACTGGAATAATTAGATGAGAGGCTGAAATTTGAGGGTTTCAATTGTAACAATAGCTCTAAAAGTTTACCTCGTTATTAAAATGATTGATGCTTTATTTCGTAATTGTTTAGTTGTCGATTAATCGATTGATTTGATTTTGATGGGCTGTAGCTCATGACAGCTTTCAGCAAAACATAATTCACCAATTTTGTGACCCATAGATGTTCTGAATTGTTTGCAACGGCGATTGAGAAGAGTGCGTTTGTAGTGTTTTTTTCTTCTCCTTTTTGTGCAACACTTGATGCAGCACAGACATAAACTGAGTTTGCGAGTCTTTTGAAGGCAGCTAATAATGCAGTGAGAAGCCCACGCAAAGTGCCTTCATATTTCATTCATTCTAACGGCCGGCAGGTGACGCACTTGAGTCGACCGCATGTTTCTCAAGAGCTAACTGAATTTGCTCATTTGCCACTGAGCCACAAGCATTTGAAGGCCCACGTCGTTAGCTTTAAGTCTCGGACCATTTAAAGCGCATCGATTCGGCAGCTGCTAATTTTACTGGACCAAATGTGAAGCAATCTTTATGGCAACTGTGCGCACAGCATACCCATTTCTAAGATGATTGTTTTTTTCCCTCTTTGATGGTGACATTCGAAAAACTATGTGCCTCCCTCCAGCCTGTCTGGAATTGATTCTGCACATTCATTTTTAAAACAGACGACAGCATAGTTTATAGTACAGTCAATGCAGACCGATTAAATAACAATAGCAATATACTAACATGACGTTTATGTATTAGGGGAATTCATCAGGTGCCGTGATCATAGTGTGCGATGAAACTGCCTTGATTATGATTATTTTTTAACTGCAAATGCATTTTTCTGAAAGCTACCTCAAAATGCATCTTTGGTGGATGTTGCTTCGGTAGGGGACCTCTTTGCTGCCTATGAAAGCAACCAGGTGCTTCACAACAACACAGCAGTATTATGCGACCACTTTTTGACCTGAAATGATTGTCAATCAAAATAAAGGTGCCTATTTGCCAACCTATGCTTCTGCATTGTTTGTGGCCAATGCTCTCAATTTGTTGAGGAAAACATGAGCCTAACCAGACAGACGTTGGGATGTGGGAATGATTGAGGAGCAAAGAGATGCTGCCAAAATACTCCAACCAAAAAGAGGCAATAAAAAAATATATTTTTCTAGGTCTGGTAATCGCTTTTTATATTACATGGGGAGTGACACTCAAATGAGGGCAGTCATGTTTCTTTTGGTTATGGAGGGAGGGAGGATGAAAACTGTCGCAAACAAAAGCAACATAGTTATCCTACACATCCACTAAACCCAAACTAAAAATCCAGCAAAAACATCGAAAAACAAGTATTTATCTTACTGTGTCTTCCTTGCATCGCAGATGGCCCGCTGCATGCCTTGTGGTGATTGTTGTTAAGCCTTGTGTACCTGGATCGCCGTCCCGCATTCAACTTGGCAGGTAAGAGTTGTGTTTTCATCTTCTTTATGTCCGCGGAAGCCTGGGGTAACTGATCGGTTTTGACACATTCGCTCACGTTTGTAGGTTCCCGCTTTACTGTATTTGTATTGGCTCGCTCGGCATTTGGTCTCTCTGAGACACCGTAGTGAGCGTGCTATATTCACGTAACACCGGTAAACGGGAACTCTACGTTCTCCACAACGCGTTTTAATCATCCGATTGTGCGCAAGGAGGATTATGGTCATTGAAACGAATTTGTACATGTGTTTACACTCACATAATGATGTTTGTGATCTGGGAGATCCATTTTTTGACAACTTTGCGACTTGAACATCAGCCGAGAGACAGAGGCAACACTTGTCAAATTGGGTTCCCTTAAATGACATTTATTAACGCTCTATCTCGTTTTGCGGTAAACACGAGCAAAAATATACATACATACAGTCAGAGCAAAATATACAAATCCAGAATAATATCATCCGTTTGGGCAACAAAAGTGAGCGCATTCTTCTCTTTGCACTACATTCCAGGAAGGAGGGGATGATTTATATATATACATATATATCTTCTAAAAAAAAACCAACAACAAAAACATCTTTAGTGTACGTCTATCATTATTTTTGGCTGGAGCACACCGTGTCTTTGTCTGGGAAAGGTTTAGTCGAAACCTGACATGTCATTCATTGTAAAGGTGAAAAGTTATTTGCTGGGGCAAAGGTGGGAGTATCGCGCACACATAAAAAATACAAAAACAAACAGGAGAGCTTTGTCAACCAAACATTTGATGAATTAATGATAAAAACCCTCCCTGTGGCACAATCCGAGCCGATACATTCTCTAAAGCTTTCAACAGAAATGCAATTAAACAAAAAAAATCGTTTGTCAAAAATCATTCTCGTTGCCCTTTGACACTGATGTTCTCGCACACTTTTTTTTAAATCTCCGTTTTCCACGAATCCCACACGGGAAAGAAATATATTGCTTTGAAAATACAACAGCAAAGGACATTGACCAAACCGTGATAAGAACGTAACCGAAAGACGGGCAGCAACATGTTACACCTTCCGTCCACCAGGAGGCACGCTTATGTCTTTGTAAAACCCTTGTGTGCGTATGTAAAATGATTATATAAACGTTGCTCTTTATCTATGCCGCCTGTATTATGCGCTCGCGTGAAAACTACAGTACGTCCGCAGCGCACTGTTGCCGAAAGGAAAACTCATGTGGAATGAGGATCTTTGGTTGAAGAACTCATCTTCACATGCAGATGGCTCAAAAAAGAAAGCTTTAGTTAGTCATGCGTCACTTCAATTACAGGGGCAACATTCTGCGCTAAATGCACGGACGAGTCGAGGAAATGAAAGAATGATGCTCGATGCAATTCTTTTGGAGGCGATGGCGAGGAGGAGGAGCAACAAAGTAGGGCAAAGAATTTCCGCGTGTAGGCACTGGATTAGCCCCCCAGATTAAGAGATTATCGTGAAATTAAGAAGCGTTCGTGTGACGACGGGGTTGGGAAAAAAATCAAAGAGATTATATCTAACATTAGGCTTTATTTGCATTTTGTGCGTTAAATGGCTGGATCATATTAGCGTCTGAATTTATTTCCAAAAATGAAGTAAAAAAAGAAAAGGTAGAAGAATACACACGCTAATTTTGCTCGTAATTGAACGGGAAAAGGTCTGATGCCAATTGGTGACAATTGACGCCAATGGATTAACATAATTTCGGACCAAGCAAACTGATGCAATGGCGCTGGAGAGAATCACATCATTTTTTTTTAAAGTCCCTCATTTCTTATGTGGTTTGTGGTAAAAGTCCACTTTGCTCGTTTGAGGCCTTCCCAATAATATGTAAACGGGATGTTTAAGGATGATAAAGGCTACAAACACAAACTCTAACTATGATAACCTCCTCCTCAAAAACTCAAAACAATCATTCAAAACACAGTGAATCAATAAAAAAAAAGAATAACGAAATACATCTATTAATCAATCTAATTTTCATATATATATATATATATATATATATATATATATATATATATATATATATATATATATATATATATATATATATATATATATATATATATATATATATATATGAGGACACTGCAAGCAAAAAATTGACTGGGTGCAAATGTGTTGACAATTATATATTGTGTTGATTGTTGGAGTTACTACTCAAAGGGAGAAAATGTCTTCAATTCATCCAAATTCAAGTATCGTCACACACTAAGCCAAAACGCAAGTCGGGTGAAGCGGAGATAGCGTTAAATTTGCAAATAATGAAAGGAAGACCTGATCAAATGCGATCTCTGCCATCTTGCGGAACTAGTCTTCTGGAAAGGATGGAATGGATCATACAGATAGAATGAATATTGCACGTTGCATGCAAATTCCCGACCCGGGCATGAAAGGTGTGAAGGTATTGAACATACAGGCAAAGGCTCAAGCCACAAACACGCACTGACAGGTGTTCAACTCTTATTCAAATCATCAGCTGTCTCACAAAAGCGTTCCCTCCCACCGGAGCAAAAATATGGGGACGGGGGACTCCTACCCTCTTAGCACACTAGAGACAATGCACACATGCAAAATGGCTTGATTGGCTAGGCCACGAGATATATATACACACACATCTATATATATATATATATATATATATATATATATATATATATATATATATATATATGTATATATATGTATATATATATATATATATATATATATATATATATATATATATGTGTGTCTGTGTGTGGTCGTGACGTGTTGGGCTTAGGGATGGGCATAGTTGACTGTTAACTTTCACACGTGGGAGCATCCGTTGAAAAACGACTGCGGCGCTGTCCACTGGCTTCTAATGAGAACGCGTTCCCGTATCCTACCGAAGAAAACTATCAGAACGGACTGTCAATCAAGCAGACGTCAGCATATGCCCATCCCGAGTCCGGCTCCGAAGGGAAGCTATTATGGAGATTAACATTGCGCATGTTGTATTGGCTCTGTATTGAGGCAGTGCGCGGCGGCCTTAGCGCTCCTTGCAAACGTTCAAAAAGACGAGTTATATCCTTCGCGGCCCCGTTTTGTCATGCAGTATAAATAGAGGTCACCTCAAATGAAGTTACAGCAACACATTTCTCCCCGAGCTCACAGACAGAAAGCGAGAGTGACAGGATTAGCACCCTTTCCTCAGGTCACACACCCCGGTGTGCCATGCGTCAACAAAAAGGGTGGAAACACTCGCCGCACTCGCTTTCTGCGCACGCGCAACCTCGCCGGGCGTGACCTTTTCCGAGGCGGGCAAACAGCCTAGTTGAGGGTGTTGATCCTCAGCTTGAAAGACACCCGTCCGGCGAACTTGTCTCTTTCGCTCCCGCCGGGGAGGTTGTTGGCGTGCACCTTGCACTCGATGTTGACGTCTTCGTTGACGGTGATGTTGAGGAACTTGACGGCCACCAAGGGCTGGGAGTAGTTCACCTGCGACCACGCGGCGGCAACATTCAAACACGCCATCCCGTCCCGCACGCCCAATCGGAACAGAAAGGAGATTTGGCCTACCTGAGCTTTCTTGCCGTAGTACGGGAAGTACATGAGGTTGAAGGTGCCGTTGGGAGGAAAGTACATCATTTCGCCAATTTTTTCCGTGTCTTCTCTCTGTGGAGGCCAAACAAGTTCATGGCAAGCGGCTCAAACGCGCCTCCTAATGTATGGAGGTCAACCTCGTTCGTCTTCCACTTTTCTGCAAATCTCATTCATGGCTGGGATCGGGTCTCTTTCCACAGAAAGTAAACATACGTACGCAGAGGTCGCTAGCCCCCCTGCGTCAATTTGGGCCTTTGACCTTGGTACGTCTGACGGAAAAAAAAAACTCAACTATAGACTAGCAAAACAGGCAGTGGTTCGAAACTGCATGATGCCTTCATTGCTAAATGCTAGCAAATGGGATCTTTTTTGACTGCAAATTTGACACTGGGGACCCGTAGGACACCCGGGGGTCAGCTAGACATTCTAACAGCACTACTAATGCAATTTTCCGGTATGTTTAAGGCAGCGCTTCTCAATTTTATTTTGTAAAGCCCCCTCAGGAAAGAGAGAACCTTTCGCCATCCCATCATCGCAACGAATATAACAAAAAAAATGATAAAAATTGTATGATTACACCCAAAACTGTATCATTTTTAACCTTAACAAAACAAGAAAGGAATATGAGTTCACTTTCAACTGCTTTTTACAGCGTTTATACATGTTACAAGTTCGTCTAAAAATGAAAAAAATAACCCATTAGATCAAACTGAATGAAAAAACAAAAAAATGCCAATCCCTATTTAATTGCAACTACATTTCACATGGGAGGACCTACCTAATCGGGTCTCAATATTCCACGAAAAGACATTTTGCGGCTACTACAGTCGAGGGCTGCACGATTATG
Organism: Hippichthys cyanospilos; assembly: GCF_059441005.1. Classification (NCBI taxonomy): domain Eukaryota; kingdom Metazoa; phylum Chordata; class Actinopteri; order Syngnathiformes; family Syngnathidae; genus Hippichthys; species Hippichthys cyanospilos. Next base: position 6,593,255 of record NC_142386.1, on the reverse strand, counting down.
TCCAAAATAATAATCATGATTTTTTTGGTCTATATTGAAATCACGATTATTAATCACAATTATTCATCACATTTGATCAAACATCTATTTATTGCCCTTTTTTTAAACAAGCAGTATATAAACAAGGCTTTAAGGCTTGATGCTTACGAATAAAAATGATAAACTAAAACAAATAAATTGACCCAAGACATGTCAAAAACCTGGCACACGGGGCAACACAGCTAACTGACGTAGCATGCAAACCACTGAAAAAAATGAAGCCTACTTAGAAGCAAGTACATGATTTACTTTTAAGCAAATCTTAATCAATTAGCAGTCAAAATGTAATTTTCAGTTATTTTAAACCGAATTCATCAGCTTTTTCAAAATACAGTAGGTCTTAATTGACAGCTAGCGCCGTACATATTAGGAATCAGATTAGAAACTCAACGTCATTTCACACATGTAAATAATATATTAGGTTGACAATTTACGGTAGCCGGCTTCTTAAATGTTAATATCGCCGATGATCAGTTTAATTAATGGTGGCAGCCACCACCGTGATCGCGATTAAAATTCGATTACTAATTGTGCAGCCCCACCACAGTCTAATGCTAGGGAGCTAAGCAGGAGTACCGCTACGCGCGCGCCCAACTTGATCTTACCCATTCATTTTTGCCAACTTTGTACCTCTGAAAGAGCAGAAAGAGCAGGGCGTGTTTGTGGCTGCCGCGGCGCCGGCGTAAGCAGCGAGTGAGCGTGCGAGTTCCTCCGACTTACCTTGGCGCCGCAGGTGATGAAAGGTGCCTGGCCGTCCTTCCCCGGCAACATGCCAATCACCTGCAGGGAGCAAAACACGAGCCCCGTTTAAAGCAAAGCCGGCGTCGGCCTTTTGGGAAGCGGCGCTCGCCGTTCGGTCGCAGGCGCCACGCGTCTCCTAGCAACACCGTCCCCTTCGTACCCGATTCATCTTGATGATGATGCACGGCTTGCCGTGCTGGTATCCATAGTAACGGTCATCCAGGCCCGAGCAGTTCTGCAGAAAGTCCCGTTTGAATTGGCAGGAGCGCTTGGGGTTGTTCTTCACGTCGCCGCTGTCCTCCTGCAAGAAGTAGCGGTCGGCTATGCACTGGTCGTTTTTCTGCTCCTGGACATCGCTGCTGTAGGCTGCCCGGGAGAAACGGCACACACGCGGTCACGTTTGCGCACGCCATCTCACTCCGTCCGAAAACAGGTGCCTTATCAGCCGTACGTTCCAGGAACTTGTCCAGGGCCTGAGTGTACGTGTCCCAGCTTTCCGTTTTCTGGATGTTGTAGACGATCTCAAACGTCTCGTCCGATTTGGGTCGAATCACCATCCCTGCCGGGGAGAGCGAGAGCGATCAGCGCGGCGCCGGCGCCGGCGCCGGCCCACCCGTCCCGTCCGCTTGCCTGGCGTGCGCAGCCTGTCTTGCCAGGTGGGCTTGTGCTCATCCAACGTCTGCAGCATCACGTACATGGTCAGCGCAAACAGGCCGGCCAGGAAGATGTAGAAGACCAAATAGAAGAGAAGGATGAGGCCTGCGGGAGATGACGGCAGACGTTCAACAAAACGCGCATTCCATCGCGTGAGATTTTCATCGAGGCTCAGAAGGAGGCGTTTACCGTTTCGAAGAAAAGAAAAAAAAGGGGGATTCTTTTATGAACGCATTTCATCTTACTAAAACTGTTTTTTATAGTTCCCATGTGATAAAGTAGCCGGCTAACCTAACCCTTTCAACCCCTGGGTGTTTGAGCCAACTCTGGCTTTTTGGTGTTTTTCATGTGCGACATCAAAGGAAAAGCACGCCAAAAAAAAAGATTATATTGCGTAATTTGTCAAAACATGAGGACTTTCAATATGCCACCGTGCCGTCCTTTCGAAATGCTTGTAAGCGGGAGGTGGAGAGGTGCACAAAGGTGTCAAATTTAGCCCGTGTTGGGCTTATTTACTGCCAATCAAATTTATGACATTTGAAGCCTTTCAATGACTTCATTGATTTGCTTAGCCCGGATTCCCATAATGCAAAAGTCTTCAAAAGTCTTCACCAAATCTGAGCCAGATAAAGCCCTTTCCCCTTGCTGAAAACGCCAGCTGTTTCTCATTCCATTCATCATACCGATGCCTCCGATCGGCAAAAAGAAGGATGCAAATTTCTGATTGCTACTCCTCGTAAACAGGAATGCAATAGTTGCGCCGCTGCACTTTGCGGGGAAGGCAAAACGCTATGCGAGGAGAAAGCAATAATTCAGCAGAAAGCGAATAGATGGCACCGATCAAATTACAATGTATGGATAATGCAGAGCGATGTTTGACGCCATGCCTTCCTCTTTTCTCCTCCTCTGGCTCCCCGAGCATCTGTCTGCGAGCGAGCTTAAAAATAGCCATCAGCGCGGCCCTTCCCCCGTTTGGAGATGCGACACCTGGGGTCCGCGCTGGCTCGCAGCTGTGAAGAGAAAAGGTCGAGGAAAGGATGCTCGATGGGGGGGGGGGGGGGGGGGGGGGGGGGGGGGGGGGCATTGGCCCGTTGGGCTCAGCCGTTGGGTTCGTAGTAGCTTGTGTGCAGCGCTGTCTATTTTGCACTTGAAAGCAAGGAGCTCCATCATCTTTTCATGATTGCTGCTCGCCGGCCCTTTTAAGGGGCTGATCAAACAAGCGAAACAAGGCCTTCACATGTCACGCTTCTCATATGCTTTCTTTAAGCAAAAAAAAAAAAAAAAAAAACGAACCCCATTTCGTCCGCTTTTGATAATGCATACGCTCTCTGCCTGCCATTAATGGGGAGCAGCTGCAAAATTCATTCACAAGGAGCAGTGGTTGTCAACCACCGGTCCGCGGACCGATACCTGTCCGTGGATCAACTGGTACCGGGCCGCGTAGGCTGCACCCGAAATAATGTTTTGGAGATGATTTAGTTTAACAGTTCATACGTTTGTGCTTGATCTTTGTTTTTTTTGGCGCCTCTTCTGGCCGCTGTTGATATTACATACATAGTGACAAGGATGATGTGGTTTTCAGAGCAGCCAGCAGCCAGCACTCCCCCCTAATTTCAAAACTAGGTATTGATGAACACTTTAAATTTATTTAACAGTCACACTGGCCCTCTGACATAAACTGTAACTACAATGTAATCCACTATAAAAATGAATTTGACCCGCTGACATAGAGGATGGTGCTTCAGCACCAACAACAACATCCCGATTGGAATTGGAATCGAGGGATCATTTGAGTACTCAGTTCTTGAATAGTCACCGATATGATACTGATATCAAAACACCAATTATGGGTAAACAAAAGTGTGCAGACCCAATATTTGATCAATTTGACCCAATTTTTTGCACGGATGGCCGCGCAAAAAGAAGAAGGCAGTTGAGAGGAATTGAATGAAACATGTGCGTGCGCAGAAGCGGGCCAAAGGGTGAAAAGCTAAGTGTGGGTGCGCTCCGTGTAGTAGCCAACTACAGAAATAGCTCAATTAGGCGGCCTTAAGCGAACAGGGCTTAAAAAGGCCTCCAGACCTTAAAGCGCCCGCATGGAACACACTGAGCTGGATTAACTGGCACGGCGCCGGAAAAAACGCAACCTCGGGCGATGCCTGGATTGAGTTGATTGTCCGATCAGGTTTTGCCATCAACAAAGGCATTCTTATTCGACACTTTTAACGGCTCTTGTCATTATCGAAGAGAGAAGGAAAGAAAGAAAAAGAAAATCCCAGAGTGATTCCGGCAGTCATTAGATTAGGTTTAAATCCCTCACACTGGGCCGGGTCAAAGCGGAGGAAGATACAAATAGCATTTGGCGCCTGGCTTTACTCAGATTATCATTTTCCAATGTCATTCCAATGCAGACTTCATTCAGGCTGCCCTTATCCTTTCTTACTTTCAATGAACTTTTGCCATCGGTCACCTCAACCCGAGCGTGAAATTGAGAGTCGGAGGGACTTTTTCAGGGCGTTAACCTGCCGGCTGGTGACAGGCGTCCGTACGGGTCAGGGGGCTCCAAACCGGGTCCCCCATCCGCATGTTTCCCAGGTTTCAACTGACCAAACCTGACCGAACCTGATCAAACCGTCAACGGGCTCGTGACCATTCCGATCATTTGGATCGGCCGTAGAGGGGGAAGGAACCCGGCCAGTAGAGCCCGGCCCCTGTCCGACTTCCTCCGGCCCAGAGCCAGGCTTCCCCAAAGGGACGGCTCCGCGCGCGCTCTGCGGCGAGGCTATCGAGCGGAAGCGCCGGCGGGCCTCCGCCCTTGCGCTCGGCGCATTGCGCAACGGCGGGAGCCGCTGAAAAACGCAAAGCAGCAAGCGCGGCAGTCGGGCGCGTTAGCGTCACACTCAGCCCGCTTGTCCAACTTGCGGTAGTGAAAGACGCAGTTTGCTGCGTTGCCGTCAGGGAGGGGAGAGCGCTCACCCCAGCTGCTGGCCGTCCTGCCCAGAAACTCCCTGGTCCTCGGGTTCCAGATGTACTCCTTCCACTGGCCTTTGTCGGCGTCCTTTGCCATTTTGCTCCGCGAGATGAGAGCCCTGCAAAGTGTGGAAAAAGCGCTCGCTACTGCAAAGGGAATCCAATTAGCCAATGGGGATAGAGGAGGGAGCCCTTTCTCTCTCTCTCCCTCTCTCTCTCTCTCTCTCTCTCTCTCTCCGGCGCTGGGGAAGAGAATCCCGTCTAAGGACGGAGAAGGGCAGAGCAAAAGTAAGAGGAAGCCCGGTCCGAGTGAGTGCCCTCCCCCCCGGCTCTCGTCTTCATGCCGCAGAGTTTTGACGAGTGCTGCAGAAACCTAGCGAGACTGCGGTAAAGCGCACCCCCGCCCTCTTCTCTCAGTCTCCCGATCGCCTGCGCCGCCCCCTCCCCGCTGCCGGAAAGACGAGCCTACTGCTGATTGGTCAGCTCTCATCCGTCCCCAGAAAAAGAATGCGCCGGACCCCCCTGTTTGCGGATTCACCTGCTCACACGTTTTTTTCTCTCTATATATTTTTTAAAGGGCAAGTCGATAGAAAAAGTCTTCACATTCATATGCTCCTAAGACCCGGCCTCGTGACTCGCGTCCACTCTGGTGGACACTTTTGAGCTACAGAGGTGTCCATCCACTAAAGAAAACTGCAGTTTTAGAATCAATAGAAAATGTCCCCAAAATTCATCTTACACATTGAAAACAACCATTAAACAAATGTAGCTACACCAGAGGGAGAGGCAATGACATGTCGCATGCCAACCACAGAATAAACGCCTCAATAATAATACATGAAGTTGCTGGGCTTCACTCTCCGAAGTGGACACCGATTGGCTGTCATGGTGATTTCCACAAGCTGATAGGCTGCAGTGTGGGTGTTAGAGCAAGTTCATGAGCAGAAGACGTGAACGCCGTCGGTTTGATGAATGGGAAATATCAATTTTGATATTTGTAAAAAGGAGTTTACGGCTCAAGTTTAGCTTACCGCATCAATGCAAAGCACCTGGGTGCGACTGCAGCCGCAGCTAATGATAGCAAAAATGACACACGTTTAGTTTGCCGAACCAAACTCAAAAACGAGTGATTCTGGAACAGACAGACTGGAGGCTATTTCGTTCTTAGGTTATTTTGTAATTATCTGAGGACTGACAAAAGAAAACAGGAACGTTCCTCCTGATGGTCGAAAGTAGAGGTTGCTGCCAGCGCTTGGGACTAATCGCAATTACAGTGCAAGGTAGATAAAAAGACTGAAGCTAATTTTTAGTTGTTGTATATCAATCTATTGATCAACTTGTCACGTGCCATCTCTCGTTACCTGTCAGGTTAATCATTTGTTTTTGTGAACAGATCCCTATCATTCCAAAAGAGGACACTTTGAGTTGAAAAATTTTCTGTGAACAAATACTTTATAATTTTCTTCTTGGGAACAGGTTTGACAATTTATGTTGACTATTTTGTGCGGGACAAATATTTCTAATTAAGTTGACTTATTTTTGTGAAGAGACCTCGACTGTAACCCAAAAACAGGACGCTTTATGTTTAATATTTGTCCGTGGACAAATATTTATTTATATAAATATATTCTTAGAACAGGTCCGACACTTTATATTGATTATTTGTTGTGGAATAATATCTATTAATAATTAAGTTATTTCTTTTCGTCTCTGATCCAAAAGCGGACACTTCAGGTTCATTATTTTTTTGTGGACCAATACAAATGAAAGGGTCCAGATTTGAATAAATCAGACACTGATGGCATGTTTTAAGTCTTCTTTTTTTAAACGCAGAATGCTTTGCACTGGTGAACTGGTACTCGGCTGAAAAGATATTTCAATTTGGGTACATGGAGGAAAAAAAAATAGCGAGATCTCGGAATAGTTTTGCGAGCTCTCGCAATAGTACTGCGGGATGCCGCAATAATTATTGCGAGCTCTCGCAATACTGGTAGTGTTAAAGAACCACTGCTCTTTGAGCATTGCAGTGTATATTGCGCTCTCACTTGGACGATTTGGGTACTGCAGCCATGCAGGACAACCCAACGTCCACCCATCCATTTTCTAGAGCCGCTTGTCCTCAGAAGGGTCGCAGGCTTGCTGCTGTCCACACTCAAATCACCCTATAAAAGGGAGCAAAAGATGTATAGCAAAAAAAAAAAATCCATTTTGTTGTGCAAAGTTCATTATATAAAATTTATTTGAATGACAATATCAATGCAAATATAGCACTACAGTGATTTCCAAGGTACACCGTATCTTACCATAGCAATATAGTATGGCACTCATATAATGGCCACTGATTTAGTAGACACACAAAACCAACATCTTCTGTAAACTAGTTTTGGAAACGGTCCCTAGGTTCATTATTAGTCCGTGAAAAAGGAACCATAGTAAGGTGATTTGTTGGTATTAGGAATCAAATCGGGCATGGTGTTGAAGATCATAAACGTTTTTTTTTTTTTTTTTAAGTGTAAAGAGTCTCTGCATGCATTGCACTTGCCCATTTCCTTCGACCTGGCTTTGTTTTTGTTTCAAAATGGATGCCAATTGTCCAAAAACAAACAAATAAATAAATAAAACATGCGCAGGCGAAACTAAATCAAAAGGCCAAGCAGTGACTCTCCAACACTTTAGGTAGGTCTTCTTCTCACAAGGGTGGGTACATTTTGGTGCTAACTATCAGAAACAACAACCATCAAGAGACATTCAAACGCCTTTTGTACTGTTACAGGACTCACTTTTCAAAAAGTCCGGTTCACGTGGCTTTCCCAGCGACAATACGCACACGAATTTTGGCGACACCGCGTATAAGTGAATGAACATCGGGAGTTTGAGATAGCAGCAAGGTGAAGGTTCTGGTAATCAATAAAAAAAAATGCATAAGTGAAACTGATCTTAAAGGGAATGCTGCGTAAAATAAGTGTTGGGCTGCACCCCTAATTGAAGGGCTTTTACTCTTTATTAGAACTCTAAGTAATGCAAGCTGATAAAATACTCCTAAAAAAATCCAACAACAAGTGAACAAAGTTTGTACATGTATATGCTACATAATATGTATTGATTACAAGTATGAAAATGGAAATAATTGCTACATTTTCAAGACACTATTTACAGTACATTAGGGTATGATTCCTGGCAAACGTTGTGCAGATTGTTCCAGCATTCTGTTTGACTTGATCCGCGCTCACCGTCTTTTGAGTTTGTCGGACACGGGTCACTTTCAGTGAGCGTTTTTTTTTTGTTTGTTTTTCTTACCCTTTCATATGAACCGAAACGCGGTTTAAAAAAAGCAAAAAGGCAAAAAAAAAAAAATTCTTAGTACAAGCACACGTTGCGATAGTAAAGACGATCATCTCTACAGGCTATTTGTACAGGACCGCGTGTCTCTTGCGACATGCAGAGGACGAGGCAGTAAATATGACTGCTTCAAGTCTGGAGATATGTACGTTTATAGGCTAGAAGTGGACGCCTTCCCATATTGCTAGAAAAATTGCAAAAAAAAAAAAAAAAACAACACATAGGGGAAGTAACTCCATCGACAAAGATTATGCGTCTATTAGGTAGCTTGTACAGCCCGGCCACGATTTGCGTCCACGACAACAATCGATCCATACCGAGACATCTGATTACGCGTTGACAAAATTGAGTCCTACGTGTACTCACCCACACAACGTGACAAGTGGGACTCGTGCCGCCCTCCTCTGACTGCTGCCTTCATGTAATTCCTCTGCGCACCGGGGAGAGAGAGAAAAAATATCTATGTGTCAAGTAGGCAGGAGGAAATTTGGCAAATCTATCGGCCCTCATCCTGGGGAGTGAGAAAAATGGCGGGATTGTTGGCGATTGGAACTAGACGGAACCAAGCGAGGGGGACATTTTATTTATTTGATTAGGCCAAATGAAGATCAAGACTGCACGTGTGTGGTGGAGCACTCCAAGGTTTGTTCCCAGCAGTGCTTCTCGATCCTCTCTCAACCATGTTCTTCCCGTTTGACTTTTTGGAATGGGTTCGGGGAACGTTGAATGTTATTAACTCTTTCAGTGCCACGGACGAACATGTTCGTCTTTAAAACAGTAATAATAAAAATAATAAAATTCTCATCAAATATGTTTTTTTATGGAGGGTTGCTGACACCCTTGACTGATGATTACCTACTACAAGCAATTGAGCACTGTAGTGATAACTGTGACCATTGGATGGCAGTGTTTTCATACATATGATGATGAAGAGTGATTTTTGAACTTCGGATGAAGTGGGGAGCCTACGTGACTTGGCTGATGGCCACAGTTGCATATGGTTATATAACCGGTGGAGGTTGGTCCATATATGGTCAGGTCTGTTGTTCAGTGACATCTTGCCATTATAATGGAATGCCTGTTTTGAATGTGTTTGACCCATGTTGCTATGCAAACTATGTAAAGGAAAGCTGCAAAATACTGCACCTAATCCAAGTAACTTCTACAATGACACGGATATCACCTACGTGCAACTGAAGGATGGAAGTCAATTTATCAATGGCAGCGCCCATATTTACATAGACATAGCACAGAATATTCTGTCGGTCTTGAAAGGTGAGCGAAAACGCCAAATATACTGGCCCTCTACAGATTTCCTTTTCCAATGACGCTTGGCACTGAAAGAGTTAACTGATTCGCCGCCATTGATGGCGAACGATGTCAAAGATTCCTTTTTACTGGGCTGGCAGTGAATAAGTTAATTATTCTGCTTGTCGCTGTAAGTGGCTGGCATGTGTAGAGGAATTCAAAAGGCATGACTTAAATATGTGACAACCATCTTTTTGGCAAGTTCTTCACTTCACTGGGTGCCGATGAGGGCTATAGACGCCAACCAATGCGTCGGATTCGACAAAAAGCACGGGCGGAAGGATGCGACGAGGGCGGACTGGCGGAGGATGACGGGCCGAAAGGGAGAGGAGGAGGAGGAGGAGGAGGAGAAGAAGATGGCAATCCCTGTTTCGTTTGGACCGCCGCGTGAGGCAAAAGGCCGAGCCGGCGGCCGGTCCCGCCTCGCGCTCACCGGCCGCTCGACGTGGTCCCGCCCGCCGTCAGATGGCCGTGTCCCACACCACGGCCTGCGGCCTCTGGCAGGGCGGCGTGCCGCTTTTGCGGGGCTCGGGCGTCCGCCTCCAGCTGGGGAGGATGGGCATGCTGTCCTGCTTGCACAGGCTTTTGTCCGGGCGGCGGTGGGCCTTGATCTCCTTGCACAGGCAGCGTTTGCGTTCGATGACTTCCAGCAACTTGCCGTCCCTCTGGCTGTGCGCGGCCGGCGAGGCGCCGGCGGCCGGCTGACCCTGCGCCAGCTGGGCCAGCTGCTGGAAGTGCAGCTGCAGGTGCTGCTGTTGATGAAGCTGCTGGAGCTGCTGCTGCTGAAGCTGCTGGAGCTGCTGCTTCAACTGCTGCTGCTGCTGGCGGGACGGGCCGGCTCCGCCGGGGCTGCCGGGGCCGCACGAGGCTTGGGGTTGCGCCAGGCCGTGCAGCTAATCCGACGACGGCAAGAGGAAAGGATTAGTCGGGTGTATTTCGGTCAAAACTGCTCGGTGCGTTTTTACGAAAACGGCTGAGGTCGGGGTTCGTTCGAGGTTGCAAATGCTGAACAAACCTTTGCCACTATCGCGGGAAAATGGTCAGCAAAAATGGATTTTTTTTTAAACTCGTTCAATCCCAAAGACGTATTTTGACTTTTTACTTCTTCTAAACGTTTGGTCCTGGGTACTTTGTCTTTTTCACAGTTTTTTTCTTTAACCTATCATGTCGATTTCGACAGAATTTGGGTTATTAATCTACAACGGTGTTGTCTTCTCTTTTCTTTCCTCCTAGCAGAGGAAATGTTATTTTCAATAGCATTTACTGGAGCTGCAATAGAAGGACCAAGAAATGAAGGATTCCTTGAAAAAGCCAGGTGGCGCAGTTCCCGCTAAAATCCGGCAGGGTGCAGCAGCACTTGTTGGGCCGGAGGAGCCGAGCAAGTAAGAGTATGCTGCTGCAAGAAAAGAAAAGCGCGCTCCCGCCACCCCAGCGGTACGCTTAGGCCTGCGTCACGCGCCCGCTCTTATTGTTCTGTGCCAGGCCAGAAGGTTATTCTGCTCAGTGGGCATATATCTCCGAGCTATAGATAGCCCCGCGGGTAATAACGAGGACGATGTTCGCGCTCACTCTCCCTGAACCAAGTGAACAGAGTGGCCAGGCGGGCGCACCTGATTGAGGGCTTCTCGCGCCGGTAGACTGCTCTGCCTCTGGACGTCCGCTCCGCCCACCTGTCTCGCGCCGGCAGCAGAGGAGGAACGGCCCAGCCGCCCCACTTCTGCAAACACACATGCAAAGCCTACAGATAAATTTAATAGATACTTATCTTACGCACTTACTGTTTGAGAGTCAAAGAATACCTTACGTCTCCTCATCAACTATCAGTTTAAACAATATTGTTTATTTGTTGTTATTGTTATTAATATCCAATTATTTTTTTCATCTCAAATTGTCCGGATGCTTGGAATTTCAGCTTCTCAACAGTAAATATCACAGCAGTTAATCCAAAACTGTTCAGTCACTTTACGACGTGCCCAGTGGTTACTTGAATGCTGTCATCTCAACTATGTGCAAGCGATTTATTCATTCAAATCACTTTTAAAAAGCAAAATAGCACAAAACTCTCTTCATACCTAATTCCAAACATCGCTTTTGACTCTGGGCCTGTACAATGACTGCGTTGAGCCAGATTGTGTAGAGCCTTTTGGTTCATGACAGCACGACTCAAAACCCAGCGACTCTAAAAAGCGCTCTGTGCCATTCAGGACGGGGCTCAAAACGACAGTACCCACCTCCGTTGCGACAGGCAGGGAAGGTCTGACAGGGAAGAGGCATCCCCGTTCTGGGCAGGGCTCGGAATCCCGGGTTGGCGTCTGCGCCCCCCGCCGGCTCGCAGTGACCCGGGGCACGACCGGCGCCGCCGCCGTAGTGCGCCGGGATGCTTGAGGCTCCCGACCCTCGGAATCCCACTCCCGACTCTTCCTTATCCGTCCTCAATAAGGCGTCGGCGCTGCCGTTCCAACTTCGTCCTTCTTCTTCTGACGTAAGATAGAAGAAGAGTGTCTGTTACACCGTACATACAGTACAATACAAAATGACGGGAGCTGGACACATGCCTTTAAGGGGTGCGGTCTCAGTAATGACGGCTACAGTCGGCTTAAGCGAAGTGCAGTTCAATTCATAACAAATGAAAATGTACCTTTTCTTAAACCCCAAATTTGTATTTTACACAAACACTTTGAATGTAACTAAACACAAACATTCTGATTAAAACTGTGTTAAGAGACAATGAATTAAGCGGCAAAGTGACGTCATTCCACAGTTATTTTCACAGGTGAAAAACAGCACGTTTGCGACACAAAGCATTAAAATGCCAAAGGCGTGTAACTCGTAACATGTCATTTGTAAGACAAGCTAGCACGGTGTATAAAATGAGCCTCTGACTTACTTTCGCGCTCCCTGCTCCCGTGGCTGAAGGATAATTTCCTCTGCAGGGGCCAGGAAGCACCTTCATCGCCGGCAAAGCTGGCAGCGCCGTCCCAGGGCACGAAGCCAGCTTTGGAGCGGAGCGACGAAGATCCTTCGCCGCCCTTGGGCTCGCCGAGGGCCGCGTGGCCGGATGGAATCTGGGAGCTTCCTCGTAAGCTCTCGTAAGCGGGCGGTCTACGGAAGCCCCCGGAGGGGTACGTCCACAGCAGGGGACTGTCCGAGGAGGGCGGCTTGTAGGCCGGCAGGCCGTGAGGGGTGTGAGAGCGCGAATGAGGACGGGAATGAGGACGGTGGGACGAGGACACGGGCGTCGGGGTTGAGCCGGTGGCGCCTTGAGATGTTTGACCACTCGTGGCGGGAAGGAGATCCAGTTGCAATGAGTGAGGGCCGCCATCCCGATCGCGCTCTCTGTCCTTGTCTCGCTCCCTCTCCTTGTCCCGACCTCTGTCCCTGTCTCGGTCCCTCTCCTTGTCTCTGTCTCTGTCCTTCTCCTTCTCCCCTTTGTCTGCCTTCAAGAGGAAGCTAACGGACTTCCCTTCCTTGCCCGCACTTGAAGTTTGGGTCTGCACGGTGTTCTGGCTGGAAGTCTGAGAGCCGCTCTTGAGCGGAGCTGGAGAGTCCCCCCTCTCGGGCTTGCGGTAGTGATGGTAGTGGGAGGGCCGATGGTGCGGGTGGTGGTGGTGGTGGTGATGGGAGAAAGGCGACGTGGATTTGGAGGACGGCGGCAACGGCGTGGAGTGACTGCGGGCTCGGAGTCCGGGCGCGGGTCCCAACTGGGCGTCTCGGCTGTGCTTTTCTTGCGGCGTCACGCTTCCCCCCGACGGCTCTTTGGAGCCCGACGTCGGGACGTTGGAGGACGCGGACGAGGAGGACGCGCCGGCTTGGGCGCTGGACGTCTGAGTCCCGATTTTGGAAGAAGCCGAGGAACCCTTGCTTTGCACCCCCACCCCGCTGGATGCCGCCGCCGGTTGAGGGAAAGCCAGCAGCGGGGGACGGTGCTGCAGAAGATTCGGGAACGGGGCGGGGATCTTGGTGTTGGATTCCGGTTCACATTTGCTCCCTTGCAGCAGGTAGGGAGTCGGCGCTCGTGGGGTGTGGGGGCTGGTGGATAGGACCTGGGGGACGGGGGTGGAGGACGCCGAGGAAGGTAGAGGGGAGGAATGAGAAATAGAAACGGTGGCTTTGGGTTTGGAATAGGAGGGAGAGGAAGAGGAGGGTCTCGGCAGTGACGAAGAGCTGCTGGAGGTTGAGGGGTTGGCGTGGTAATGCTTGGAACTCTTCATCTTCTCGTGCTTGGAGGGCAGGTGTTTCTGAGACTCGCGGTTCTCCTGCAGCGGGTATTTCATCTCTTCGTAGATGGCCTCGCTCTGGTCCGAGTCGGAATCGGGCGTGGTGGCCGCCGGCGCCGCGGGGTGGGGGGTGCCCGTCTGGCTCTCTCGGGTGAACACTTGACCCACCATCTCGATATAGACCGGCTCGTCGTCACCGCCCAAGCTTTGGATCTGAGAGTCGGTTCCCTGGAACGGCAGGGATGCGGCAGAATGAGGCACACGTGGAGGAAGTGGCTCCAAGGAAAGCTGAGTGCTGGGACTTCTTTTGGGTTTTAAAGGAGGCACCTTTTTCGAGCCAATGTCTCCAGAGTCGGATTTCTTCATGGCTGCAAGGGTAGGAGAACATGTTATGAGAAAAAAAATCCCATTCGGCGACTACCGCGCACCAAGCCCCGCTTCAAACCGTTTTTCTTCTCTGAGTGTTTGGCCTGCGAGTGGGAGGGCGGCGGCGTCTCGGGAGGTCCTCTGCTGTCGGCCGACGAGGAGCTGAGGCGGGTGCTCGGGTGGCGCTTGGGTTTGACCGGCGGGCATCGACCGCCGTGCTGGGACTGGGTGTCGGAGTGGTCTCCGTTCTCAAGACTTGCGTCGCCGGCACCGACCGCGTGGCAGGACTGCGAGCGCGGCGCCATGGCCGAGGCACACGAGTGAGGGGAAAGGTCCTGGGAGGCCGGCATGGTCATGAAGCCCATTCGGAAGTGGCGACGGAACGAGGCCAAGTCTCGGACTTTGCCCACCGTCGCTGAGGGGTCGTTCTGTGACGACCTGGGGGGGTAGAAACGTGGTTTTACTCTACTTTATTTTCTCGACTCCGCGCCTAGCTGCTCTTCCGACAACAGCTTAGCCTGCGGGGCTTTTTCGGCAAAAGAAGGAACACCCTGGAGTCCCCGCCATATTTCACACTCATGTCTTTTTCCATCTCCTCCTCTCCGCGTTTACTTCGCTCTCAAATGCACTTAATTAGGAAATCAATTCCCCTGTCAAAACAGGCTACTCTAAGTGAATAGCGGACTGATGGAATTTACACGCTCTTCCCTTTATGCTCTCAACCCACATCTGTTTTCTGCTCTCAGCTGTTACCATGGAAACCATTGTTGCACGTTTGATGGTTTCTCTCTGAAATCGGAGAATCGTTACTGGCGCAAGCTCCCCAAACAATAAATACGAGTCAGTGCGATCAGACAAAGAGTGCAATGGCAGCTGCTTGTTGCTTTTTAACTGACAGCACCGGCTTCTGCCGCTGCACATATATATATATATATATATATATATATATATATATATATATATATATATATATATATATATATATATATACACGTATATATATGTATATATATATATATATATATATATATATATATATATATATATATATATATATATATATATATATATATATATATATATATATATATATATATACGTGTGTGTGTGTGTGTGTGTGTGTGCAGCGGCACGAGGGGCACATCTGTATGTTGAGCTCAAATGAGCAGTGGTTACAAGGTGATGTATGGATTTATGGATCGGGGTCGCACAAAGTCCAGCCATCCCAGTAACGCGGTGAAGCGCAGAAGAAGACAAGCGGAGCTTACAGCGTGCAGTGGGACACAGCGCGGGCAACCTGAGCCACTTTCCGGTTAGAACACAACTTTCTCATGCATCGCAACGGGGCTACAGCGCGGGATTTGCCCCCTGGACTTCTGTGTACTTCTACATACTTGCGGTTCTTCACATGAGACAAAGATACTGTACTACAAGGGCCAAATTTAGAATGGCGGCTGAGCCATTCCTTCAAGCGCTGTCAAGCATTTTTTTTTTTTTTTTGCTGTTGTTGTTCTTCAAAAGAAGCCTCCAACATTTGCAATGCGAGTCATGCTGTGAGATAATTGAGTGTACAGTAAGGGTAACTCAAAATGTGGTTCCCCCTAAACGCCTGTGTTCTGAACCAACTCAGAGTCTTGAGCACCTGACTTCATTTACATTCGTAAACTCCATTTCGCAGTTTTTACGCTTAAATGGCAGGTGAGCCTGTCCACTCTCCTTGCGAGACAAAAGTTTGTTGTCTTCCTTCTGCTTTGTTGCTTATTAAATGTTCTCGGTTGCCTGAACCTGCCATAAACAGCGATGAAGTGAGTATGAGATATCACCGCATCATTCATGAGAAGGCAAGTGTATATCAACACTCAACACTCAACTCACCTTTTCTTGCTTCCATCTTGGTCCCGCTGCCTCCAGTCCAAACGACTCTTCCGATACAACAGGTTCATGTCGCTGCGGGGTCCTTCCACCTCGCAGCCAATCACGGCGCAGTGTAGCCGCTTACTCCGCCTCTCTATGTCACGCAGGAAATGCTCCACTGCCACATCCTGGCCAGAGCCAGAGCTCATGGTACGCAAGGCGGCCCCAGGTGGTGGGACGTGGCGTACCTGAGGAAGAAACTGAAGAAATTTCTATCTTGCGAAATGTGAGCTCACAAGACTCTCATAAGACATTTAAAAAAAAAAAAACGGCTGTTCAGAATGAGGTGAATCACCCTAATATATCATAAAGAGGAATTAAAAAGCGTGTTGAATTTGTCGATTTGATCAGATATCCCGTTTTAACCAGGACAGTCCTGATTTTCAGCCTTGAGGCTTTGTGTCCCGAGTCCTGACAGATGTTGCTAGTCGAATTGTTTTATGCAGATTTTACATTGGTCTCAGTCCAGTAAAAAATGCCTGGGAATGATTGTCTTGGACTTAAAAATACCTAAAAATAAAAATATAGCTCTGCGATCAAATAGATTAAAAACATAATTCAGATTCTACACGTTCCTTCCTGCTTCCGTGTCAAAGAATCATGGGCAGTGTTGTCTGGTCAGTTGAGAGTGTCTGGATAAACATGTTTTTACCAAAAAAATAATCAAATGAGTACGTTTGATGGTTTAAAATTGTCAAAGGACACATCTTTTGCCCAGAAAACAGCTTTGCACATCTTCTCAGTTGTTTGAGACCATTTGAATTTGAAGGCATCTGCAGACGTTCGACCTTAGCTGACATTTTGTTTTTAGTCGGGAGTCACTGACTAAAAGGCTCCGCTCTCCATGGTGTGAGCACGCCGCTACCTGGGCCAGCAAGCCCGCTGACTTTTGTTGTTGTGTCTAATTCTTTTTGTCAAGGCCCGGTGGGTCACGCGGCGCGTCGGTGCGACGTCTGCTATTCTTGTACGCCTACACCCCCCCTCGGCCAAAGCGCAACCCCGCCGCTACGCTTGCTGACTCAGAGTTAATTAGGTTAGGAAACTGCAACTGAAGGTTTCTCTTTTGTTAAAGGGGGTTTGATTTGGATTTCTGGGATGGCGGCCCTGCGATCGGAGCTGCTCCATGCCATTGAGCGATGAGACCGATTAAAGGATCAGCACTAAATGGAAAAAAAAAGGGGGGGGGGCGCTACTGTATGTGAGACATACTGTACAAAAATCCCTGCAATAGCTTTGATCATTATTTTCAGGGCATCTGCAGGGTCAGGAGATGCTTGAAGTCCTCTGATTAGAACCAGATGGCATCATGATTCATACAAGTGGAGCTGCATGCGATTCGGCAGACGACTCATTCATGCACATAAGCAATCAGATCACATGCACACGCGCGCTCACACACAAATCACAAATATTTGTCAAGCGTATATGCACAGCAAGAGACACTAAAGCTGACTTCACCAGAATGAAAGTGCAATCATTGAAATATATATATATATATATATATATATATATACATATATATATATATATATATATATATATATATATATATATATACTGTATATATATATACATATATATATATGTATATATATATACTGTGTGTATATATATATATACTGTGTGTATATATATATATATATATATATATATATATATATATATATATATATATATATATATATATATATATATATATATATATATATATATATATATATATATGCATGCACATTCACACACTCTTTCCCTCTGGGCCGGGAAATAAGACTCACGCTTTTATTGGGCTCAAGTGTTTATTACCTCGCGAGACATTTCATGTTCACCTTCAGCAGCGGTGGAAAGTAATTAGCAAATAAATGTAATGAAATGATTGCTTTTCTTGGGGAAGTTTATTGGGGATGTAACGGGAGAACTATTCCTGCCGTATGTCCTCGTATAACGGCAGGGCGTTAACTTTGTTTAGTGCATGGAGCAGCGGGCATCAATTAGGTGCAAGACATTTATTAGGAAGGTGGCAAATGTATTGCGCTAACAATCCCTCCATAGTGTTTGCTAGTTAATTGTGGGGCGTGGTAGCACCTATGAAGCATTAAGACTGGTCTTCACATGTACTGTATGTTATTTTGGGGGGTAGGAAATACGTATGCTCCTGTAGTCGACCTCAGGAAAACCGTTGATTGTTGCCACTTTAGGGCAGGGCAGTCCAAACTTTCTCCTCCACTTCTGTGGGGTTTTCAGGTGATTAGCAAACTAGCTTAGTGGTGCATTAGCGTGTACTGCCGAGCAGGGTCTGAATCATTCCCAAAATGTTGCTCCTTTCTCAAGGAGATTCTCACAGATGTATTTCTTTAAAGGTTAATCATCACCAGCAAGAAAAATCATGGCGGGTCCAAGTTTGGACATCTTGCTGCAGGACTACAATGTCATGTTACTAAAATAATACAGTAGCCATGACACTTTATTTTTATTATTGTTGCATGCCAATAAGTATCCAGCCGATTAGTCCAAAGCCTTGAAGAAAAACTCTCCTCAAAGTGCACTGTCGCAGACTGCAACTTGTGTCAGGCTGCAATCACGTACCGCCAAACTGGCCCGAGCCAGACACAACGCCGAGACACAGTCTGGAGTTTTAACCGAAGGGGGGGGGGGGACGGAGAGGATGCGGAAGCGTTTGTGAGAAGAGCGAGCGGCTTAGAAGCCACAGCCCAAAGCTGCGGGGAAGGAAAGGGAGGGCTGGAAAATTGTGGGCGAACCAATAAACACGGGAGCCACCGGGGCAAACAATGCAGATTAGGTTTAAAATGACGAGACTGAAGGGAATATTGAGAGGGGATATGTGAGGAGGAATAAGCAAATAGGAATCTAGCGAAAGGCAAGCAGCCTACAAGAATGGGGGAGGGAGGTGCAATGGCGCTAGTCGCAGCATAGTGTGTGGTCTCTTAGCAACAATGTCAGCCATGCATCTCCTTGCCCGCCACTCAATATGCGCAAAGCGGGACGTCGCCATCCTCGTACATTGTGATGGCAAGGGAAAAACTTCCACCATTTGCATCTGATCAGCCTCGGAAAGAAAAAAAAAAACACCGTAAGGGGAGGAAAAAAAAGATAATCTGCCGATAGCATCTGTAACCCATAGCAACCGCTAGCTCACGGTTAATGACTACTCAGCTATGTCGAAGGCACCACCTGTGCATACGTTGAAAAAATAAACTGGAAAAAAACAATGCATGCAAACTGTATGTCACCGCATTGTCCCAATATGAAATATGACCCTGCTGAAAATGAGCTTTTAGAGCTAAATCACTTGAATTCTAAAGCGGCTGAGCCGTCTTCTAAAGGTTGAAATTGTTCATTGCAAACGTGAAGGTTTGCACTCACTGGCTATTTAATACCAATGTTTTTTTTTCTTCTTTTAGTCCAATGCCAATTTTTGAATTAAAGCGCATTGATTTCTTCCTAATGCATTTTAAAAGGTGTAAATTACTGTAATATCCCAAATATATGCCTTTTTTTTCCCCAAAAAATTAAGGCCAAAACTATTGTGTTTTAATCATCTGCTGGAAATTTCAGCTCCCAGTCTTTTTTTCCCCATTGATTCTTTTATGATATCATAAAAAAACAAAGTAATTTCCATAATTTGTAACAAATTCCACAAGAGCTTACATTGTACATCAAGCTAAAGTGTCTTTAAAAATACTTCAACCATTAAGCCTTCAATAGCGCTGATAAGATCCACATTTTATGAATAGAAAAAGAAACCACCCCAAACATAAAATAGAAGAGAAAGCTGAGCGGTGGCATATAAACAAATCTGACGCCTCCATTGACTTTTATGTGCCGCATGCAGATCAATCACGACCAAGACGAGAGCGTAAGAGTGTTTTTTTTCTTCCTAACCTACAAGGGAATCCTACAAAAGGCTTTAATGCTCAAACCTGCTAAGTCATATTTAGTCAATGGACAAGTGAACACGGCGCAAAATCTTCAATGGCCGCCGCTAGCTGCATTGTACTAAAGTTAAAGCTGCACTCTCCATTGTTTAACGAAAGTCTAATGACGTCTTGCCTGCCACATGCTGAGCCGTCAAATGAGGACAGACAAGCTAGGACGCGAAAAAACAAAAAGAAAAAAAAAAGTAACAAGGTGGATGCACTTTCATGAAAGCGCCGAATTTATGGGCGCAGCATTGGTATACTTGGATAGTCTAATGGAAGCAAGCTAGCAAAAAAAAAGGACTTTTTTTCTCTTGGTTTCCTGTATCTTGCCCCTCTCATGAATGCAGTTCAATCGCCGTAAAGTTGCCTGCATAGTAAGCAGTAGAAAACTGATTGATGGGTGGATTTCAGCCGGAGTAAATGTATTCCGCTTTGGCATTTCTATAAAAGGAGAGGCTATATTCGAATTGAAATCGGTCTATAAATGTGTCTGGTGTGTGTCACTTTGACTTTTGAAATGCCTTTGATATCACATTAGTGACATTCAGATGGAGGAAAAACTACAGGAAGCGTGCCAAGAGGAACGGAGTTGACAAATCTCAATCATTAAAGTGCTTTGCATTGGCATAAAACAACTTGGATTTTTACAATGACAAAATGCAGCCTGTTAATGTATAAGCTGTCAATAAACATATCCTGATACATTGATTACTTTATTCCAACAATCAATTTCAGGTTTGGAGTCAGACTGATCACTACAGTTGACAGTTAGAGGTGCAACCTAAATGGGTACCTGTGCTATGTGCAATAAGAAGAAAAAAGAAGAAAGAATTGTGAAGCTGAGAGAGGGATGCATCCATCAAGGACAAAAAAACATTTTACGAGTCATAAAAAATAACCAACTCTTACTCATCAAACCGGTAAATTCGGTGACGCCGGCGTGATCACCACATTCGTATTTAACCCTTTTGCACACTTTGCAAACGATACACATTGCATTTGTTTCCCTAATTCTGTAAATGCTTTTAAAGGCGAAATAATGAAAGTTATTTATGAATATTTTTGTCCAACGACTCATATTGTGCAGTGGCATAAGTTCTATCCATACATAAGTAGGTTACATTTTTTAACACCCAAAAAAAAAGGAAAAATGGTATGGTCTGTCTTTGCAGCCTGTGAAGTGATGATGACACTTTAACTGGTCTCTACCGCCACCTACTGTCATGAGGTGAAACACAAGTCAACAAAGAATTTTCTGTTTGCTGACATAGTTTGACCGCCGCTCAATGAAAAGCTGCAAAAACCGCAGGAAAATCAATGTCATAAATCCTATTAAATTTCATGGTCCAAAATTTGGACAAAAATGTATTTTGTACACAAAATCTCACACATCCAGCTGCAATCATATGGAAATGTCAGCATCGTTGCATTTTGAAATTTTAAATGTTTTAATCATTTGCTGGAAATGTCAACTTCCTAGTGTGTTTTCCTCATTGATTCTTTTAAGATACCATAAAAAAATCCACGGAATTTTCATAATTTGTAACATAATGCCACTTGAATGAAAGTTTTGTACCATGTCCAAAAATAAAACTTCAGATTGTGACTCGACTTTGGAATTTTGCACCTTGTCAAGAGCAGTACAATTCAACAGTTTTCACAAAGTCAAAGCACCCGTGTGTATTGTACCCCCAGACAAAACTTTCGATACGACTCAGCCACACAGACAGGGCGAGCCACTAAAGGAGAGAAATTGGTCTTAAAATGTCAGTACCTGACACATATCTGTCTTAGGTCCATCACACGCCCGCCCATCTTTGCACACGGGCGAGGGTTTTTATTTGTCCTCCAGCGTATCAATTTGTTCTTCCAAGCTGCCACTGCCACTGTCAGTGTTCGCCTATCTCAGGAGGCCACATGAAAGAACCGGGCCATCGTGGCTTCTGGATCTTAACTTCAGAGACACAAAAAGAGCGCCTGACTAGTAGTAAAACGTTTGCTCTGTTTGTAGCTTCTTTGAAAGTCATGTGCCCGACGTTATGCCATTTGGGGTTCCGTTGAAATCTTCTTACATTGCAAACACGTTTGAATCAACGGTAAAAATATTGTTGTTGACTAATCTCCTTGTTCTAGCCATTCAACCCCTGACATGTAAAACAAGGGTGTGTAGACTTCTTATATCCACTGTACCTCCAGAAAACGGGGAGTTCTTCAAGTAAACAAAGCTTGAACTAACTGTGTGAAATTGAATGCAAAACCTCAGGCAACCTGAAAGTACTTCAAAGAAGATATTGGGAGTTACGCAACTTTTGTTTTATCAGCTTGCCAAAATTGGGAGTTTTGTTTTGTTTTGTTATGACCAACAGCAGTTGATATTTGGCATACGAGTCGGACTGGTCAATCGCTCGAGCACAATTTGGTCTCACGTCGACCAACGAGCCATTTCACAATTCATTTGTCTGTCGTTTCAGATCCAAACCCGTAAGATTCAAAACATGTATGCATGTTAAATTTGGCTTTTTATGGATACAGATGATTGTAATTTACTGTGGTTAAATAATACGTGGGGAGAGGACCATGAAAAATAATAGCACATGACAAAACGGCAATAACGATGACAAATTTGTAATTTGTTTATTTTGGATGGAAAATGCTGTTGACATTTTCCACTTTCGCACGGTAAATCGTCAAGGACGCCAGTATTGGATATATGGCACCTCCCTTGACGCATCTCCATATTCACCGGACTTCCCTCAGCCTCCCGGCTCCAAAAGCACACGTGGCAACACGGCCTGCCCTCAGTGACCCCCCGCTCCCAATAACACGCCGGACGGCGCCCGCCCGGACGCAAACACATCCCAGTTTATCTGAGCCTAATTATATTCAGCCCCAAGGTCAAAGTGAGAGTGAAGAATCCAAGATGCCCGAGTCCCCCTGCTGTCATATTCCAAAGTGATTCGCCAATGTGTACAGTCAAGCAAATGAAATGTCCACTTGGCTGAGGTAAAAATCAGCTTCGCGGATTTTAGACAGATAAAATACAAGGGAGGGGACTTTTACTTAGGCTGTGGTCAACAATCACATCAGTGACACACGCACGCGCGCCACAAGGCTTTATATCGTCGGAAGTTGGCGCTTATAAATCTAAATGTTACGCTCATGCGGACGCGCGCGCACAATCGTTATCACGACCAGCGTGATTTCGCAGCCATACGCAAAACAACATCCCGTCATGCTTAGCTCATGCGTAAACATGCAGATGTTGGCCGTGGCGGGCCTTGCAGTGAGCCGAGTGCGTGCACGCGCGCAGGCTGCTTGGCGTTTGAGTCGTAGCGGCGTGCACGCTCGGGCATCACCGCTCAGCTGACGGAGGGAGCTTGTTTTGACTGAAATATTTATGGGGGGGGGGGGCTGTCACGACTTGGCTTCTTTAAAGCGCGCGCCTCTGGGGCTACACATGCTTCATCTGTTTTGGTAAAAAAAAAAAAAAAAGAAAAGAAGCGGTGCGGGTCAAAATAAAGGCCGGATCTTCACCGTGGCGGGCTTCAAGGTTGACTAGCACGCGGACTAGCTCGCTGTCAAGCTGGCGTTTGCGTCTAAATGGCTTGAAAACAAGAGCGAAATAATCACGCAAAGGACACGAGGCCCCCGTTGCGACGCTTCCGCCGCCGCAGCAGCCTGCGCACGCACACGCCCGCGCGCGCGCACGCCATGTTCCCCGCCGATGAATAAGGCGCATTTCGGGCGACGACATCACGCGAGGCGCAAATGCACATGGCGTGACCGAAAGGGAGCCCTACCTTGGTGGTCAAGCCGACGGCCGGCCGCGAGCCGAGCCGAGCGGCTGCCTGAGGAGACGACAACAAAACCACGCCGCTTGTTGATGACACAGCCGTCCTGCTAAGGCGGCGCTCGGTTTGGAAAGGGGAGGGGGCGGGTGGGGGGCTCTCCAGATGTGTCAACCGTGCCTGCCTTCAAAAACGGCCGATTTCCAAGGAGATCTCCCGACCGACGCCTTGCTCTTCCATTTTGGGAGGAGAAAGAGCGCGGCTCGGCGCAGCCTCCCGGTTGCCAAGCATCGCGCAATTCAATGCGACGTCGGAGGGAGAGCTGGGAAGAAAGATCCGGGAAAAAAAAAAAAAGAAGAGGAAAAACACGCGTCCTTCAGTGGAAACGCGCTTTGCGGGCTGGGGAGACGAGGGGGGGTTAAGACGTCAAAACAAAATACAACCAAATCAAAAATGCCGTTGGTTCCTCGCTCTGCTCCACATCATCATCATCAACATCATCATCATCGTCGTCATCGCGCTCATGAGAGCTTGCTTACACGAGTCGATGTTCTGGGATCAACTGCTTATTATTGAGGAAAACTTTATTATTATCGTTGTGTTATTTTCAAGTGAAAAACAAACTCATTTCATGGTGTGTTAGGGGAGTGTCATGTCAGCAATGAATATAGATAACATAGAAATGTGTAAACACGTCAGTGCATGGTAGTGGAGGACACGCCCCCTAAAGCCAATCCGAGAAATACACGACTCCCACGAGACAATTTGATGAAATTCAACGAAAGAGCTATTTTTGACAGTATAGTCACGTGGATACACGTACAAAACCTACACACATCATTTTGTTTTAAGTCGGCAAAAGCTTATAGAACAGCCTAAAGCTTCTCTGGGTTAATCACAGCCACTTGGTGCGCCCCAAAAAACGGTGGGGGGAGGGAGGGAGGGAGAGCGGATGCATGAGGCGCAAGTGCGAGTACATGAACTCTCGTTCATTGAATTCAGAAGACCACCGTTGTGTGTATTGAAGCAGGGCGCTAACTTCGAAATTAAACAAATGCAGCGTGGTGAACTCCTGCCATCTTGTTTTTTCAGCTATGGGCACCATTTTGGATGACGTGCGATGGCCGCTAACTTGAGGGCGACTCCGGCCCCAGAAAAAGGATCTCCCCTGTGTCTACAGAGTACGGTCAAGGGAGGAGAAGAGGAACAGAAAACACGGGCCAAGCCTTCCAAAATCGGTCCAGTATGGTAGCAAGGGAGCAGGGCTCGGGACTGCAGCGCCTCAGGGAGATTCAGCGGCTGCTCGCCACGCTCTGGTGTACTGTGTGTCGTAAAGAAGATAAAGTTTGTGGCCACGAAGACACACATGCTCATTCAGCTTCCGTATTATGCTTAGGAGAACGCTGGGCGTGGGGAAGAAAGGGAGGCAAGCTTATATCAAAACACAATTCATACGCACACTATCCTTAAGGGGCAAAAAAGCTACTTTGAAGCTTTCACTATTTGCAGGGCGATTCAGTCCCCATGATTCCAGCTAAATGACGCATAACTGCATGTAAAAACACACACACATCTGTATATACGAACACAAGCACACTGTATATACTTACACATATAATAGTTATATGCATATCTAGACTATATATATATATATATATATATATATATATATATATATATATATATATATATATATATATATATATATATATAGACTATATATATACATATATATATACATATATATATATATATATATATACATATATATATATATAGACTATATATATACATATATACATATATATATATATATATACATATATATATACATATATATATATACATATATATATACATATATATATATACATATATATATACATATATATATATATATATATATATATATATATATATATATATATATATATATATATATATATATATATTACACACACACACACATACAATAAAGACATAATATAGGTTGAAATTACGAATATGTACATATAAATAAACACGTGTGTGTGTGTGTGTGTGTGTGTGTGTGTGTGTGTGTGTGTGTGGACACACGAGATACAGTAAAAACATACATATTTTATTGTTTTGTTTTCATACTCCGGAACCCTAACCCTAATCCTTCCATTAAGATCAGAATGGGGTCGACTAATCTTTTGCCCATGATTTGGGGGGGCTGTCCGTGGTCCTGAAAATGGGGGCCACAATTGGAAGCTTATTGAACTTTCCGAAAGATGTGCAAATATGTTGCAAAAATGTTTCTCCATGTAAGGGAGCAAATCAGAGCCAAGCCGCTCAAGTCCCATTTGTCATCGCGGCAAAAATAATTGTTGACAATGACAGCACTTGTATTTTGAACACGGCGTCTGGCAGGGAGGCAGAAGAAGCTGCTAGCTTCTTTTACTATTTGATGTGGTTTAAAGTGAGCCCGCCCTAAAGCGTTCGGCGCGCAAAGACAAAAGTGCTCTGTTTGTAAGGGAGTCAAGATCAAAGCGTGCGCGCAGGTCGAGGCAACCTCCGCACCACGGGACACTGAACGCAACACTTCAACCGGCTCGCTCCGACCCGATACGCCGACACGGACAGAACGAGGAGCGAAGTATTTATCTGCTATCTGGCGCTAGCTTTGTGTGACAAAGTACCCGGGGCGTGCGGAATCCTTATCTGGAGCGCCGCCCGGTCAAAGTGCATGGCGTCATTTTGCTGCAGTGTTCCACGAAAGGAGCGCGCAAGCAGTCAGCAGGTAAAATTGTTCACTTTGGCGACGTGCTTTTGTCTTCTTAGAACGTATGGCTGAAAGTTTTCTTTTGGCCCGTGAGCTTACTCGCGGTGGGAAATCCGTTGACGGCGCCTTTGTCTTCAAAATACGCAGCCCTTGCTACTGCAGAGGCAGACGCGTGTCACAAGCTTCTTTTGTCTTTAATCTATAGAAACTTTTTTTTTTTTAAAGTCACACTCTGTGATAAGGAGCGCACATTATCTTTTATGAAATGAAAGCCGGCAAGAACTTTGCAGTAAATCTTTAAGCTCATTTCTAGTTTTTATTTGAAGTCATTCATAATCTATTGAGGCAAAAAAAAAAAAATCATTGCAAAACATGTATTTTCAAAGAATTCTTTTGAATTTTAATAGCGGTACACAGAAGTGATTTTTTTTCTGATGACGTCGATTTTTGTTGAATGTTTTCCCAAATAACATACTAAATTTGGTTGTATCCCAAGTGCTTGAATGCTGTTTGATCTTATGAAACCCAAAGTTGATTTTGATTTTAAAAGGTGACAAACAAATAATACGGCCCAGGGGTTGCCGGCATGTCGACGCCCAAACCTCCGAAGGACTTTATCGAGGCCTTAAGCGTCCTACAATGGGTACTGACCTTTCTCTTTCTGGGTACGTTGAGCACGTCGCCGTGGCTTGGTGCCGTCCCGCTCCACGCCGCTTGTAAACTTGCGGTTCGCAGGGGTTACTTGCATCATTGTGATGGTGGCGCTGATGTTTACGTCTCTGTGGCTGCTTCCCACTCTCTACTTCATATGGCTTGTGATTGACTGGCAAACACCCGAGAAAGGTAAACGAAACAATTATTCAGCTACATTTTCCTTTTGGTTTTGTTATTCAAAACAAACAATTTTTTGGTTTTCTTTCAGGCACTTTGATGCACTTAGGTTATTTTTTTCTGTTTTAGACTAAGTTGTAACCCGTACAGACGCTGTAAAAAATAATTCACGGTTGTAAGTTTATTTATGTTACTTTTTTCTCTTTTGTTAATGTCAAAGAGAATGTAGGTTTATGTATACTTGGACAATTGGGTTCAATAAAGTTCAATAAAAAAAGCAAGTCGCGTTTGGCTGATGTAAAATGAGATTTCCCACATAACTCATTTTCAATGTGTGCTGTCCCCCAAACAAAACTATGTTGTCATTTTGGCAATATATTACATTTCGAAGCTATGACAATTTAAACAATGGGTTTAGCCTGATAATATACAAGTTGTGTCTGTTTTGTTTTTTTTTTTACAGTGAGTATTTCGAATATTTTCCAAAGCAGCTCATTGGCACGGTAGCAGGATATATTGGGCACTGCGATCAGCTCTTTTTTTCCCCTGGCAACTTTTAGCGCTCAGCATTTAGATGGAATTTCTGATTGGTTGCTTCCAATCTCCAACTCCATTAAACTGCCAAAATAAAAGCACGTGGTCGTAGCAGGCTGTTCCGGTCATTCTTAACAATCTTTAATTTCAGCAAACTTTAGTAACACAGCGTTTGTCTATTAGGCGGCAGGAGAAAAGCTTCCGTGAGAAGGTGGAAGGTTTGGGAGCACTACAGAAACTACTTTCCAATCAAGGTGAATCTCCCCTGTGCAATTTTCAGTGCGCTGCTCTCTGCTCCCGACCAATGCTAACGCCAATTAAATCTACTTCAATTAGCTGGTGAAGACGGCCGAGCTGAACCCAAAGAAGAACTACATCCTGGGCTGCCACCCGCACGGTATCATGAGCATCGGAGCTTTTGGCTGCTTCAGCATCGAATGCTGCGGCTTTTCCGATGCTTTTCCTGGGATGTACGTGTCCCTGGCCATACTGGCCGGACTCTTCCGGATCCCGCTCTTTAGGGACTACATCATGGCCGCGGGTGCTCGCCGCCGCCATTGATCGCGCCTGCTGTCAAGGACGTGCGAAGTCTTACTTGTGTTTGAACAGGTCTGTGCCCGGTCAGCAAGCCGAGCCTCGGCCACCTCCTGTCCAAGAGCGGTACGGGAAACGCTGTGGTCATTGTCATAGGGGGCGCTGCTGAGTCGCTGGCGTCCCATCCTGGAGTACAAACGGTCCTGGTGAAGCAGAGGAAAGGCTTTGTCCGACTAGCGCTGGAGTACGGGTGAGACGGGGGGGCCGGTGAGAGATGCTGGCACTCACTGGTTTTAATCGCCCGTGCGCTCCTCTTCCCCAGGGCCGACTTGGTGCCCGTTTACTCGTTCGGGGAAACTGAGCTCTTCCAGCAAGTCACCTTCTCCGAGGGCTCGTTTGCTCGAAAGCTCCAGGACCTGTTCAAAAAGATTATGGGTTTCGCCCCTTGTCTGTTCGTGGGTGAGCGCTGGGCAGTGCTCCCCTCCAGAACTCCCATCACCACAGTGGGTGAGTGACCCCCCCCCCCCCCCAAAAAAAAAAAAGTCATACGCTTCACTGCGAACCCTCGTCTCGGTTTCCTTGCAGTGGGAAGTCCCATCCCCGTGCCCCAGCGCATCACAGCCACCGAGGAGGAGGTCGACCACTATCACAAACTCTACATGGACGCCCTGTCAAATTTATTCCACGCGCACAAGGTCAGCTGTGGACTTTCAGAGAGTCATAAGCTTTGTTTAATTTAGTGGTTTTACTCTCGTCACCGGCTTCAATGCAAAAGTGGTCACGCGAGTGGCTTCAAAACGAATAATGAGCATCCTTTCGCAGTATCGGTGTGAATTTCCGCACGGCCGCTGTACATAGGCTGTCCCAAAACTGTTTCCAACACAGGGTATCCACAATTGCAGTTTACCTCAAGTATGGTCATGATGTACTTCATGCGATTAATGGTGTCCATTTAGAAGTCTATTTTGTGTGTGTGGAGTAGTTTTTCTTCTGTATACTTATACATTGCGACAAGGACACGTAGCCGCAGTTCATATTTGACCCAGTAGATGGCACTCTCTCTTCACTACAGCATTGCTAGCGGGTTTACAGAGTTCACCAAACGTATCGACCGCATGTGGGAAAAAAAAGTTTCACGTACAAGACAATACCTCATTAAAAAGAACCATTTACCAAATCTTGTCTTGACTTACTCAAAGATCTAATGCTTCGTAGTTGACTTTTGATGTTCCCGCGCGCGGCTTGAGGCCTTGAATGCAGATGCGTGTTTGGAGATGAGAGCTTTATTGAGTAGCAGGTGTACATCAGTCATTCTGCTTGCACAATCATTATAACAAGATGAAACACGAAAAATAAAAATACTACAGTGCACTTGGGCAAGAAATGAGGACTAACAGGGTCATGGGAACCTTCTAAAAGAAGTCCATATCATCCGGCGCATCCAGGTCGCGATATTCAATGATGTTTCGTGGATCGCCTCGTGACATTCTAAATTCAGGAAGTGGGAGGAGGAAAAAAAAAACAGAAATAAATGAAGATAGGGGATTCAACGGTTTAAGGGTTTCAGAGCGCCGGTCTGACCTGATGTTGCGCGGCTTCCCAAGATATCCGCCTTGTCCACGGAAGTTGTCGTAGTTTCCTCGCCCCCCTCCAAAATGGTTTGGGGGGTAAGGGGCTACACCTGCAATTAAGTGTCACTCTCCACAAATAGAAAAACAAAATTGGCTAGTCGTATCATTTGACGGAAGCGCATACCTCCATAACCCATAAGTGGGGGGCGTGGCTGAGCAAAGCCCATTGGGCCCTGGGGTGCTTGAGGAGAAAACGGCACCGGAGAAAGTAATCCTGCAGTTAAAAGAAGAACGAGGGCAAGGGAAGAAAATGCTTTCATTGTTGGAAGATTGTCAGATGATCCTTTCATTCAGTCCCCCCCTTACAAACACCATTGTAAAGGGGGGGGGATCAGTCAACTGCTGACAGCCCACCTTGGCCCGGAGCGGGAAGAGGAGGAAGCTTCATCTCCGGCAGAGATGGCCTCTTGGCATCCATCAGGAAATTGTTGAAAAACACCACCTCCTTTTTCACCTCTTCTATTTTGTCTGCGTGCTTGTTCAGAATGTGCTTTCGCACAAACTCCGGACCCTGAACCAGTCAAAACATGAACGCTGTTATTACCGTATGGACTAAATCACAGGTGGGTCAATTTGTGTGGTCCGGGGCTACATTTGATGACATGGAAGATGGGCTAACTCACTCCCCATATGGTCTTCCAAAAAATATATATATATATATATATATATATATATATATATATAACTCCTTAGATAAGAGTGTGACTGATGCTCCCTCTAGTGGTAGAAGAGAGAATCACTGAATAAAATGTTATGACTAACAATACCGTATAAACCGTATTATCAAAACAAAGTGTGGTCAATGTAGGTCGCAACGTAGCGAGCTGAGCTTTTTGTGCACGCTACTTGGTGTAAAACAATGAAACAGCCACATGCTGGTTCCAAAGAAACCGTTGCAAGACATTGAAACAACGCCGTTACCTTGAACTTCTTGCCGCTAAGAGGACAGAGCCACTTGTCCTTTCCGAGCTCTTGCGTGTTGGCAGAAATAAACTTCTCCACCTCTTCGGTGGGGTCTTTACGGCCCATCTTGACAGCCTCTTCCTCGGACAGGGTCTCTTTTGTACTGTACAAAGTGCTGAGCTTCTCCTCCAACACCTTCTGCCATTGTTGCACTAGTTGAGACAAGAAGAAGATTTGCCTCATTGTCAAGCACCCGCCGTTTAAGCCGCTACGTAGTAAATGAAACGCGCAAACAATGTGGACGCGGGTGACGAAGCACTATAAATCCAATGTGTCCCACTGGGATACACTTAAGATAAAAAGGTTAGGCAGTTAATGCGTTTGAGCGCATAAAGCCAGAGGGAAATCAATCTTTCCCAGCATCCGCAAGGCACCGACCTTCCCCATGAGATATGCGGTTCGGGGGGACGGGCCCGCGAACGTGGATCATGCCGCAGCGGTTTGGCATCTCATCCTCGCTCGGGTATTCGCAGGCGTTGTAGTAATCGATGGAATGCACAATGCGCAGGTACAGAATCAAACGGTCCAAAACCTGAGCAAAAGAGAAATGCCAAAAGGCATAAGAAACAAAACAAAACAAATGTCGCAAAGCAGACCTTGGCTAGTTTCTCGTCCTTTTCCACGGTCATCTCCGTCGCGTGGCCCTCTTTGACATTCTCGTCTTGTTCCGTCCCACCAGTGGAGCCCAGGAGCTCTTCTTCTTCGGCGCTCACTTCTTCTATCAGGTAATCCGTAATATTTTTCAAGATGGGATTTGGAGTCTTCTGAATGGATAAACAAAAAGTTTAAACAATTACTGAGGCAATCTGCAATTGAAAAAAAACAAAAAAAACAAAACGTGACTTACTTCTGTGCTTTGGCTCTCCTCCTGGGGAGGGTGGCACCAAAGCTCTCCCTTCTCATCCAGGGAGTGAATAAGCTTGGCGGCCATTTTGATGTCGTTGCGAAGCACCTGCTTATGCTGAGTGATGCCATTCACATTGCGCACTCTCCGAACAAGGTCCCTGTTCACGCTGGGGGCCAACTCGCAGTCACGCGGCTGTGAAGGGGAAGGTTTCAAATAAAGACTAATATGCATGCGCAACAAAACAAAAGGAACGGCGTTCAATCCACTCACGCGGATGTTCTGAAGATTCCAGCAAACCTCTTTGATGTTGACGCTGCGGTCAAAAGTCACCCAGCAGCGTCTGTAAAACCTGCAAAAGCATTTAGTTTGGTAGTACCTTTTTATTTTGCTTGGGGTTCAGGTTACTAAGTTGAGCTACAAGGAAGAACTAACCTGCGCTCTGGATGGGGGTCTGCCAAGCATACGCGCAGGAAGCCAGGGTAGCGGCGACACAGCTAATAGTGGATTAAAAGAAGAAAAAAAAAAAGTTAGTAAGAGTATGCAGAAAGGAAAAGTAGAGAGTGAACAGCAATGTACGCTGCAAGGAGAGATCAACTCACAGCTACAATCTCAGCTTTGGAAATTGTGGGGGCGATGCTCCTCATGAAGAGCGAGCAAGTCTTGTGGAGAGGCCGCGGTCGAGGAGTGTCATCTTTGACCTTTTTCTCCACTTTCTCCTCTTCAACATTCTGCTTCGGTTGCTCCTCTACACCGTTAAACGAGACCCCACAAATTGTCGTGAGTTAGCGCCTCGCATCAATCGTACGAAGCTTCTCACTAAATCAGACTTCTCACTTGCACCTTCCTCCTCCTTGTCTTCCCCCTCTTCTTTCTTCAGTGACTTTTCGGAGCAAACGGAGTTTGAATCGGAGTCGGAGTCTGAGTCGCTTTCGGAAGCGCTGGCTTCGTCGTCGCTGTCTCCGCTGCGCTTCCTCTTTCCCCTCGGCTGAGGAATTCATGGTAAAAGGGTGCCGGCGAGTGTGAGGCGCATGTGGGACTCTCACGTTCTAAAAAGTTAGTGCAGGTGACACAAACCTTCTTTGGTTCAGCTATGTCTTCTTTGGCTGCTTCTTTCTCCGCCTCCTGTTTGACATCATCACCTCCTGCCGTCATCTTCTCAGTGGCGTTGGAATTGCTCTCATCCTGAGAAAAGTTAATAGGCGGTAGGCATCACGATTTTGAAACGCTAATGCATTTCTATAATTGCCCTTCTGCTATTTACATTTTTCGACCTGTAAGGTGCACTGGATTATAAGGCAGTCTCAATAAACAGGTGTATTATTCCAGATATAAAGTGCACAGGAGTATAAAGCACGAGGAAAAATACAAATCAATACAGCAAATTTATTCAACCTAAGTTTGACATAAGGTGCACCTGATTATATGTGCATTGTCGTGTTTTGATAAAGTATTTTAAGTGCGCCTTCTAGACAAGAAAATACAGTGGATCATATTTCTTTGAGGCGGCCAGAAAACTTACTATCAATTTGCTAAGTGTTTATGTTAAGTAAAAGACGAAAAACACAAAATGAAAAAGTCTAGTGGAAAACTACCAAAACCAAACCTACTTTCTCTTTCTTGTCTTTGGCCACCGAAGGTTTATTGTCGCCATCCATGTTCTTGTGATGGTCACTCTTGGGAGGTTCACCTCCACCGGAAGCCGATTTCTCCCTTTCTTCCTCCTCTTCGGAAGGCAATTCCAAGACGCGCAGATCATGGTCTGTCCCCCCTTCCATCTTAATCACAGCTGCCAGCAGGCAAGAGGGGAAATGGTGCAGCTCCCAAGACTCCCAAAACAAAATTGTCATCCGACAAAACACTTGCCGTGAACTACTCACCTGCATCTAGGACCTTAATGATTGCTGGTGTCTGTTCAATGTCCAAAGAAAGGTTATCAAACCAGCCGTTCTCCAACAGAAACATGAAGACATTCAGACGATTGTTCAGGGATCTCAATGCCTCTGACTTGAGTCGACTGGCCTCTTCTGGATGGTACTTGGACCGGAACCTGCGTCCAGGGTTGCGGGTCCACAAACGGCAGGGAGGGAATGGCGAGGGGCGGGATGCAGAAATTTGAAAGCACAGTTACACTCAAATTAATATGATACAATTGCAAATAATTATTTAGCATTAGAATTCAATATGGTTTCATTTTTTTTTTTTGCCGGAAAATTTGAAAATGCAACAAATGAGCAGAGGATAGAAATATACATGATTTAATGCAATCCTGGTTTAAAGTCTTACATGTTCAGGCTGTGATCATCATGGCTTATTGTTAACCATAAGAAAAGTTGAAGATCAACTCACCACAACAGAAGAAAATTACAGCACAAAAAAAGTAGAAAATATTCACATATTGAAATGTCCATTGAGCGGACTACAGTTACCTTGTGTTCTGCCACTTTATTAACAAAATAAATACAGAGCGGTCTCCTCTGTAAGAATGGGCTCCACTTCACCTCATGGGTGTTTCTGTGTACGCGTATTGAGATTCAATTTGTTCCAAATCGAAAAAGAAAATGGCGAAAACAAGAAAACTCCTAGCGCGGCGACAAGTTGACCTATCTGTCTAAAAGCTGGTACTGTGCGTCTAAGTGCAACTGCATTGTGCGCAGTGCGTGCCCTTGCTATCTAAGTTGGATTCTTGCAGACTTCCACTTTTTCTTGACAAAAGACTGAGATGCCGTGGGAGCGGGGATGAAGGGAGGAAAATGGTTATGTCAAAACAGAACACATTTGCATGAGGCCTGTGAAACAAGTATAATATGCATTAACGAGACAAAACTTGAAAATATTGAAAATCAACCCAAGGGCTGTTAGCAATGATGTATTCAACGTAGAACGTTTCGCAACTTGTTTGAAAATACTAGGAGGGAATTTGCCGAAGCTTATGTGAATTTTTGGAGCACCAACTGCAACTAGATGTCAAATTTGGGTTGATTTTCACACAAGTCAACATTTAAAATGTGTGCCTTAGTCCTACAACCTGGTTGCAACAACACTTCTAGTTAAAACTGAACTTGGGCTGGGCAATAAACCCTCCCCTCGATTCCGATGTACAGTATTAAACCCAAATAAGATATCTAAAGGTTTCGTATATTAAGTAAATAGTCCAGTGCAAAATGGTCAGCCAAGATGTACTGATTTTTAAATCAGATTTAACATAAACTGAAAGTTCATAGGTTGTGCATAACAATTGAAGCGTTAGTTGCTAAACACGTCTTGTAAAACACGGATCCAGGATCCCGCCACTTGTGCAAAACCTTTACATCAGTATCTAGCTACCTATGAAATCGTTGATTTTTAAAATGACAACGTAATCAAATCAATTTTACTCAATGCCCAGACCTATACTGAACAAATAAATGCTATTGAAGAACTCGGTGCTACTTTACAGTATGCAACCACTGCAGGACAAGGACCACACATTTGATATAAATCGTATTAATGAGTGTTGATCAGAGTTAGGACACTCTAAAAACAGCTGGGTTCAAAAGAATCCAAATGTGGGTAAAAAAAAATAAATAAATAAAAGACCAACCAAATATTTGGGGCAATTTGACCCAACTTTCTGCTTTGTTTTGTACAAAATGACCCCAAACTCTGGGTAGTTGTAAAGCGACCCAGAGAGCTGGGTAAAACTGACATAAATATCAAGTCTGTCTTTTTTTCTTTTTTTTTACCCACAATTGGCTTCGTTGTAGATGCATCTCCTTTTAGAGTGCAGACTTAAGCAGATTCTAACCAATGTAATATATCAACTACAATTCAATCCAAGACTGACAATTAAAGCACTGAAAGGTGAGATAATTCAGACCGTACCACTCTTCATCTTTATGAGCCAAAAAGAAGTCCTGCATCTGCTGGCGGCGGTAATCGAGCTTGTACTCATTGTAGCGCTTGACCGCTTCGGTCTCATCTACAGAATCATCCAGCGTAATCAGGAACTCCTTAAAACTCTTCATGATAGGTGGAGGAGGACCAAAATCTATTTCATGGAGGTTCCCGAGCCTATGGAAAAAAAAAAGAGGAACATCTGAGTGGTTTAATGGACAGAATAGCAAATCTTGTAGCTCTATTCACCATTTAGTAATTATGTGACAAAAGATTTGTCACACAACAGCTGCACATGATTATTTTAGCAGTAAAAGGGTGCACCCAAACCAAGCAGTAGATTTAGTCTAGGTCTCCTAATCTGACCGGATTTGAGCGTTCTGTCAGTAAAATTTGAAACTCTCACCTAGCCTGAATGGGAATACCATGATGAGGCTGCATGAGATGCATGTCCGGATGCCCCCACTGCTGTGGTGGACCATAACTAGGTCCCCCTCCTCCGTATCCCATGTCGTACCCGCCACGATAGGGATCTCCACCATGATCATCCCTGCCAGGTGAAAATCATTCAGGAGTCTCAAAAAAAAGCCAAATGTGAATGAGCAGTGAGAACCCAGGCGCAGCTAAACTCACCAGTCTCTTCTCATGCGTTTCTGCTGGGGACTCATATCGTGTCTGGGAGGAGTGAATCTCTCCCGGCGACCTCTGTCATAATCCCGGTACTCTCCGCGGCTTCTGCGGTCTCTGCCCCTGTCCCACTCTCTTGCAAATACATGTCAACATGAGGAATAAAAAAAAGAAAAAATTAAAAAAGGGGAGTGTTAAGAGGGAGTCAAAACCACAATTGCTAACACAAAATCATGGATGTGAAGAGAAGGTAAATTATAATTCTGGTATCTTGAGTCCAAAATTTAACAGGCGCCTTGTCAGAAACTATTTTGAATGAGTCCTCAAATATATTTGACCTACCTGTCATTCCACTCATCTCTATGTCTGTCTTCTCTCTCTCTGGAGCGATCGTAGTCACTCCTTTCCCGTCTGAATTTGTCCCTTCTTCTGCGATCGTACTCGTCGTCACTGTCTCCCATCTCCATTATGAGGAAAAGCAAAATAACTTAAATGATTAAACGAAGCGTGAATCGAGGTACCAGCACAAATACATCAACTAGTCAGACGTCATAGTAGCTAAATTAGCATGCTATGCTAACACATAGCCTATTGTCATTTAGCAACGTGTTAAATTTCCTGTTAGAATTTTGATACCTATTATCGTAAACGTAAAGGCAGTAATCAACAAATAGATCACATCTGAAAATACACAAAATTTCTAAGTGAGGATAGTTATTTTTAAATAGTTTTCATAAAGTATTTCGTAGTGTTGGCTAATAGGGAGCATGAACACAAACGCTGCATTTCCCGAAAATCAAGCATTTCATTTGAAGACGACCATTCAAATTAGATGTGAAAGTGTTATTCAAAATAATACAACGATTATAATAATAATACCTTTTCAAATGTAATATTTTGTATTCTTGCTCACGCTCGGTGTCTTTAAGTTTCTAACTGTCGGTTTCTGCAAGGGCTTCCTTTAGATTGTGAGAAAAAAAGAGAAAGGAACAGCAGCAAGTTAAACATTATCGCCACCTGCTGCCTGGAGTGTAAACTGCCGTTCTGTATTGTCCATTCAGTCATGTTTTGGCCAATACATTTAGGCGATTTTTTTCCTCAGACAGCTCGAAGAAACGCAATATTAATATTAAAAGCACTTGTTGCAGCAATTAAATATGGAAAAAGTAGCACACAAAAGACCAGGGTTCAAAAAAATTGTTTGATGATAACTTGTAAAAAAATACTCACATTCAAGTTGAAAACCACATTTTTCAAGTTACACGCTTATTCCACCTTATTCAGCAATGAATTTGCATAATCTGACAAATTAATCCGTTATTATAATTGTTACTGTCAGACCTACGGCAGATTTTAAAAAATGAACACAATCACACTGGAAATAGTACACATTTTCAATTTAATCAGGCATTAAATCACTGCTTCCCATTGACTGTGACATCCTCAGCATCATAACATTTTCCTCATATACTGTACTTATACTCGACATTTTAACTGTATCAAAGTCTGACAAGTATACATTGTAAAAGACAGGAAGGTAGGATTAGAAGATCCATGTTAAAATTTACGTGTAATAAGAGAGCGGCTATACTAATGACCAAGCCTAAAGAAGAAACAAGAATGTCAGAAATTACGTTGTAGAAAATTAAACTGGAACACGACATGATCGGAAAAATATTCAAAAGTGTCAGACTCAAATGAAAAAAACATCACTTTCACCAACTTTTTAAAAGAGGAACAAACAAAAATATAGCTAAGCAACAAAAATGAAATTAAATAAACACCCCTCTTAAAACATATTCCAGCTGTGACTATGCTCTCTGAAAGTGCAAAAAGCATACACTAAGAAGTGGACCATTCTCAAAGTGTTAAAATATAGTATTTACTTCTAATATTCATATCATAAACAGCGTACATCCGAACCAATGGAGAGGATCACGATACTCGATGCTTGTGTGTGCAAATTAGGTATGACTAACTCTAGCCATTACTCACTAAGGAAGCCAAGGACCTCTACTTCATCAAAAAAAGTTAAAAGAAAATATACAAGACAAAAACTAGGAGTGTGACCCTTCTGTTTCCCAACACAAAAATCATGTACATGTAGAGTACATGAAGGCCAAATTAAGGCAATGTGTTAGTCCTGTGCTAATGCTGCTAACTTAAAATAGTTCTTCAATTTGAACTTCACACCACACTGGAATTACAAAAAGAGCATGCGGTGGCCGCATTCGAAGAGGCCGCACCCATGGAAAAATGTTGCCATACGTGTTACGGTTACAGTATTCCTATCTATCATGACGCACAAGGGACATCAGTTTTCTTTGCAAGTGAGCAGCTTTTGCTTTTCCTCTCGTGTTCGAAATATGCAGCACAGTGACATACAACAACTTACTTTATAATGTCCAAAAAGTCTGAAATTAGGCAAACTCCAAAGAAGTGAATCATTGAAACATTTTGGGGGTAAAAACAAACAAAATAAAAGGGGGGAAAATGGCTATTTTTATCAATAACTCGACACTTTGCAACAAGCCATCAACCCTGACCACAAGATCTAGTTTACAAACGAAATGGAATATGTTTAAAGCTAAATGATACTTTAAGCTCTTTTGATATTTAACAACATAACTACACATGGTGCACACTTTCCGTGCGACAAGAAAATCTATCGTATGCAAGAAAAGACAAGACAGGATGGCCTAATCGCAAAAGTGTCAGTCCAACTGATCAATTGTTGTGACGTGTATGTGGAGGTGATTCTTAGTAGTGTGCCAAACTACATTTACAGCAGAAAGGCCCCCGTCAAGTTAAGTTAATCACGTGGACGTTCCAGCCCTCAGATGCGCACTGCGCCCCCGGCCATCAGGCGAGCCGCGTCACCGTCGGCCGGGTGCCGCTCGTCCTCCGTGTCTTCGCTTTCCGAGTTCGTGTCCTCCTGGGGCGAATAGTAGCCTTCGTAACTCAAAACCGGGGAGCCGGCCACGCACTGGGCGGCGGTCACCGTGGTGGCGGAGTAGCCCCCCGAAGCCCCAGAGGGGGAGCCCCGGCCGGACGGGCGGAGCAGAGGGGTGCGCTCCGAGTGCGCGCCGCCCTCCGATCCGTCGTCTTCCGCCCGGCCGCCGGCTTCCTCCTCGGAATCGGACTCCTCCGAGTGCTCGGGGTTGCTGCGGGTGACTCGCTGCTTGCACACGGGGCAGGTCTTCTTGGTCTGGGTCAGCCACGGGTCCACGCACTTGCAGTGGTACGCTTAAGAGAAACCGTCAAGAGATTTGACACAAGCTTGCATGACGGCATCGCTGTCCTAAGTCAACCACTGCATTTCACACTTACGCTGACTTAATTGACCTTGAATGAGGATTAACCATATACTGTTGGGCTATTTGTTTAACTAATTAGCAGATTTTAAGAATATTCGTTAGTTACAGCCCTAGTTCATATTTTTTAATATGACAGTAACAAATGATCTTTACCATGTGAGCAGGGTAGAACACGTAGCTTGTCTCCTTCTTCATACTCGTCTAAGCATATGGCACACACGTCGTAGTCATCCCCTGGAAAAAGAAACGGGAAAATATTAGACCTTATCAGAGAATAATAAAACATTTCCTTTTTTTTTTTTTTTACCTTTAGTGTATTTGTGAGTTGGAATCCGCCTCAGTTGTTCCTTGGACAAACGGTTTTTCCTCAGCCTTTTTCTGTGCTGTGCACAGCGTATAACCTGAAAAGCGACATTTGACAGCAGAAATGGGACGTTTTGCGTTTAGCAGGGGGAGTGACGGGCAAAGCCTGTGAGTGTGCACGGCTTGTTTACGTCAAATGTGTATTACTCAAACTATCAAGATCAAGAAAATGCTGAAAATGTCATTTGTGCACATCCTCTCTATATTAAGTTTCATGTAACATACATCATGAAGTAATGCTTGTGAAATCACTCACCAAAATAATAAACATCACGAGGATGATCATGCCAACCACTCCGGTGAAGGGAATAAGGTAGTACGAGAGTGGGAACGCAAACTCGGGCTTGAGAATCACATAGGCTCTGCAATTTATAGCAAAAGCAGAGACTGATCAGAAACTTTACTGGCACAAATTTGCCTCTCATAAATGAGACCTTTGCAACAATACTTAATAGCAATGCATTTTTGCGATCTGTACCCTTGCTCCGGAATGATGAAATTCTTGAGAACTTGGGAGGCATAGTAGCTGGTAAACACCGAGGGGATGTCAATCTCCTCTGCGACGGTATCTAAAAACACCAAACAGAACAAAAGATTGGCCAATAATATTTGAATACAAGAAGCCTATCAATCCGTTAACGACTTACCATTGCTGTAGTTCATATTGAGCAAGGAATCGGAGTACATGTTGTGAACGATTGCGGCGCTGTAGCCGGCTTGCTGTGCATGCAGGACCTTTAAAATGCGTCCGTCACATCAAATCAACTTGGAAAGATCCGAACGCCTGCGTGCAAAGCCGGAACCATTACTGACCTTGCGATCGAAATTGCAATCATAGCGTCTGATGAGAGCTATAAATTTGGTGACGTTGGCGTCATAAAATGGTGGCAGTGGAGGAGGAGGGTCAATTGTTGCGCAGCCATTAAGTGGACGGGACACCACGAGGACTCCCTAGGAGAGGAATATCATTGCAATTGCTTTATGTCTGGCAGGACACAATTATCGCTCGTTGTATTAAACTACTGCACACACTGCATACAGTCTATTGTTCTCCACATTTCCTCACCATAATTCCTTCCTTAGGAAGTGGTGATCCAAACAATGCGGGTAGATCTTCAAAGAGCATGGTCATATTTCTATAATGCTGCCAAAACACAAGATTACATTTGAGTACTTTTACTTAATCCCACATAGGCAACAATCTGGCATGACTTACAGCGTGGATGTATGCATGTGCGGGCAAGGGCGCTATGCAGCAGAAAGAGATGGAAAGGAGAGTTAAAGGCACCCCCATCCACCACCCGCCTTGCCGGAGCATCCTTGGATGGTTATAGATGCACTAAAAACAAACCCAAAAAAGGGAGGGGGGGGGGGGGTATTTCAGGGAATGGACGAATACATACAAGAAGCAAAAAATGTTCACCCCACTCTTTCCTTCTATTAAAATATCTGTGCATCAAATTACACTGAAACATGTGAGTAGCTGCACATTTTAATATCAATATGCCTAACTCATGGCAAGATGGTACACAACAGACGAAGACAAACCAGCTGTTTCATACGTAGGCGTTATTCATTCGTCGTTAGACAATTACATATGCCACTACTTGACGTCATGCGTGTTTGGCTGTCAACGGGGAGTGCCGTGCTCCCTGCAAAACCACTTTACTTCATTTCAGTATTGAACTCGCCAGGTTGAAGGTTCTGCAAAAAAATCGCTCGGACATTTGCACAACTCGTATCTATTTGTGCTACCTCACTCAAACACGGGAAGTGCATAGCATTGTGGCTTGTTAGCTACTTACCTCGAGAAAGTGATAATGACGCGACAACGTTCAGATGGCTCCCAGATTTCACGTTTGTTTGCTCACATGTCAATGTGCTAAATCGGCGTCACTTCATTGTCTAGCAGCTGAGATCTCGTCCGTGTTTGGGGAAAGGGCAGCCGAAAAGAAGGATTAGCGCTAGCTGCGCGACTTGTTTTGCTAAATGTTCGATTACAGCTAAATCCGCGACGTGACAAGATGGCTTACGGCTAAAATGCGAAAACGCCTGGGCAAGTACCGAAGGACGTTTTGTTAAATTGTCGTAAAGACGTCAAGAATGCTCACTTGGCTAAAGTTGCCTTCCCTTTGCTACAAGCGCTGTTTGTTATTGCGGGTTCGCTGCCTTGGCTCTTCTTTTTGTCAACAACAACAAGTTGGCTCACTTTGGCATTGTGCACTACAGCGCCACTAGCGGATGTATGTTGAATCTGTAGGACTGTTTGAAAGGCGGACTTTTCGGCAACAGGAAAAAAAAAGTCATTGTTTAGACTAATTAATACCTTTAAAAACACACTTGACTTGACACTTGCCCTTGACTGAAAATGACATTCGCATGCGCTACATTGTGCACAATAACTATAAACAATTATAAAATGAATCTGAAGCTAGCTCGGGTAACAGCCAATCACGGCTCACGTCTTTTCTGATTTTGATCATGTGACGTCCGAACACTGAGCCACTGTTATCTGAGGATTAAATATATGTGATGTCATGTTCACTCAAGGGTCTAATGGGAAAAAGTGATTTCAAACGTATTCTTTCTCCACGAAAAAGAAATATCAAATTATTTATTATTTGATTTAATTATTAATTATTATAGCATTTTTCCTCAGTTTTTCATGGGAAGCATATAGTAAATGGTGTCAGCATTTTGGTGTCCATTATACGCCACTTTTTTTTTCAATGTGGCATAGTCCTTATCCCTTAAGAACACTTGTGGGTCAACAGTAAAATGTTATGTAACTCAGTATTTCATTCAATTCTGTTGGACATATATTTTAAAGGCAACTCTTTTGACAGAGGGCTTTAATTGTATTTCATTTTGTATAATATCAATGAGTGTTCATTCTAAGGATAATTACTGTCACATTTTATTGCTGATTATCCAAAAGAACACAATTAAATGAAGCAAGCAGTGATGATCAATATCACATTTTAATCCATGTCAACATCTTGAGCCATGAAAAAGCAGCAGCAGATCATAATTCAGCAAACGTTCCCCACATTACAGACGAGGAAATCAAAGAACAATGATCCACGCAGCCTGGTTTTGTTACATTTTTCATGCTTGATGTTCTCTTCATGGATTGTACGGCTCGCATTCAGCGCTCATAGAAAATGAGACACACAGCATCTAGAAGTTCCGAAAAAATAATAGTTACCTTTCATGCAGAGGCCCTTTCTTATGTGATTGTAAATTCATGACTTACAGGAAGCCTTTCCCGCAACCCAGAGGTCCAAAGAAGAGCTCTGTTGGGAGACAAACTTTTCGACAAACTCCTTTCAAGGTGGGGCACGACCATGGGAAGGAGGCAGCCTCATTATGAACAACTGAAATCACACACAATACAAAATACTAATCACCTTTTTAAAAATGTCAAAAGCAAACCAATAGGAGGAAGCACTCACCATTTAGCAGTAAAACAAGCAAGAGCGTCCAAATTATCACACGAGACCTGGACATTGTTCTTTCCTGTTTCTGCCACTCCAAAATGAACATTTGTCAGGGTTTGGTCATATTTTGGTCGAAGGGGAGGAACGAGAGTAATGAGAAGCAGCAAACTGACCATTTGAGGGAATCGCGGGCATCCCTTGCAACATACTTTTCTTAATCAAATTTAACAAAACAAGATAACCGCAGCCAACTTGTGACTAAATGTCATGAGGCAAACATTATCATAGGTGTTTTTTTTCAGACAAGCGTAACAGATTCTGGCCATGAAACCATGTACGGTATAACAAAGAAATCAAAGAAAGTTATTTGTCATTTTCCTTGGTTTGCAGATCACTGGTCTTCGGAGACAGTGTCATCCATGTTACATCAGTCTTCTCCAAAGGGAGCCGAACTTTGTTTTCAACCCGTCCGTCATCTTTACTCCCTAGGCAATGTCTAACACACTGGGGACTAATTGCCTCCGAAGAGAATGAAAACAAAGTGGACTAATAGGCTCTAATGAGCATGTGGAAACTGTATCACTCCTGCAGGAAATAACATGTACTTTATCCGTAGAAATGTGTGTTTGTGTGTGTGTGCGTGTGTGTTTGTGTAAAAGTGTTAACTTTGGAGTTTGATTTAAATGATATAAAGTGTTTATTCAGTTAACCCATTTTGCTTATTTTGCAACAAATCTTGGAAAAAAGATTTGCTCACTTCACAAATCTAAGTGGAAACATCATATTAGTTATACATTTTTGATAACTCATCTCAGAGCAAAACACTGTGCTCACGTGAACTTCACTGGGCCTCGCAAACGCTGCTGGAGTGTGGTGTTGATAAAGAGAGCTAAACCTAAATACATACAAAGTTTTGACGACTGTTTCCGTGAAAAACCATAAGAAAATGCCTGTAACAATGAGTCATATTTGGTAGTATTGCTCTCAGTTGAATTTTAAAGGAAACAATCCATTTAAAAAAAGCTATTACAGCATAACTTTGAAATTAAATATTGGTATGTGATGATTTTGTGTTAATTTCCAGATTTTCTCAGGTCAATATCTATCACAAGCTTTAAAATATCTGAGAAATGCAATTAATTACCATGACGGTAATTAAAATGTTAAAAAATTGTAATTGTTCGACAGCACTAATTTGAGTTCCTCATCTTCAATGTCATTTCACTAATGAGTTATATAAATGGACGTGGTGACCAATCAAGAGTGGAAAACACCATTAGCATGACATCAAACAGAAGCCAGATGGTTCGACAGCGGCAGGGACACCACGCTAACACGGTTGTAGATTGTGCATACCGTACAAACATGCACTTCCTGACCTAACGGCGGATTATGTCATCCCAACACCGGCCGATAATCCAAATGGAATTCATGGACAGTTCCAGGGTATCTTTCTTTCCCAAACCAAACGATTTTTAGTTTAACGCTTTCGTTCGTGCATTCAAGCAAGTTGTGTCAGGATGGCGTTTGACGTTTTGCTTACAATGATAAGCGCCCCTCCCACTGCGGGGAGAATAAAAGTTATAAAAAAGGTAAACGTTTGACATAATCGTGTACTAAAATTTTATTGTAATGATAACATAAATAATAATGTCATGTTTGGATCCCTCCTCAATGTTGTCATTGTGGTAGTTTACCAACTACTTATGTCCGTCTCAAATGTGACATCAGTCAGCGACATGGTACGATTACCACCACACATTTCCACTTAAAATGAAATCACTTCTATATTATATGTTGCCTTGTAAATGTTGCTGTGTTCCTTATGCTGTTGAGTGGAGAAAAATGCACCGTACCATTAAAATAACATCAAAATTGTATTTTCT
This sequence comes from Hippichthys cyanospilos, assembly GCF_059441005.1. Classification (NCBI taxonomy): domain Eukaryota; kingdom Metazoa; phylum Chordata; class Actinopteri; order Syngnathiformes; family Syngnathidae; genus Hippichthys; species Hippichthys cyanospilos. Next base: position 6,548,389 of record NC_142386.1, on the reverse strand, counting down.
TTATGTGGCCAAATTTATTTTTGTTGTCATATCCATGATGAATTTTTTTGGTCACGAGACCTTAAATCCATTTTCCCATTGCAAACATTTGAAAATAAACACGCATACAATCGCAACATTAAAACACACTCTGGCGGATGATGGAAGGAATGTAAGCTGAATGGAAAAGTTGTTTTGGGGTTGAGGCCAAACAACAATTTTTGCCCAATTTCATCAGTTGTGACCTTATTAGATGCGTCATTAATGACAGTGCCACTGTCACTAAACTACAATTTCACTGTCATCATGTTGATTTCATAACGACGTTGTGTTGTTCATGTTGGGACTTTTGGGAGAAACAGTTGGAGACCGCAAGCTGCCAGCAAACTAGCGTAAACAATAAACCGAGAACCTTGTCAGGTAAACTGGAAGGAGCCTGGGGAATAAGGCGCCGGCGTGACCCTAGAAACGAGAACGTTGTGTGTGAGCGTCAGCCAAAGAGCGAAGCGAGCCCACCCGTAACAAGCTTAAATAGACGTCCTGGAAGAGGAACGCGCTCAGGCGCACGGAGCGGAAGATACCACCTCAGATATTGTGAGCCGTGACGGATGCCGCCGCCTTTCTCTGATTTCCCATGAAAACTGTTTGTCTTTCATCCCTTTCAGAATGGCCAACACCACCGCCACCTTCACCCTGACGGCCTTCGCAAGCCTGGAGAAACACGCGCTTTTGTTCTTTCTTGTCTTCTTCCTGCTTTACGCCAGCGCTATGTTCCTCAACATACTTTTGATCACCGTCATTCGTCAAAACAGGCAGCTACAGCAGCCCATGAACATTTTTGCCTCCATGCTGTGTTGCAACGAGATCATGGGCAACACCTCCTTACTGCTGCCCGTCATGAGCATCCTCCTGTCTGGGAGGCGCGATATTAGCGTGGAGTGGTGCCTGACTCAAGTCTACTTCCTGCACACGTACGCCACCGCCGAGTTCTCCATCCTGGCCCTCATGGGTTACGACCGCTTTTTGGCCATCTGCTACCCGCTGCACTACCACAGCATCATGACCCCTTCCAAGGTGGGCAGACTGATCGCGGTGGTGGGTCTCTATCCGTTCGTGGGCTTTGCCTGTTACTTCACCACCACTCTGCAGCTGCGCTTTTGCGGCAAAGTCATACCAAAGCTCTACTGTGTCAACATGGAAGTAGTGAAAAACGCATGTTTGATTCCATCCTATATTAGCACACTGGGGCTGGTCTTTCTCGTGGTGATGGTGGGCCCTCAGCTGCTCTTGGTTATTTTCTCCTATGTGCAAATATTACGAGTTGCTAAGAAAGTGTCCAAAGATTCTCAAGTGAGTGGCCTGAAGACGTGCGTGCCGCACTTATGTTCTTTTTTCAATTATACCATCGCCTCCTTGTTTGAAATAGTCCAGAACAGGTTCGATATGAGTCATTTAGCCATTGAGATGCGGATCTTCTTGTCAATATATTTTGCCATCATTCCACCCGTGACCAACCCGGTGCTTTACGGACTCGGAACGTCTCTTGTCCGAGTCCATCTCATGAAGGTGTGTATTAAACACAAGATACTGCCCTCGAACGTAGCAAAGAGGCGAACTTCAACATCTAACAAGTCATAAGCCACTTTTTTTGCAGATGTTATATTGTATCATTGAGCCTGATTCTGCCTGCTGCGATCATATTGTCTTTTTTTTTTTTAGCACTGTTATTTTATACTGTATACGTGTACCCATGTTTGTGTGTATACACATGTATATTAACCCGTGTTGATCACATCAATACTTATCTTCTAAAATTAGTATGAAAGCAAATCTATCAAAACTCAAATCATGACCTTGATACAATTCATCCACTCCTTCTTCCTTTTGTATTCATCCGTGTGTATATGTATATCAAAATTACTATCATGAGATACTGCTCACTATATCCTGTATATTTGTGATGAAGAATAAACATGTGATTAAATTTGCAATCCCTTCTCTTTTCATTTGTGTCTTTCAAACCGAATATTATTTACGAGATAATGACCTCTTGTGTTACGCTGCCAAAAAAAGAGAATATAGGTTAATAATTAGAAATATAAATAAACGATACAGTGTAAATGTTGATGTGAAACACTGACAGAAATTCTCCTGCACTTTCATTCTTACAAAAGAAAATATAGAGTCGCAAAACACCTCAGCTATAACCTTACATAAATTAAGGTCAGGCGCATTACGTACTGTACATGAGCTCAAACCCTTGGCTTTGTTGCGCAGTTTATTAATAAAATCAAAGTTTAAAAGTAGAAGCAAATTTTTTATAGTTATCAATCATGTGAAATTTTAGGACCTTTATCAGTTTGCCAATGTCGGCTGCAGTTTACTTTTGGGACATTTCTGGTAACTTCGGAATACCTACTTGCAGTTTATACAAGTGGGTTTTTTTTGTACTACATTGTAACCTTTAATACGGGAGCCCCGGACGAACACATCATTAGCAGGTCGTCCATCCCTTTGGAAGCAATTAGAAGCTGTTTAATTAGCACAATGACACCCTGCCTGGCTAAAGGGACAACACTTGGATGATATTTTGTGGAGAATGATGATGCAACAAGTCATAACGCTGGTTTGCACTGAATTAATCTTGGGTCGAGAAGGAAAGTATACTCAGCTAGTTCTCTTTTTCCGCCATATTGGTGTAAAACAGCCCCAGTATTTGTATGTTCAACTTCTATTTTTGTTTTTGGACAAAATTGTAACATATAAAAGAGAGCACCAAACAGCTGCGGCTTTGGTTATGAACACAACAGAGAGATCAACAAAGTGAGTCCGAAAAGCTTTACAAAGGTTCCCGTCAATTGAACTGATTTAATAATTGAATCATTGAACGGTTTAGGTGCAGAATACATGAATGAACGAATGAAAAATGAAGCCTAGAGGGTTCAAGCAGGCATGGGGAAAAAAAAAAATTCCGCTAACTACAAATGAATGCCGGAAGTCGAGTCAGTTCCAAGTATAAACATACATTTTTCATGATTCTTGGGAAATTTTTTATTCATAAAAATAGATATTTCAAATCGAAACCTAGCTTCGTTAGTTTTCATATAGACTCATATCAATATTTTAAATCTTTAAAATTTATGAAGCATAAAAACGCGATGAAGATGTATGGGTTGGTTGAGGATCTTGATCTCTTTAATAACCCCCAGCTCCTCTCTTTTTTTTCTTTCCTTTTGTGTTCCTTTGATTTATTTTGTTCTGTTTGTATTTGGTGTGGCTTGTTTGTATATTTTGTTTGTTTGTTTGTTTTTTCCTATTTGTACACTTTGGACTTGTCTGCTGTGGATTGGATATGGCACACTGTTGTGCCACTATGTTTTGTGTATATGTATATTTGTTTAAAATTGGAGTTTGTTAAATAAAGTTTGAGTGGAAAAAAAATAAACATACATTTTGAAATCCAGTTTAAAAACTGTGCTTTTTTTCCGTTCCTTTGGTAGAAGGAATTTTTAGTGGTAGCAAAAAGGAAAAAAAAAGTCTATAATTACTTTGAGAATCAAACAGCTTCCCACGTGCAGTTTATACCTTTAAAAAATGTGTGTACATATATATATATATATATATATATGTCGGGGGCAGGCAACGCCGCTCATACAGAGCCGCATAGCTGCACGTTTTTGATGTCAAGCAATGCAGAAGCCTGGTAACCATCGAAACCATTTGACTCAGATGCGTTACAGACATCCAGTACATCTGGGATAGCGACTTGTCCTTTTGGCTAAGGCCGGACCTCGAAAGAGCTTGGGTTCGATATGTGCCATTGGATTCTCAATTTTGCCTGAAACAGCTAAAACTTTACTTTACTAAGCGACGCCTGAGACAAAGTGAATTGTGCCAAGTGAAATTCAACGATGAGGGTTTCAAGATGTACCGTATAACGTGAATATTGAGCGCTTGGAATTAACATGAAATTTGGGTGGATGCGGGGATCTTGCTGATAGGGTGGGGTGAGTGGCGGGGTGGGGGGCAACTATGGTGACGAGAGCGAGCACGTGCCACAGTCACCCAAAGGGCAAACCGAGCCCACTTGGAGTCAGCTTCAAAAGACGGGCGGGCGGGCTTAGGTCGGCGCATGGGGCGGAAGACGCACTCACAGGTACCGCAGTCCCGTGTTGAGGTGGTCCCCGTTTGAGAATGGCCAACGGCACCACAAGGACTTTCACCCTGACGGCCTTCGCGAGCCTGGAGCGCCACAAGCAGGCCTTCTTTCTCCTCTTCCTCTTTCTGTACGCGGTCACCATGTTCCTCAACGTTCTCTTGATGACGGTGGTTCAGCAGAACAAGCGGCTGCAGCAGCCCATGAACGTCTTCGCCTCCATGCTGTGCTGCAACGAGATCCTGGGCAGCAGCGTGCTCTTGCTGCCGCTGATGCGCACGCTCCTGTCCGGGACGCACGAGATCGGCGTGCCCGCGTGCCTGACTCAAGTCTACTTCCTGCACACGTACGCATCTGCAGAGTTCTGCATCCTGGCTCTCATGGGTTACGACCGCTTCGTGGCCATCTGCTACCCGCTGCACTACCACAGCATCATGACCCCCTCCAAGGTGGGCGGACTGATCGCCGTGGTGGCTCTCTATCCGTTCGTGGTATTTGCCTGTTTCTTCAGCCTGACTCTGCAGCTGAGCTTTTGCGGCAAGGTCATAGCAAAGCTCTACTGCGTCAACATGGCGGTGGTCAAAAACGCATGCTCCAACGCGTCTCATATCAGTATCATCGGCCTCGCCTTAATCGGTTTGTTGGTCTTGCCTCAGCTGCTCTTGATTCTTTTCTCCTACGTGCAAATCTTGAGGGTTACTAGGAAAGTATCAAAATGTTCCCGATTTGGCGCCCTCAAAACCTGCGGCCCACATTTATGCTCGTTTTTAAATTTCAGCATCGCCTCCTTGTTTGAACTGATCCAGAATAGGTTTGAGATGGGTCAGGTCGCCATGGAGGCGCGGATCTTCTTGTCGATGTATTTCGCCATCATTCCACCGGTCGCCAACCCGGTGCTTTATGGACTCGGAACCACTCTTGTTCGAGTCCATATTATGAAGCTGTGTGTTAAATATAAGATTCTACCATCAAACATAGCAAAGAGGATCATTGCCAGCCAAAATTCGACTTCTAACAAGCAATGAGTGAAGGGAAAAAAAAATTGCCTATTGTGTGACTTGCATCTTGCCTGGTGTGATGATATTAATGAGCTGCAGTTTCTTTTTTTTAACAGGTGCTACAATTTTATAAATGTAGATCACTAAAATCATGCATCCAAGTTATACTACAGTTGAATATATATATATGTATATATATATATATATATATATATATATATATATATATATATATATATATGTACTGTATGTCTAAGAAATATAAAACCAGAATGAATGTATAGTGCTCCAGGATATATATGTGTGTATTGGCAACTTGAAAATGAATATGTGGATAATGACAAAGGTCAATATATCTGAGATGTAATGTATCTACATATATTTAACATAAAGAATAAATCAAAGTAATTTAAATTGTATTTTGTTGAAAATTCTTCATGTCTTCCAAACTCATCATAGATGTGCAAGAACTGTTGACCTTGCACTTGTGTTATGCTACAAAGACAGAATACAAATAAATAATGTCCAATGTTAATATGAGACATTTCTTGCAGAAATTACAAGATAAACTCCCCCAACAGCTCACATTTTGTCATATCATTCAAAAAATACTTAACCAAAATGAGCACTTTTCCCAAACAACGCAAAATTCACATCATCAAATTGAAACAAAGGAATGACATTCAGGAAACAAACTTGCCGAGACGTTTAAAAATTTAAATAATGAGAATTCACAATTGTATTATATGAAATGTGTTCATGAAGACTGGGTGATTCAAACTAGGACAGCAACATCACTTAACTGAAAGGGGAAAAAAAACCTGTACCTTGTTTATGATGATTTGCTACATCTTGCACAGTCAAAAGAAATCCTGTGGATAGGAACATAAGCTTTATTTAACACTCATTTACAGAATGTATGCATACTTACGGGTACGTATTCTTTATCCTCTGCAAAGCTTGGCTCCTTCATCACCTGTCATCCTCCTCTCAGGTGGCCCAGCAGAAGGACCAAAACAATATCCACTGAACGGATGCAAGAACGCTCAATTTTTTACATTTTAATTCATGGTCATTCTTTTTTTTTTCCTGTAGCGCAGTATTATAAAGTGACAAATACACACAAAAGAGGTGTTGCTACCTATTTATGGCACTTTCATTCATTTCAACTAAGGAAAAGGATTTCAGATTTTGAGATCAAAGCATCTACATATATAATCTGAAATATCAAAGCCCTGGATGAGTTTTGTGAGCTGAAACAAATAGTATAGCGACACCTTCCGATGCATCCCATTCAGAGCGCCTATGTGCAAATATAGTAACTTCATCTACTGTACAAAGATGACGAATAACACATCTTTGGTGTGCCCAAGCCATCCTTTATTTCCATGTTTAAATAAAAGTATTGCAGCGACTGCATAATGCAGCCCAATGGCATGTGTGCACTTAATAGTAACGTGTTTTAGTACAATATTACAAAACATGCTTGTACAGCAAAGACTGAACAAATACAGTTATTCCCTGTTTCTTCTGTCATGAAATTAGGTTTTGAAAATAAGCCTCGAGTTTGAGACGGCAGTATTTTCCAAATGAAACACTTGTTGTGGAAAAAAAACACTTTTTTTGTGCCACAACAGGAAAGACTGCATGCATACAAAAATAGACAACTATTATGACCAACATTGCTTTTATAATTTACAATTTGCTTATTACCATTTGTGATACCCCAACCCCCTCTTATTTTTACACAAACTTGCTTGCATCACATCTCACGTTATTCTTGTAAAAGTCAAATGTACATTCACAATCACTGAGGCACAGCATTTGATTTTACTGTTTGTATTCCAGCACATATCCTCGCTGTGTCGTGTTGCAATTTCATACTGAATAGATGAACAATTATTCACATAAGAAAACGAGCGCAAAATAGTTACTCTGATTTGATGAGGCAAACAGCTGTGCGTGGACGTGAAGTCCATGACGGGGACTCAAAGTGCTTCTTCGTTTGTTTTTTCAACCAGTGCTCCACCTTGGGGAAATGTTCTCGTCGTGACAGAAAACATTTGAGAGAGTACGCTCAGTGGAATTGGTTGAGCGGGGAAAGGGACACTCGCGTCCACCTCTTAGCCCAAAAAGCCCAAGGAGCGCGTTGGGTCTTGAAGAGGGACGTTCTGGAAACAAACAAAAGAGGAAGAAACATACATGAATGGCGCATTAGTCAATTGTGCGGAGTCGAGAGACGCCATGCGTCAGTACGTTGAGAGAAGCGTGGAGGATGCGGAGGCGCTGAAGCTTGCGGTTGAGAGAGGCCTCGTTGTGTCTGCGCACGAAGGAGCGCTTGTATTCAAGGCCGGCGCTAGGCCGCTGCTCGGCCGAGGTGTGCTCCAGGGCGCGGTACAAGTCCCCAGCCGAATCTGAATGCAGCCTCAGATCTCGGCCACGACCTTCAAAAGAGCAAGTCAACATTTTTGCGTTCTTTTACAATTCTGGCGAGATTTTCCTGCTACCAAAACTTGCAATGATACACGCCAATGTCATAGATTCAACATTGAATTTTGTTCCAGGTGGAAGTTCTAATTAGTTTTGTTCAATATAATGTGCAGACACAAGCTTCACACAAAAAGGTCTGAGACAAGATTGAACTGAACGACAAACATTATTAGCACTAGCTTACTAGGTTCTTACTATGTTCCCTCGCTACATCGTGGTTCGCTTATCGCTTATATTAATTTCCACTTATGACCAGAACGTTGTCTATTGGGCATTTACATCGCTTTTTGTCTTGTTTTTTTTCCCCCTTCAATGTCAAACCAGAGGGGAAAAAAATGCCATTTTATTTATTGACCCCAAAAAAAAAAATCAAGCTCCTCTTCATGGATTTTTGTTTATGACCAATCTATTGCAGGTTTACGTCACCGTCTTGATATTTTTCATCCTCTTGTCGGACAAGACAAAAAAAAAGACAAGACACAAAAGAAAAAAAGAAAAATTCTATCCACAGCGGATTTTGGTTACTGCGGGTTTATAAGGGACAGCGATGAACGAGCTACCACATTTACTGTATGCGCACTGCCCTCTAACGGCAAAACACTGTCATTACAATTATCTTCTAAGCTTAGCAAAACTAAATGCATCACTGTGTGCTTTGTTGATGCGAAAAGAGTGAACATGCGGAAAAGATAAACGAGCACAAGGAGAAAGGGCCTTCAAGCCTGTTTCCTGATGGTGTTCACAGTTGAGCATTAACATGGCTGAGAAGATTCATCCTGGCTGCAGCATCCAGACACGGCCGCAAGGCCATTCCACATCTCGATTGAGCCAGAGCAAAAGGGATGGTTGAAAATGAAAAAGCAAAGAGCTGGGGGGAAAAAAGCGAGTGAACTGCCGGGACAAATGTGTGTCACGCAAGGCCCTTCATCAGATGGAAATCCATAACCGTTTGTAGCGCATTTTTGGGGGGTTACTCAAGCAACTTTAAAAAAAAAAAAATTTTTTTTTTCAGCTAGAGAAGTGTGTCAATATATACTCAGCACTACTTTGTTAAAATGGAATATATTACATAACAACAAACCTACAGCGAGCCCCATCATTAAAGCCAAGGTGCCAAGCGATTGGCTGGGCACAACCCCCAAAATGTCTTGATTCTCTTTCATAAATGTGGGCACGAAATAGCATTCAAATGTACAAAACGGTTATCAATTCCAAAGTTTGTCAGCATAAGTATATGATAAGCAGTTAATCAGTCGATTTTATTTAAAAAAAAGAAAAAAACCCATTCCAGGAGCATTCCGAGAACAGAACAATAGCGGAGAGTTCAACCAAAGAGGCCCAATTGAGTAAAGTGAGACATGATGTTCAGTATGCAGAGCGCACTTTTTGGCCGCCGGCGTTGCGTAAGATAGTGCTCGAGCCTAACCTATTTCTCTGGGCCGCTCCAGCCGATAGCGCGGAGGCGCACTCTCGCGGTCAGGCTCCAAGATGGCGCGGAGGCCGCTGTCCCGGGGGAGCGTCAAGCTGCGAGGTTTCCCTCCGTCATCCCAGCCGACGGGCGGGGGCGAGGCCCGGTAGCGTTCCCGCGGCGGACCGCGTTGCGCGGGCAGCGTGGACTGCCCGCGGCGCCCGTGTTCGGAGGGCGGGGGCGGATACGCTTGGAGGAGGCGCACCATCCCGCCGTCGCTCATCTCTAGGCCGGGGGGGCCGCCGCCTTCCCGGGGCTCCGAGCGGTAATCCTCACGAGAGCGGAACGTGTCGGACGAGGAGAAATGAGCGCGTTTGGCTTCTAGGAAGGGGCTCACCTACAAAGAAATGCAATCAAACGTTAAGCAACTGGGTCCCTACGGCAAATCGGGGCTCCATTTCTTACTGGCGGTATAGGCCGGGGGTGGGCAACCTGCGGCTCCGGAGCCCTCTTTCATCCTTATGTGTTGAGTTTCAATTGCAGCCAATGAAGTTTGTGCGATTGGGTGATAGGGCCACATCTATGAGACGCGTCTGGTGCCACGGAACACCAAACGTGACGCCAGACAGCCAATTCGTTTTGGGAAGGTAAAAACAGGAAACGCAAATATGGCGCGGCCTTCCAGATTAAAAGCGAACATTTTCAGAGTAAGATATTACTCCACATTAAAAACTAAAGCGCTTGAAAAATTCTTGACGCAAAATAAATGTCATCTTAATGGCCCTGCGAGTGAGCAAGGATGGACTCAAATGATGGGTCAGTCTGCTAGTTCTTTTCTTGAAACCATGAAGGTAACAACCTTTGCTAACAAGAGGGGGCTCTTTTGATTTTTTCAAAGCCCAGACTTCCCCGCTCAAGCTGCTGCCCCCGCGACCCGACCCCGGATAAAGAGGTAGCTAATGGATGGATGGATGGATGGATGGATGGATGGATGGATGGATAAAGAACGTTGGTTTGGGTATGGCTGTATGGAGAAAAAAAACAATGAAATAGAAACTTAAAGGCGATAAAAGCAGTTTGATGCTGTCAGCAGCGCTGCTGCTACTTGCCGATGTTGCTCTTGGATAGGTGTCGTAGGGTGGAGGCGGACTGTCCTGTTTGCTCATGGAGGACATATCCACGTCCTCATGGTCGCTCTCACTCCAGTAATCTAGTTAGAAACATTCGGCACAATCAAACCGGGCTGCTTCAGCGTAAGGTCAACATTGTGCAGCGAGTACCTAAAATAGATCCTATGGCTCATGATATGAAAAAAGAAGATTCTAAAACCGTATAATAAAGTGCAGAGGAAGCGGTTTTGCATTTGAAATATTGTCAAAACGAGCAGTGTTGTAGGTGGGATTTCAAGGTCTACTTTGAGCGCATATTTTGGCCCTTCTTCCATAATCAAATGACAGAGCAGTTTGCCCACACACTACCGTTGGCAGGTTCCTCGTTCGTGACTCAAACCAGCATTTGTGTCATTCGTCCAGCAGAGACTTTGCATCTCATTCAATTTGGAAATGGCAAAGCTGTTAAAAAAAAGTTGACTACACTGCATGAGTCAGATCCTTTCAAGTTTGACGGCGAGATGCGAGCGGGAGACGGTGCTAATTATATGTCAAACTTGCACACGCTTCGCTCATACGACAAATATTACTGCAGTACACATATTGACTTAAATCCTAAATTACTAAACTTTATATGGTAACTGTACTGTTATCGCTTCCCTTCTGATCCCTTCGGCTGGAGTCTCATGGAGAGCCGCGGTTATATTAGCTGGACCCGGAAGTCTAATCAAAGAGTATGCGCCTCACCTTGCTGGTGAACGCCGTCCCGCTGGCCGTAGGTTGCCGCCGCCACGGCCACGCTGAGGCGACTCAGCCACCTGCGGGATGGCCGACAAGCCGGTGAGGACGCAAACCCATCAGTCTGCTTAAGAGCCGCTGACTCACCGGGACATGTCGTCCACATTTTCAGCCGCAAAGTAGAAGGTCTTTATCTTCGGGTGGCAAGCCTTGAAAGCGCTGGAATGAAGCCAAATTCGGATTTTAGTATGTGAGCGCAAAAGTATCGGACCATCCGGAAGACGTTAGCGATTTGAAGGAAATGAAAAGCCGCTGCAAAAGCGGGCGGGTGAAGATTTTTGGCCGTCGTCAGAGTTATCAATAAGAGAGACCGCAGACAGAAGAAATGAGGGCGTCTAAGCCCTGCAAAAAAGAACCTCTCTTCTCCTGCCTTATACATTAGGAGTCTCTCAAGCAGGCTGTGAATTTTCAACTCTGCAAAAAGGAAGCTCTTTATACACTAGTAGTCCATCTAGATCTGCCAATAACGGAGCAATGACTATATTGCGCCAGATAAAAGTTAACAAAATACAGGCAGACAACATTCTGAAGGATGACAGCATTTGGCAATAGTGCTTCTTGTTTCAGTTGATTTACTCTTAATTTGAAAAGGAAAATGATGGCAGTAGAAAGCAGGAAATTAGGCATTGTTACACGTAGCCGGGGTTCTTACCGGCGGTAAATGACACCGGTTTGTCCTATTTTCTAAATATGAGTGGGCTTTTTAAAAAAAATGTTCCATCAAAATCAAATCTTTCAAAAGCTCCGGCCAAAGCGGTTGTAAGCATCTTAAACCGGACATTTGCATCATCGCGCCCACTAAATGCACACCAAGAAAAAAAGAGGACTCACAATTTTCTCCTGCATTCAGTGGCACGGTCAATCTTAAATTCCGGAAGATTGACGAAGCCTTCAGCTTTCTCATCCTGCGATGAAGAAAAAGGAACGCAGTCTTTTTAGAAACACAGGTCTTTGAGATTTGCAGGAAAAATCGTCCACGCACCTCCTCGTTCATGTACCAGTACAGACAGGTGTCTTTTAGGATGACCCAGTACTTCTTCCACTTTTGAGAAAAGTAGCTTTTGGCATCCTTTTTTTTCCACAGCCAACCTTGGCAGTCGCCCTGACCCAAGTCCCTGCAGGAGATCCGGCGCTTGCTGACGGACGCCATCGAGGGGCTTCCGCCTGCGCCTCGGCAAAAGACGCCACAGTGAGAAAACCTCCAATTTGCCCCCCCCCCCATTTTCTCGCCCTTACCTTTGCTCTTCTTCTTGGACCTCGACAGCAACGAGGATCGCTCAAACACCTGCAAAGCCAAACTGAAGCGTAAACCCACATAATCGACTACGTAATTATGCAGCGAACGTGCACGGACGTGGTAGAGGGAGGCGGAGTCAGAGCTGGACGTAGACAGGGAAACTTCCATCTGGAGTGCCGGGATGAGCGCATACTGAGCGGGTCCGTTGCCCCACTCCGTCTTTCGGCCCAGCAGGAAGTCTCCCCCGGGGGTGTTATCTTCACTTGCCAAATGCAGCAGAGAATTCTCTGCAGAAATTAACCCCCCCAAAAAATACTCCAATGTAAATTAGTTTTGCTTCAAATACAGGTAAAATGAAACACTTTTTGTTTATAGGACTCTAGCAGCATGTTAGAAATGAGCAAAAGTGTCAATCACAAGCATTTTTCTTGGAACAAATACACAGCCTTGTCTTTTGATACAAGTGCACCTAATTTTGTGTGGGACGCTTGCTAGGAATAGTGTCTCTTGTAGATAAATATAAATATCACTTTTTATGAAAAGCGCCGATGGGACAACAAAGACATCCCCAGAAGAAAGAAACTTCTCCTTTGAGACCAAAAGGAAGTCCAGCAGCGTGTTCCCGCGAGTACGAACAGTCGCCGGGGCGTGAGTGAGCGAGGAAGATAGCGAGCGTGGGTAGCCGTGGCTGCTGAACATACGCATGCGGATGACGGCGGCGGGATGCCGCGCATCATCCTTCCGCTGTGAGATGTGATAGAAGGCCAGGATATGAGGAGGCGTCTTTCTCAGCCTCCTTCCCACCCACCTCTCCTGCTCTCTCTCTTCAGCTTGGCCCGGTTCTCCTCCTGCTCCGCCGCCCAGTCGCATTCCGGCGGCATGGACACGGGCCTGAGCCCGCCTGCGATCACGAGGCACGGGCGACTTCAATACGCTGCCGAGGACGCCTCCCTCTCCCCGCGACGTGAGCGTTGTCCTACCGTAGGTAGGCGTGCTCCCCCGGCGGACGCGCGACACGTCTCGGCTCCGCTCGTACTCGTAACAGTATAATATGGAGTCGTCGTCCTCCGGCGGCGGGAATTGGTGTTCGCGCTCCCGGTCCAGGTAGGAATTGGGCGAGTCGCAGCGCTCGCCGGCGCGGCCGCATTCCGACTGGGGGTCGTCACGCTCCAGGCCGTCTTTGTCGTCTCTGCCGGGAAATGGAAAAAGAACAGAATATTACATATTGCAAAGAACATCATTTGAACCTGATAGACTCTCCCAGAATTTTGTATTGACACCCCAACACCACCGGGTGGTGCTAGCGGCCATATTATGACATTTGCAAGCCTTTCAATGACTTGGATGATTGGCTTAGCCTGGACTCCCATAATGCAAAAATCTTCAAAAGTCATAATACTCCTATTCAAATTTCATAAATATATAAATATACAGCATAGTTACTTTTGCTATAATTGCATTTTTACAATACAGTACATAAAAAGCCGTATGAATGAATGAATGAAATACAGTCAATGAAATTCAGATGACTCCTTTTCCCTTGAACTTTGCGATTGTACCTGGGGGTGTAGGGTACCGCTGGAGGGGGTGGGATGTAGAGATCCTGCAGGGCGCAGCTTGCCCTTCTGGACGGCGTGCTCAACGTGCTGCTAGGCGTGGCAACGCTGCTGCTGCTGCCGGGGCTGCTCGGGAACAGCGGCTGCGCGCCGGCGAGACAAAAAGGCTTGCTTGAGTTAGTGAGCGAATTGCGGACGCCACGCGTCAAAGAATCAAAGCGACGGCGCTCAAGATTTTATTGCTGTCACCATCCCTAGGAATAAAACACAGCAGAAAGCTATAAGAAATTTGTTGGAATTTGATTGGAAATCCAATGCAATCAAACTGTCTACAGGAAAAAAAAAAATCCATTTTCCTTGTTCCGCTTGGGTTTTATTTTCGCCCTTTGAAAATGCCAGTCTGGGACAGAGAGAAAAGACCGGCCGAGGGGGGGTATTGGCATACTCTTTGCTCCGCGCTTCAAAGAACGAGTGGACGACGCAGACTCACGCCGCTCTCATATTCCCGATCAAGCAAATGCCTTTGCACCAAGTAGGACAGCAGATGCCATTTATGGCCGGAACTCCATTTCGCTCGGAGCCGCAACCAATCAGGAGGAAGCGGGGCTCCGCGAAGGGGGTGAAAGCGGCCGAGCCGTCGTACCTGCAGAGCCAGCGGTTTCCAGCGCATGTTCTTGAGCAGAGCCGGCGTGGAGGTGAGCGTGCTCTGCGGCCGTTTCTTCAGCGTCAGGGTCACACCCGCCGGGTCGCAGCGCAGAAGCTTCACCAAGTTTTTCAGTTGCCAACCCACCTGCAAGACAGCGAGTCTTCTTAGGTCATGTGCCCTCTGTGAAATATTTCAACCAGTCCAAAGGATTTGGGGATGAAAAAAAAAAAAGAGCAGAATACAACAGAATGCCATTCTTGTCTCATTTATGACATTTTGGAGCTACACTTCACTGTGCATTTTTGGCTCTCCATTTCAAAACAAAATAACAGGTGTTCCCGCAGAAAATGTCACAAAATCCTGAACCAAGTCATTATTTGCAGTTATAAATGAGAACCGACATCCACCAATTGAGCGTCATGTAGCATGATAACGGCGTCCATTGGACATGATTGTTAATTACACTCTTGTCCCCTGCACTTCTCAAATGTGGGATAACAAACATGATGGTGTAGGGTTAAACCCCTTAGCTGGCTTTGTTTTCGTGTTACACTTATATTACAGCGTTGTGTTTCAACTGCAGAGTAACTGTAGAACCACAGACATGGTGTTGACTTAAAGTGTATGTAAGTACTAAAACAGAAAAAAGAATTAGTATGAGTGAAGGCAGAAGTAGTGCCTGATGAATGACGGACCAGAAAAAAAAAAAACCTCTGTTGATGAGCACTACCTTTTTTTTTTTTTTTTTTTTAATCAAACATGAACCGACACACAAAAAAACACAATGCAAGGGGTACTGCTATAAGGTACTATATTTTTTATACCTTTATAAACTTTTTGAGCATTACCTTACTAAGGACAAGCGCCATAGAAGATGGGTAGTTTGATATCAGAATTATATAAAATTATAAATCACTTTCTCTAATAAATAACACCTGCTTGAGTATTGCTTGAGTGGAAAAAAAAAATTGAAAGGGTTATATGACTGCATGATGTGCTGTGTCCATTTAGAACACCGAGTTCCGTTACTAAATATATGTATGCCAGTTATACGGTAATTATGCTAATATTACAGATGACTCATGATGGGTATGCAGTGTGCAGCGACGCAAGTCTCTTCGCTTGTTGATGTGGATGAGGAGCTCCATGTTCAAGCAAACGCCGGAGCTCCCGCGTCATCCATTTTTAAGTTTCTGTCGAGTCGTGCTTAACGGCGACACGCCTTACACAAAAGGAGCGCAAAATTGACTGATTAAAAATAAATAAACACAAATAAACATAGAAGCCCAAAACATCAATTGAATCTTTGAATCTTGAATGTTTGCTGTACCGAAGGCATCATGCTTAGAAATATAAGTAATGGTTGTTTTGTTTTGTTTTTCTCCTGGTGGATAAAACTTAACACAAATAGACACGTATACATCTTGGTAATTAATGTCTCTAGCTATTTTCTTTCATCTTTATTATATTGCCTCAGTTTTTCAATCTAAAATATTTTCCACTGAAGCAACATAGTTGAGTCAGCCTGGTTTGTTTAAAGGGGTCAGTTGGAAGAGCAAGTGTGTCAGGCTGTGCGGAGTCATTTCCATCTATGACACTCGGTCACTGCTAGCTAGCGGCTAATTTACGCAAAGCGCAGCTATATTGGGACCCGAGCCACATGTAGAAGACAGTTGCGGTAGGTCACTGTCTGCGTAATTACCAGAAGTTGCTTGCTTGCATCCCCAATTGGCGACTTTAAAGAATTTCAGAACAGCGTTCTTTTATTTTGAAGTCGGCCTTCCTACCGCAATTCCGCCGTGTTTTACTGTCATGCAGAGCAATTGTTATTTTTTTCCCCAGCGTACATTAATAAGCGGGTATCTGGGGTAAGAAAAAAATCCATCCACCATTTTTTTGAACCGAGGACCCATTTTTACCCTAATCCTAACCCTCAAATCATTTCCATTTTGGTGGCATTTGCCTCACTGAACGAATGGCTGACTTTCGAGCCTGAAAAATGTGGCACATAAAGCTTCAGCTTCTGAATGATTTTTTTTTTTTGGGGCAATGTTTACAAGAACCGTCCAAACAGTCACCCAAAAACAAAGAGACAGACTTTGGCAAAGCCAACAACAAATACAAAAGCATGGCTCAGTTTCAGGCCCCATTCCATTTACTAATTATAACTTCCTATCACAAATATGCTGCTCTCTATGAGGTTGTTTTTTTTCTTTTTCTTTTATCTCGGTCATTTTCTGAGACTCAATCAGACAAATACATAATTAGGCTACATTGAGTGGGTGAATTCACTTAACGCCTTAAGCGTGACTGTGAGAGTGAAAAGCAGTTGAAGCGACTGGACGTTTGGAAAGCGAGACTTACCACCGTCTGATGATTGACCTGAACGACTTCGTCTCCGGCGTGAATTTTGTGGCAGCGGTCCGCCGGAGACTGAAAGGGACAAATTAGAGCGTCGCCACCAAATTCAAGGAAAAGAAAAAGAAAGAGAGGATGGCACTTACTCCCTCTGTGGTCCCGGTGATGACATGCAAACCGTCATACGTTGACTTGATGTACATCCCCTGTGGTAAAACAGAGCACGTCAGAATGCAAATGAAATTTCTCCTTGGACATTATTATTGTATTAAATCATTGAAAATCGGGTACTTTTACTTTTTTTTTCAATTGTTTGGCTGAATAAAGGTCTAAAAATGACTAAAATAATGGATTATACTAGGGTCATCCGGTTCTAAAGTAATAGACTACTTTAGTGGTTCTCAACCTTTTGTCAGTGATGTAATCAGTACGGTATTAAAAAAAAAAAGACAGGTAACGAGAGGACGTATATGAAAAGTTGGGTTGAAGCATTCTAGTATGGGAGAGAATCTTCCTTTTTACAATAATGAAATTGAATAACCTACTGAACATAAAATGTGTTTTATGAACTTACATTTTCCTGAAACATTTTATGAATTATTTTTAAAGGATTTTTGCATGTTTGTTTGTCTGTGTCAAACATACGGACCGCGGGCCAAGTCTGGCCCGCAAACGGGTTTCATTTGTTTCATTTGAAAGCCTCACCAATCCATCGGCGGATTCACCGTTGGCCAGCTGCACCAGCTCCAGATGCGCAGCCTGTGACGCCGCCGCATCCGACGACACCGAGATAATGTGCTCGCACACGTCGGATAAGCTTCGACACTGCGGAAGACAAAGTGGGCTTACCAAGGCAACGTACGTGTGGGACGCTTGCATTCACACTTGCACAAATGTCAGATGAACTCGGCCGCTCACCACGCCCAGGATTTTGTTCTCCGTCTCATATAGGGAGCAGTCCTGGGGGAACACCGAGAGAGCAGGCCGCGTTAGCGCGAGAGAACGTGTCCAAATTGCGGCCGTGGGAGGGGAGGAGTGCAAAAGCGAGCGGCTCGCCGCCCCCGACGCTCCCACACACAACAAATGACTCAGCGTCCGTGCGGAGGCAATTCGCAAACTCCGTTCTCTTTTTCTCGCTTATTTTGGTAAAGCTTCTCAAACTGCCGTTCATCTGCAAACTATTAAGAAAGCCGCCTCAAGGTCTCAAGCTAATGGCTTTTTCATCCGTATTCGGGATGCTTTTTTAGGCTTTTGGTTCCCCAAACGACAAGTTCGATTCTACACTAAATTCGCTTGAAAATGATAAACGACGACTGGTGGCACCTCGTACAAATTCAAATCAAATTTTGCCACATTCATCTTTCAACAGACATAAGCCGAGTTTTACTTGCGCTTCACTCTACATTTTTTTTTTTTTTTATATCTTGACTCATGCGCTGAACAGGAAGCAGCCCTCCTACTGTATCTCCTTGTACAATGACAATAAATGGCACTGATTCATTCACTTTGGCTAATGAAATCGCAGAAATACCCGTTTTCTTTCCGTGGGAGTAAACATGCAGTACACTACGCAATGTGTACACTTATGGAGAGAAGCTACTGCAGGCCATGCATCTGCCTGAGTCTTTTTTTTTTTTCTTCCCGCTGCATAATCCCGCTCCCATCTGTTCCCGTCAACTTTATCCTGTACGTCCCAATGCCATGAATAAAGGTAAAGTCGACTCCCGTTCCCATGCCATGCGGGATTACAAAATACAGTGGACCCCCGGGTTACATCGTCCCCCGCCGTCACGCGACCAAGTAGAATACGTACGTTAAACGTTAAGTAGAAAACGTTTTTTCGTCCCCTCTTTATGGCATTTTTCCCGCTTTACGGCATCAACAACAATGACAAAATTCAAAGTTGGCGGTCAGTGTGTATGCGCATGTGACTGTGCGAGTCGCACCCCGCTCATAGGTCACAAAGATGCCGGTCTGCTATTGGTCAGCGTCACGGTGGCCGTTAAGCTAAAGACTCGATCTCGTGTGTGTGCTTACTATTTCATATTTACCGGTACTTAGGTTGCTTCACGTTCCAATTCATTTTCTCTTCATTTGAAAAGAAAACTACCTTTCCTATCACGACATTCAAAAACGTTTGCCGCGATGCCCGTTAATATGCGACGAAGCGCCCTGACAAACACCATGCGCACTTATCAGGGTTGTTATCGCATACATATTCAAGAGAAAGCGCATATTGATTGATGATGAGAATGAAGTTGACCTGCTGCACCACTGTAGTGAGCTCCAGGCAGAGCTGGATGACGTTGCTCCTGGTGACGGCGTAGTGGGCCACAGAAGCAAAGGGCGACCTGGGGAAGCAGGACAATGTCGCCCGCGGTTAACCGAAGCGCAAGAGCGCCGTGACGTTTGCCCGGCCGTTTTGCCGTCCCACCTGTCCAGCCAGGCGAGGAGGCTTTTGGCGGCGGCGATGAGGTCCACCACTGAGGTCAGGAAGTCGTTGGGCAGCTTGCCGGCGGAGCGGCCGTCGCCGCCGCGTCGCCTTCCCGCGATGAAGGTCTGCAGGTTCTCGGCGGACGCCTTGAGCTTATGAGAGAGGCTCTTGAGATTCTCCGTCTCCAGTCCGTAATTCTACAAAGGAAGAACATCGCCTTTACGCTCAAGACGCCGTTCTTCGCCAAAGGGTAGGCGCCGACCTCGGGGGCGGCGGGGGCGTGTGTTAATCCTACCCGTTACACAGCGCCTGCCAGACTTGCCGGCAAATCCCGCTTACGCAAGAAGCTTTGCTGCCCGAGCGAGGCCCCCGCGCCGGGATTTGGTATTCCCGTTGGCATCTGCCATCTGAATTTCCATTCTGTCGTCGGAGCGTGGACCCTGCGCTGATTCAAGGCTAAACAAATAAACTTGACTTGACGCTCCCACTAAACTTAGCGACAGCCTTCTCCTTTCATGTCGAAGTTAAAACGCCTTTTGCCCAATAGTTTATGCCCTCTACTGATAAATGCGCGTAGTGCTTTTCCACAGTATCAGTCAAAAGTTTGGAAACACCCTCTAATTCTATCAATTTGTCATTCAATCCTAGGTTTCGTTTTTTTCTATTTAGATTCCATTTCCGACCCCTTGTAACGTCTGCTAACGACCCGGGCTAAACCTTTGGCCTTCGACGCATCACCTTAGCGGCACGGTGCTCACTTGGCGGCAATGACTGCATCCAACACATCGCCATTCCTTTTTTAGAGGTCCAAAGGTACAACGTAATGCAGAGGTCTCAAACTCTTTGGAGTCAGGGACCAATTTTAGAAAACAAATTTTGGGCGCTTAAAAAAAGAACGTGAAAATATGTCCCTGGCATTGAATGAGTTAAACTGGTTGGAGTTCAGACTGACCAGTGCGCACAGCAAGTCCACGGCCTCCAGCACGAGTTCCTGATGGCCGATCCTGGACACCCCCAAGTCCTCCAGCTCCTGGTGGCTGATGCGCAGCAGCCGCTCGCCTCCCACCTCTTCCCTCTCAAAGGTCTTGATGTACTGCTGCAGGCAGTCGTCCAGTCCTGAATGACAAATTTGAATGGCAAACTTTGGTCCCGTTTTGGGGGCGGCGACAGATTCCTCCAACGCCCGCGGGAGAATTTGACAGCACCGCTCTAGAAAAAAAGCAAGCCACCAGAGCGAGCGCAGCGTCTGTGCTCATCTTGTTTTTGTTTTTTTTTAAACAACATTTTTTACTGAGGCAGCAGGTGTGAAATCCTTTGGCGCAGTTGTTGTTGTTCAAACCCTCCCGCCCACCTCCACGCTCATATCCTGGAAGGTACACACACCAAACTGCCCCAAATTTGAGAAAAGAGAAGCAAATCACTTTCCGGGTTTGATTTGCATACACGCTCGTGGAATTTCACAAAAAGAGAAATTCTGCTATTGAGGCCATCCGTATTGCATTGGTTCCGATCCGATACGTGAGATTGCGTCCGGAATCGGAGCGAGCATTCAGAACCGGTTCAACTGGCAGCTAAGCAGTGGAGAGCAACCATAGAGAAGTTTCCTGGTCTGCACAAAAACGTAAAGGCCTAACTAATCAGCCATTCAACCAATTGAATTGAGACTGGTGATGTCAATGGAGTATCCCCCATGTTACCATAGAAACCATGCAATAGAATATTGGCAAAGACTTCTGAAATAGCTGGACGGGAAAAAATGCAGGCTAACAAAATGTGACATCTTATAACAAATAAATAAAAATAGTAAATTGAATGCTCCCTTATAATTATAATTATAATCATTATCCCTTATAATATTTTTTGTTTTTTTTATAACCCAATGTTCAGTCGTTCCTAGACGTTACCATGGCTTCTATCGAGGTAGACAGGACTCCCACAAAATGCACTATCAATAGTGGCCAGAGAGGGCGCTAAAAACAAAGACTAAACCAACCAAGGCTCAAATCAAACTATTTCACGGGCCCTCGGCGCTCCGCGGACCCCACTTTGAGAACCACTACTCTGAAGTGCCTTCACGTGTGAAAAGCTCTGATCATTCAGTACGGTATGCACTATCGTGTATTTTCACCCACTTTTTATAGTTCCACAAGTGGAATCTACATACTGTATGTAATTCATGGGTTGAATTTATACTGTACAGCGCATGACATAAAAAAGCAGTGAAGATTTGAAGGAACTCTATAAAAGTCGGGCATGACAGCATCTCTGAAAAGAGAGCGTGCCCATGACGCTAAATCATCTCCGTCTTGGCTTTTCTAATCCATTTCATGAGCTGCTCAGATTATCAGTCGCGAGAAGAGGAAACCAAAGGAGCTTCTGCTGCTCCAAACCACTGGAAAGTCAGCGCAACATGTTAAACTAGGCATT
Source organism: Hippichthys cyanospilos (assembly GCF_059441005.1). NCBI lineage: Eukaryota > Metazoa > Chordata > Actinopteri > Syngnathiformes > Syngnathidae > Hippichthys > Hippichthys cyanospilos. The sequence goes on along the minus strand of NC_142386.1, from coordinate 6,526,793 downwards.
GCTCAGTGGAATGACAGAGGGAGGGAATTTTAAACAACGTAAACGTCTGAAAACCTCGCAAACACACAAGTCAAAAAACCACAATGTAAAATGCCTGCCACACACTTTGATTGCGCGAATGATTCAAAGAGTCAAAGCTGGGATTCTTTCCTCTTCTCCTAATGAGAATCCCGCTTTGTCACAGCTGGGAAGAAAGCGTCTTGCGCGCACAAAAGCGCTCTGCTTGGGGGTGGAAAGCGCCATTGTGGGAAGGTCACGGTGCGCCCCTCTTTGGCCTCCACTGACATCACCCAGCCTTACACTAATAATGGAGGGGCTGAATAGCAAAATGCGGCCAGGCCTCGGAAGCTGGAACAAGACTGTAGCCCCCCCCCCACCTTACATCAGCATCAGTGGGCCCCGGGCACTGTAAGCGTCACTGCTCCACTTGTCACATGTGGGAAACTAAACATTGTCTCCCCCCCCCTTCATCATCCTGCTCTCAACTGCTCCAACCCTGCATAATCTCGTCGTCCAACAACTCATGGGACTATTTTTAAGACAGCCACCACACAAAGCAAAAACATCTCTTTGGACCGTTATTCATGTGGGAGCTTGCTAGCTGTAGTACATCTGAGCCTGTTGGAAAAAAAAAATCCATTCTCTTTAGAGTTATGAGTGTGCCACTAAATGTATAAATACAGTATATATCATCTGAAGCATCCCTGAGGCCACGCGCTCAAAGGCATGAGCACGTGGCACAGCAAAACAACACGGATCACTCACTCGCTCACTCAACACCATTTCTTGTCAAACAAGCGGGAAAAAGAGCTTTCTGGCTATCTGCCAATCTTTGCAATAAAGCTCATCAACTTTACAGCAACGTATGGAGATGGATATCTATATATGCATGCAAACAGGCGTGCAGTTTAGGTGACACACAAAGAGCAAGGAAGCTTGAGCACATATGGACAAATATGTAAGATTTGCTTTAGTGTGCGAGCTGCACAAAAGGAATGCGGGAAAAAAGGCGGGATAAAAGGCTACAGTATACATGAACACGCTTATTTGAATCTTTGTACACACGCTTTGCAAAGTATACGCACTGCATGTTTTTCCCTAATTTTGTAAACGCTTTTAAAGATTGTATGATTTTTTTTTTCCCCTTCAACCACTCAAATTGTTCAGTGACATCAGTTCTATCCATACATATGGGGGTTATATTTATTAACACCCACCAAAAAATTGAAAATGGTACGGTGAAGTGACGGTGACATTTTAAGACACAGCCATTAACTGGTCTCTACTGCCACCTACTGGCTTGAAGTGAAACACAAGTCAACAAATAATTTGTTTGCTGACAGATAGAAATGTCATAATCGTTGCATTTAAATATTTTATTCATCTCCTGGAAATTTTACCTCCCTTGTGTTTTTCCCATTGTTTTTTTTATGATATAATAAAAAAAAAAATCAAATGAATTTCCATAATTTGCAGCATAATGCCACAAGGGTTAAACAGATCTCGAGGAGCCGCTCATCCACCTCGCCAGCTGCTGTGGAGCTTGAAAATACGATTTGTAAAGAGTAGCCTGAGATATCGGTATCGGCATGCAATGTGAGGATTTTTGCAAGTGTTTACAAAGCCGCCAGCGATCCAGCGCTTTCGTTGTAGAGCTGCGCAACTGCGACTGAAATTTTAGACACACTTGATCATATTGAGCACTTGCGCATGAACTGCGATGCCGTATAATCAGAAAGAGCTTCAAGAAACGCCCACTAACGCTTCTTGTAAGGCAATCATGAGGTTGTGCAAGTGTACCTTATAAAGTGGCCTGTTGTCAATCTGACTTGTTACTGAGTGTCACGAAAACCTTCGCGGGGGCGTTGACCGCGTTAGGATTTCGAGACCAAATTTGAGTAAAGGACCAATTCTACCAGAATAAAACTAAATGGCTTTCCTCTCTGTGAGACGCGCAGCAAACAAAAGAACACGACGGCGGTGTGTTTACATCGTTAAGGGGCACTTGGGTGGGATTTCACAAGCTGGTCAAATGGGATGATGCTGCTGCTGCTGCTTGGTTAAAAAAATAATAATCGATCCGATGATTGGAAGCTGTAAAGCAAAGCTGAGGCTCATCAGGTGTTTGGCGTCTTTTGCGCACGTTCTCCCAATGCCTGCCCAGGTCGCGTTGTTCCGATCTTACCTTTCATCCAGTCCAGCACTTGAGCGGAGCTCCACTTGCTGACGGGCTCCATGACAAGAGCCGTGCACAACTTTTGTATTGTCCACGCCTCACAACAGCCGAGGCGAAAAAAAAAAGCCGCGAACCTCCGACGCCGCTGGCAGCGAAATGCAACAAAAAAATAATAAAGAAAATGTCACACGCTATATGGCGGTCACGTGAGCCCTACGCGATGAAGAAAGGGAGGGGAAAGCGAAGCAAGAAATGAAAAACGAGGTCGCCTTGCGCACAGTGCTGCCCCGCCGGCTGCCGTCAATGAGCTGCTTCACTTGTCATGCGCGGCAGGCATGCAGCCCCACCTCCCCACCCCCTCCCCTCCCCTCCGTCGCGGCGGCGTCGTCGGCCACAAATGAAGCCCCCGGCATCGGACGAGCGAGGGGCCGCTACCAGGAGGGGCTTCCTCGTGGAATTCCACAGCTGACTAAATTGCACGATGGAAAGGGGAAAAATAATTAGAAGCAACTATGAAGGACATCACGGGGCTCTTGAGGCGCATCTCATACGTCTGCAGAAGTAACCGGGGCTGTGCCATGTTTTAGTGCAGTAGTTCTCTGTGATGTACACCCTGTAATGTTTGTTTTTTAGCCAAGTACCCCTTAACCAGTGCAAGGGATTTGGGGGTAAAAAAAACAAAACCTTAAGACATGCCATCAGTGTATGACCGATTCAACTATAGAACCCTTCAAACTGTATTTGAATTGGTCCACAAAAAAAAAATCAACATAAAAGTGTCCTTTTTTGGATCATGGAAGAGCTCTGGTATCAAAAAGAAATAACTGAATTATTAATAAATATATGTCCACAGACAAATATTCAACCTAAAATGTCCTCTTTTGGGATCATAGTAGAACAAAAATAAAACCAATTGGATGCAAATGGCGGTTGTTTTTTTATTTGCAGCACTGCTGTAAGCGTAGTAAGTATTCTGTCTCAGTTATTTCCTTCACGCCATCATAAATCATAATGAGCGCATGAGGCTGCTTGTGTTTAATAAGTAGGACAATATGGCCTCAGGGCAACAAAACATATAGCATCATCAGAGGTGACCGCACTCGAGGGAAAATGACGTCGGCCACCGCTCACCTGGAAAGGGGCCACCAGGGGATGCTTGGATATTTTTACATTTGACATTCAGCACAGATTTTTTTTTTTTTTTTTGTCTAACGGTTGTTGTAATCTAGCCACTCTCCTCTCCCGTGGTTAACCGTAAGGCCGCATGTACAAAATGTCTTCTCCTGGCTTCGTTGTGGCTGCTCGGCTCCCAGCATCCAAAGGGCAGCGTAGTGGAAAGCGCTCCGGGCTGGGGCCCGCTACCCTTTCAGTGCACGGCCTACTAAGGCTACATTAGGAAACAACACAAGTGCACAAAAGCTTTACTGAATAATGTCACTGCCTTCCGTGTTTAAACTACAGCGTCGTTTTTTTTTTTTGTTACTATTTTCAGTCCAAGGATCATGTTATATTCTTTGAAGTGACTTTACTGTTCTATCGACGAATGATTAAGCACTGCGAATCAACCTCGCGATTGACATACATATACACTTTCTTCCACTCCATCTACTCCATAATATGCTCAGAATGGAAGTCTATTTGTTTATTAGCAGATCATTATGACTGGCCTTATTGCTCTATTACTATTTTCGTTTTATTGCCTACTTTATTATTTGCTCGATTATGGAATGTAGTCTGCTCGGAGAAGTGAAGAGAATAAGAGTTTCATTGTGTAGTATCACTAAGCATATGACAATAAAACTCTTGAATCTTGAATTAAATCTGTATGTACTGTATTTAATGTGTGTATATGTATGTCCTTAGAAATAATTTGCATATACAATACTGTATATCCAGATTTGTGTACATTCTATACACATATTCATACACGCACACACACACAAACAGCTCCGTACACGGATTTATACACACGCATATAGCCAGAGGGTATAGTGCCAGTCGAAAGTTTGGAAACACCCTTTATTTCAGAGTCCACGACGAAGTCATCAATCTTACGATGAAATGATTTTACATGGAATACCCGTGAACATTAGACACATTTAAAAGCTCCGATAAACAGTATCAAGGACATGACATCTTTGGCGATAGTGAAAACAAAATATTAGGTTTAATTTCCAAAAAGCATTGCGGCGAAGTGTTTTGTTCCTCTGCTGTTACAACGTGCACTCGTTCCCCGAAAAGCGCTAAAAAGAAAACGTCATGGTCCACGGGACGCTTTGATTGACAAGCGAGACTGCTGGAGGTCAAAGGGCGTCTAATCCGGATGACAGGCGCGCGCCGGCCGCATCCCTGAGAAGCGCCGGCATCAGCGTGTCAAACATAAAACGCGAGCAGTGTTTGCGCTTGACGAAGAAATCGAATCGTTGTCGCTGGATTAAACTGCGATCGTACTCTTTGCTCGAGGGAGCTTTAATCAAACGGGAAGCCGAGCGCTCTCTCGTGTCAATTTGAATTGGGCTGGACACCGCCGCTTTCTAGTAATACTCTGCCCCCTGCTGGAGAGCATCGTGTAATGCAGTACATCGCGCTTGTATCTTAAGGCGAATAGGATTTAAATATCCACTCATGTTCAAATCGGAACCGCATTGGCTTGAACCTAATCTATGTGCGTGCTGTAGACTTGTTTTTCAAATCAACGTTGGTTATGAATGATGTCATCGTTCTTTGTTCAGGCCTTAACAGTCAGCGCCTTTCGCCGCGAGGGTTACATTCTTGCGAGCCATTCCGAAACAGTTGAGCACCACGCAGGTGAAGGTGGCCTCCAGGTCCTCCGAAGTGACATTCTTCAGCAGCAGACTCCCCGTATGAAGTTCACCGTTGTCCGAGACGGATCTACAGGCGGACACGCACAAATAGTAAGGATGGCGTCGGACGTGGCGCGCGACACTAATGCGTGACTCACGTCACCGACTCGGTTACGGCGTCTTTGCCGCGGACGTCTTCAGGGAACGAGCCATCGATGAGCCAGTAGACGATAGTCTCATCGTGCACACACTTGCTCAAAGCTTCACAATAGACAACCAATGGATGCCCTAGGTACAGGCAAAAAGCTAAAATGCACGCTTAAAGCCCTCATATATGGCGCCATCTAGCCTTAACAAAAACGTACTTACGTTTCAGTGAACCGAAAATGACCGTAATGTTTTGGACAGTATTAAAAAGAATAATACATTTTAGGGTTATATAAATATACATACCATGATTTTGTTTAAATGAGTTTGAAGCCACTGCTGCACAAGTTTCAATTATCGTAATCATTTTGATCCAAATTGTTTGTTTTTTAATATGTGCAAATCCAATATTATCAATATATAAAGGATTGGGAATGCACAACAAATTTTGCTTTAAACTGACAGAGCAAAGCAAGACACTTTTTTAAGGTACATGCGTACAAGCTATTGAAATGTTCAAATCTTAATTATGCTTGACCACTTTTTCTTAAACCCCACAAGATGAAACGTTCACACGCCTACCTTCATGAGCCTTTTTTTGTATGGCGTCAGGTCCAATGATGACCGGAACCGCATACTCAGACACTGCAGGATAAAGATCTCAAAAGAATTGCCACATTGCAAAAGGCCATTTAGACCTTAAGGGGGTCAAACATACCTGGTGAAGCATCTGCCAGCAGTAGACTTAAAAAGCCCACAACTGCGGAGAGAAACGTTCACTACTCAAATCGATTGCATTCTGCCCACAACCGTGCAAAGCTGAATGCAATGAGCTGGCAGATAGGAGGATGGTTTACCTTTGATGAAAGACGGCAGCGTCATGGTGGCTCTTCCACTGTTGCTTCTTCTCTTCACTTCTTTATATACAGCTCAGAGGAGCAACTTCCTCGTTAGAGTCTAATCAACTTCACTTCCATGGGGAATACCTTAACGGCTCACGTGCTACTTCACCTATGTGGAGTTCGCAAGAACTCGACTTTTGTGCCAAATTAGGATTAGTCCGTTATTTTCCCATCTTATTATGTCTTGGTGTCATTATAAAGCCTACAACCTGAAAGGCTTATACACATAAATACAGGCGTGTGTGTGTGTGTATATATATATATATATATATATATATATATATATATATATATATATATATATATATATATATATATATATATATATATATATATATATATATATTTGTGCATGCAATGTGAACACATATACAATATATACATGTAAACTACATACATATACACACATATACATATATATATATATATATATATATATATATATATATATATATATATATATACACACATATGTGTGTATATATATAACGTGAATAAAGCTAGTGGTGTAGGTAATTTGTCTTTTTTTTTTTTTTAACCACCGGCTGTCATTAATTTTAATGAAATACACCAGTGCTTCT